>NC_092341.1:174807500-175522500 GCF_046630445.1 Rutidosis leptorrhynchoides
ATCCTTCCTTGCATCTATCTTTCCATAATTATTGACATCTTTGGTTAATGGTCTCTCTTATTTGCTGCGATTTATACTCTCCTTTATATTTCAGAGCTTTATGCTCTTCTTGGTTTTAAGTAGGGAAAGTAATTCGTCCAGAATTCGTGGATACGAATTTTGGAATGAACATAGTTAATGTTCTAAGAAATTGAACAGCACGATCTTGATTAGTCAAATTACCATAATTCAAGAGAAAAGATAGAACTATCAAGAAAATATGTTCTTCATACGTTTAAAGATTAGGTAGAATGTAAGAGTCGCATAACATGGCACATGATGACGGTATGGTCTGTGAATCATCATGTTCCATTAGAAACTCGGCATGACTTACTCTAATATAATCACGTTGATCAAGTGTCATTATATTATACTAACTCATGCTTCAGTTCCCAACACTACTTCAAAAACATTCATATTTTAAATTTGAATTTTTCAAAATTTAGAAACTAAAACAGTTTCCTTTATGATGTAACGCAGATAGCGCGAAGACATATATAATTTCAGATAAAAAAATAGTTATGAAAATATCTTCAGAAATATCAAGGATATTTATAATGTAGATACGATGATATCTTAGAATTACTAATATCGAAGGATGATGAAGAAGATTTGTCCGTAAAGATTTAGAGTCAGGAGCAAGGTATTCATTAACGACTTCAGCAGATACTGAATCATTTGAATTCTTTGAAGACGAGTTTAGTCTTTGTGATTTGTCCACATCCTCCTTCATAGTTTGTTCAATCCGTTTTCCAGTTCTAAACCTTCTATTTTTCTGAGTTTTTCCAACACATTATTCTTTATCATCAAACTTTTGACTGTTATGTTTGTTTACAGTTTTTGCTACTTCATCAGCATTTTCTAAAAATTTGGAGAACTAATTCGTAGTTTGGGGTGCTTTTCAGAAGTTCACAATCGAAGTACGTAAGTCTAGGAGATAGATGTTATACGTACATATATAACTGTTGGCGTAGAAATGTGAAATGTGAAATGTCCCGTTCTTATTGATTAAAAACGTTCCATATTAATTGATTTCGTTGCGAGGTTTTGACCTCTATATGAGACGTTTTTCAAAGACTGCATTCATTTTTAAACAAACCATAACCTTTATTTCATCAATAAAGGTTTAAAAAGCTTTACGTAGATTATCAAATAATGATAATCTAAAATATCCTGTTTACACACGACCATTACATAATGGTTTACAATACAAATATGTTACAACAAAATAAGTTTCTTGAATGCAGTTTTTACACAATATCATACAAGCATGGACTCCAAATCTTGTCCTTATTTAAGTATGCGACAGCGGAAGCTCTTAATAATCACCTGAGAATAAACATGCTTAAAACGTCAACAAAAATGTTGGTGAGTTATAGGTTTAACCTATATATATCAAATCGTAACAATAGACCACAAGATTTCATATTTCAATACACATCCCATACATAGAGATAAAAATCATTCATATGGTGAACACCTGGTAACCGACAATAACAAGATGCATATATAAGAATATCCCCATCATTCCGGGACACCCTTCGGATATGATATAAATTTCGAAGTACTAAAGCATCCGGTACTTTGGATGGGGTTTGTTAGGCCCAATAGATCTATCTTTAGGATTCGCGTCAATTAGGGTGTCTGTTCCCTAATTCTTAGATTACCAGACTTAATAAAAAGGGGCATATTCGATTTCGATAATTCAACCATAGAATGTAGTTTCACGTACTTGTGTCTATTTTGTAAATCATTTATAAAACCTGCATGTATTCTCATCCCAAAAATATTAGATTTTAAAAGTGGGACTATAACTCACTTTCACAGATTTTTACTTCGTCGGGAAGTAAGACTTGGCCACTGGTTGATTCACGAACCTATAACAATATATACATATATATCAAAGTATGTTCAAAATATATTTACAACACTTTTAATATATTTTGGTGTTTTAAGTTTATTAAGTCAGCTGTCCTCGTTAGTAACCTACAACTAGTTGTCCACAGTTAGATGTACAGAAATAAATCGATAAATATTATCTTGAATCAATCCACGACCCAGTGTATACGTATCTCAGTATTGATCACAACTCAAACTATATATATTTTGGAATCAACCTCAACCCTGTATAGCTAACTCCAACATTCACATATAGAGTGTCTATGGTTGTTCCGAAATATATATAGATGTGTCGACATGATAGGTCGAAACATTGTATACGTGTCTATGGTATCTCAAGATTAAATAATATATAATACAAGTTGATTAAGTTATGGTTGGAATAGATTTGTTACCAATTTTCACGTAGCTAAAATGAGAAAAATTATTCAATCTTGTTTTACCCATAACTTCTTCATTTTAAATCCGTTTTGAGTGAATCAAATTGCTATGGTTTCATATTGAACTCTATTTTATGAATCTAAACAGAAAAAGTATAGGTTTATAGTTGGAAAAATAAGTTACAAGTCGTTTTTGTAAAGGTAGTCATTTCAGTCGAAAGAACGACGTCTAGATGACCATTTTAGAAAACATACTTCCACTTTGAGTTTAACCATAATTTTTGGATATAGTTTCATGTTCATAATAAAAATCATTTTCTCAGAATAACAACTTCTAAATCAAAGTTTATCATAGTTTTTAATTAACTAACCCAAAACAGCCCGCGGTGTTTCTACGACGGCGTAAATCTGGTTTTACGGTGTTTTTCGTGTTTCCAGGTTTTAAATCATTAAGTTAGCATATCATATAGATATAGAACATGTTTAGTTGATTTTAAAAGTCAAGTTAGAAGGATTAACTTTTATTTGCGAACAAGTTTAGAATTAACTAAACTATGTTCTAGTGATTACAAGTTTAAACCTTCGAATAAGATAGCTTTATATGTATGAATCGAATGATGTTATGAACATCATTACTACCTTAAGTTCCTTGGATAAACCTACTGGAAAAGAGAAAAATGGATCTAGCTTCAACGGATCCTTGGATGGCTCGAAGTTCTTGAAGCAGAATCATGACACGAAAACAAGTTCAAGTAAGATCATCACTTGAAATAAGATTGTTATAGTTATAGAAATTGAACCAAAGTTTGAATATGATTATTACCTTGTATTAGAATAATAACCTACTGTAAGAAACAAAGATTTCTTGAGGTTGGATGATCACCTTACAAGATTGGAAGTGAGCTAGCAAACTTGAAAGTATTCTTGATTTTATGTAACTAGAACTTGTAGAATATATGAAGAACACTTAGAACTTGAAGATAGAACTTGAGAGAGATCAATTAGATGAAGAAAATTGAAGAATGAAAGTGTTTGTAGGTGTTTTTGGTCGTTGGTGTATGGATTAGATATAAAGGATATGTAATTTTGTTTTCATGTAAATAAGTCATGAATGATTACTCATATTTTTGTAATTTTATGAGATATTTCTTGCTAGTTGCCAAATGATGGTTCCCACATGTGTTAGGTGACTCACATGGGCTGCTAAGAGCTGATCATTGGAGTGTATATACCAATAGTACATACATCTAAAAGCTGTGTATTGTACGAGTACGAATACGGGTGCATACGAGTAGAATTGTTGATGAAACTGAACGAGGATGTAATTGTAAGCATTTTTGTTAAGTAGAAGTATTTTGATAAGTGTA
The DNA here is from genome assembly GCF_046630445.1 of Rutidosis leptorrhynchoides. Taxonomy (NCBI): domain Eukaryota; kingdom Viridiplantae; phylum Streptophyta; class Magnoliopsida; order Asterales; family Asteraceae; genus Rutidosis; species Rutidosis leptorrhynchoides. The sequence continues at coordinate 174,811,186 of NC_092341.1, forward strand.
TTGAAGTCTTTCAAAAGTGTATAAATACATATTAAAACACTACATGTATATACATTTTAACTGAGTCGTTAAGTCATCGTTAGTCGTTATATGTAAGTGTTGTTTTGAAACCTTTAGGTTAACGATCTTGTTAAATGTTGTTAACCCAATGTTTATAATATCAAATGAGATTTTAAATTATTATATTATCATGATATTATCATGTATGAATATCTCTTAATATGATATATATACATTAAATGTCTTTACAACGATAATCGTTACATATATGTCTCGTTTAAAAATCATTAAGTTAGTAGTCTTGTTTTTACATATGTAGTTCATTGTAAATATACTTAATGATATGTTTACTTATCATAGTATCATGTTAACTATATATATATCCATATATATGTCATCATATAGTTTTTACAAATTTTAACGTTCGTGAATCACCGGTCAACTTGGGTGGTCAATTGTCTATATGAAACATATTTCAATTAATCAAGTCTTAACAAGTTTGATTGCTTAACATGTTGTAAACATTTAATCATGTAAATATCAATCTCAATTAATATATATAAACATGGAAAAGTTCGGGTCACTACAGTACCTACCCGTTAAATAAATTTCGTCCCGAAATTTTAAGCTGTTGAAGGTGTTGACGAATCTTCTGGAAATAGATGCGGGTATTTCTTCTTCATCTGATCTTCACGCTCCCAGGTGAACTCGGGTCCTCTACGAGCATTCCATCGAACCTTAACAATTGGTATCTTGTTTTGCTTAAGTCTTTTAACCTCACGATCCATTATTTCGACGGTTCTTCGATGAATTGAAGTTTTTCGTTGATTTGGATTTCATCTAACGGAATAGTGAGATCTTCTTTAGCAAAACATTTCTTCAAATTCGAGACGTGGAAAGTGTTATGTACAGCCGCGAGTTGTTGAGGTAACCCTAGTCGGTAAGCTACTGGTCCGACACGATCAATAATCTTGAATGGTCCAATATACCTTGGATTTAATTTCCCTCGTTTACCAAATCGAACAACGCCTTTCCAAGGTGCAACTTTAAGCATGACCATCTCTCCAATTTCAAATTCTATATCTTTTCTTTTAATGTCAGCGTAGCTCTTTTGTCGACTTTGGGCGGTTTTCAACCGTTGTTGAATTTGGATGATCTTCTCGGTAGTTTCTTGTATAATCTCCGGACCCGTAATCTGTCTATCCCCCACTTCACTCCAACAAATCGGAGACCTGCACTTTCTACCATAAAGTGCTTCAAACGGAGCCATCTCAATGCTTGAATGGTAGCCGTTGTTGTAGAAAAATTCTGCTAACGGTAGATGTCGATCCCAACTGTTTCCGAAATCAATAACACATGCTCGTAGCATGTCTTCAAGCGTTTGTATCGTCCTTTCGCTCTGCCCATCAGTTTGTGGATGATAGGCAGTACTCATGTCTAGACGAGTTCCTAATGCTTGCTGTAATGTCTGCCAGAATCTTGAAATAAATCTACCATCCCTATCAGAGATAATAGAGATTGGTATTCCATGTCTGGAGACGACTTCCTTCAAATACAGTCGTGCTAACTTCGCCATCTTGTCATCTTCTCTTATTGGCAGGAAGTGTGCTGATTTGGTGAGACGATCAACTATTACCCAAATAGTATCAAAACCACTTGCAGTCCTTGGAAATTTAGTGATGAAATCCATGGTAATGTTTTCCCATTTCCATTCCGGGATTTCGGGTTGTTGAAGTAGACCTGATGGTTTCTGATGCTCAGCTTTGACCTTAGAACACGTCAAACATTCTCCTACGTATTTAGCAACATCGGCTTTCATACCCGGCCACCAAAAATGTTTCTTGAGATCCTTGTACATCTTCCCCGTTCCAGGATGTATTGAGTATCTGGTTTTATGAGCTTCTCTAAGTACCATTTCTCTCATATCTCCAAATTTTGGTACCCAAATCCTTTCAGCCCTATACCGGGTTCCGTCTTCCCGAATATTAAGATGCTTCTCCGATCCTTTGGGTATTTCATCCTTTAAATTTCCCTCTTTTAAAACTCCTTGTTGCGCCTCCTTTATTTGAGTAGTAAGGTTATTATGAATCATTATATTCATAGATTTTACTCGAATGGGTTCTCTGTCCTTCCTGCTCAAGGCATCGGCTACCACATTTGCCTTCCCCGGGTGGTAACGAATCTCAAAGTCATAATCATTCAACAATTCAATCCACCTACGCTGCCTCATATTCAGTTGTTTCTGATTAAATATGTGTTGAAGACTTTTGTGGTCGGTAAATATAATACTTTTGACCCCATATAAGTAGTGCCTCCAAGTCTTTAATGCAAAAACAACTGCGCCTAATTCCAAATCATGCGTCGTATAATTTTGTTCGTGAATCTTCAATTGTCTAGACGCATAAGCAATCACCTTCGTTCGTTGCATTAATACACAACCGAGACCTTGCTTTGATGCATCACAATAAATCACAAAATCATCATTCCCTTCAGGCAATGACAATATAGGAGCCGTAGTTAGCTTTTTCTTCAATAACTGAAGCGCTTTCTCTTGTTCATCATTCCATTCAAATTTCTTCCCTTTATGCGTTAATGCAGTCAAGGGTTTTGCTATTCTGGAAAAGTCTTGGATGAACCTTCTGTAGTAACCAGCTAGTCCTAAAAACTGGCGTATGTGTTTCGGAGTTTTCGGGGTTTCCCACTTTTCAACAGTTTTTATCTTTGCCGGATCCACCTTAATACCTTCTTTGTTCACTATGTGACCGAGGAATTGAACTTCTTCCAACCAAAATGCACACTTTGAAAACTTAGCGTACAATTCTTCCTTCCTCAATACTTCTAACACCTTTCTCAAATGTTCACCGTGTTCTTGGTCATTCTTTGAGTAAATAAGTATGTCATCAATGAAAACAATGACAAACTTGTCAAGGTATGGTCCACACACTCGGTTCATAAGGTCCATGAACACAGCTGGTGCATTAGTTAAACCAAACGGCATGACCATAAACTCGTAATGACCGTAACGTGTTCTGAAAGCAGTCTTTGGAATATCATCTTCTTTCACCCGCATTTGATGATACCCGGAACGTAAGTCAATCTTTGAATAAACAGACGAGCCTTGTAGTTGATCAAATAAGTCGTCGATTCTCGGTAGTGGGTAGCGGTTCTTGATGGTAAGTTTGTTCAACTCTCGGTAGTCGATACACAACCTGAATGTACCATCTTTCTTCTTGACAAACAAAACAGGAGCTCCCCACGGTGATGTGCTTGGTCGAATGAAACCACGCTCTAAAAGTTCTTGTAATTGGCTTTGTAGTTCTTTCATCTCGCTGGGTGTGAGTCTGTAAGGAGAACGAGCTATTGGTGCAGCTCCTGGTACAAGATCTATTTGAAATTCAACGGATCGATGTGGGGGTAATCCCGGTAATTCTTTCGGAAATACATCAGGAAATTCTTTTGCGACGGGAACATCATTGATGCTCTTTTCTTCAGTTTGTACTTTCTCGACGTGTGCTAGAACAGCATAGCAACCTTTTCTTATTAGTTTTTGTGCCTTCAAATTACTAATAAGATGTAGCTTCGTGTTGCCCTTTTCTCCGTACACCATTAAGGGTTTTCCTTTTTCTCGTATAATGCGAATTGCATTTTTGTAACAAACGATCTCCGCTTTCACTTCTTTCAACCAGTCCATACCGATTATCACATCAAAACTCCCTAACTCTACTGGTATCAAATCAATCTTAAATGTTTCGCTAACCAGTTTAATTTCTCGATTCCGACATATATTATCTGCTGAAATTAATTTACCATTTGCTAATTCGAGTAAAAATTTACTATCCAAAGGCGTCAATGGACAACTTAATTTAGCACAAAAATCTCTACTCATATAGCTTCTATCCGCACCCGAATCAAATAAAACGTAAGCAGATTTATTGTCAATAAGAAACGTACCCGTAACAAGCTCCGGGTCTTCCTGTGCCTCTACCGCATTAATATTGAAAACTCTTCCACGGCCTTGTCCATTCGTGTTCTCCTGGTTCGGGCAATTTCTAATAATGTGGCCTGGTTTTCCACATTTATAACAAACTACATTGGCATAACTTGCTCCGACACTACTTGCTCCGCCATTACTCGTTCCGACACCATTTGTTCCTTTCGTTCTATTAACCCCTGGTCCGTAGACCTCACACTTCGCCGCGCTATGACCATTTCTTTTACACTTGTTGCAAAATTTGGTGCAGAACCCCGAGTGATTCTTTTCACACCTTTGGCATAGTTGCTTCTGATTGTTGTTGTTGTTGCGGTTATTATTGTTGTTGGGATGATTGTTGTAGTTGCTGTTGTTGTTGTTGTTGTTGTTGTTGTTGTTGGGCCGTTTGTTGTAGTTGCGATTGATGTTGCGATTGTTGGGATAATTGTTGCGATTATTGTTGTAATTGCTGTTGTTGTTGTATTGGTGATTCTTATCACCGTTTTCCTCCTACTTTCTTTTGACTTGCTTCACATTGGCCTCTTCAGCAGTCTGTTCTTTAATTCTTTCTTCAATCTGGTTCACTAGTTTGTGAGCCATTCTACATGCCTGTTGTATGGAGGCGGGCTCGTGTGAACTTATATCTTCTTGGATTCTTTCCGGTAATCCTTTCACAAACGCGTCGATCTTCTCTTCCTCATCTTCGAATGCTCCCGGACACAATAGGCACAATTCTGTGAATCGTCTTTCGTACGTGGTAATATCAAATCCTTGGGTTCGTAACCCTCTAAGTTCTGTCTTGAGCTTATTGACCTCGGTTCTGGGACGGTACTTCTCGTTCATCAAGTGCTTGAATGCTGACCACGGTAGTGCGTACGCATCATCTTGTCCCACTTGCTCTAGATAGGTATTCCACCATGTTAACGCAGAACCTGTGAAGGTATGCGTAGCGTACTTCACTTTGTCCTCTTCAGTACACTTACTTATGGCAAACACCGATTCAACCTTCTCGGTCCACCGTTTCAATCCGATCGGTCCTTCGGTTCCATCAAATTCCAAAGGTTTGCAGGCAGTGAATTCTTTGTAGGTGCATCCTACACGATTTCCTGTACTGCTAGATCCAAGGTTATTGTTGGTATGTAGCGCAGCCTGTACTGCGGCTATGTTTGAAGCTAGAAAAGTACGGAATTCCTCTTCATTCATATTCACGGTGTGTCGAGTAGTCGGTGCCATTTCCTTCAAAATAGTTAAATGGAACAAGTTAATCATACAGAATATTAAGAGTAGTTAATAGTATTTCGTAGCATAATATGAACTCATTTATAAAAGCTTTTTCTTCATATTAGCATTTTATAAGTTTAAATTCGGGTAGTACTTACCCGTTAAGTTCATACTTAGTAGCTAATATACAATTCAACTACTTCAATTCTATATGAAAAACTGATTATAATAATATTTCGCGTTCAAACTTTTACACAATATTTTACAAACTTACAATACCGCTTATTTTACATAAAGCATGAAATATAGCACACAATAACTTTGATACAAGATAGTTGTGAAGATAATTCTAGCTAGTACACAAGTCGTTCAGCAAAGGCAATAAAGACACGTAATTCATACGTCCAGAAACAAGTCATGCATTCTGGTTTTACTAGGACCACTTCCCATCCTTGGTCTTGTGCAACATAACCGTTATGGCCGTTGATAAGACAGCGTGTTGTAACGTCGTCAAAGGGATGAGGGTTACGTAATGTCCAACAGTCCCGTAATAATCTAAAAACCTCATTTCTTACCCCAATTACCGACTCCGTCACTTGTGGAAACGTTTTGTTTAATAGTTGTAGCCCGATGTTCTTATTCTCACTTTGGTGAGAAGCGAACATTACTAATCCGTAAGCATAACATGCTTCTTTATGTTGCATGTTAGCCGCTTTTTCTAAATCACGAAGTCCAATATTCGGATATATTGAGTCAAAATAATTTCTTAACCCGTTGCGTAAAATAGCATTTGGGTTCCCTGCAATATATGCGTCAAAGTAAACACATCGTAACTTATGGGTTTCCCAATGTGATATCCCCCATCTTTCAAACGAAAGTCTCTTATAAACCAAGACATTCTTGGAACGTTCTTCGAATGTCTTACAAACTGATCTCGCCTTAAATAGTTGTGCCGAAGAATTCTGGCCGACTCTAGACAAGATTTCATCAATCATGTCTCCGGGTAGGTCTCTTAAAATATTGGGTTGTCTATCCATTTTGTGTTTTTAAACTGTAAAATAGACAAGAGTTAGATTCATAAAAAAATACTTATTAATACAAGCAATTTTTACATATATCATAAAGCATAAGAACACTATATTCCATATATTACACCACACGAATACAACTATCTTATTCCGACTCGCTCATTTCTTCTTCTTCGGTTTTGGTTCGTTTTGCCAAGTTTCTAGGGATATATGATGTTCCCCTAATACGAGCCGTAATTTTCCACATTGGTTTAGAAAAACCTGGTGGTTTAGAGGTTCCCGGGTCATTGTTACAACTTAAGGACTTCGGGGGTTGACGATACATATAAAGTTCATCGGGGTTGGAATTAGATTTCTCTATTTTTATGCCCTTTCCCTTATTATTTTCTTTTGCCTTTTTAAATTCAGTTGGGGTAATTTCTATAACATCATCGGAATTCTCGTCGGAATCCGATTCATCGGAGAATTGGTAATCCTCCCAATATTTTGCTTCCTTGGCGGAAACACCATTGGTCATAATTAACCTTGGTCGGTTGGTTGAGGATTTTCTTTTACTTAACCGTTTTATTATTTCCCCCACCGGTTCTATTTCTTCATCCGGTTCCGATTCTTCTTCCGGTTCCGATTCTTCTTCCGGTTCCGACTCTTCTTCCGGTTCCTCTTCGGGAACTTGTGAATCAGTCCACGAATTATTCCAATTTACATTTGACTCTTCATTATTATTAGGTGAGTCAATGGGACTTGTTCTAGAGGTAGACATCTATCACATAATATCAAACACGTTAAGAGATTAATATATCACATAATATTCACATGTTAAAAAATATATAGTTTCCAACAAAATTTGTTAAGCAATCATTTTTCAAGTAAACACGGTCGAAGTCCAGACTCACTAATGCATCCTAACAAACTCGATAAGACACACTAATGCAAAATTCTGGTTCTCTAAGACCAACGCTCTGATACCAACTGAAATGTCCCGTTCTTATTGATTAAAAACGTTCCATATTAATTGATTTCGTTGCGAGGTTTTGACCTCTATATGAGACGTTTTTCAAAGACTGCATTCATTTTTAAACAAACCATAACCTTTATTTCATCAATAAAGGTTTAAAAAGCTTTACGTAGATTATCAAATAATGATAATCTAAAATATCCTGTTTACACACGACCATTACATAATGGTTTACAATACAAATATGTTACAACAAAATAAGTTTCTTGAATGCAGTTTTTACACAATATCATACAAGCATGGACTCCAAATCTTGTCCTTATTTAAGTATGCGACAGCGGAAGCTCTTAATAATCACCTGAGAATAAACATGCTTAAAACGTCAACAAAAATGTTGGTGAGTTATAGGTTTAACCTATATATATCAAATCGTAACAATAGACCACAAGATTTCATATTTCAATACACATCCCATACATAGAGATAAAAATCATTCATATGGTGAACACCTGGTAACCGACAATAACAAGATGCATATATAAGAATATCCCCATCATTCCGGGACACCCTTCGGATATGATATAAATTTCGAAGTACTAAAGCATCCGGTACTTTGGATGGGGTTTGTTAGGCCCAATAGATCTATCTTTAGGATTCGCGTCAATTAGGGTGTCTGTTCCCTAATTCTTAGATTACCAGACTTAATAAAAAGGGGCATATTCGATTTCGATAATTCAACCATAGAATGTAGTTTCACGTACTTGTGTCTATTTTGTAAATCATTTATAAAACCTGCATGTATTCTCATCCCAAAAATATTAGATTTTAAAAGTGGGACTATAACTCACTTTCACAGATTTTTACTTCGTCGGGAAGTAAGACTTGGCCACTGGTTGATTCACGAACCTATAACAATATATACATATATATCAAAGTATGTTCAAAATATATTTACAACACTTTTAATATATTTTGGTGTTTTAAGTTTATTAAGTCAGCTGTCCTCGTTAGTAACCTACAACTAGTTGTCCACAGTTAGATGTACAGAAATAAATCGATAAATATTATCTTGAATCAATCCACGACCCAGTGTATACGTATCTCAGTATTGATCACAACTCAAACTATATATATTTTGGAATCAACCTCAACCCTGTATAGCTAACTCCAACATTCACATATAGAGTGTCTATGGTTGTTCCGAAATATATATAGATGTGTCGACATGATAGGTCGAAACATTGTATACGTGTCTATGGTATCTCAAGATTAAATAATATATAATACAAGTTGATTAAGTTATGGTTGGAATAGATTTGTTACCAATTTTCACGTAGCTAAAATGAGAAAAATTATTCAATCTTGTTTTACCCATAACTTCTTCATTTTAAATCCGTTTTGAGTGAATCAAATTGCTATGGTTTCATATTGAACTCTATTTTATGAATCTAAACAGAAAAAGTATAGGTTTATAGTTGGAAAAATAAGTTACAAGTCGTTTTTGTAAAGGTAGTCATTTCAGTCGAAAGAACGACGTCTAGATGACCATTTTAGAAAACATACTTCCACTTTGAGTTTAACCATAATTTTTGGATATAGTTTCATGTTCATAATAAAAATCATTTTCTCAGAATAACAACTTCTAAATCAAAGTTTATCATAGTTTTTAATTAACTAACCCAAAACAGCCCGCGGTGTTTCTACGACGGCGTAAATCTGGTTTTACGGTGTTTTTCGTGTTTCCAGGTTTTAAATCATTAAGTTAGCATATCATATAGATATAGAACATGTTTAGTTGATTTTAAAAGTCAAGTTAGAAGGATTAACTTTTATTTGCGAACAAGTTTAGAATTAACTAAACTATGTTCTAGTGATTACAAGTTTAAACCTTCGAATAAGATAGCTTTATATGTATGAATCGAATGATGTTATGAACATCATTACTACCTTAAGTTCCTTGGATAAACCTACTGGAAAAGAGAAAAATGGATCTAGCTTCAACGGATCCTTGGATGGCTCGAAGTTCTTGAAGCAGAATCATGACACGAAAACAAGTTCAAGTAAGATCATCACTTGAAATAAGATTGTTATAGTTATAGAAATTGAACCAAAGTTTGAATATGATTATTACCTTGTATTAGAATAATAACCTACTGTAAGAAACAAAGATTTCTTGAGGTTGGATGATCACCTTACAAGATTGGAAGTGAGCTAGCAAACTTGAAAGTATTCTTGATTTTATGTAACTAGAACTTGTAGAATATATGAAGAACACTTAGAACTTGAAGATAGAACTTGAGAGAGATCAATTAGATGAAGAAAATTGAAGAATGAAAGTGTTTGTAGGTGTTTTTGGTCGTTGGTGTATGGATTAGATATAAAGGATATGTAATTTTGTTTTCATGTAAATAAGTCATGAATGATTACTCATATTTTTGTAATTTTATGAGATATTTCTTGCTAGTTGCCAAATGATGGTTCCCACATGTGTTAGGTGACTCACATGGGCTGCTAAGAGCTGATCATTGGAGTGTATATACCAATAGTACATACATCTAAAAGCTGTGTATTGTACGAGTACGAATACGGGTGCATACGAGTAGAATTGTTGATGAAACTGAACGAGGATGTAATTGTAAGCATTTTTGTTAAGTAGAAGTATTTTGATAAGTGTATTGAAGTCTTTCAAAAGTGTATAAATACATATTAAAACACTACATGTATATACATTTTAACTGAGTCGTTAAGTCATCGTTAGTCGTTATATGTAAGTGTTGTTTTGAAACCTTTAGGTTAACGATCTTGTTAAATGTTGTTAACCCAATGTTTATAATATCAAATGAGATTTTAAATTATTATATTATCATGATATTATCATGTATGAATATCTCTTAATATGATATATATACATTAAATGTCTTTACAACGATAATCGTTACATATATGTCTCGTTTAAAAATCATTAAGTTAGTAGTCTTGTTTTTACATATGTAGTTCATTGTAAATATACTTAATGATATGTTTACTTATCATAGTATCATGTTAACTATATATATATCCATATATATGTCATCATATAGTTTTTACAAATTTTAACGTTCGTGAATCACCGGTCAACTTGGGTGGTCAATTGTCTATATGAAACATATTTCAATTAATCAAGTCTTAACAAGTTTGATTGCTTAACATGTTGTAAACATTTAATCATGTAAATATCAATCTCAATTAATATATATAAACATGGAAAAGTTCGGGTCACTACAAAATGTCCCGTTCTTATTGATTAAAAACGTTCCATATTAATTGATTTCGTTGCGAGGTTTTGACCTCTATATGAGACGTTTTTTCAAAGACTGCATTCATTTTAAAACAAACCATAACCTTTATTTCATCAATAAAGGTTTAAAAAGCTTTACGTAGATTATCAAATAATGATAATCTAAAATATCCTATTTACACACGACCATTACTTAATGGTTTACAATACAAATATGTTACAACAAAATAAGTTTCTTGAATGCAGTTTTTACACAATATCATACAAGCATGGACTCCAAATCTCGTCCTTATTTAAGTATGCGACAGCGGAAGCTCTTAATAATCACCTGAGAATAAACATGCTTAAAACGTCAACAAAAATGTTGGTGAGTTATAGGTTTAACTTATATATATCAAATCATAATAATAGACCACAAGATTTCATATTTCAATACACATCCCATACATAGAGATAAAAATCATTCATATGGTGAACACCTGGTAACCGACATTAACAAGATGCATATATAAGAATATCCCCATCATTCCGGGACACCCTTCGGATATGATATAAATTTCGAAGTACTAAAGCATCCGGTACTTTGGATGGGGTTTGTTAGGCCTAATAGATCTATCTTTAGGATTCGCGTCAATTAGGGTGTCTGTTCCCTAATTCTTAGATTACCATACTTAATAAAAAGGGGCATATTCGATTTCGATAATTCAACCATAGAATGTAGTTTCACGTACTTGTGTCTATTTTGTAAATCATTTATAAAATTGCATGTATTCTCATCCCAAAAATATTAGATTTTAAAAGTGGGACTATAACTCACTTTCACAGATTTTTACTTCGTCGGGAAGTAAGACTTGGCCACTGGTTGATTCAAGAACCTATAACAATATATACATATATATCAAAGTATGTTCAAAATATATTTACAACACTTTTAATATATTATGATGTTTTAAGTTTATTAAGTCAGCTGTCCTCGTTAGTAACCTACAACTAGTTGTCCACAATTAGATGTACAGAAATAAATCGATAAATATTATCTTGAATCAATCCACGACCCAGTGTATACGTATCTCAGTATTGATCACAACTCAAACTATATATATTTTGTAATCAACCTCAACCCTGTATAGCTAACTCCAACATTCACATATAGAGTGTCTATGGTTGTTCCGAAATATATATAGATGTGTCGACATGATAGGTCGAAACATTGTATACGTGTCTATGGTATCTCAAGATTACATAATATACAATACAAGTTGATTAAGTTATGGTTGGAATAGATTTGTTAACAATTTTCACGTAGCTAAAATGAGAAAAATTATCCAATCTTGTTTTACCCATAACTTCTTCATTTTAAATCCGTTTTGAGTGAATCAAATTGCTATGGTTTCATATTGAACTCTATTTTATGAATCTAAATAGAAAAAGTATAGGTTTATAGTCGGAAAAATAAGTTACAAGTCGTTTTTGTAAAGGTAGTCATTTCAGTCGAAAGAACGACGTCTAGATGACCATTTTAGAAAACATACTTCCACTTTGAGTTTAACCATAATTTTTGGATATAGTTTCATGTTCATAATAAAAATCATTTTCTCAGAATAACAACTTTTAAATCAAAGTTTATCATGGTTTTTAATTAACTAACCCAAAACAGCCCGCGGTGTTACTACGACGGCGTAAATCCGGTTTTACGGTGTTTTTCGTGTTTCCAGGTTTTAAATCATTAAGTTAGCATATCATATAGATATAGAACATGTGTTTAGTTGATTTTAAAAGTCAAGTTAGAAGGATTAACTTTTGTTTGCGAACAAGTTTAGAATTAACTAAACTATGTTCTAGTGATTACAAGTTTAAACCTTCGAATAAGATAGCTTTATATGTATGAATCGAATGATGTTATGAACATCATTAATACCTTAAGTTCCTTGGATAAACCTACTGAAAAAGAGAAAAATGGATCTAGCTTCAACGGATCCTTGGATGGCTCGAAGTTCTTGATGCAGAATCATGACACGAAAACAAGTTCAAGTAAGATCATCACTTGAAATAAGATTGTTATAGTTATAGAAATTGAACCAAAGTTTGAATATGATTATTACCTTGTATTAGAATGATAACCTACTGTAATAAACAAAGATTTCTTGAGGTTGGATGATCACCTTACAAGATTGGAAGTGAGCTAGCAAACTTGAAAGTATTCTTGATTTTATGTAACTAGAACTTGTAGAATATATGAAGAACACTTAGAACTTGAAGATAGAACTTGAGAGAGATCAATTAGATGAAGAAAATTGAAGAATGAAAGTGTTTGTAGGTGTTTTTGGTCGTTGGTGTATGGATTAGATATAAAGGATATGTAATTTTGTTTTCATGTAAATAAGTCATGAATGATTACTCATATTTTTGTAATTTTATGAGATATTTCATTCTAGTTGCCAAATGATGGTTCCCACATGTGTTAGGTGACTCAAATGGGCTGCTAAGAGCTGATCATTGGAGTGTATATACCAATAGTACATACATCTAAAAGCTGTGTATTGTACGAGTACGAATACGGGTGCATACGAGTAGAATTGTTGATGAAACTGAACGAGGATGTAATTGTAAGCATTTTTGTTAAGTAGAAGTATTTTGATAAGTGTATTGAAGTCTTTCAAAAGTGTATAAATACATATTAAAACACTACATGTATATACATTTTAACTGAGTCGTTAAGTCATCGTTAGTCGTTACATGTAAGTGTTGTTTTGAAACCTTTAGGTTAACGATCTTGTTAAATGTTGTTAACCCAATATTTATAATATTAAATGAGATTTTAAATTATTATATTATCATGATATTATCATGTATGAATATCTCTTAATATGATATATATACATTAAATGTCTTTACAACGATAATCGTTACATATATGTCTCGTTTAAAAATCATTAAGTTAGTAGTCTTGTTTTTACATATGTAGTTCATTGTTAATATACTTAATGATATGTTTACTTATCATAGTATTATGTTAACTATATATATATCCATATATATGTCATCATATAGTTTTTACAAGTTTTAACGTTCGTGAATCACCGGTCAACTTGGGTGGTCAATTGTCTATATGAAACATATTTCAATTAATCAAGTCTTAACAAGTTTGATTGCTTAACATGTTGGAAACATTTAATCATGTAAATATCAATCTCAATTAATATATATAAACATGGAAAAGTTCGGGTCACTACAGTACCTACCCGTTAAATAAATTTCGTCCCGAAATTTTAAGCTGTTGAAGGTGTTGACGAATCTTCTGGAAATAGATGCGGGTATTTCTTCTTCATCTGATCTTCACGCTCCCAGGTGAACTCGGGTCCTCTACGAGCATTCCATCGAACCTTAACAATTGGTATCTTGTTTTGCTTAAGTCTTTTAACCTCACGATCCATTATTTCGACGGGTTCTTCGATGAATTGAAGTTTTTCGTTGATTTGGATTTCATCTAACGGAATAGTGAGATCTTCTTTAGCAAAACATTTCTTCAAATTTGAGATGTGGAAAGTGTTATGTACAGCCGTGAGTTGTTGAGGTAACTCAAGTCGGTAAGCTACTGGTCCGACACGATCAATAATCTTGAATGGTCCAATATACCTTGGATTTAATTTCCCTCGTTTACCAAATCGAACAACGCCTTTCCAAGGTGCAACTTTAAGCATGACCATCTCTCAAATTTCAAATTCTATATCTTTTCTTTTAATGTCAGCGTAGCTCTTTTGTCGACTTTGGGCGGTTTTCAACCGTTGTTGAATTTGGATGATTTTCTCGGTAGTTTCTTGTATAATCTCCGGACCCGTAATCTATCTATCCCCCACTTCACTCCAACAAATCGGAGACCTGCACTTTCTACCATAAAGTGCTTCAAACGGCGCCATCTCAATGCTTGAATGGTAGCTGTTGTTGTAGGAAAATTCTGCTAACGGTAGATGTCGATCCCAACTGTTTCCGAAATCAATAACACATGCTCGTAGCATGTCTTCAAGCATTTGTATCGTCCTTTTGCTCTGCCCATCAGTTTGTGGATGATAGGCAGTACTGATGTCTAGACGAGTTCCTAATGCTTGCTGTAATGTCTGCCAGAATCTTGAAATAAATCTGCCATCCCTATCAGAGATAATAGAGATTGGTATTCCATGTCTGGAGACGACTTCCTTCAAATACAGTCGTGCTAACTTCTCCATCTTGTCATCTTCTCTTATTGGCAGGAAGTGTGCTGATTTGGTGAGACGATCAACTATTACCCAAATAGTATCAAAACCACTTGCAGTCCTTGGCAATTTAGTGATGAAATCCATGGTAATGTTTTCCCATTTCCATTCTGGGATTTCGGGTTGTTGAAGTAGACCTGATGGTTTCTGATGCTCATCTTTGACCTTCGAACACGTCAAACATTCTCCTACGTATTTAGCAACATCGGCTTTCATACCCGGCCACCAAAAATGTTTCTTGAGATCCTTGTACATCTTCCCCGTTCCAGGATGTATTGAGTATCTGGTTTTATGAGCTTCTCTAAGTACAATTTCTCTCATATCTCCAAATTTTGGTACCCAAATCCTTTCAGCCCTATACCGGGTTCCGTCTTCCCGAATATTAAGATGCTTCTCCGATCCTTTGGGTATTTCATCCTTTAAATTTCCCTCTTTTAAAACTCCTTGTTGTGCCTCCTTTATTTGAGTAGTAATGTTATTATGAATTATTATATTCATAGATTTTACTCGAATGGGTTCTCTGTCCTTCCTGCTCAAGGCATTGGCTACCACATTTGCCTTCCCCGGGTGGTAACGAATCTCAAAGTCGTAATCATTCAATAATTCAATCCACCTACGCTGCCTCATATTCAGTTGTTTCTGATTAAATATGTGTTGAAGACTTTTGTGGTCGGTATATATAATACTTTTGACCCCATATAAGTAGTGCCTCCAAGTCTTTAATGCAAAAACAACCGCGCCTAATTCCAAATCATGCGTCGTATAATTTTGTTCGTGAATCTTCAATTGTCTAGACGCATAAGTAATCACCTTCATTCGTTGCATTAATACACAACCGAGACCTTGCTTTGATGCGTCACAATAAATCACAAAATCATCATTCCCTTCAGGCAATGACAATATAGGTGCCGTAGTTAGCTTTTTCTTCAATAACTGAAACGCTTTCTCTTGTTCATCATTCCATTCAAATTTCTTCCCTTTATGCGTTAATGCAGTCAAGGGTTTTGCTATTCTGGAAAAGTCTTGGATGAACCTTCTGTAGTAACCAGCTAGTCCTAAAAACTGGCGTATGTGTTTCGGAGTTTTTGGGGTTTCCCACTTTTCAACAGTTTCTATCTTTGCCGGATCCACCTTAATACCTTCTTTGTTCACTATGTGACCGAGGAATTGAACTTCTTCCAACCAAAATGCACACTTTGAAAACTTAGCGTACAATTCTTCCTTCCTCAATACTTCTAACACCTTTCTCAATTGTTCACCGTGTTCTTGGTCATTCTTTGAGTAAATAAGTATGTCATCAATGAAAACAATGACAAACTTGTCAAGGTATGGTCCACACACTCGGTTCATAAGGTCCATGAACATAGCTGGTGCATTAGTTAAACCAAACGGCATGACCATAAACTCGTAATGACCGTAACGTGTTCTGAAAGCAGTCTTTGGAATATCATCTTCTTTCACCCGCATTTGATGATACCCGGAACGTAAGTCAATCTTTGAATAAACAGATGAGCCTTGTAGTTGATCAAATAAGTCATCGATTCTCGGTAGTGGGTAGCGGTTCTTGATGGTAAGTTTGTTCAACTCTCGGTAGTCGATACACAACCTGAATGTACCATCTTTCTTCTTGACAAACAAAACAGGAGCTCCCCACGGAGATGTGCTTGGTCGAATGAAACCACGCTCTAAAAGTTCTTGTAATTGGCTTTGCAGTTCTTTCATCTCGCTGGGTGCGAGTCTGTAAGGAGCACGAGCTATTGGTGCAGCTCCTGGTACAAGATCTATTTGAAATTCAATGGATCGATGTGGGGGTAATCCCGGTAATTCTTTCGGAAATACATCGGGAAATTCTTTTGCGACGGGAACATCATTGATGCTCTTTTCTTCAGTTTGTACTTTCTCGACGTGTGCTAGAACAGCATAGCAACCTTTTCTTATTAGTTTTTGTGCCTTCAAATTACTAATAAGATGTAGCTTCGTGTTGCCCTTTTCTCCGTACACCATTAAGGGTTTTCCTTTTTCTCGTATAATGCGAATTGCATTTTTGTAACAAACGATCTCTGCTTTCACTTCTTTTAACCAGTCCATACCGATTATCACATCAAAACTCCCTAACTCTACTGGTATCAAATCAATCTTAAATGTTTCGCTAACCAGTTTAATTTCTCGATTCCGACATATATTATCTGCTGAAATTAATTTACCATTTGCTAATTCGAGTAAAAATTTACTATCCAAAGGCGTCAATGGACAACTTAATTTAGCACAAAAATCTCTACTCATATAGCTTCTATCCGCACCCGAATCAAATAAAACGTAAGCAGATTTATTGTCAATAAGAAACGTACCCGTAACAAGCTCCGGGTCTTCCTGTGCCTCTACCGCATTAATATTGAAAACTCTTCCGCGGCCTTGTCCATTCGTGTTCTCCTGGTTCGGGCAATTTCTAATAATGTGGCCCGGTTTTCCACATTTATAACAAACTACATTGGCATAACTTGCACCGACACTACTTGCTCCGCCATTACTCGTTCCGACACCATTTGTTCCTTTCGTTCTATTAACCCCTGGTCCGTAGACCTCACACTTCGCCGCGCTATGACCATTTCTTTTACACTTGTTGCAAAATTTGGTGCAGAACCCCGAGTGATACTTTTCACACCTTTGGCATAGCTGCTTCTGATTGTTGTTGTTGTTGCGGTTATTATTATTGTTGGGATGATTGTTGTAGTTGCTATTGTTGTTGTTGTTGTTGTTGTTGTTGTTGTTGGGCCGTTTGTTGTAGTTGCGATTGATGTTGCGATTGTTGGGATAATTGTTGCGATTATTGTTGTAATTGCTGTTGTTGTTGTATTGGTGATTCTTATCACCGTTTTCCTCCCACTTTCTTTTGACTTGCTTCACATTGGCCTCTTCAGCCGTCTGTTCTTTAATTCTTTCCTCAATCTGGTTCACTAGTTTGTGAGCCATTCTACATGCCTGTTGTATGGAGGCGGGCTCGTGTGAACTTATATCTTCTTGGATTCTTTCCGGTAATCCTTTCACAAACGCGTCGATCTTCTCTTCCTCATCTTCGAATGCTCCCGGACACAATAGGCACAATTCTGTGAATCGTCTTTCGTACGTGGTAATATCAAATTCTTGGGTTCGTAATCCTCTAAGTTCTGTCTTGAGCTTATTGACCTCGGTTCTGGGACGGTACTTCTCGTTCATCAAGTGCTTGAATGCTGACCACGGTAGTGCGTACGCATCGTCTTGCCCCACTTGCTCTAGATAGGTATTCCACCATGTTAACGCAGAACCTATGAAGGTATGCGTAGCGTACTTCACTTTGTCCTCTTCAGTACACTTACTTATGGCAAACACCGATTCAACCTTCTCGGTCCACCGTTTCAATCCAATCGGTCCTTCGGTTCCATCAAATTCCAAAGGTTTGCAGGCAGTGAATTCTTTGTAGGTGCATCCTACATGATTTCCTGTACTGCTAGATCCAAGGTTATTGTTGGTATGTAGCGCAGCCTGTACTGCGGCTATGTTTGAAGCTAGAAAAGTACAGAATTCCTCTTCATTCATATTCACGGTGTGTCGAGTAGTCGGTGCCATTTCCTTCAAAATAGTCAAATGGAACAAGTTAATCATACAGAATATTAAGAGTAGTTAATAGTATTTCGCAGCATAATATGAACTCATTTATAAAAGGTTTTTCTTCATATTAGCGTTTTATAAGTTTAAATTTGGGTAGTACCTACCCGTTAAGTTCATACTTAGTAGCTAATATACAATTCAACTACTACAATTCTATATGAAAAACTGATTATAATAATATTTCGTGTTCAAACTTTTACACAATATTTTACAAACTTACAATACCGCTTATTTTACATATAGCATGAAATATAGCACACAATAAATTTGATACAAGATGGTTGTGAAGATAATTCTAGCTAGTACACAAGTCGTTCAGCAAAGGCAATAAAGACACGTAATTCATACGTCCAGAAACAAGTCATGCATTCTGGTTTTACTAGGATTACTTCCCATCCTTGGTCTTGTGGAACATAACCGTTATGGCCGTTGATAAGACATCGTGTTGTAACGTCGTCAAAGGGACGAGGGTTACGTAATGTCCAACAGTCAAGTAACATTCTAAAAACCTCATTTCTTACCCCAATTACCGACTCCGTCACTTGTGGGAACGTTTTGTTTAATAGTTGTAGCCCGATGTTCTTGTTCTCACTTTGGTGAGAAGCGAACATTACTAATCCGTAAGCATAACATGCTTCTTTATGTTGCATGTTAGCCGCTTTTTCTAAATCACGAAGTCCAACATTCGGATATATTGAGTCAAAATAATTTCTTAACCCGTTGCGTAAAATAGCATTTGGGTTCCCCGCAATATATGCGTCAAAGTAAACACATCGTAACTTATGAATTTCCCAATGTGATATCCGCCATCTTCCGAACGAAAGCCTTTTATAAACCAAGGCATTCTTGGAACGTTCTTCGAATGTCTTACAAACTGATCTCGCCTTAAATAGTTGTGCCGAGGAATTCTGACCGACTCTAGACAAGATTTCATCAATCATGTCTCCGTGTAGGTCTCTTAAAATATTGGGTTGTCTATCCATTTTGTGTTTTTATACTGTAAAATAGACAAGAGTTAGATTCATAAAAAAAAATACTTATTAATACAAGCAATTTTTACATATATCATAAAGCATAAGCACACTATATTACATATATTACACCACACGAATACAACTATCTTATTCCGACTCGCTTGTTTCTTCTTCTTCTTCGGTTTTGGTTCGTTTTGCCAAGTTTCTAGGGATATATGATGTTCCCCTAATAGGAGCCGTCGTTATCCACATTGGTTTAGAAAAACCTGGTGGTTTAGAGGTTCCCGGGTCATTGTTACAACTTAAGGACTTCGGGGGTTGACGATACATATAAAGTTCATCGGGGTTGGAATTAGATTTCTCTATTTTTATGCCCTTTCCCTTATTATTTTCTTTTGCCTTTTTAAATTCAGTAGGGGTAATTTCTATAACATCATCGAAATTCTCGTCAGAATCCGATTCATCGGAGAATTGGTAATCCTCCAAATATTTTGCTTCCTTGGCGGAAACACCATTGACCATAATTAACCTTGGTCGGTTGGTTGAGGATTTTCTTTTACTTAACCGTTTTATTATTTTCCCCACCGGTTCTATTTCTTCATCCGGTTCCGATTCTTCTTTCGGTTCCGATTCTTCTTCCGGTTCCGACTCTTCTTCCGGTTCCTCTTCGGGAACTTGTGAATCAGTCCACGAATCATTCCAATTTACAT
The DNA here is from genome assembly GCF_046630445.1 of Rutidosis leptorrhynchoides. Taxonomy (NCBI): domain Eukaryota; kingdom Viridiplantae; phylum Streptophyta; class Magnoliopsida; order Asterales; family Asteraceae; genus Rutidosis; species Rutidosis leptorrhynchoides. The sequence continues at coordinate 174,831,216 of NC_092341.1, forward strand.
TTGACTCTTCATTATTATTAGGTGAATCAATGGGACTTGTTCTAGAGGTAGACATCTATCACATAATATCAAACGCGTTAAGAGATTAATATATCACATAATATTCACATGTTAAAAATATATAGTTTCCAACAAAATTTGTTAAGCAATCATTTTTCAAGTAAACACGGTCGAAGTCCAGACTCACTAATACATCCTAACAAACTCGATAAGACACACTAATGCAAAATTCTGGTTCTCTAAGACCAACGCTCGGATACCAACTGAAATGTCCCGTTCTTATTGATTAAAAACGTTCCATATTAATTGATTTCGTTGCGGTTTTGACCTCTATATGAGACGTTTTTTCAAAGACTGCATTCATTTTAAAACAAACCATAACCTTTATTTCATCAATAAAGGTTTAAAAAGCTTTACGTAGATTATCAAATAATGATAATCAAAAATATCCTGTTTACACACGACCATTACTTAATGGTTTACAATACAAATATGTTACAACAAAATAAGTTTCTTGAATGCAGTTTTTACACAATATCATACAAGCATGGACTCCAAATCTCGTCCTTATTTAAGTATGCGACAGCGGAAGCTCTTAATAATCACCTGAGAATAAACATGCTTAAAACGTCAACAAAAATGTTGGTGAGTTATAGGTTTAACCTATATATATCAAATCATAATAATAGACCACAAGATTTCATATTTCAATACACATCCCATACATAGAGATAAAAATCATTCATATGGTGAACACCTGGTAACCGACATTAACAAGATGCATATATAAGAATATCCCCATCATTCCGGGACACCCTTCGGATATGATATAAATTTCAAAGTACTAAAGCATCCGGTACTTTGAATGGGGTTTGTTAGGCCCAATAGATCTATCTTTAGGATTCGCGTCAATTAGGGTGTCTGTTCCCTAATTCTTAGATTACCAGACTTAATAAAAAGGGGCATATTCGATTTCGATAATTCAACCATAGAATGTAGTTTCACGTACTTGTGTCTATTTTGTAAATCATTTATAAAATTGCATGTATTCTCATCCCAAAAATATTAGATTTTAAAAGTGGGACTATAACTCACTTTCACAGATTTTTACTTCGTCGGGAAGTAAGACTTGGCCACTGGTTGATTCACGAACCTATAACAATATATACATATATATCAAAGTATGTTTAAAATATATTTACAACACTTTTAATATATTATGATGTTTTAAGTTTATTAAGTCAGCTGTCCTCGTTAGTAACCTACAACTAGTTGTCCACAATTAGATGTACAGAAATAAATCGATAAATATTATCTTGAATCAATCCACGACCCAGTGTATACGTATCTCAGTATTGATCACAACTCAAACTATATATATTTTGGAATCAACCTCAACCCTGTATAGCTAACTCCAACATTCACATATAGAGTGTCTATGGTTGTTCCGAAATATATATAGATGTGTCGACATGATAGGTCAAAACATTGTATACGTGTCTATGGTATCTCAAGATTACATAATATACAATACAAGTTGATTAAGTTATGGTTGGAATAGATTTGTTAACAATTTTCACGTAGCTAAAATGAGAAAAATTATCCAATCTTGTTTTACCCATAACTTCTTCATTTTAAATCCGTTTTGAGTGAATCAAATTGCTATGGTTTCATATTGAACTCTATTTTATGAATCTAAATAGAAAAAGTATAGGTTTATAGTCGGAAAAATAAGTTACAAGTCGTTTTTGTAAAGGTAGTCATTTCAGTCGAAAGAACGACGTCTAGATGACCATTTTAGAAAACATACTTCCACTTTGAGTTTAACCATAATTTTTGGATATAGTTTCATGTTCATAATAAAAATCATTTTCTCAGAATAACAACTTTTAAATCAAAGTTTATCATAGTTTTTAATTAACTAACCCAAAACAGCCCGCGGTGTTACTACGACGGCGTAAATCCGGTTTTACGGTGTTTTTCGTGTTTCCAGGTTTTAAATCATTAAGTTAGCATATCATATAGATATATAACATGTGTTTAGTTGATTTTAAAAGTCAAGTTAGAAGGATTAACTTTTGTTTGCGAACAAGTTTAGAATTAACTAAACTATGTTCTAGTGATTACAAGTTTAAACCTTCGAATAAGATAGCTTTATATGTATGAATCGAATGATGTTATGAACATCATTAATACCTTAAGTTCCTTGGATAAACCTACTGGAAAAGAGAAAAATGGATCTAGCTTCAACGGATCCTTGGATGGCTCGAAGTTCTTGAAGCAGAATCATGACACGAAAACAAGTTCAAGTAAGATCATCACTTGAAATAAGATTGTTATAGTTATAGAAATTGAACCAAAGTTTGAATATGATTATTACCTTGTATTAGAATGATAACCTACTGTAAGAAACAAAGATTTCTTGAGGTTGGATGATCACCTTACAAGATTGGAAGTGAGCTAGCAAACTTGAAAGTATTCTTGATTTTATGTAACTAGAACTTGTAGAATATATGAAGAACACTTAGAACTTGAAGATAGAACTTGAGAGAGATCAATTAGATGAAGAAAATTGAAGAATGAAAGTGTTTGTAGGTGTTTTTGGTCGTTGGTGTATGGATTAGATATAAAGGATATGTAATTTTGTTTTCATGTAAATAAGTCATGAATGATTACTCATATTTTTGTAATTTTATGAGATATTTCATGCTAGTTGCCAAATGATGGTTCCCATATGTGTTAGGTGACTCACATGGGCTGCTAAGAGCTGATCATTGGAGTGTATATACCAATAGTACATACATCTAAAAGCTGTGTATTGTACGAGTACGAATACGGGTGCATACGAGTAGAATTGTTGATGTAACTGAACGAGGATGTAATTGTAAGCATTTTTGTTAAGTAGAAGTATTTTTATAAGTGTATTGAAGTCTTTCAAAAGTGTATAAATACATATTAAAACACTACATGTATATACATTTTAACTGAGTCGTTAAGTCATCGTTAGTCGTTACATGTAAGTGTTGTTTTGAAACCTTTAGGTTAACGATCTTGTTAAATGTTGTTAACCCAATATTTATAATATCAAATGAGATTTTAAATTATTATATTATCATGATATTATCATGTATGAATATCTCTTAATATGATATATATACATTAAATGTCTTTACAACGATAATCGTTACATATATGTCTCGTTTAAAAATCTTTAAGTTAGTAGTCTTGTTTTTACATATGTAGTTCATTGTTAATATACTTAATGATATGTTTACTTATCATAGTATCATGTTAACTATATATATATCCATACATATGTCATCATATAGTTTTTACAAGTTTTAACGTTCGTGAATCACCGGTCAACTTGGGTGGTCAATTGTCTATATGAAACATATTTCAATTAATCAAGTCTTAACAAGTTTGATTGCTTAACATGTTGGAAACATTTAATCATGTAAATATCAATCTCAATTAATATATATAAACATGGAAAAGTTCGGGTCACTACAAAATGCTGCAAAATTTGAGAATAATGATTCAAGCTTTTTAGTATGGCAACTACCGTTACAAGATGCAAATGAGTACATGATAGGGTTTCAATGAATAAGTATAGTGATTTTTCGGAGAGGCTTAAGTCAAAGGGTAATGAAGTTGTTGATACGTTTACTTTTAATATGGTGGAATGTAAAAGGTTCCCCGGTAACAATGGCAAAAGGGCAACGTATATATCGAAGTTATAATAAGACTATTTCGACTGAAAAGTCGAAGTTGACTTGCTGTAGCTGTGACAAAACTGACTACTTTGGAAAGGGATTGCAAAGTTATTTTTTGGTAATAATTGCCAAAGGAGCTGACACAGATATGTGTTAGTCTATGACTTTGATTTCGAGAGTTTCTAGGTGTATCGCTATACGCGTAATCCTTCTTTCCGTTGATAACATGTGGTTGGATCATCCTCTGGGTTGTTTCTTAATCGAGGGGTTTTCAAGAATCATGAATGGTTTGAACGCAGATTGTAAGTGTCAATATACATATGATGTTCTAGAATTTTGAATGATACGAATATTTTTCTGGGTTTATGAATAGAAGTGATGTGCTATCACAGTTTTGAATTCAAAGTATGGCTTTGAAAAATGTAGGAATCTAAGAGTGATTATATCAGTTATATCTCGACTTAGATTCTGATATGTTAAAATCAGAATATGCAATTGAATTTGAATGAGTATGATTGTTTTGATTTCTATGAAAGAATATATATTGTTGTGAAAATAGTGAGTATAGTTGATGATTGCTGAATCAGAATCGAAGAATGTAACATATTAATTGTGAATTTATATATTTCTCGGGTATTACCTACCCGTTAAAAGTTTCACAAATAATATTTTGTACAAGAGGATTTTTATTACAGTCTTTATGAAAATAGGTATATTTCTTCAGATGTAATACAGATTTAATGAGTTTATACTAACTTAAACTCATTTGATTTTCGGCTGGAACTAGAAATGAATAATCTCTAACATTAGAGATTACATAATCTTCACAGAGTATTTCACTACTGTGATCAATACTTTATTATTTATTCTTATTGATATTTCCTCAGTGAATCATGTTGATGCTCATAGAACTCTTGCTATCTTCAAATGATGTTTTCTAGAAAGTCTCGAGTATATCAAAAGTGTAAAACCAACATGTAATTGAATAATACACTTAGTTTATTATGAAACGAAATTCAATGAGTTGAAACAGAGATTGTGATTAACGATGGTTAAGTCGTTAATCGAAGGATTATAACATATTAGTAATATGAATTTAACCGAGTAGTATCTACCCTTTTTCAATTCATACATAATATTTTAGTACAAAAAAATATATTATGATTTCAAAATTTATATATATAAGATATACATATAAATTCTTCAGAGGGAATGAGTTATAACTCGTTGATACAATATACTCGTTGTTGATTAGTGATGATGTCCGCAGTGATTATGAAACTTGCAGTGCTTGTGATGTTGTAGATATTACTGATTCGATGATGCTGATGGTACTGACAGTGCTGGTGTAGCTTGTGGTGCCACAGGTGTTACTGGTGTTGGTGATACTGATGGTGATGCTGGTGGTACTTTCGGTGGCACTTGTATAACAAGTCTAGCTTGTAAATCACTCACCATTATTGTCAGGGTTTCTTGTATCATTTTGATCCACTCACCTGATTTACGGTTAGGTATAGAATAAGTAAACTCTAAAACTTTAGAGATTTCATAATCCCCACAGAATACTTTATGAATAAGTACTTCATCGGTTATCGTTTTTGGTATTCCTATGTATCTACAGGGCGTATGACGTAGATGCTCGTGGAACAGATTGTGAAGTTGAAGTTTGCGACGCGGTTGCTGTTAGTGGTGGTAATGGTACTGTGGGTGTTGTTGTCGGTGGTACAGTTGGCGTTTGTGGGACTTGTGATGCTTGTAAGTTATGCATCATGTTCTCCAAAGCCATCACTCTAGCGCGAAGCTCGTTGACTTCTTCTAGTACCCCGGGATAATCGGTGGTTCGAACGAGCGGGTGAATAAGATCTAAAATTTGAGATAATATATTATCGTGACGAGATACTCCGGAAATGAGTGAGAAAATGTTGTTTCGAACAGGTTCACCGGTAAGTGCTTCAGGTTCTTCGTTAAGGGTAAAATATGGTGGATGGAAGAGATCACCTTCTTCTTGTCTCCAATGATTAAGTAGACTACCAACCCATCCCCAATTCATCCAGAATAGGTGATGGCTAATTGGTTGATCCATTCCGGTTACACTACTTTCGGAGCTCGAGTGAAACTCCATATCGGAATCCGAGGGACTTGAACTAGTGGCGAATTCCATTTCGTACGATTGAATAAAGGATGTTTCGATATGAAATGATTTTCGACTATCGAATGGTATTCTAATTACATAGAATATCTGTATATATAGAACAAAAGATTTCGTAGATTATGGAGGAATTTACGGAATATGTCAGGCAAAGTTTACAGTAACAGATACGCTAAGATATGAATTAGCAGATACGCTAAGATATGAATTTTACCTATACACTATTCATGCAATCAATGCAGTAAGGTGTGTCTAGACTAAGAATGGTAAGCAGGTAATTTTCAACAAGAAATGATAAGCAAAACTTTTTGACATGCAGACACGGTCGAAGTCCAGACTCACTAATGCATCTTAATAACTATCCATTAGACACACTAATGCAAGAACCGGTTTGCTAAGATCACCGCTCTGATACCACATGAAGCGACCCATCCTAATCCATAAGGACGAATACATTTACATATGGGTATATCGCGAGGTTCTGACCTATAAATGATACATTTTTAAACATTGCATTCGTTTTTAAAAGACAAACTCTCATTACATCGAAAGTTGACAGGCATACATACCATTTGATAATATATCCAAATTATAAATGACTTAATAATAATCTTGTTGAACTCAACGACTCGAATGCAACGTCTTTTGAAATATTCCATGAATGACTCCAAGTAATATCTCTAAAATGAGCAAATGCACAGCGAGAGATTTCTTTAATACATGAGAATAAACATGCTTTCAAGTGTCAACCAAAAGGTTGGTGAGTTCATAAGTTTATCATAAAACAATAAAATTCAGTAATTTTGATAGACCACAAGATTTAAATATTGCATGGTACAAATGGGTCCGAATCCTACAACCACCTGTAATGTACATGTGATTTCCTTTAAATATAGTACACCTATCTCTTGTACGAAATCATTTTTCAAAATGCTTAATAATCGTACACATATCTCGTGTACAAAATATCATACACATAACCTGTGTATAAAAATCATTCTCTCGATATATAACATTCACTTTTCTTTCTTTGCTTGGTAACCGACCTTAACATTTAATGCGCATCATAAATATCCCCAAAATAAACAGAACTTTCAGTCTGTGATAAATATATAAATCTCGAAGTACTAAACACCACGCCCACTAGCTCTTTCGTCTAGTGAACATTCTGGGTGGGGGTGTTAAACCCGGTAGCTACCTTTAGGATTCGCGTGAATTAGGGGCCATACCCATTTCCTAATTCTTAGGTTACCAAGCTATAATAATCAGGGGAAATATTCACATCAATTAGTGGCAATTATAACGTCCAACTAATTCAATAATAACCTACAGAACTTCTATCTGTATAATAATTCATTCGAGGAATGTTTTGCTTGTGTCTATCTCGTCAAATATTTATGAAAGCATCTCATGTATTCTCAGTCCAAAATTATAGATTGCAAAAGCATTTAAATAAAACAGTTGTAAAAACAGCGCATGTATTCTCAGTCATTAAAATATAAAGAGTAAAAGGGAATCAAATGAACTCACAATACTGTATTTCGTAGTAAAAATACATATGACGATATTAACAAATGCAAGGTTGGCCTCGGATTCATGAACCTATATTAAGTATATATATTTATATAATGGTCAATATCTATCTAACAATTAAGGTCGAGTCATAGTGTACCACAATCCTAATGCTCGAGACCGATATGCAAAAGTTAGCAAAAAATCAGTTTGACCCAAATGACTTTCAAAATCTATACATGTTTATTATATACCTTAAATATAGTCATTTTATATATTTAAATATATTTATCAGATTTTATTAAAGTAAATAATACAAGTCATATATTAATAAATTTATATTAAAATTTATATATGATAAAAATATACTTTTATATATCTCGAGTAATAAAATTTATATAATTCACTCAAAATCATAAACATATAGTGGTATGTATTATTAATATAATTATATTACGTGTGGTAAAAATATCTTTGTATCACATATTTATTTGATAAAATAATATTGATAATAATAATAATGAGTAAAAGTTGTATTATTTTGTAATAATAATAATAATAATATTAATAAAGATAATGTTATTAAAAGTGTTTAATATAAATAACAAGGGTAATAATAATGATGATATTAATAATACTAATAAAATTGATAATAACGATAATTTTAAATAAAATGGTAGTTTTAAATTCTATACTTTTAATAATACTATATTCTTAATAAAAATGATAATTCTTAATAATAATAATAGTTTTTAATAGAATGATAGTTTTAATAAAAATGATAAATTTTAAATGATAATTGATAGTATCGATATTTTAATATTAGTAAAAAAAAATAATATATTTTTTCTTGATAATTATATTTACTATATATAATAATTATCATAATAAGAATAGTAATAATAATATTTTATATGAATAATTCTATCAAAAATGATAATTTTTAATAATAATTCTAATATGATAATAATGATAATATTTTTATAATAAAAATGATATTTCTATTAGAAATGTTAATTTTAATAAAAGTGATAATTTTTAATATTAATGATACTTTTAATAATAATAATTATAAAAATAATAAAATGATAGTTTTATAAAAAATTTTCTTTTTAATAATAACGATAATTTGAGTAATAATATCAATACTAATAATAATAATAATAATAATAATAATAATAATACTAATAACTTTAGTGATAATAACGATAATGATAATAATAATAATAATAATTTATAGATAATAATAATAATAATAATAATAATAATAATGATAATAATAATGCGATAGTAGTAGTAGTAATAATAATAATAATAATAATAATAATAATAATAATAATAATAATAATAATAATAATAATAATAATAATAATAATAATAATAATAATAATAATAATAATAATAATATTATTATTATTATAGTTAACAATAATTCAGTTTACCATATCTTTAAATCCGTTCATCGAAATCACACGACTTCTAAATGAAAAGTTAATAATTTTTCGACAGCTTTCCGACGACATGCATATCATATACCCTATCTCAGTAGTCTATATAACAAATTCGTAGTTTATCATAAACTATATAACGACTAAATTAAGCATACAAGCATGCATAATCATATATACTCGAGCACTAGTCAGGGATACACTATTAATATATAAAAGATAAGATATGAATGCTCACGTATCAATATTAAGATTCAATATTGCAGGAAAGATATGTATATGCAACGGAGATGATAAACACTAGATTTAACTCATGAGCATACCCATGAACCATACCCCTGACCTCCAAAGCTATAACCCATTTGAAAACCCGTTTTGAAAATACTCGAACTGCACTCCGTCGTAGTATTTTTATGTATATATATATATATATATATATATATACTAATAATAATAATATTAATACTATTAATAATAATATTGTATTAATAATAATAATAATAATATAAATATTTTAATTATTTATGTGGAGAGATCGAGAGATGATTATGAATGCAAATGAACCAGAATCGACCAATTTAAAGAACCTGGCTCATTTAACCCCCTCATGCGATCGCATGAGGAGTGTAAGGGGAACTCATGCTATCGCATGAGCCCTCTTTCCAGCTCACATTCGACTAATGAACCTTGCCGACCATTTTAATTATATTTATATATATTTATATATAATCTAATTAATTATATATATATATTATATTATATTTATGTGTATAGTTAAATTGTAATTTTAGTTCTGATGACTTGTACGTTGGAAAATGATTTATGACTCAGTTCCGACGTTTCATACGCTGAGAAAACTTGTACTTTACATTTCGTGACTCGTACCCTTGTCAAAATATAACCTTAAATCATTGATAAATTATATTTCATGAAGGATAACTTATACATTTGAGTGTTTTGGTTATTTGCTTTTGTAAATCAACTTCTCCTTGTTTATTAAAATATATGATAGGACCCTTGACACATGAATATCAATGAATGTGAAGAATAGCCATTAAGATTGAGAGAGAAAGTCAATCAGTCAAGATTGACTTTCCACGGCTCTCTTGAAAATCTCTACATAACAGTGGCTAAACTTAGCTAATCTAGGGAGCCTTGGATCCTTTATATAGCCTCGTATAAAGGATCCTCCATAAGGCTTGGGAAACTCGTATTACTCATTTCTCGGGGTTCTAACAATCTCCCCCAAGAGTGAGACAGGTTTCCGAAAACTAACTCCCTAGTAAACATACAATATTACAAGGAAAGAGTCAACTATCGCTAACTAACCCCCCCCCCCCCGAAATGATGTACGGCCGTTGATGAAGATCTTGAATCTTCACTTTGAATCATCAAATGAATTCGCATCTCTAACATCGTCTTGGTCAATCATTACGCTTCAACCTCCCCTTAGATCCTCAAATTATCATGCTAACAATCTTCTTTCGACTTTGTTTGAGACTTGAACTTCATCGTGATATTTTTACTCTTTCAACGGTCTTTGAGTGTGCACAGCGGAATGCGCATTGAAGAACACATCACAAACTAAATATGTTACCATCAATCCCTCCCTTGACTTAGTTGTGATATGTCTTTAGAATTTGCTTGCATTGAGAAGTCGTTTCGAAACTATAGAAGCTCCCCCTCAAAGTACATGGGCTCTCATCAAAGTGTCATGACATATATACCGTCAATTTCAATACCGAGACACGCCTCTTGAACTTTCATTGTTCCAAAGAGTACTTTCGATACTAGTCATAAGAAAACTCCCCATATGATGTAGGATCTTCTTCGAGTCTCTAGCTCCCCCCCAAACAAACAATTCTTTCTTTGAAGTCCGAGTCCTATACCGTACATGTATAGAAGTCACACGCACATCAACCATATACATATCTCACCCACAATGATGCTCGCATGAATATCACATGAAATAAGAGCGTCATTGTATATAATGGTTGACATGCTCGACAAATCTCCAAAATATTTTAAAGAACGTGTATGAGAAAAGCCATGTGAATCTGAGCCTCAAAAGTAGTTGAAAAATAAGCTTTGGAGGGCCAGATTCAGTAAAGGACTAGGCCTGAAAATTCTGATGAGCTTCAGGGGCCAAAAGTGTTAAATTTGAGTAAGATTCGGTATTTGGGCTTAGCTTGCAAAACCCTTAAACTTGCAGGGACTAAAAGTGAAAATTCTATAAAATTTGTAGTGACCCGAACTTTTCCGAACCTTTCTATGATTATATGTTTAATGAAAACTATATTTACATGATTAAATATTTCCAACATGTTAAGCAATCAAACTTGTTAAGACTTGGTTAATTGAAACGGAAATTTTGTAAACGTCTGATTACCTAGTTTGACCAATGATTCACGAACGCTATAAGTTGTATATGACATGATGATACATAAATGAATAAATATATATGTTTAACATGATATAATAATCATCAAGTATCTCATTAAAAATAGTAACAATAAGATATATACTTAAAAAGGAGACTATTGACGTATGAAACTCGAAATGATACATATAACGATTATCGTTATAACCACGTCTTACTAAATATATATGAAGAATATTAATACATTGTTATATTATATATAACATGATAATATGATAATTAAATATATCATTAAGTGTATTAACAATGAACTACATAAGTAAAAACAAGACTACTAACTTAAGGATTTCGAAACGAGACATATATGTAACGATTATCGTTGTAACGACATTTAAATGTATATATCATATTAAGATATATTAATATATCATAATATCATGATAATATAATAATTTAAAATCTCATTTAATATTATAAACTTTGGGGTAACAACATTTAACAAGATCGTTAACCTAAAGGTCTCAAAACAACACTTACATGTAACGACTAACGATGACTTAACGACTCAGTTAAAATGTATATACATGTAGTGTTTTAATATATATTCATAAAATTTTGAAAGACTTCAAGACACTTATCAAAATACTTCTACTTAACAAAAATGCTTACAATTACATCCTCGTTCAGTTTCATCAACAATTCTACTCGTATGCACCATATTCGTACTCGTACAATACACAGCTTTTAGATGTATGTACTATTGGTATATACACTCCAATGATCAGCTCTTAGCAGCTCATGTGAGTCACCTAACACATGTGGGAACCATCATTTGGTAACTAGCATGAAATATCTCATAAAATTACAAAAATATGAGTAATCATTCATGACTTATTTACATGAAAACAAAATTACATATCCTTTATATCTAATCCATACACCAACGACCAAAAACACCTACAAACACTTGCATTCTTCAATTTTATTCATCTAATTTATCTCTCTCAAGTTCTAACTTCAAGTTCTAAGTGTTCTTCATAAATTCTACAAGTTATAGTTACATAAAATCAAGAATACTTTCAAGTTTGCTAGCTCACTTCCAATCTTGTAAGGTGATCATCCAACCTCAAGAAATATTTGTTTCTTACAGTAGGTTATCATTCTAATACAAGGTAATAATCATATTCAAACTTTGGTTCAATTTCTATAACTATAACAATCTTATTTCAAGTGATGATCTTACTTGAACTTGTTTTCGTGTCATGATTCTGCTTCAAGAACTTCGAGCCATCCAAGGATCCGTTGAAGCTAGATCCATTTTTCTCTTTTCTAGTAGGTTATCCAAGGAACTTAAGGTAGTAATGATGTTCATAACATCATTCGATTCATACATAAAAAGCTATCATATTCGAAGTGGTAAACTAGTAATCACTAGAACATAGTTTAGTTAATTCTAAACTTGTTCGCAAATAAAGTTAATCCTTATAACTACACTTTTAAAATCAACTATACACATGATCAATATCTATATGATATGCTAACTTAATGATTTAAAACCCGGAAACACGATAAACACCATAAAACCGGATTTACGCCGTTGTAGTTACAACCGGGGGTTGTTTTGGTTTGGATAATTAAAAACTATGAAAAACTTTGATTTAAAAGCTATACTTCTGGGAAAATTATTTTTCTTATGAACATGAAACCATATCCAAAAATCATGATTAAACTCAAAGTGAAAGTATGTTTTTCAAAACAGTCATCAAGATGTCGTTCTTTCGACCGAAATGACTACCTCTTTCAAAAACGACTTGTAACTTGTATTTCTGACTATAAACCTATACCTTTTCTGTTTAGTTTCATAAATTCAAGTTCAATACGAAACCATGACCGCTTAAATCACTCAAAACGGATTAGAAACGAAGAAATGACGAGCAAAACAAAATTGGTAAAAACTACTCATTTTAGCTACGTGAAAATTGGTAACAAATCTATTCCAACCATAACTTAATCAACTTGTATTGTATATTATGTAATGTTGAGATACCATAGACACGTATACAATGTTTCGACCTATCATGTCGACACATCTATATATATTTCGAAACAACCATAGACACTCTATATGTGAATGTTGGAGTTAGCTATACAGGGTTGAGGTTGATTCCAAAATATATATAGTTTGAGTTGTGATCAATACTGAGATATGTATACACTGGGTCGTGGATTGATTCAAGATAATATATATCGATTTAGTTCTGTACATCTAACTGTGGACAACTAGTTGTAGGTTACTAACGAGGACAGCTGACTTAATAAACTTAAAACATCAAAATGTATTAAAAGTGAATTGTAAATATATTTTGAACATACTTTGATATATATGTACATATTTGTTATAGGTTCGTGAATTGACTAGTGGCCAAGTCTTACTTCCCGACGAAGTAAAAAAATCTGTGAAAGTGAGTGATAATGCTAAAAACGAACATATATTTCATAGCATTATTTCTCAAGAAAGACAAGCTTTTAGTTGCAATTGTTCTATTTACAAGTGATATTGTTTAAATAATAAAAGGTGAAGACAAAAGACAGATTCGACGAATTGAAGACGCAAACGACCAAAAAGCTCAAAAGTACAAAATACAATCAAAGAGGTTCCAATTATTGATAAGAAACGTCTCGAAATTACAAGAGTACAAGATTCAAAACGCAAAGTACAAAATATAAAATTGTACGCAAGGACGTTCGAAAATCCGGAACCAGGACCAGAGTCAACTCTCAACGCTCGACGCAACGGACTAAAAATTACAAGTTAACTATGTATATAAATATAATATAATATATAATTAATTATATTAATTATATATATATATTATATTTATAAATAAATCGTCGGCAAGAAAGACTCCAAAAGCTGGTGAGCTGTATTTACAAACTCCGCGACTCGCGGAGTTTGAAGGTAAAATAGGCCGCGAGTCGCGGAGCCCCAAAGTTTGAAACTCCCTATAAAAGCAACCGAATTCTGAGCATTTTTCATCCATCATATATCATTCTCTCTATCTATATACGTAAAATATATATATATATATATATATATAATTTATATTTTAATTTTAATTTTAATTTTAATCCTAATAATAAGGGTATGTTAGCGAATGTTGTAAGGGTGTAAGTCGAAATTCTGTCCGTGTAACGCTACGCTATTTTTAATCATTGTAAGTTATGTTCAACCTTTTTAATTTAATGTCTCGTAGCTAAGTTATTATTATGCTTATTTAATCCGAAATAATCATGATGTTGGGCTAATTACTAAAATTGGGTAATTGGGCTTTGTACCATAATTGGGGTTTGGATAAAAGAACGACACTTGTGAAAATTAGACTATGGGCTATTAATGGGTTTTATATTAACTAAACAATACCTTGTTAATTTAATATACAAACTTATAATTCGACGTATTTATATATAACCACATACCCTTGACTGGGTACGGTGGGCGGGATATCTATAAATACCAATAATTATTCATTTTACTGGATACGGAACTGGATTAATAGTTAATAGACTTGTTGAAACAGGGGTGAATTACATTCAAGGGTAATTGGTGTAATTGTTAACAAAGTAGTAAAACCTTGGTTTACACGCAGTCGATAACCTGGTGTATTCATTAAACAAAGTATTAAAACCTTGTTACAATTCGAATCCCCAATTAGTTGGAATATTTAACTTCAGGTATAAGAATAATTTGACGAGGACACTCGCACTTTATATTTATGACTGATGGACTATTATGGACAAAAACCAGACGGACATATTAAATAATCCAGGACAAAGGACAATTAACCCATGGGCATAAAACTAAAATCAACACGTCAAACATCATGATTACGGAAGTTTAAATAAGCATAATTCTTTTATTTCATATTTAATTTCCTTTATTTTATATTTAATTGCACTTCTAATTATTGCATTTTTATTGTTATTGTATTTAATTGCACTTTTAATTATCGTACTTTTTAATTATCGCAAGTTTATTTTATTGCACTTTTATTATTCGCAATTTCATTATCGTTATTTACTTTACGCTTTAATTTAAGTCTTGTATTTATTTTTAATATTTTACATTTGGTTTTAACTGTGACTAAAGTTTTAAAATCGACAAACCGGTCATTAAACGGTAAAAACCCCCCTTTATAATAATAATATTACTTATATATATATTTGTATTTTTATAAAAGTAAACTAATATAGCGTTAAGCTTTGTTTAAAGATTTCCCTGTGGAACGAACCGGACTTACTAAAAACTACACTACTGTACGATTAGGTACACTGCCTATAAGTGTTGTAGCAAGGTTTAAGTATATCCATTCTATAAATAAATAAATATCTTGTGTAAAATTGTATCGTATTTAATAGTATTTCCTGTAAAAATATAAGCTATTTCGTATACCCCGCTGCAAACATCAAGTACTTTTGGCGCCGCTGCCGGGGAACTCTTAAAAGCCAGAAGCGCAACGCTAATATATTAAAAAAGAGATTTTTATTTTACTTTTATTAAAATTCGTTTTTATAAAAGTACGTTTTAAATATTCGAAAATATAAAAAGAAAAACAAAAATTTATATATTTTTAAGAGTTTGTTAAAAGTTTTATAAGTTTCTTTATTTTTATTTTAGTTTATAAAAATATAAGTTTTATTTAAATATCTTTTATTTATATAAAAACAGAAAATTAGAAAACATAAAAGAGAAGAAAAAAAAAACGCGTCGATTTAAAACTGTGCCAGAGTTGAAATTTGGATCCCCGCGACTCGCGGGGTTTACTGCTTTAAATACCGCAACTCGCGGAGCTTTTCTGACACGCGACAGAACCCTAATTCAGCATTAATTACGAGTAATTAATTAATATTATTATTATTTAACCCTAATTATTATTATTATTATAATTAGTTTTATTTTAAATTTTACTTTTTATTTAATTTATTTTATTTAGTTAAATTAGTTTAATTAAATTGTAAAATTAATAGTTTTAATAAATAAATAATATAAAAATAATATTTTTATAAAAAATTGTACTTTTTACAACTTTTTGTATATTTTTATATTTTGTCCCTTTTCAATCGTTTTAACGTAATATTTGTATTTTTAGCTCATATTTAGTTTTAAACTTAGTTTTTGCAATAGTTATTTTTACCTCTAGATTTTTAGGCTTTGCCGTAGAATTCCTTAAGTGCTTTTTCTTTAGACTAAGATTTAGGTGCTTTAGAATTTTGCGACGCCTTTTTAAGATTTAGTTTCTTTTTAAGTTATTTCCATTTGGGATTTAGTTTTTCCTGTAAGCTTTAATATTTTTAGACGACTTTTACCTATGTATCAATTATCATTCCAAATAGTAATCTCAATTTGCGATTATAATTTTAAGTTAGTTGTAGTAATAAGGTTAGGTTAGTAAATTATTTTTAAGTTTTATAAGTTTCTTTTATTTTTCCGTTACCTTTTATTTTTCAACCATATTTTTTTTCGACCTTTTTCGACGAACTCTTTTTCTTTCTTATTTCTCGCTATTCTAGTTTTAGGACATAGATTTTTATTCTACTTCTTATCTAAATTTCTTAAAATTACGAAAATTTATTTTAAGTGGTTAAATTGATAGACATCAAAATTTTCTGGTTCGTAGTAATAGTTGGATTTGTACGTGGACCGGGTTATTGGAGCCAAACAGTCCTCAATTATATTGAGACCAAACGAATCCTGCCCCTCTGCTGCATCTTTTGGCTATTCGAAACTTGGGCAAAATCAGAAAAGTTTATTGATTGGATAACTTATTATAATTTTTCTTTCCTTTTAAAAACTAATAGGATATTCAGTGAATGCACCGAGCAAGACGTTCAACACCTTTTGTACGTTCACCACCTGTAACTAGATCAAGACATTTAGCAAATATTACCGCCGTTGATTTCTCTTTAGAATCGTCATCCAGTCGACCAAGTACTTCAGTTCAAATTTCCGATAATCCATTTTTTGAACCCGACCTCACAATTGAGAATCCGGAGAATATTCAGGAACGATTCGTAGATCCTGAACCACTAAACTTTCCTCCGGAACCACCAATCATTCAAACAGATATTGTTGAGGAACGAACCATTAAATCAGAATCCTCTAGTGATTCAGATTCAACAAATTCAATTATGGAAAATCTGGAATCTTTAAGTATGGAAGACCGAATGAGAGCTAAACGCACTGGCCAAGGTCACGCAATTACTCATCCAGACATTAATGCGCCAGATTATGAAATCAAAGGACAAATTCTACACATGGTGACTAATCAATGCCAATTTAGTGGTGCGCCGAAGGAAGATCCAAATGAACATTTACGTACCTTTAATAGGATCTGCACACTATTTAAAATCCGAGAAGTGGAGGATGAACAAATATATCTTATGTTATTTCCCTGGACTTTAAAGGGAGAAGCCAAAGATTGGTTGGAATCGTTACCTAAAGGGGCGATCGATACATGGGACGTTTTAGTTGAAAAATTTCTTAAACAATTCTTTCCGGCATCTAAAACCGTAAGACTTAAAGCAGAAATTGTTACGTTCACACAGAAACCAAATGAAACTCTATATGAGGCGTGGACTAGATATGGAAAGTTATTAAGAGGATGTCCGCAACATGGTTTAGACACCTGTCAAATAGTACAAATATTCTACCAAGGATGTGACATCACTACAAGGAAAGACATAGATATAGCAGCTGGTGGTTCTATTATGAAGAAAACCAAAACTGATGCTTACAAAATTATTGATAACACTGCTTCCCACTCACATGAGTGGCACCCAGAAAAAGATATCGTTAGATCATCTAAAGCAGCTAGAGCCGATTCTAGTCATGACTTAGATTCCATTTCCGCAAAGATAGATGCTGTCGAGAGACGAATGGAAAAGATGACTAAAGATATTCACTCAATACGAATTAGTTGTGAGCAGTGTGGAGGACCACATTTGACAAAAGATTGTCTCAGTATTGAATTAACAATGGAACAAAGAGAGAATATTTCATACATAAACCAAAGGCCTGGAAATAATTATCAGAATAATTATCAACCGCCAAGACCAATTTACAATCAAAACCAGAATTATAACAGAAATATTCCATACAACAACCAACAAGGTCCTAGCAATCAACAAGTATCCAATAATACTTACAATCAGCAAAGACCTAATTTTCAAAACAAACCACCACAACAAACCGATGATAAAAAGCCGAATTTAGAAGATATGATGACGAAGCTAGTTGAAACTCAAACGCAGTTTTTCACATCTCAGAAACAAACTAATGAACAAAATGCTCAGGCATTTAGAAATCAACAAGCTTCTATTCAAAATCTGGAACAAGAAGTAAGTAACCTAGCAAGGTTAATAGGTGAAAGAAAACCGGGAAGTCTACCTAGTGATACAAATGCTAACCCCCGGAATGAAACAGCTAAAGCCATTACCACAAGAAGTGGTACAACACTTAAACCACCTGAAATACCTGTAACTTCTGATGAAGCTATTCCTACTCCACAAGAACCACAACCTGATCAAGATAAGGAAAAAGAACCGGTAGTTGAAAAGGTTAATGAAGATAACACAGCTAAGGATAAACCTTATGTTAAACCATACCAACCACCACTTCCTT
Organism: Rutidosis leptorrhynchoides; assembly: GCF_046630445.1. Classification (NCBI taxonomy): domain Eukaryota; kingdom Viridiplantae; phylum Streptophyta; class Magnoliopsida; order Asterales; family Asteraceae; genus Rutidosis; species Rutidosis leptorrhynchoides. Next base: position 174,850,099 of record NC_092341.1, read on the forward strand.
ACCCGAGTAAAATGAAGAAAGAGAAACTTGAAGCCGAGTAATCCAAATTCTTGGATATGTTTAAACAGATAAATGTAAATCTTCCTTTCATTGACGTAATTTTAGGAATGCCTAGATATGCTAAATTCTTGAAAGATCTAATCTCAAATAGAAAGAAAATGGAAGAACTCTCGGCTGTTACTATGAATGCTAATTGTTCAGCAGTGCTGTTGAATAAGATACCAGAAAAACTATCTGATCCAGGAAGTTTCACAATTCCATGTTTTCTGGGTAGTCTTAGTTCAATAGAAGCATTAGCAGACTTAGGTGCTAGTATAAATCTAATGCCGTATTCACTATACACTAAACTAGACCTTGGAGAATTGAAACCAACCAGAATAAGCATACAACTAGCCGATAGATCAATAAAATATCCTAGAGGGATAATGGAGAACATGCTAGTTAAAGTTGGTACTTTAGTATTTCCAGTAGATTTTGTTGTTTTGGACATGGAAGAAGATTCTCAAGTTCCTCTCATATTAGGAAGACCATTCTTAAACACGGCTAATGCAATGATAGACGTGTTCGGTAAGAAACTGACCCTAAGTATAGAGGATGAGAGTGTTACCTTTTCAGTTGATAGAGCAATGCAACAACCACAATCTGCATATGATACATGTTATTATATTCAAACTATAGATGCACATGCAGAATTATTAGAAGAATTTCCAGAATTACAAGGAACAGGAGAATGTTCTTTAGGAGAAGGTAATGAACCAATTGATGAAGCTGAAATGTTAGCTACACTTATAGCTAATGGATATGAACCAACAACAGAAGAAATTCAAATGCTAAAAGAAGAAGACAGATATCGATATAAATCATCGATAGAAGAACCTCCAAAATTAGAGTTAAAGCCACTTCCAAACCATTTGGAATACGCTTATTTACATGGTGAATCTGAATTACCTGTAATAATATCATCTTCTCTTACTGAAAATGAGAAATCACGACTCATTTCTGTGTTGAAAGCTCATAAACCAGCAATTGCATGGAAGATTCATGATATTAAAGGAATAAGTCCTTCGTATTGCACACATAAAATCCTTATGGAAAAAGGTCATAAAACGTATGTGCAATGCCAATGAAGACTAAATCCTAACATGCAAGATGTTATTAAGAAAGAGATTATTAAACTGCTAGATGCAGGTTTGATATATCCAATTTCTGATAGTCCATGGGTAAGCCCAGTTCAATGCGTGCCTAAGAAGGGTGGCATGACTGTCATTACAACTGAGAAAAATGAGCTTATTCCTACTAGGACTGTAACAGGATGGTGTGTATGTATTGATTATAGAAAATTAAATGACGCCACCAGAAAAGATCACTTTTCCTTACCTTTCGTAGATCAAATGTTGGAAAGATTAGCCGGAAATAGTTACTATTGTTTTCTAGATGGATTTTCCGGATATTTTCAAATTCCAATAGCACTCGAAGATCAAGAGAAAACCACATTCACGTGCCCATATGGTACTTTTGCTTACAAACGCATGCCATTTGGACTTTGCAACGCCCCTGCAACCTTTCAAAGGTGTATGATGGCGATTTTTCATGACATGATAGAAGAATGCATGGAAGTTTTCATGGATGACTTTTCAGTCTTCGGTGATACATTTGAAACATGTCTATTTAATCTGGAACGAATGCTTATTAGATGCGAACAATCAAATCTAGTTCTTAATTGAGAGAAATGCCATTTCATGGTTAAAGAAGGCATCGTTCTTGGACATAAAATTTCAAAAGAAGGAATTGAAGTGGATAGAGCTAAAGTAGATGTAATTGCTAAACTTCCACATCCCACCAATGTTAGAGGAGTTAGGAGTTTTCTAGGGCATGCCGGTTTTTACCGACGTTTCATAAAAGATTTTTCTAAAATTGCCACTCCTATGAATAAACTCCTAGAAAAGGATGCTCCATTCATCTTTTTCGATGAGTGTATCAAATCTTTTAATATTCTTAAAGAGAAACTCACTAATGCGCCAATCATGATAACACCAAATTGGAATCTACCATTTGAATTAATGTGCGATGCAAGTGATTTTGCAATGGGAGCCGTTTTAGGACAAAGGATTGAAAAACGATTTCAACCTATATATTATGCTAGTAAGACGTTACAAGGAGCACAAACGAACTATACAACTACTGAAAAAGAACTCCTTGCTATTGTCTTTGCTTTTGACAAATTTCGATTATATCTCGTTCTAGCGAAAATGGTGGTCTATACCGACCATTCTGCTCTTAGATACCTATTTTCAAAACAAGATGCTAAACCAAGATTAATCCGTTGGATCTTACTCTTACAAGAGTTTGATATTGAAATCTGAAATAAAAAAGGAGCAGAAAATCTCGCCGCTGATCATCTTTCTCGTCTTGAAAATCCCGAATTAGAAGTTCTAAATGAATCGGCCATACAAGACAACTTTCCTGATGAATATCTATTGAAGATAGATTATAAAGAAATTCCATGGTTTGCAGACTATGCAAACTATTTAGTATGTGGATTCCTTGAAAAAGGATTATCGTACCAAAGACGAAAGAAATTCTTCAGTGATATAAAACACTATTTTTGGGAAGATCCATATCTGTTTAAAAGTTGTCCCGATGGAATAATACGCCGATGTGTATTTGGAGATGAAGCTAGTAAAATATTAAACCATTGTCACACAGGACCAACAGGAGGGCATTATGGGCCTCAACTAACAGCAAGAAAAGTTTATGATGCTGGATTCTATTGGCCTACAATTTACAAAGACGCACACCTTCTTTGCAAATCCTGTGATGCATGTCAAAGGGCCGGAAAAATAAGTCAACGTGATGAAATGCCACAAAATGTCATCCAAGTATGTGAAGTATTTGACATTTGGGGTATTGACTTTATGGGTCCATTTCCAAAATCTCATAATAATCTATATATACTCGTAGCCATTGATTATGTATCTAAATGGGCAGAAGCACAAGCTCTCCCAACTAACGATGCACGAGTTGTAGTCAACTTTTTAAAACGTCTTTTTGCAAGGTTTGGAACACCGAAAGCTTTAATAAGTGATCGGGGTACTCATTTCTGTAATAATCAACTTGAGAAAGTTCTTAAAAGATATGGAGTAACTCATAAAATCTCCACCGCATATCATCCACAAACAAGTGGACAAGTTGAAAATACCAACCGAGCTTTAAAACGTATTCAAGAGAAAACCGTAGGAACAAATCCGAAGGAATGGTCCATTAAATTGGAGGATGCACTCTGGGCTTTTAGAACAGCCTACAAAACTCCAATTGGAACCACACCTTTTAGACTTGTTTATGGAAAAGCATGTCATCTTCCAGTAGAAATTGAACACAAAGCATTTTGGGCTTTGAAGACATGTAATCTTGATTTACATGAAGCCGGACGTCTACGATTAAGTCAACTAAACGAATTAGAAGAATTAAGGCATGAAGCATACGAAAATTCGTTAATCTATAAAGAAAGAACGAAGAAATGGCATGATAAAAGAATCAGAACTTCAAAAGAATTTAAAGAAGGAGACAGAGTTCTTCTTTTCAATTCACGATTCAAGCTATTTCCTGGAAAATTGAAATCAAGATGGTTTGGACCATTCATAGTCAAAAGAGTTTTCCCATACGGAACGATAGAATTTATAAATTCAAATGGGAATGAATTTAAAGTTAACGGTCACAGAGTTAAACACTACATAGATGGTTAGATGGAAGTCGACAACGAAGTTAATCACAATTTTGACACCACAACTAACTAAGTGTGGGGAGAATCAAGTCTTTAAAGGATAATATGTATTTCTGTTAGAGTTAGATTGTCTGTTTTCGTGTAGTTCTCGAAAATGGAAACCGAATGGTCTTTCCCTAGCAGACCCTAAAGAACTAGTCTTCTCCCTCCATTCTGAATTTTTATTTTTTTAGGAAATGAAGACTGCCTGTGAACTAAACCATGGTCTAATGCTACACGCTTTGATCACTAAACGTAATAATGACATACTACCGAGTGAAATAGTATCAGTAATCAGAGAAAGAATGGACGGAGTTAGAAAAGAATCCAGATGCGAAGATAATAAGTTACAATTTGGTAAAGGAAAATCAAAATCCGCAGCGAAAAGAAGAGCACGACACCTAGAAAGATGTCACAAATACGGAAAATGGTCACATGGAGGTAAATGTTCAAATAATCAAACCTATTCAAATACCAAATTTGTTACTTTATGCAGAGACGGACCGTTCATATGTTTAGAAGAAAAGACACTGAATGCTCGAGGTTACGCCTATGTAGCCATGGAAAACCAATTAAACCGACTATCTTATGAATGAGATAGATCATATAACTAAGAAATCTATTTCACAGGTAAGTCTGTACAGTTTTTATTTTTATTTTTATTTTATTTTTAACCTTTTGATAATAAACGCTAATTTGTTCGCTAAAAAGTATTAAATTGGTATTGAATAAAATTAGGTTTGGCGACCGAAATTATTGATATCATTCAAAAATTTATTACATCACTGCGAAATTTAACGTTTATTCTTAAGGTATAAATATCTTTAATCAATCAACCCAAAATATTTCAAAAATTCGTCATGAGTTAAATTAGGTCTTGGAACCGAAATTACTTTACCGAAATGAGGGGCGCATATTTTTGATAATATTTGATTGATTAAAGTGGGATAAAAAGCCAAAAAGATTTTTAATTTTATTTTTACCATGTTTTTAAAATTAATATATAAATCTTAAATTAATATTGTAAACTTTGTAAAAACAATATTTTTAAAATTGTAAATATTTGAAAAATTAATATAAGTTTGGTGTGAATTTATAATATGAATTTTTAAATTAAGTTTGGTATGAATTTTTAATTTTTAAAATATGAATTTTAATTTTACGCATTTCAAATTTTAAGTTTGGTGTGAATTTTTAATATTAATTTTGAATTTTATATTTAAGTTGTGTGAATTTAAAAACAAAAATTTACTTTATCTCATTAAGTTAAAAATATGATTTTTAAAATTCGTCGTAAGTTGAAGACTAGGTTGTTGAACCGAAATTGCTTTACCCAAGGGAGGGACGAGAACTTTTATTATCATTATTTTTAATCTTATTGAATTAAAGTACGCCAAAAACATTAAAAAAACCCAAAAATCTTAGCTTTTAAAACAATCGCTACAAAAAGACAAATTTTAATATTTTGTCGAAGGACGGACTAGGACATCGATCCGTAACGACCTCGTCCTAAATAACAAGGGAAACAAAATTTTAAAATTAATTACATAATTGTTTTAATTAGTATAAGATATAAAAAAAAAAAAAAACTCCGCGAGTCGCGGAGTTTGGAGGTTTAATCCCCACGAGTCGCGGAGGGATGAAATTACAGAAAAAATAAAAAGAGCTGGAACAGCTCAGTTGCACACCTCAAACACAAAACACTGCGAACATACTGCACGAAAAACCCGAAAAATACACCCCAAAATCACAATTTTTAACCGTTAATCACCAAATTTTTTACTAAAATCATGTTTAGAAGGATGCTATCAAGGAATTACTCAAGAAAAAAGGTAAATTTCTACACCTAAACACCATTTAATTCGAAAATTAGTGTTCTTGAGCAATTTTTTTCCCCAATTTGATTTTGATGCTTTTTAGTGTAATTAGGCTTAAATTGTTTATGTATTATGCTTGTATAACCTAGATTGATGCTATTTAACATGATTAGAAGCCTTAAACTTCAAATTTTGAGTAATCTAGGGTTTGTGTTCTTGAGCAATTTGGGGCTTTTTGATATAAACAGGTTATGGCCGATTTTTGTTATGAATTGTTGCTAAATTAAGTAGTGTAACATGTTTAGATAGTTAAATGATCCAAACTTTGAGCCTAAACATGATTTTGAGAATTAAAGTGGACTTTTTCAAGTCTAAAAATTCATGAACTTGATTTTTGAAAGATAATGCCATTTGAAACTTGTTTAATTGCTAGTAATGATTATTTTGACATGTTATTTGAGTTGAATGCTTATGAACTTGGCGAACATTTTCGTATATGCTTATTTGAAAAAGTGTAGATTTGATAAAAATGTGAAAATGAGCTTAAGTTTGATATAAATTGATCATGTCATTGTAATTATTTTGATTGCTGATTTTGCTGACACTAATGCATATTTGGATGAACAAAAATTGTGTTTGATGTGTTTTGCAGACTGAAAGGGGTGAATCTTCATCCCAAGCTCGCAATGCTCCTGCTGAGAATGCGGAACAACAGGAGGTGGATAACTACTACAAGCAGGATATACCTCATCCAGTCATGACATTTTCTGATATGCACTTGGAAGATTTGCATCCGAACCTGAGATTTGACAGACTTTGGATAGATTATCCAAAGTATCAAAGGGGGTTGCATACTCTTCATTCTAAAGTTGTTGAGGTACCTAGGGTCATAGAATGGGGACCCTTAGAAGCTGTAGAATTGGCCGGGCCAATTAGGGAATTACTTGTACAGAGGTATGGTAATTCTACTTTTAATGACTGGGTACGTTTATTTACCATGCGTAGACCTGTATATAAAGTATGGTGTGAAGAATTGTTGTGTAGTATAGAGTTGAATGATCGGGTAGCTAGTTTAACCGATCGATCTTTTATTAGATTTTTGTTAGGAGGTTCGATGCGTCACATGTCTTTACTAGACATGGCTCAGGCTTTACGTATATATACGCCTGAGGAGTTAGCATCTGCCGATTGTAGAGGGTTGATACTAAATGGTAGAAAGATAGATGAAAATTTTGATACACACGGTGTGTGGAGTCAAATGACAAGCCATCACCGTTTCAAAGGGGGAAATTACTCTTATTTGGATATAGATAGAGCTGAATTAAGAGTAATTCATAGGTTTTTAGCTAATTCGATTACACAAAGAGGTAAGAACAAGGAAAAGGTAAATGAACAGGATTTGTTTTACCATATGTGTATTCGAGACCCACAAAGCGCTGTAAGTATACCTTATTGTGTGGGTTATTATTTATCATCTATGGTTAGGGGGATGAGACCGCATAACATAATAGGAGGTGGTATTTTTATTACTTTGATTGCTGAATATCTCGGTGTGGATATAAGTCGGGGGGAATTATTAGTCGAAGAACCAGAACCCCGCGATACTATAGGTTTAAATGTATACCATGGTGCGAAAGTTTTGAAGAGGTGAAATAACGCCGCAGTACAATACCATGGTAGACATCTACAGGTTGAGAGAAACCAACAGCAAGGTAATGTAGGAGGGGGAAATGAGATGCAAGAAATGCAAAGGTTTATAGCTTCACAGGAGTACGAAAATGCTAGACAGAGAGCATTTGAAGATTGGCAAGTTCATCAGAACCAAATCATAGCTCATTGCCAACACATAGGTAGAAACTATATTCCTACACCGAAACCCATATTCCCTCCCTGGTCTATAGAGATGCAACCACCGTATCCTACGTATAACCCTGCCGAAGCATTCTATAGCACCTATGGTTATGCTTGGAACCCCTATTGGTACCAGTATCATCCCTAGTCTACTTAGTTTTTATTTTATTTTGTAATTTGTAATGATTGATACGTTTAATACTTATGATAATATTGTAATAGTTTTTATAATTTTCTAACTTTTATTCTTAGATTTTAATAATTTTTGAATGTGGGGTAATATACCAAACTTCAAAAATATGTATATATGTTTGCAGTTTATCTTATGTACACAACAGAGTAAAACAACGCATTTTCAAAGACTGGCATTAAGTTCAACAAAAGCAACTAATTTTGACGACAAGATGCAAAATATATGTGAAATAACAACAAGACGGAATGAACAAATGATGTGCACCATTTATCATTCAGCAAACAAACGCCAATATATTTGGAAACTTTGGTAAAAATTTAATCATTTTCACACAAATCACCCTCAATAATTTAAATTGTTACTGATTTCTTGCAAATGAGGGCATTGCAAGATCTTAAGTGTGGGAAGGGGTTAAATTCTTTCGGATTTTAAAATTTTTATCTTAAACACTTGGTTACCATTAAAAATACTAGTAAAGCAGTAGTTGTATTAGAATCTAGTGCTCTCTGATAATAAAGAACAGCCCTAGTCTTATATACTGACTACCCAATTCTAGTAAAATTTTTTAAAATTTTCAATTAAATGAACTCAAAATCATGTTTATACATATTTATGAACGATAAAACTAGGTTTTAACACCGAAATTATTGTTACCTCAGAAAGGACATAAATTGAGAAACAAATCAAAATGTTAAAATTCATTTAAAATGGAATAGAGGACGATAAAAAGGAAAATAAAAGCCAAGTGTGGGAAAATTTACCAAGTTATCTTAAACATATGTCACATATATCTGTAACAAATAACTGAAAATACTTTTGCTTTGGACTAAACTAAACTGTTTTACCCGATGAAAGAAAAGAAAAGATGGATCTACACGATGAATCAATTCCATCATTAAAAGGAAGTAAAGTCTTCCGAAAAAGAAACGCGCTTCATGATTTAGGTCAAGAAGTTGTCGTCCAGACCAGCTGTAGGTTGACGAAAAATCTAGAAAAGTCATCACTAAAATCAGTAGGAAATCCACGGACCTCAGTATTAAACAGGGTCGCCAAGTGGTCAGATTTATCCTAACCATGAGAAGGATTTATCTCGTAAAATGGGGGGGCACCATGCAAATTAGCTGGATAAGACTAATGAATCAGATCCCCAGAAAGGATAATCTCCTTAAAAGATCAAAAATCAGCTTTTAAGCCTGATATTACTCAATCCTTGAGATTGACCTTAAAGATTGAGAATTCAAACTCATGGAATTAAATGATATCTAAACTCGAGCTTGAACGAGAAAATATTTTGATCAAAGATAAAACCGATTTGTTTTCTGAAAACCCATTTTCAATGCGTTTATTACCATTGAACGTAAAATCCTAGGAATTCACCTGGAATTCATTAGGTCACCTGAACTAAATCGGGTGTCAACCGTAAGAACGGTGGTTGCATAGCATGGTCAAAAACAGGACCTTGTGCCAGACCAAAAAATTATAAGGATGAGCTTTACTATTGCTCCTACCAAGGATATTAATTGCGTCCGACACGTTATAGACCATAATTAAAAGCATGTCAGGGGACATTGCCTTAACAGTTGCTTGTTCAACGCTTTCCTTTACAACCGGACGGTAGTTTACCAAAAGGTAATATACGGGACAAGTAAACTGGACGTGTTGCTTTCCAAATACAAGGTTAGCAAGTGGGTGACACAAAACCGCAAGTTTTGAGCTAAAATTTTCAAATCTGAAACCCACCAAACCCACAAAAATATTTTGCAAACACAGATAAAGGGTTATTCCGGAAAACTTATCTAGGGTAAAAACTAGATTTAATTTTCAAAAGATCAAATGTTTTCATAAAGATCCAATTTCCTTAATGGATCTAAATTTTTATAGTCATGTGGGACTGTAAACCATTTCGTTACTACCATTGTTTATACCGCCGTATAGAAATCACTGATGTACAAAGTGTGAAGAATAAAGAAGTGATTCTAGTATTTCAAGACTATATTGCTTGAGGACAAGCAACGCTCAAGTGTGGGAATATTTGATAATGCTAAAAATGAACATATATTTCATAGCATTATTCCTCAAGAAAGACAAGCTTTTAGTTGCAATTGTTCTATTTACAAGTGATATTCGTTTAAATAATAAAAGGTGAAGACAAAAGACAGATTCGACGAATTGAAGACGCAAACGACCAAAAAGCTCAAAAGTACAAAATACAATCAAAGAGGTTCCAATTATTGATAAGAAACGTCTCGAAATTACAAGAGTACAAGATTCAAAACGCAAAGTACAAAATATAAAATTGTACGCAAGGACGTTCGAAAATCCAGAACCGGGACCAGAGTCAACTCTCAACGCTCGATGTAACGGACTAAAAATTACAAGTTAACTATGTATATAAATATAATATAATATATAATTAATTATATTAATTATATATATATTATATTTATAAATAAATCGTCGGCAAGAAAGACTCCAAAAGCTGGTGAGCTGTATTTACAAACTCCGCGACTCGCGGAGTTTGAAGGTAAAATAGGCAGCGAGTCGCGGAGCCCCAAAGTTTGAAACTCCCTATAAAAGCAACCGAATTCTGAGCATTTTTCATCCATCATATATCATTCTCTCTATCTATATACGTAAAATAAATATATATAATTTATATTTTAATTTTAATTTTAATTTTAATCCTAATAATAAGGGTATGTTAGCGAATGTTGTAAGGGTGTAAGTCGAAATTCTGTCCGTGTAACGCTGCGCTATTTTTAATCATTGTAAGTTATGTTCAACCTTTTTAATTTAATGTCTCGTAGCTAAGTTATTATTATGCTTATTTAATCCGAAGTAATCAAGATGTTGGGCTAATTACTAAAATTGGGTAATTGAGCTTTGTACCATAATTGGGGTTTGGATAAAAGAACGACACTTGTGGAAATTAGACTATGGGCTATTAATGGGTTTTATATTAACTAAACAATACCTTGTTAATTTAATATACAAACTTATAATTTAACGTATTTATATATAACCACATACGCTTGACTGGGTACGGTGGGCGGGATATCTATAAATACCAATAATTATTCATTTTACTGGATACGGAACTGGATTAATAGTTAATAGACTTGTTGAAACAGGGGTGAATTACATTCAAGGGTAATTGGTGTAATTGTTAACAAAGTAGTAAAACCTTGGTTTACACTCAGTCGATAACCTGGTGTATTCATTAAACAAAGTATTAAAACCTTGTTACAATTCGAATCCCCAATTAGTTGGAATATTTAACTTCGGGTATAAGAATAATTTGACGAGGACACTCGCACTTTATATTTATGACTGATGGACTGTTATGGACAAAAACCAGACGGACATATTAAATAATCCAGGACAAAGGACAATTAACCCATGGGCATAAAACTAAAATCAACACGTCAAACATCATGATTACGGAAGTTTAAATAAGCATAATTCTTTTATTTCATATTTAATTTCCTTTATTTTATATTTAATTGCACTTCTAATTATTGCATTTTTATTGTTATTGTATGTAATTGCACTTTTAATTATCGTACTTTTTAATTATCGCAAGTTTATTTTATCGCACTTTTATTATTCGCAATTTCATTATCGTTATTTACTTTACGCTTTAATTTAAGTCTTGTATTTATTTTTAATATTTTACATTTGGTTTTAACTGTGACTAAAGTTTTAAAATCGACAAACCGGTCATTAAACGGTAAAAACCCCCTTTATAATAATAATATTACTTATATATATATTTGTATTTTTATAAAAGTAAACTAATATAGCGTTAAGCTTTGTTTAAAGATTTCCCTGTGGAACGAACCGGACTTACTAAAAACTACACTACTGTACGATTAGGTACACTGCCTATAAGTGTTGTAGCAAGGTTTAAGTATATCCATTCTATAAATAAATAAATATCTTGTGTAAAATTGTATCGTATTTAATAGTATTTCCTGTAAAAATATAAGCTATTTCGTATACCCCGCTGCAAACATCAGTGAGTTATAGTTGAAATGTCCCGTTCTTATTGATTAAAAACGTTCCATATTAATTTATTTCATTGCGAGGTTTTGACCTCTATATGAGACGTTTTTCAAAGACTGCATTCATTTTTAAAACAAACCATAACCTTTATTTCATAAATAAAGGTTTAAAAAGCTTTATGTAGATTATCAAATAATGATAATCTAAAATATCCTGTTTACACACGACCATTACATAATGGTTTACAATACAAATATGTTACATCGGAATCAGTTTCTTGAATGCAGTTTTTACACAATATCATACAAACATGGACTCCAAATCTTGTCCTTATTTTAGTATGCAACAGCGGAAGTTCTTAGTATTCACCTGAGAATAAACATGCTTTAAACGTCAACAAAAATGTTGGTGAGTTATAGGTTTAACCTTTATATATCAAATCGTAACAATAGACCACAAGATTTCATATTTCAATACACATCCCATACATAGAGATAAAAATCATTCATATGGTGAACACCTGGTAACCGACATTAATAAGATGCATATATAAGAATATCCCCATCATTCCGGGACACCCTTCGGATATGATATAAATTTTGAAGTACTAAAGCATCCGGTACTTTAGATGGGGTTTGTTAGGCCCAATAGATCTATCTTTAGGATTCGCGTCAATTAGGGTGTCTGTTCCCTAATTCTTAGATTACCAGACTTAATAAAAAGGGGCATATTCGATTTCGATAATTCATCCATAGATTGTAGTTTCACGTACTTGTGTCTATTTTGTAAATCATTTATAAAACCTGCATGTATTCTCATCCCAAAAATATTAGATTTTAAAAGTGGGACTATAACTCACTTTCACAGATTTTTACTTCGTCGTGAAGTAAGACTTGGCCACTGGTTGATTCACGAACCTATAACAATATATACATATATATCAAAGTATGTTCAAAATATATTTACAACACTTTTAATATATTTTGATGTTTTAAGTTTATTAAGTCAGCTGTCCTCGTTAGTAACGTACAACTAGTTGTCCACAGTTAGATGTACAGAAATAAATCGATAAATATTATCTTGAATCAATCCACGACCCAGTGTATACGTATCTCAGTATTACTCACAACTCAAACTATATATATTTTGGAATCAACCTCAACCCTGTATAGCTAACTCCAACATTCACATATAGAGTGGCTATAATTGTTCCGAAATATATATAGATGTGTCGACATGATAGGTCGAAACATTGTATATGTGTCTATGGTATCTCAAGATTACATAATATACAATACAAGTTGATTAAGTTATGGTTGGAATAGATTTGTTACCAATTTTCACGTAGCTAAAATGAGAAAAATTATCCAATCTTGTTTTACCCATAACTTCTTCATTTTAAATCCGTTTTGAGTGAATCAAATTGCTATGGTTTCATATTGAACTCTATTTTATGAATCTAAACAGAAAAATAAGTTACAAGTCATTTTTGTAAAGGTAGTCATTTCAGTCGAAAGAACGACGTCTAGATGATCATTTTAGAAAACATACTTCCACTTTGAGTTTAACCATAATTTTTGGATATAGTTTCATGTTCATAATAAAAATCATTTTCTCAGAATTACAACTTTTAAATCAAAGTTTATCATAGTTTTTAATTAACTAACCCAAAACAGCCCGCGGTGTTACTACGACGGCGTAAGTCCGATTTTACGGTGTTTTTCGTGTTTCCAGGTTTTAAATTATTAAGTTAGCATATCATATTGATATAGACCATGTGTTTAGTTGATTTGAAAAGTCAAGTTAGAAGGATTAACTTTTATTTGCGAACAAGTTTAGAATTAACTAAACTATGTTCTAATGATTACAAGTTTAAACCTTCGAATAAGATAGCTTTATATGTATGAATCGAATGATGTTATGAACATAATTACTACCTCAAGTTCCTTGGATAAACCTACTGGAAATGAGAAAAATAGATCTAGCTTTAAAGGATCCTTGGATGGCTTGAAAGTTCTTGAAGCAGAATCATGACACGAAAACAATTTCAAGTAAGATTTCCACTCGAAATAAGATTGTTATAGTTATAGAAATTGAATTAAAGTTTGAATATGATTATTACATTGTATTAGAAAGATAACCTACTGTAAGTAACAAAGGTTTCTTGATCTTGGATGATTACTTGGAATAGATTTAGAAAACTTGGAAGTAAACTTGCAATCTTGGAAGTATTCTTGATTTTATGAAACTAGAACTTTTGGAATTTATGAAGAACACTTAGAACTTGAAGATAGAACTTGAGAGAGATCAATTAGATGAAGAAAATTAAAGAATGAAAGTGTTTGTAGGTGTTTTTGGTCGTTGGTGTATGGATTAGATATAAAGGATATGTAATTTTGTTTTCATGTAAATAAGTCATGAATGATTACTCATATTTTTGTAATTTTATGAGATATTTCATGCTAGTTGCCAAATGATGGTTCCCACATGTGTTAGGTGACTCACATGGGCTGCTAAGAGCTGATCATTGGAGTGTATATACCAATAGTACATACATCTAAAATCTGTGTATTGTATGAGTACGAATACGGGTGCATACGAGTAGAATTGTTGATGAAACTGAACGAGGATGTAATTGTAAGCATTTTTGTTAAGTAGAAGTATTTTGATAAGTGTCTTGAAGTCTTTCAAAAGTGTATGAATACATATTAAAATACTACAAGTATATACCTTTTAACTGAGTCGTTAAGTCATCATTAGTCGTTACATGTAAATGTTGTTTTGAAACCTTTAGGTTAACGATCTTGTTGAATGTTGTTAACGCATTGTTTATTATAACAAATGAGATGCTAAATTGTTATATTATCATGATATTATATATATAATATATCTTAGCATGATGTATATACAGTTAAATGTCGTTACAACGATAATCGTTACATATATGTCTCGTTTCGAAATCATTAAGTTAGTAGTCTTATTTTTACATATGTATTTCATTGTTAATACACTTAATAATATATTTACTTATCATTTAACATAAGTAACCATGTGTATCAATATCTTAATATGATTCATATGTACCTAGTAAGACGTTGTTATAACGATAATCGTTATATATATCGTTTTCGAGTTTCTTAAATTAATAGTCTCATTTTTATGTATATAACTCATTGTTAAAATATCTAATGAGATACATACTTATAATAAAATCATGTTAACTATATATATAACCATATATATGTCATCGTATAGTTTTTACAAGTTTTAACGTTCGTGAATTACCGGTCAACTTGGGTGGTCAATTGTCTATATGAAACCTATTTCAATTAATCAAGTCTTAACAAGTTTGATTGCTTAACATGTTGGAAACACTTAATCATGTAAATAACAATTTCATTTAATATATATATAAACATGGAAAAGTTCGGGTCACTACAGTACCTACCCATTAAATAAATATCGTCCAGAAATTTTAAGCAGTTGGAGGTGTTGACGTATCTTCTGGAAATAAATGCGGGTATTTCTTCTTCATCTGATCTTCTCGTTCCCAGGTGAACTCGGGTCCTCTACGAGCATTCCATCGAACCTTAACAATTGGTATCTTGTTTTGCTTAAGTCTTTTAACCTCACGATCCATTATTTCGACAGGTTCTTCGATAAATTGAAGTTTTTCGTTGATTTGGATTTCATCTAACGGAATAGTGAGATCTTCTTTAGCAAAACATTTCTTCAAATTCGAGACGTGGAAAGTGTTATGTACAGCCGCGAGTTGTTGAGGTAACTCAAGTCGGTAAGCTACTGGTCTGACACGATCAATAATCTTGAATGGTCCAATATACCTTGGATTTAATTTCCCTCGTTTACCAAATCGAACAATGGCTTTCCAAGGTGCAACTTTAAGCATGACCATCTCTCCATTTTCAAATTATATATCTTTTCTTTTAATGTCAGCGTAGCTCTTTTGTCGACTTTGGGCGGTTTTCAACCGTTGTTGAATTTGGATGATCTTCTCGGTAGTTTCTTGTATTATCTCCGGACCCGTAATCTGTCTATCCCCCACTTCACTCCAACAAATCGGAGACCTGCACTTTCTACCATAAAGTGCTTCAAACGGCGCCATCTCAATGCTTGAATGGTAGCTGTTGTTGTAGGAAAATTCTGCTAACGGTAGATGTCGATCCCAACTGTTTCCGAAATCAATAACACATGCTCGTAGCATGTCTTCAAGCGTTTGTATCGTTCTTTCGCTCTGCCCATCAGTTTGTGGATGATAGGCAGTACTCATGTCTAGACGAGTTCCTAATGCTTGCTGTAATGTCTGCCAGAATCTTAAAATAAATCTGCCATCCCTATCAGAGATAATAGAGATTGGTATTCCATGTCTGGAGACGACTTCCTTCAAATACAGTCGTGCTAACTTCTCCATCTTGTCATCTTCTCTTATTGGCAGGAAGTGTGCTGATTTGGTGAGACGATCAACTATTACCCAAATAGTATCAAAACCACTTGTAGTCCTTGGCAATTTAGTGATGAAATCCATGGTAATGTTTTCCCATTTCCATTTCGAGATTTCGGGTTGTTGAAGTAGACCTGATGGTTTCTGATGCTCAGCTTTGACCTTAGAACTCGTCAAACATTCTCCTACGTATTTAGCAACATCGGCTTTCATACCCGGCCACCAAAAATGTTTCTTGAGATCCTTGTACATCTTCCCCGTTCCAGGATGTATTGAGTATCTGGTTTTATGAGCTTCTCTAAGTACCATTTCTCTCATATCTCCAAATTTTGGTACCCAAATCCTTTCAGCCCTATACCGGGTTATGTCTTCCCGAATATTAAGATGCTTCTCTGATTCTTTGGGTATTTCATCCTTTAAATTTCCCTCTTTTAAAACTCCTTGTTGCGCCTCCTTTATTTGAGTAGTAAGGTTATTGTGAATCATTATATTCATAGATTTTACTCGAATGGGTTCTCTGTCCTTCCTGCTCAAGGCGTCAGCTACCACATTTGCCTTCCCCGGGTGGTAACGAATCTCAAAGTCATAATCATTTAACAATTCAATCCACCTATGCTGCCTCATATTCAGTTGTTTCTGATTAAATATGTGTTGAAGACTTTTGTGGTCGGTATATATAATACTTTTGACCCCATATAAGTAGTGCCTCCAAGTCTTTAATATAAAAACAACCGCGCCTAATTCCAAATCATGCGTCGTATAATTTTGCTCGTGAATCTTCAATTGTCTAGACGCATAAGCAATCACCTTCGTCCGTTGCATTAATACACAATCGAGACCTTGCTTTGATGCGTCACAATAAATCACAAAATCATCATTCCCTTCAGGCAATGACAATATAGGTGCCGTAGTTAGCTTTTTCTTCAATAATTGAAACGCCTTCTCTTGTTCATCCTTCCATTCAAATTTCTTCCCTTTATGCTTTAATGCAGTCAAGGGTTTTGCTATTTTGGAGAAATCTTGGATGAATCTTCTGTTGTAACCAGCCAATCCTAAAAATTGACGTATATGCTTCGGAGTTTTTGGGGTTTCCCACTTTTCAACGGTTTCGATCTTTACCGGGTCCACCTGAATACGTTCTTTGTTCACTATGTGACCGAGGAATTGAACTTCTTCCAACCAAAATGCACACTTTGAAAACTTAGCGTACAGTTTTTCTTTCCTCAATACTTCTAGCACTTTTCTCAAATGTTCTTCGTGCTCTTGATCATTCTTTGAGTAAATAAGTGTGTCATCGATGAAAACAATGACAAACTTGTCAAGATATGGCCCACACACTCGGTTCATAAGGTCCATGAACACAACTGGTGCATTAGTCAATCCAAACGGCATAACCATAAACTCGTAATGACCATAACGCGTCCTAAAAGCAATTTTTGGAATATCATCCTCCTTTACTCGCATTTAATGATATCCAGAATGTAAATCGATCTTCGAATAAACCGACGAGCCTTGTAGTTGATTAAATAAGTCGTCAATTCTCGGCAGTGGATAACGGTTTTTGATGGTAAGTTTGTTCAACTCTCTGTAGTAAATACACAACATAAATGTACCATCCTTCTTCTTGACAAACAAAACAGGAGCTCCCCATGGTGATGTGCTTGGTCGAATGAAACCACGTTCTAATAGTTCTTGCAGTTGGCTTTGCAGTTCTTTCATCTCGCTGGGTGCGAGTCTATAAGGAGCACGAGCTATTGGTGCAGCTCCTGGTACAAGATCTATTTGAAATTTAACAGATCGATGTGGAGGTAGTCCCGGTAATTCTTTCGGAAATACATCGGGAAATTCTTTTGCGCGGGAACATCATTGATGCTCTTTTCTTCAGTTTGTACTTTCTCGACGTGTGCTAGAACAGCATAGCAACCTTTTCTTATTAGTTTTTGTGCCTTCAAATTACTAATAAGATGTAGCTTCATGTTGCCCTTTTCTCCGTACACCATTAAGGGTTCTCCTTCTTCTCGTACAATGCGAATTGCATTTTTATAACATACGATCTCTGCTTTCACCTTCTTCAGCCAGTCCATGCCAACTATTACATCAAAACTCCCTAACTCTACTGGTATCAAATCAATCTTAAATATTTCGCTACCCAGTTTAATTTCTCGATTCCGGCATATATTATCTGCTGAAATTAATTTATCGTTTGCTAATTCGAGTAAAAATTTACTATCCAACGGTGTCAATGGATAACTTAATTTAGCACAAAAATCTCTACTCATATAGCTTCTATCCGCACCCGAATCAAATAAAACGTAAGCAGATTTATTGTCAATAAGAAATGTACACGTAACAAGCTCCGGGTCTTCTTGTGCCTCTGCCGCATTAATATTGAAAACTCTTTCGCGACCTTGTCCATTCGTGTTCTACTGGTTTGGGCAATTTCTAATAATGTGGCCCGGTTTTCCACATTTATAACAAACTACATTGGCATAACTTGCTCTGACACTACTTGCTACGCCATTACTCATTCCGACACCATTTGTTCTGTTAACCCCTGGTCCGTAGACCTCACACTTCTTCGCGCTATGACCATTTCTTTTACACTTGTTGCAAAATTTGGTGCAGAACCCCGAGTGATACTTTTCGCACCTTTGGCATAGCTGCTTCTGATTGTTGTTGTTGTTGCGGTTGTTATTGTTATTGGGATGATTGTTGTAGTTGCTGTTGTAGTTGCTGTTGTTGTTGTTGTTGTTGTTGTTGTTGTTATTGGGCCATTTGTTGTAGTTGCGATTGATGTTGCGATTGTTGGGATAATTGTTGCGATTATTATTGTAATTGATGTTGTTGTTGTATTGGTGATTCTTATCACCGTTTTCCTCCCACTTTCTTTTGACTTGCTTCACATTGGCCTCTTCAGCCGTCTGTTCTTTAATTCTTTCCTCAATCTGGTTCACTAGTTTGTGAGCCATTCTACATGCCTGTTGTATGGAGGCGTGCTCGTGTGAACTTATATCTTCTTGGATTCTTTTAGGTAATCCTTTCACAAATGCGTCGATCTTCTCTTCCTCATCTTCGAACGCTCCCGAACACAATAGGCACAATTCTGTGAATCGTCTTTCGTACGTGGTAATATCAAATCCTTGGGTTCGTATCCCTCTAAGTTCTGTCTTGAGCTTATTGACCTCGGTTCTGGGATGGTACTTCTCGTTCATCAAGTGCTTGAATGCTGACCACGATAGTGCGTACGCATCATCTTGTCCCACTTGCTCTAGATAGGTATTCCACCATGTTAACGCAGAACCTGTGAAGGTATGCGTAGCGTACTTCACTTTGTCCTCTTCCGTACACTTACTTATGGCAAACACCGATTCGACCTTCTCGATCCACCGTTTCAATCCGATCGGTCCTTCGGTTCCATCAAATTCCAAAGGTTTGCAGACAGTGAATTCTTTGTAGGTGCATCCTACACAATTTCCTGTACTGCTAGATCCAAGGTTATTGTTGGTATGTAGCGCAGCCTGTACTGCGGCTATGTTTGAAGCTAGAAAAGTACGGAATTCCTCTTCATTCATATTCACGGTGTGTCGAGTAGTCGGTGCCATTTCCTTCAAAATAGTCAAATGGAACAAGTTAATCATACAGAATATTAAGAGTAGTTAATAGTATTTCGTAGCATAATATGAACTCATTTATAAAAGCTTTTTCTTCATATTAGCGTTTTATAAGTTTAAATTCGGGTAGTACCTACCCGTTAAGTTCATACTTAGTAGCTAATATACAATTCAACTACTACAATTCTATATGAAAAACTGATTATAATAATATTTCGCGTTCAAACTTTTATACAATATTTTACAAACTTACAATACCGCTTATTTTACATAAAGCATGAAATATAGCACACAATAACTTTGATACAAGGTAGCTGTGAAGATAATTCTAGCTAGTACACAAGTCGTTCAGCAAAGGCAATAAAGACACGTAATTCATAAGTCCAGAAACAAGTCATGCATTCTGGTTTTACTAGGACTACTTCCCATCCTTGGTCTTGTGAAACATAACCGTTATGGCCGTTGATAAGACAGCGTGTTGTAACGTCGTCAAAGGGACGAGGGTTACGTAATGACTAACAGTCTCGTAATGACTAACTCCGTCACTTGTGGGAACGTTTTGTTTAATAGTTGTAGCCCGATGTTCTTTTTCTCACTTTGGTGAGAAGCGAACATTACTAACCCGTAAGCATAGCATGCTTCTTTATGTTGCATGTTAGCCGCTTTTTCTAAATCATGAAGTCCTATATTCGGATACATTGCGTCAAAATAATTTCTTAACCCGTTGCGTAAAATAGCATTTGGGTTCCCCGCAATATATGCGTCAAAGTAAACACATCGTAACTTATGGGTTTCCCAATGTGATATCCCCCATCTTTCAAACGAAAGTCTCTTATAAACCAAGACATTCTTGGAACGTTCTTCGAATGTCTTACAAACTGATTTCGCCGTAAATAGTTGTGCCGAAGAATTCTGACCGACTCTAGACAAGATTTCATCAATCATGTCTCCGGGTAGGTCTCTTAAAATATTGGGTTGTCTATCCATTTTGTGTTTTTATACTGTAAAATAGACAAGAGTTAGATTCATAAAAAAAAATACTTATTAATACAAGCAATTTTTACATATATCATAAAGCATAAGCACACTATATTACATATATTACACCACACGAATACAACTATCTTATTCCGACTCGCTCATTTCTTTTTCTTCGGTTTGTTTGCCAAGTTTCTAGGGATATATGATGTTCCCCTAATACGAGCTGTCGTTTTCCACAATGGTTTAGAAAAACCTGGTAGTTTAGAGGTTCCCGAGTCATTGTTACAACTTAAGGGCTTCGGGGGTTGACGATACATATAAAGTTCATCGGGGTTGGAATTAGATTTCTCTATTTTTATGCCCTTTCCCTTATTATTTTCTTTTGCCTTTTTAAATTCAGTTGGGGTAATTTCTATAACATCATCGGAATTCTCGTCGGAATCCGATTCATCGGAGAATTGGTAATCCTCCCAATATTTTGCTTCCTTGGCGGAAACACCATTGACCTTAATTAACCTTGGTCGGTTGGTTGAGGATTTTCTTTTACTTAACCGTTTTATTATTTCCCCCACTGGTTCTATTTCCTCCTCCGGTTCCTCCTCTTCCGGTTCTGATTCTTCTTCCGGTTCTGATTCTTCTTCCGGTTCCTCTTCGGGAACTTGTGAATCAGTCCAATATATATTCGACTATTCGTTATTATTAGGTGAGTCAATGGGATTTGTGCTAGAGGTAGACATCTATCACACAATATCAAACATGTTAAGAGATTAATATATCACATAATATA
The DNA here is from genome assembly GCF_046630445.1 of Rutidosis leptorrhynchoides. Lineage (NCBI taxonomy): Eukaryota > Viridiplantae > Streptophyta > Magnoliopsida > Asterales > Asteraceae > Rutidosis > Rutidosis leptorrhynchoides. The sequence goes on from NC_092341.1 coordinate 174,871,563, forward strand.
TACATGTTAATAATATATAGTTTCCAACAAAAATGTTAAGCAATCATTTTTAAAGAAAACACGGTCGAAGTCCAGACTCACTAATGCATCCTAACAAACTCAATAAGACACACTAATGCAAATTTTCAGGTTCTCTAAGACCAACGCTCGGATACCAACTGAAATGTCCCGTTCTTATTGATTAAAAACGTTCCATATTAATTGATTTCGTTGCGAGGTTTTGACCTCTATATGAGACGTTTTTCAAAGACTGCATTCATTTTTAAAACAAACCATAACCTTTATTTCATAAATAAAGGTTTAAAAAGCTTTACGTAGATTATCAAATAATGATAATCTAAAATATCCTGTTTACACACGACCATTACATAATGGTTTACAATACAAATATGTTACATCGGAATCAGTTTCTTGAATGCAGTTTTTACACAATATCATACAAACATGGACTCCAAATCTTGTACTTATTTTAGTATGCAACAGCGGAAGTTCTTAGAATTCACCTGAGAATAAACATGCTTTAAACGTCAACAAAAATGTTGGTGAGTTATAGGTTTAAACTATATATATCAAATCGTAACAATAGACCACAAGATTTCATATTTCAATACACATCCCATACATAGAGATAAAAATCATTCATATGGTGAACACCTGGTAACCGACATTAACAAGATGCATATATAAGAATATCCCCATCATTCCGGGACACCCTTCGGATATGATATAAATTTCGAAGTACTAAAGCATCCGGTACTTTGGATGAGGTTTGTTAGGCCCAATAGATCTATCTTTAGGATTCACGTCAATTAGGGTGTCTGTTCCCTAATTCTTAGATTACCAGACTTAATAAAAAGGGGCATATTCGATTTCGATAATTCATCCATAGAATGTAGTTTCACGTACTTGTGTCTATTTTGTAAATCATTTATAAAACCTGCATTATTCTCATCCCAAAAATATTAGATTTTAAAAGTGGGACTATAAGTCACTTTCACAGATTTTTTACTTCGTCGGGAAGTAAGACTTGGCCACTGGTTGATTCACGAACCTATAACAATATATACATATATATCAAAGTATGTTCAAAATATATTTACAACACTTTTAATATATTTTGATGTTTTAAGTTTATTAAGTCAGCTGTCCTCGTTAGTAACATACAACTAGTTGTCCACAGTTAGATGTACAGAAATAAATCGATAAATATTATCTTGAATCAATCCACGACCTAGTGTATACGTATCTCAGTATTGATCACAACTCAAACTATATATATTTTGGAATCAACCTCAACCCTGTATAGCTAACTCCAACATTCACATATAGAGTGTCTATGGTTGTTTCAAAATATATATAGATGTGTCGACATGATAGGTCGAAACATTGTATACGTGTCTATGGTATCTCAAGATTATATAATATACAATACAAGTTGATTAAGTTATGGTTGGAATAGATTTGTTACCAATTTTCACGTAGCTAAAATGAGAAAAATTATCCAATCTTGTTTTACCCATAACTTCTTCATTTTAAATCCGTTTTGAGTGAATCAAATTGTTATGGTTTCATATTGAACTCTATTTTATGAATATAAACAGAAAAAGTATAGGTTTATAGTTGGAAAAATAAGTTACAAGTCATTTTTGTAAAGGTAGTCATTTCAGTCGAAAGAACGACGTCTAGATGACCATTTTAGAAAACATACTTCCACTTTGAGTTTAACCATAATTTTTGGATATAGTTTCATGTTCATAATAAAAATCATTTTCTCAGAATAACAACTTTTAAATCAAAGTTTATCATAGTTTTTAATTAACTAACCCAAAACAGCCCGCGGTGTTACTACGACGGCGTAAATCCGGTTTTACGTTGTTTTTCGTGTTTCCAGGTTTTAAATCATTAAGTTAGCATATCATATAGATATAGAACATGTGTTTAGTTGATTTTAAAAGTCAAGTTAGAAGGATTAACTTTTATTTGCGAACAAGTTTAGAATTAACTAAACTATGTTCTAATGATTACAAGTTTAAACCTTCGAATAATATAGCTTTATATGTATGAATCGAATGATGTTATGAACATCATTACTACCTCATGTTCCTTGGATAAACCTACTGGAAATGAGAAAAATAGATCTAGCTTTAAAGGATCCTTGGATGGCTTGAAAGTTCTTGAAGCAGAATCATGACACGAAAACAATTTCAAGTAAGATTTCCACTCGAAATAAGATTGTTATAGTTATAGAAATTGAATTAAAGTTTGAATATGATTATTACCTTGTATTAGAAAGATAACCTACTGTAAGTAACAAAGGTTTCTTGATCTTGGATGATTACTTGGAATGGATTTAGAAAACTTGGAAGTAAACTTGCAATCTTGGAAGTATTCTTGATTTTATGAAACTAGAACTTTTGGAATTTATGAAGAACACTTAGAACTTGAAGATAGAACTTGAGAGAGATCAATTAGATGAAGAAAATTAAAGAATGAAAGTGTTTGTAGATGGTTTTGGTCGTTGGTGTATGGATTAGATATAAAGGATATGTAATTTTGTTTTCATGTAAATAAGTCATGAATGATTACTCATATTTTTGTAATTTTATGAGATATTTCATGCTAGTTTCCAAATGATGGTTCCCACATGTGTTAGGTGGTGACTCACATGGGCTGCTAAGAGCTGATCATTGGAGTGTATATAACAATAGTACATACATCTAAAAGCTGTGTATTGTACGAGTACAAATACGGGTGCATACGAGTAGAATTGTTGATGAAACTGAACGAGGATGTAATTGTAAGCATTTTTGTTAAGTAGAAGTATTTTGATAAGTGTCTTGAAGTCTTTCAAAAGTGTATGAATACATATTAAAACACTACATGTATATACCTTTTAACTGAGTCGTTAAGTCATCGTTAGTCGTTACATGTAAATGTTGTTTTGAAACCTTTAGGTTAACGATCTTGTTGAATGTTGTTAACCCATTGTTTATTATAACAAATGAGATGTTAAATTTTTATATTATCATGATATTATGATATATAATATATCTTAGCATGATGTATATACAGTTAAATGTCGTTACAACGATAATCGTTACATATATGTCTCGTTTCGAAGTCATTAAGTTAGTAGTCTTATTTTTACATATGTATTTCATTGTTAATACACTTAATAATATATTTACTTATCATTTAACATAAGTAACCAAGTGTATCAATATCTTAATATGATTCATATGTACTTAGTAAGACGTTGTTATAACGATAATCGTTATATATATCGTTTTCGAGTTTCTTAAATTAATAGTCTCATTTTTATGTATATAACTCATTGTTAAAATACCTAATGAGATACATACTTATAATAAAATCATGTTAACTATATATATAACCATATATATGTCATCGTATAGTTTTTACAAGTTTTAACGTTCGTGAATTACCGATCAACTTGGGTGGTCAATTGTCTATATGAAACCTATTTCAATTAATCAAGTCTTAACAAGTTTGATTGCTTAACATGTCGGAAACACTTAATCATGTAAATAACAATTTCATTTAATATATATATTGATAATGCTAAAAACGAACATATATTTCATAGCATTATTCCTCAAGAAAGACAAGCTTTTAGTTGCAATTGTTCTATTTACAAGTGATATTCGTTTAAATAATAAAAGGTGAAGACAAAAGACAGATTCGACGAATTGAAGACGCAAACGACCAAAAAGCTCAAAAGAACATAATACAATTAAAGAGGTTCCAATTATTGATAAGAAACGTCTCGAAATTACAAGAGTACAAGATTCAAAATGCAAAGTACAAGATATTAAATTGTACGCAAGGACGTTCGAAAATCCGGAACCGGGACCAGAGTCAACTCTCAACGCTCGACGCAACGGACTAAAAATTACAAGTCAACTATGCACATAAATATAATATAATATTTAAATAATTCTTATAATTATTTAATATATTATATTTATTTATAAAACCGTCGGTAAACAAAGAGCCAAACTCATGTGAGCTGTAAAAGCAAACTCCGCGACTCGCGGAGTTTGAAGGCCAAAAGGGCCGCGAGTCGCGGAGGCCCAAACTTTGAAAATCCCTAAAAAAGCAAACGAATTCTGATCGCAAAAATCATCATATATCATTCTATCTATCTATATACGTAAAATATATATATATATATATATAATTTATATTTTAATTTTAATTTTAATTTTAATTCTAATAATAAGGGTATGTTAGCGAATATTGTAAGGGTGTAAGTCAAAATTCTGTCCGTGTAACGCTACGCTATTTTTAATCATTGTAAGTTATGTTCAACCTTTTTACATTAATGTCTCGTAGCTAAGTTATTATTATGATTATTTAATCCGAAGTAATCATGATGTTGGGCTAATTACTAAAATTGGGTAATTGGGCTTTGTACCATAATTGGGGTTTGGACAAAAGAACGACACTTGTGGAAATTAGACTATGGGCTATTAATGGGTTTTATATTAACTAAACAATACCTTGTTAATTTAATATACAAACTTATAATTCGACGTATTTATATATAACCACATACGCTTGACTGGGTACGGTGGGCGGGATATCTATAAATACCAATAATTATTCATTTTACCGGATACGGAACTGGATTAATAGTTAATAGACTTGTTGAAACAAGGGTGAATTACATTCAAGGGTAATTGGTGTAATTGTTAACAAAGTAGTAAAACCTTGATTTACACGCAGTCGATAACCTGGTGTATTCATTAAACAAAGTATTAAAACCTTGTTACAATTCGAATCCCCAATTAGTTGGAATATTTGACTTCGGGAATAAGAATAATTTGACGAAGGCTTTCGCTCTTTATATTTATGACTGATGGACTATTATGGACAAATCCATATGGACATATTAAATAATCCAGGACAAAGGACAATTAACCCATGGGCATAAAACTAAAATCAACACGTCAAACATCATGATTACGGAAGTTTAAATAAGCATAATTCTTTTATTTCATATTTAATTTCCTTTATTTTATATTTAATTGCACTTCTAATTATCGCATTTTTATTGTTACTGTATTTAATTGCACTTTTAATTATCGTACTTTTTAATTATCGCAAGTTTATTTTATCGCACTTTTATTATTCGCAATTTCATTATCGTTATTTACTTTACGCTTTAATTTAAGTCTTGTATTTATTTTTAATATTTTACATTTGGTTTTAACTGCGACTAAAGTTTTAAAATCGACAAACCGGTCATTAAACGGTAAAAACCCCCCTTTATAATAATAATATTACTTATATATATATTTGTATTTTTATAAAAGTAAACTAATATAGTGTTAAGCTTTGTTTAAAGATTTCCCTGTGGAACGAACCGGACTTACTAAAAACTACACTACTGTACGATTAGGTACACTGCCTATAAGTGTTGTAGCAAGGTTTAAGTATATCCATTCTATAAATAAATAAATATCTTGTGTAAAATTGTATCGTATTTAATAGTATTTCCTGCTAAAATATAAGCTATTTCGTATACACCTCGCGAAACATCAAGTATTTTTGGCGCCGCTGCCGGGGAACTCTCTTAAACGCCGGAAGCGCAACGCTAATATAAAAAAAAAAAGATTTTTATTTTACTTTTATTAAATTTCGTTTTTATAAAAGTACGTTTTAAATATTTGAAAATATAAAAAGAAAAACAAAAATTTATATATTTTTAAGAGTTTGTTAAAAGTTTTATAAGTTTCTTTATTTTTATTTTAGTTTATAAAAATATAAGTTTTATTTAAATATCTTTTGTTTATATAAAAACAGAAAATTAGAAAACATAAAAAAAAAAACGTCAAATTTTGAATTGCACCCGAGTTGAATTTTTGAACCCCGCGACTCGCGGGGTTTGATGCTTTAAATACCGCAATTCGCGGAGCTTGTCTGACACGCCGACAGAACCCTAATCAGGCATTAATTACGAATTATTATTATAATTATTAATATAAAACCCTAATTAGGTTTTAATTAAATATGTATTTTAGTTTTTATTAATATTTTGTTTAATTAGTTTAATTAAATTGAAAAATTAATAGTTTTAATAAATAAATAATATAAAAATAATATTTTTATAAAAATTGTACTTTTTACAACTTTTTGTATATTTTTATATTTTGTCCCTTTTTAATCGTTTTAGTGTAATATTTGTATTTTTCGCTCATATTTAGTTTTAAACTTAGTTTTTTCCATAGTTATTTTTACTTCTAGATTTTTAGTCTTTGCCGTAGAATTCCTTAAGTGCTTTTTCTTTAGACTAAGATTTAGGTGCTTTAGAATTTTGCGACGCCTTTTTAAGTTTTAGTTTCTTTTAAAAGTTATTTCCATTTGGGATTTAGTTTTTCCTATAAGCTTTAATATTTTTAGACATCTTTTACCTATGTATCAATTATCATTCCAATTAGTAATCTCAATTTGCGATTATAATTTTAAGTTAGTTGTAGTAATAAGGTTAGGTTAGTAAATTATTTTTAAGTTTTATAAGTTTCTTTTATTTTTCCGTCACCTTTTATTTTTCAATCATTTTTCTTTTTCGACCTTTTTCCGACGAACTCTTTTTCTTTCTTATTTCTCGCTATTCTAGTTTTAGGACATAGATTTTTATTCTACTTCTTATCTAAATTTCTTAAAATTACGAAAATTTATTTTAAGTGGTTAAATTAATAGACATCAAAATTTTCTGGTTCGTAGTAATAGTTGGATTTGTACGTGGACCGGATTATTGGAGCCAAACAGTCCTCAATTATATTGAGACCAAACGAATCCTGCCCCTCTGCTGCATCTTTTGGCTATTCGAAACGTGGGCAAAATCAGAAAAGTCTATTGATTGGATAACTTATTATAATTTTTCTTTCCTTTTAAAAACTAATAGGATATTCAGTGAATGCACCGAGCAAGACGTTCACCACCTTTTGTACGTTCACCACCTGTAACTAGATCAAGACATTTAGCAAATATTACTGCCGTTGATTTTTCTTTAGAATCGTCATCCAGTCGACCAAGTACTTCAGTTCAAATTTCCGATAATCCATTTTTTGAACCCGACCTCACAATTGAGAATCCGGAGAATATTTAGGAACGATTCGTAGATCCTGAACCACTAAACTTTCCTCCGGAACCACCAATCATTCAAACAGAGATTGTTGAGGAACGAACCATTAAATCAGAATCCTCTATAGATTCCGATTCAACAAATTCAATTATGGAGAATCTGGAATCTTTAAGTATGGAAGACCGAATGAGAGCTAAACGCACTGGCCAAGGTCACGCAATTACTCATCCAGACATTAATGCGCCAGATTATGAAATCAAAAGACAAATTCTACACATGGTGACTAATCAATGCCAATTTAGTGGTGCGCCGAAGGAAGATCCAAATGAACATCTACGTACATTTAATAGGATCTGCACACTATTTAAAATCCGAGAAGTGGAGGATGAACAGATATATCTCATGTTATTTCCCTGGACTTTAAAGGGAGAAGCCAAAGATTGGTTGGAATCGTTACCTGAAGGGGCGATTGATACATGGGACGTTTTAGTTGACAAATTTCTTAAACAATTCTTTCCTGCATCTAAAGCCGTAAGACTTCAAGCAAAAATTGTTACGTTTACACAGAAGCCGAATGAAACTCTATATGAGGCGTGGACTAGATATGCAAAGTTATTAAGAGGATGTCCGCAACATGGTTTAGATACCTGTCGAATAGTACAAATATTCTACCAAGGATGCGACATCACTACAAGGAAAGACATAGATATAGCAGCTGGTGGTTCTATTATGAAAAAAACCGAAACTGATGCTTACAAAATTATTGATAACACTGCTTCCCACTCACATGAGTGGCACCAAGAAAAAGATATCGTTAGATCATCTAAAGCAGCTAGAGCCGATTCTAGCCATGACTTAGATTCCATTTCCGCAAAGATAGATGCTGTCGAGAGACGAATGGAAAAGATGACTAAAGATATTCACTCAATACGAATTAGTTGTGAGCAGTGTGGAGGACCACATTTGACAAAAGATTGTCTCAGTATTGAATTAACAATGGAACAAAGAGAGAATATTTCATACATAAACCAAAGGCCTGGAAATAATTATCAGAATAATTATCAACCGCCAAGACCAATTTACAATCAAAACCAGAATTATAACCGAAATATTCCATACAACAACCAACAAGGTCCTAGCAATCAACAAGTATCCAATAATACTTACAACCAGCAAAGACCTAATTTTCAAAACAAACCACCACAACAAACCGATGATAAAAAGCCGAATTTAGAAGATATGATGACGAAGCTAGTTGAAACTCAAACGCAGTTTTTCACATCTCAGAAACAAACTAATGAACAAAATGCTCAAGCATTTAGAAATCAACAAGCTTCTATTCAAAATCTGGAACAACAAGTAAGTAACCTAGCAAGGTTAATAGGTGAAAGAAAACCGGGAAGTTTACCTAGTGATACAAATGCTAACCCCCGGAATGAAACAGCTAAAGCCATTACCACAAGAAGTGGTACAACACTTAAACCACCGGAAATACCTGTAACTTCTGATGAAGCTATTCCTACTCCACAAGAACCACAACCTAATCAAGATAAGGAAAAAGAACCGGTAGTTGAAAAGGTTAATGAAGATAACACAGTTAAGGATAAACCTTATGTTAAACCATACCAACCACCACTTCTTTACCCGAGTAAAATGAAGAAAGAGAAACTTGAAGCCGAGCAATTCAAATTCTTGGATATGTTTAAACAGATAAATGTAAATCTTCCTTTCATTGATATGATTTCAGGAATGCCTAGATATGCTAAATTCTTGAAAGATCTAATCTCAAATAGAAAGAAAATGGAAGAACTCTCGGCTGTTACTATGAATGCTAATTGTTCAGCAGTGCTGTTGAATAAGATACCAGAAAAATTATCTGATCAAGGAAGTTTCACAATTCCATGTTTTCTGGGTAGTCTTAGTTCAATAGAAGTATTGGCAGACTTAGGTGCTAGTATAAATCTAATGCCGTATTCACTATACGCTAAAATAGACCTTGGAGAATTGAAACCAACTAGAATAAGCATACAACTAGCCGATAGATCAATAAAATATCCTAGAGGGATAATGGAGAACATGCTAGTTAAAGTTGGTACTTTAGTATTTCCAGTAGATTTTGTTGTTTTGGACATGGAAGAAGATTCTCAAGTTCCTCTCATATTAGGAAGACCATTCTTAAACACGGCTAAAGCAATGATAGACGTGTTCGGTAAGAAATTGACCCTAAGTATAGAGGACGAGAGTGTTACCTTTTCAGTTGATAGAGCAATGCAACAACCACAATCTGCAGATGATACATGTTATTATATTCAAACTATAGATGCACATGCAGAATTGTTAGAAGAATTTCCAGAATTACAAGGAACAGGAGAATGTTCTTTAGGAGAAGGTAATGAACCAATTGATGAAGCTGAAATGTTAGCTACACTTATAGCTAATGGATATGAACCAACAACAGAAGAAATTCAAATGCTAAAAGAAGAAGACAGATATCGATATAAATCATCGATAGAAGAATCTTCGAAATTAGAGTTAAAGCCACTTCCAAACCATTTGGAATACGCTTATTTACATGGTGAATCTGAATTACCTGTAATAATATCATCTTCTCTTACTGAAAATGAGAAATCACAACTCATTTCTGTGTTGAAAGCCCATAAACCAGCCATTGCATGGAAGATTCATTATATTAAAGGAATAAGTCCTTCGTATTGCACACATAAAATCCTTATGGAAGAAGGTCATAAAACGTATGTGCAACGCCAACGAAGACTAAATCCTAATATGCAAGATGTAGTTAAAAAAGAGATTATTAAACTGCTAGATGCAGGTCTAATTTATCCAATTTCTGATAGTCCATGGGTAAGCCCAGTTCATTGCGTGCCTAAGAAGGGTGGCATGACTGTCATTACAAATGAGAAAAATGAGCTTATTCCTACTAGGACTGTAACAGGATGGAGTGTATGTATTGATTATAGAAAATTAAATGACGCCACAAGAAAAGATCACTTTCCCTTACCTTTCATAGATCAAATGTTGGAAAGATTAGCCGGAAATAGTTACTATTGTTTTCTAGATGGATTTTCCGGATATTTTCAAATTCCAATAGCACCCGAAGATCAAGAGAAAACCACATTCACGTGCCCTTATGGTACTTTTGCTTACAAACGCATGCCATTTGGACTTTGCAACGCCCCTGCAACCTTTCAAAGGTGTATGATGGCGATTTTTCACGACATGATAGAAGAATGCATGGAAGTTTTCATGGATGACTTTTCAGTCTTCGGTGATACATTTGAATCATGTCTAGTTAATCTGGAACGAATGCTTATTAGATGCGAACAATCAAATCTAGTACTTAATTGGGAGAAATGCCATTTCATGGTTAAAGAAGGCATCGTTCTTGGTCATAAAATTTCAAAAGAAGGAATTGAAGTGGATAGAGCTAAAGTAGATGTAATTGCTAAACTTCCACATCCCACCAATGTTAGAGGAATTAGGAGTTTTCTAGGGCATGCCGGTTTTTACCGACGTTTCATAAAAGATTTTTCTAAAATTGCCACTCCTATGAATAAACTCCTAGAAAAGGATGCTCCATTCATCTTTTCAGATGAGTGTATCAAATCTTTTAATATTCTTAAAGAGAAACTCACTAATGCGCCGATCATGATAACACCAAATTGGAATCTACCATTTGAACTAATGTGCGATGCAAGTGATTTTGCAATGGGAGCCGTTTTAGGACAAAGGATTGAAAAACGATTTCAACCTATATATTATGCTAGTAAGACGTTACAAGGAGCACAAACGAACTATACAACTACTGAAAAAGAACTCCTTGCTATTGTCTTTGCTTTTGACAAATTTCGATCATATCTCGTTCTAGCAAAAACGGTGGTCTATACCGACCATTCTGCTCTTAGATACCTATTTTCAAAACAAGATGCTAAACCAAGATTAGTCCGTTGGATCTTACTCTTACAAGAGTTTGATATTGAAATCCGAGATAAAAGAGGAGCAGAAAATCTCGCCGCTGATCATCTTTCTCGTCTTGAAAATCCCGAATTAGAAGTTCTAAATGAATCGGCCATACAAGACAACTTTCCTGATGAATATCTATTGAAGATAGATTATAAAGAAATTCCATGGTTTGCAGACTATGCAAACTATTTAGTATGTGGATTCCTTGAAAAAGGATTATCGTACCAAAGACGAAAGAAATTCTTCAGTGATATAAAACACTATTTTTGGGAAGATCCACATCTGTTTAAAAGTTGTCCAGATAGAATAATACGCCGATGTGTATTTAGAGATGAAGCTAGTAAAATATTAAACCATTGTCACACAGGACCAACAGGAGGGCATTATGGGCCTCAACTAACAGCAAGAAAAGTTTATGATGCTGGATTCTATTGGCCTACAATTTACAAAGACGCACACCTTCTTTGCAAATCCTGTGATGCTTGTCAAAGGGCCGGAAAAATAAGTCAACGTGATGAAATGCCACAAAATGTCATCCAAGTATGTGAAGTATTTGACATTTGGTGTATTGACTTTATGGGTCCATTTCCAAAATCTCATAATAATCTATATATACTCGTAGCCATTGATTATGTATCTAAATGGGCGGAAGCACAAGCTCTCTCAACTAATTGTAGTCAACTTTTTAAAACGTCTTTTTGCAAGGTTTGGAACACCGAAAGCTTTAATAAGTGATCGGGGTACTCATTTCTGTAATAATCAACTTGAGAAAGTTCTTAAAAGATATGGAGTAACTCATAAAATCTCCACCGCATATCATCCACAAACAAGTGGACAAGTTGAAAATACCAACCGAGCTTTAAAACGTATTCTAGAAAAAACCGTAGGATCAAATCCGAAGGAATGGTCCATTAAATTGGAGGATGCACTCTGGGCTTTTAGAACAGCCTACAAAACTCCAATTGGAACCACACCTTTTAGACTTATTTATGGAAAAGCATGTCATCTTCCAGTAGAAATTGAACACAAAGCATTTTGGGCTTTGAAGGCATGTAATCTTGATTTACATGAAGCTGGACGTTTACGATTAAGTCAACTAAACGAATTAGAAGAATTAAGACATGAAGCATACGAAAATTCGTTAATCTATAAAGAAAGAACGAAGAAATGGCATGATAAAAGAATCAGAAGTTCAAAAGAATTTAAAGAAGGAGACAGATTTCTTCTTTTCAATTCACGATTCAAGCTATTTCGTGGAAAATTGAAATCAAGATGGTCTGGACCATTCATAGTCAAAAGAGTTTTCCCATACGGAACGATAGAATTAATAAATTCAAATGGGATTGAATTTAAAGTTAATGGTCACAGAGTTAAACATTACATACATGGTCCGATGGAAGTTGACAATGAAGTTAATCATAATTTCACCACCCAAGAAAACCTTCAAAATGAAAACATAAATATGTTATCAACAACATATGAAAAATCAAAACTGGAATATAGGGAGGATTTAAATTTGAGTGATGAAGAAGAATTCCTATACAAACCTCCCATTCCAAGAAACGAAGAAAAATGTGAACAAGAAATTCAAATAAAAATGAAAGAACTAAGGAAAGAACACCCGAAAAAAGTTTACAAACTAACTCGACTTACTAAAGCAGGAGACCCGGGTGAATTTATCATTTCTTGCTTACTTAATGATGGTGCTGTATATAATGGACTCGCAGATTTAGGAGCAAGTGCAAATATTATGCCTCTTTCCTTATACAAAAGATTAGGCATGGGTAAATTAAAACCAACCAAAATAGGTGTTCAATCATTTGACCAAACCATTAAACACCCGGTTGGAATAGCAAATAATTTACTTGTTAACGTGGGAAGTTTGACCTTTGTTGCAAACCTCATAGTGATTAATATGGAGGAAAACCTTGATATTCCTCTAATTCTAGGTCGCCCATTTTTAGCAACCACCGAGGCATTCATTGATGTAAGAGAAGGTAGAATGACACTTAGAGATGGTGATACATCGATCACCTTTGTGAACCGAAAGTTTAGATCTCCACAAACCAAAACTGTTAGACCAATAAAAACGCATAAGTGTGGGGAAGATGAAGAAACACTTAATGATGATCCAATCACAAAGAATGCCATTGATGATACGAAATTAGATAAAACCATTTTTAACAGTTCAACGAAGAAACTTTATAAACGGATTCACGATGCTAAGATTAAAGGAAACTTTAAGTTATATAACCAATTAATATCCAATTTATCGTCAAAAGAAAAGGCAATGTTAGTTGAATTTGTGAAAGTTACGGAGGAAATCAACAAATGGATTGAAGTAAAAGTCAAAGATATACAAGTTGTTGATGATTCAATTGACAATGAAGTTAATCACAATTTCGACACCACAGATAACTAAGTGTGGGGAGAATCAAGTCTTTAAAGGATATTATGTATTTCTGTTAGAGTTAGATTGTCTATTTTCATGTAGTTCTCGAAAATGGAACCCGAATGGTCTTTCCCTAGCAGACTCTAAAGAACTAGTCTTCTCCCCCCATTCTGAATTTTTATTTTTTTTAGGTTTTTACAAAATGAAGACTGCCTGTGAACTAAACCAATGTCTAATGCTACACGCTTTGATCACTAAACATAATAATGACATACTACCGAGTGAAACAGTATCAGTAATCAGAGAAAGAATGGATGGAGTTAGAAAAGAATCCAGATGCGAAGATAATAAGTTACAATTTGGTAAAGGAAAATCAAAATCCGCAGCGAAAAGAAGAGCACGACACCTAGAAAGATGTCACAAATGCGGAAAATGGTCACATGGAGGTAAATGTTCAAATAATCAAACCTATTCAAACACCGAATTTGTTACTTTATGCAGAGACGGACCGTTCATATGTTTAGAAGAAAAGACACTGAATGCTCGAGGTTACGCCTATGTAGCCATGGAAAACCAATTAAACCGACTATCTTATGAATGGGATAGATCATATAACTAAGAAATCTATTTCACAGGTAAGTTTGTACATTTTTTTTTTTTTTTTTTAACCTTTTGATAATAAACGCTAATTTGTTCGCTATAAAGTATTAAATTGGTATTGAATAAAATTAGGTTTGGCGACCGAAATTGTTGATATCATACAAAAATTTATTACATCACAGCGAAATTTAACGTTTATTCTTAAGGTATAAATATCTTTAATCAATCAACCCAAAATATTTCAAAAATTCTTCATGAGTTAAATTAGCTCTTAGAACCGAAATTACTTTACCGAAAAGAGGGGCACATATTTTTGATAATATTTGATTGATTAAAGTGGGATAAAAAGCCAAAAATATTTTTAATTTTATTTTTACCATGTTTTTAAAATTAATATATAAAACTTATGTTAATATTGTAAACTTTGTAAAAACAATATATTTAAAATTGTAAATATTTGAAAATTTAATATAAGTTTGGTGTGAATTTATAATATGAATTTTTAAATTAAGTTTGGTGTGAATTTTTAATTTTTTTTTAAATATGAATTTTTAATTATGCATTTTAAATTTTAAGTTTGGTGTGAATTTTTAATATTAATTTTGAATTTTATATTTAAGTTGTGTGAATTTAAAAACAAAAATTTACTTTATCTCATTAAGTTAAAAATATGATTTTTAAAATTCGTCGTAAGTTGAAGACTAGGTCGTTGAACCGAAATTGCTTTACCCAAGGGAGGGACGAGAACTTTTATTATCATTATTTTTAATCTTATTGAATTAAAGTATGCCAAAAACATTAAAAAACCCAAAAATCTTAGCTTTTAAAACAATCGCTACAAAAAGACAAATTTTAAAATTTTGTCGAGGGACGGACTAGGACATCGATCCGAAACGACCTCGTCCTAAATAACAAGGGAAACAAAATTTTAAAATTAATTACTTAATTGTTTTAATTAGTATAAGTTTTTTTTAAAAAAAAAAATAATAATACCAAACTCCGCGACTCGCGGAGGTTGAAGGGGAAAACTCCGCGCGGAGGGATGAAATTACAGAAAAAATAAAAAGAGCAGGAACAGCTCAGTTGCACACCTCAAACACAAAACACTGCGAACATACTGCACGAAAAACCCGAAAAATACACCCCAAAATCACAATTTTTAACCGTTAATCACCAAATTTTTTACTAAAATCATGTTGAGAAGGATGCTATCAAGGAATTACTCAAGAAAAACGGTAAATTTCTACACCTAAACACCATTTAATTCGAAAATTAGTGTTCTTGAGCAATTTTTTTTCCCAATTTGATTTTGATGCTTTTTAGTGTAATTAGGCTTAAATTGTTTATGTATTATGCTTGTATAACCTAGATTGATGCTATTTAACATGATTAGAAGCCTTAAACTTCAAATTTTGAGTAATCTAGGGTTTGTGTTCTTGAGCAAATTTGGGGCTTTTTGATATAAACAGGTTATGGCCGATTTTTGTCATGAATTGTTGCTAAATTAAGTAGTGTAACATGTCTAGGTAGTTAAATGATCCAAACTTTGAGCCTAAACATGATTTTGAGAATTAAAGTGGACTTTTTCAAGTCTAAAAATTCATGAACTTGATTTTTGAAAGATAATGCCATTTGAAACTTGTTTAATTGCTAGTAATGATTATTTTGACATGTTATTTGAGTTGAATGCTTATGAACTTGGCGAACATTTTCGTATATGCTTATTTGAAAAAGTGTAGATTTGATAAAAATGTGAAAATGAGCTTAAGTTTGATATAAATTGATCATGTCATTGTAATTATTTTGATTGCTGATTTTGCTGACACTAATGCATATTTGGATGCACAAAAATTGTGTTTGATGTGTTTTGCAGACTGAAAGGGGTGAATCTTCATCCCAAGCTCGCAATGCTCCTGCTGAGAATGCGGAACAACAGGAGGTGGATAACTACTACAAGCACGATATACCTCATCCAGTCATGACATTTTCTGATATGCACTTGGAAGATTTGCATCCGAACCTGAGATTTGACAGACTTTGGATAGATTATCCAAAATACCAAAGGGGTTTGCATACTCTTCATTCTAAAGTTGTTGAGGTACCTAGGGTCATAGAATGGGGACCCTTAGAAGCTGTAGAATTGGCCGGGCCAATTAGGGAATTACTTGCACAGAGGTATGGTAATTCTACTTTTAATGACTGGGTACGTTTATTCACCATGCGTAGACCTGTATATAAAGTATGGTGTGAAGAATTGTTGTGTAGTATAGAGTTGAATGATTGGGTAGCTAGTTTAACCGATCGATCTTTTATTAGATTTTTGTTAGGAGGTTCGATGCGCCACATGTCTTTACTAGACATGGCTCAGGCTTTACGTATATATACGCCCGAGGAGTTAGCATATGCCGATTGTAGAGGGTTGATACTAAATGGTAGAAAGATAGATGAAAATTTTGATACACACGGTGTGTGGAGTCAAATGACAAGCCATCACCGTTTCAAAGGGGGAAATTACTCTTATTTGGATATAGATAGAGCTGAATTAAGAGTAATTCATAGGTTTTTAGCTAATTCGATTACACAAAGGGGTAAGAACAAGGAAAAGGTAAATGAACAGGATTTGTTTTACCATATGTGTATTCGAGACCCACAAAGCGCTGTAAGTATACCGTATTGTGTGGGTTATTATTTATCAGCTATGGTTAGGGGGATGAGACCGCATAGCATAATAGGAGGTGGTATTTTTATTACTTTGATTGCTGAATATCTCGGTGTGGATATAAGTCGGGGGGGATTATTAGTGGAAGAACCAGAACCCTGCGATACTATAGGTTTAAATGTATACCATGGTGCGAAAGTTTTGAAGAGGCGAAATAACGCCGCAGTACAATACCATGGTAGACATCCACAGGTTGAGAGAAACCAACAGCAAGGTAATGTAGGAGGGGGAAATGAGATGCAAGAAATGCAAAGGTTTATAGCTTCACAGGAGTACGAAAATGCTAGACAGAGAGCATTTGAAGATTGGCAAGTTCACTAGAACCAAATCATAGCTCATTGCCAACATATAGGTAGAAACTATATTCCTACACCAAAACCCATATTCCCTCCTTGGTCTATAGAGATGCAACCACCGTATCCTACGTATAACCCTGTCGAAGCATTCTATAGCACCTATGGTTATGCTTGGAACCCCTATTGGTACCAGTATCATCCCTAGTCTACTTAGTTTTATTTATTTTGTAATTTGTAATGTTGATACGTTTAATACTTATGTTAATATTGTAATAGTTTTTATAATTTTCTAACTTTTATTCTTAGATTTTAATAATTTTTGAATGTGGGGTAATATACCAAACTTCAAAAATATGTATATATGTTTGCAGTTTATCTTATGTACACAACAGGGTAAAACAACGCATTTTCAAAGACTGGCATTAAGTTCAGCAAAAGCAACTAATTTGACGACAAGATGCAAAATATATGTGAAATAACAACAAGACGGAATGAACAAATGATGTGCACCATTTATCATTCAGCAAACAAACGCCAATATATTTGGAAACTTTGGTAAAAATTTAATCATTTTCACACAAATCACCCTCAATAATTTAAATTGTTACTGATTTCTTGCAAATGAGGGCATTGCAAGATCTTAAGTGTGGGAAGGGGTTAAATTCTTTCGGATTTTAAAATTTTTATCTTAAACACTGGTTTACCATTAAAAATACTAGTAAAGCAGTAGTTGTATTAGAATCTAGTGCTCTCTGATAATAAAGAACAGCCCTAGTCTTATATACTGACTACTCAATTCTAGTAAATTTTTACAAAATTTTCAATTAAATGAACTCAAAATCATGTTTATACATATTTATGAACGATAAAACTAGGTTTTAACACCGAAATTATTGTTACCTCAGAAAGGACATAAATTGAGAAACAAACCAAAATGTTAAAATTCATTTAAAATGGAATAGAGGACGATAAAAAGGAAAATAAAAGCCAAGTGTGGGAAAATTCTCCAAGTTATTCAAAACAAATATCACATATTTTTGTACAAATAACTGAAAATACTTTTGCTTTGGACTAAACTAAACCGTTTTACCCGATGAAAGAAAAGAAGAGATGGATCTACACGATGAATCAATTCCATCATTAAAAGGAAGTAAAGTCTTCCGAAAAAGAAACGCGCTTCTTGATTTAGGTCATGAAGTTGTCGTCCAGACCAGCTGTAGGTTGACGAAAAATCTAGAAAAGTCATCACTAAATTCAGCAGGAAATCCACGGACCTCAGCATTAAACAGGGTCACCAAGTGGTCAGATTTATCCTAACCATGAGAAGGATTTATCTCGTAAAATGGGGGGGGGACCATGCAAATTAGCTTGATAAGACTAATGAATCAGATCCCCAGAAAGGATAATCTCCTTAAATGATCAAAAATCAGCTTTTAAGCCTGATATAACTCAATCCTTGAGATTGACCTTAAAGATTGAGAATTACAAACTCATGGAATTCAATGATATCTAAACTCGAGCTTGAATGAGAAAATATTTTGATCAAATTATAAACCGATTTGTTTTCTGAAAACCCTATTTTCAATGCGTTCATTACCATTGAACGTGAAATCCTAGGAATTCACCTGGAATTCATTAGGTCACCTGAACTAAATCGGGTGTCAACCGTAAGAACGGTGGTTGCATAGCATGGTCAAAGACAGGACCTTGTGCCAGACCGAAAAATCATAAGGGTGAGCTTTACTATTGATCCTACCAAGGATAGTAATTGCGTCCGACACGTTATAGACCATAATTAAAAGCATGTCAGGGGACATTGCCTTAACAGTTGCTTGTTCAACGCTTTCCTTTACAACCGGACGGTAGTTTACCGAAAGGTAATATATAGGACAAGTAAACTGGATGTGTTGCTTTCCAAATACAAGGTTAGCAAGTGGGTGACACAAAACCGCAAGTTTTGAGCTAAAATTTTCAAATCTGAAACCCACCAAACCCACAAAAATATTTTGCAAACACCGGTGAAGGGTTATTCCGGAAAACTTATCTAGGGTAAAAACTAGATTTAATTTTCAAAAGATCAAATGTTTTCATAAAGATCCAATTTCCTTAATGGATCTAAATTTTTATAGTCATGTGGGACTGTAAACCATATCGTTAATACCATTGTTTATACCGCCGTATAGAAATCACTGATGTACAAAGTGTGAAGAATAAAGAAGTGATTCTAGTATTTCAAGACGATATTGCTTGAGGACAAGCAACGCTCAAGTGTGGGAATATTTGATAATGCTAAAAACGAACATATATTTCATAGCATTATTCCTCAAGAAAGACAAGCTTTTAGTTGCAATTGTTCTATTTACAAGTGATAATCGTTTAAATAATAAAAGGTGAAGACAAAAGACAGATTCGACGAATTGAAGACGCAAACGACCAAAAAGCTCAAAAGAACAAAATACAATTAAAGAGGTTCCAATTATTGATAAGAAACGTCTCGAAATTACAAGAGTACAAGATTCAAAACGCAAAGTACAAGATATTAAATTGTACGCAAGGACGTTCGAAAATCCGGAACCGGGACCAGAGTCAACTCTCAACGCTCGACGCAACGGACTAAAAATTACAAGTCAACTATGCACATAAATATAATATAATATTTAAATAATTCTTATAATTATTTAATATATTATATTTATTTATAAAACCGTCGGTAAACAAAGAGCCAAACTCATGTGAGCTGTAAAAGCAAACTCCGCGACTCGCGGAGTTTGAAGGCCAAAAGGGCCGCGAGTCGCGGAGGCCCAAACTTTGAAAATCCCTATAAAAGCAAACGAATTCTGATCGCAAAAATCATCATATATCATTCTCTCTATCTATATACGTAAAATATATATATATATATATATATATATAATTTATATTTTAATTTTAATTTTAATTTTAATTCTAATAATAAGGGTATGTTAGCGAATGTTGTAAGGGTGTAAGTCGAAATTCTGTCCGTGTAACGCTACGCTATTTTTAATCATTGTAAGTTATGTTCAACCTTTTTACATTAATGTCTCGTAGCTAAGTTATTATTATGCTTATTTAATCCGAAGTAATCATGATGTTGGGCTAATTACTAAAATTGGGTAATTGGGCTTTGTACCATAATTGGGGTTTGGACAAAAGAACGACACTTGTGGAAATTAGACTATGGGCTATTAATGGGTTTTATATTAACTAAACAATACCTTGTTAATTTAATATACAAACTTATAATTCGACGTATTTATATATAACCACATACGCTTGACTGGGTACGGTGGGCGGGATATCTATAAATACCAATAATTATTCATTTTACCGGATACGGAACTGGATTAATAGTTAATAGACTTGTTGAAACAGGGGTGAATTACATTCAAGGATAATTGGTGTAATTGTTAACAAAGTAGTAAAACCTTGGTTTACACGCAGTCGATAACCTGGTGTATTCATTAAACAAAGTATTAAAACCTTGTTACAATTCGAATCCCCAATTAGTTGGAATATTTGACTTCGGGAATAAGAATAATTTGACGAAGGCTTTCGCTCTTTATATTTATGACTGATGGACTATTATGGACAAATCCATATGGACATATTAAATAATCCAGGACAAAGGACAATTAACCCATGGGCATAAAACTAAAATCAACACGTCAAACATCATGATTACGGAAGTTTAAATAAGCATAATTCTTTTATTTCATATTTAATTTCCTTTATTTTATATTTAATTGCACTTCTAATTATCGCATTTTTATTGTTATTGTATTTAATTGCACTTTTAATTATCGTACTTTTTAATTATCGCAAGTTTATTTTATCGCACTTTTATTATTCGCAATTTCATTATCGTTATTTACTTTACGCTTTAATTTAAGTCTTGTATTTATTTTTAATATTTTACATTTGGTTTTAACTGAAATGTCCCGTTCTTATTGATTAAAAACGTTCCATATTAATTGATTTCGTTGCGAGGTTTTGACCTCTATATGAGACGTTTTTCAAAGACTGCATTCATTTTTAAAACAAACCATAACCTTTATTTTATAAATAAAGGTTTAAAAAGCTTTACGTAGATTATCAAATAATGATAATCTAAAATATCCTGTTTACACACGACCATTACATAATGGTTTACAATACAAATATGTTACATCGAAATCAGTTTCTTGAATGCAGTTTTTACACAATATCATACAAACATGGACTCCAAATCTTGTCCTTATTTTAGTATGCAACAGCGGAAGCTCTTAATATTCACCTGAGAATAAACATGCTTTAAACGTCAACAAAAATGTTGGTGAGTTATAGGTTTAACCTATATATATCAAATCGTAACAATAGACCACAAGATTTCATATTTCAATACACATCCCATACATAGAGATAAAAATCATTCATATGGTGAACACCTGGTAACCGACATTAACAAGATGCATATATAAGAATATCCCCATCATTCCGGGACACCCTTCGGATATGATATAAATTTCGAAGTACTAAAACATCTGGTACTTTGGATGGGGTTTGTTAGGCCCAATAGATCTATCTTTAGGATTCACGTCAATTAGGGTGTCTGTTCCCTAATTCTTAGATTACCAGACTTAATAAAAAGGGGCATATTCGATTTCGATAATTCAACCATAGAATGTAGTTTCACGTACTTGTGTCTATTTTGTAAATCATTTATAAAACCTGCATGTATTCTCATCCCAAAAATATTAGATTTTAAAAGTGGGACTATAACTCACTTTCACAGATTTTTACTTCGTCGGGAAGTAAGACTTGGCCACTGGTTGATTCACGAACCTATAACAATATATACATATATATCAAAGTATGTTCAAAATATATTTACAACACTTTTAATATATTTTGATGTTTTAAGTTTATTAAGTCAGCTGTCCTCGTTAGTAACCTACAACTAGCTGTCCACAGTTAGATGTACAGAAATAAATCGATAAATATTATCTTGAATCAATCCACGACCCAGTGTATACATATCTTAGTATTGATCACAACTCAAACTATATATATTTTGGAATCAACCTCAACCCTGTATAGCTAACTCCAACATTCACATATAGAGTGTCTATGGTTGTTCCGAAATATATATAGATGTGTCGACATGATAGGTCGAAACATTGTATACGTGTCTATGGTATCTCAAGATTACATAATATACAATACAAGTTGATTAAGTTATGGTTGGAATAGATTTGTTACCAATTTTCACGTAGCTAAAATGAGAAAAATTATCCAATCTTGTTTTACCCATAACTTCTTCATTTTAAATCCGTTTTGAGTGAATCAAATTGCTATGGTTTCATATTGAACTCTATTTTATGAATCTAAACAGAAAAGTATAGGTTTATAGTCGGAAAAATAAGTTACAAGTCATTTTTGTAAAGGTAGTCATTTCAGTCGAATGAACGACGTCTAGATGACCATTTTAGAAAACATACTTCCACTTTGAGTTTAATCATAATTTTTGGATATAGTTTCATGTTCATAATAAAAATCATTTTCTCAGAATAACAACTTTAAAATCAAAGTTTATCATAGTTTTTAATTAACTAACCCAAAACAGCCCGCGGTGTTACTACGACGGCGTAAATCCGGTTTTACGGTGTTTTTCGTGTTTCCAGGTTTTAAATCATTAAGTTAGCATATCATATAGATATAGAACATGTGTTTAGTTGATTTTAAAAGTCAAGTTAGAAGGATTAACTTTTGTTTGCGAACAAGTTTAGAATTAACTAAACTATGTTCTAGTGATTACAAGTTTAAACCTTTGAATAAGATAGCTTTATATGTATGAATCGAATGATGTTATGAACATCATTACTACCTTAAGTTCCTTGGATAAACCTACTGGAAAAGAGAAAAATGGATCTAGCTTCAATGGATCCTTGGATGGCTCGAAGTTCTTGAAGCAGAATCATGACACGAAAACAAGTTCAAGTAAGATCATCACTTGAAATAAGATTGTTATAGTTATAGAAATTGAACCAAAGTTTGAATATGATTATTACCTTGTATTAGAATGATAACCTACTGTAAGAAACAAAGATTTCTTGAGGTTGGATGATCACCTTACAAGATTGGAAGTGAGCTAGCAAACTTGAAAGTATTCTTGATTTTATGAAACTAGAACTTTTGGAATTTATGAAGAACACTTAGAACTTGAAGATAGAACTTGAGAGAGATCAATTAGATGAAGAAAATTGAAGAATGAAAGTGTTTGTAGGTGTTTTTGGTCGTTGGTGTATGGATTAGATATAAAGGATATGTAATTTTGTTTTCATGTAAATAAGTCATGAATGATTACTCATATTTTTGTAATTTTATGAGATATTTCATGCTAGTTGCCAAATGATGGTTCCCACATGTGTTAGGTGACTCACATGGGCTGCTAAGAGCTGATCATTGGAGTGTATATACCAATAGTACATACATCTAAAAGCTGTGTATTGTACGAGTACGAATACGGGTGCATACGAGTAGAATTGTTGATGAAACTGAACGAGGATGTAATTGTAAGCATTTTTGTTAAGTAGAAGTATTTTGATAAGTGTATTGAAGTCTTTCAAAAGTGTATAAATACATATTAAAACACTACATGTATATACATTTTAACTGAGTCGTTAAGTCATCGTTAGTCGTTACATGTAAGTGTTGTTTTGAAACCTTTAGGTTAACGATCTTGTTAAATGTTGTTAACCCAATGTTTATAATATCAAATGAGATTTTAAATTATTATATTATCATGATATTATCATGTATGAATATCTCTTAATATGATATATATACATTAAATGTCTTTACAACGATAATCGTTACATATATGTCTCGTTTAAAAATCATTAAGTTAGTAGTCTTGTTTTTACATATGTAGTTCATTGTTAATATACTTAATGATATGTTTACTTATCATAGTATCATGTTAACTATATATATATCCATATATATGTCATCATATAGTTTTTACAAGTTTTAACGTTCGTGAATCACCGGTCAACTTGGGTGGTCAATTGTCTATATGAAACATATTTCAATTAATCAAGTCTTAACAAGTTTGATTGCTTAACATGTTGGAAACATTTAATCATGTAAATATCAATCTCAATTAATATATATAAACATGGAAAAGTTCGGGTCACTACAGTACCTACCCGTTAAATAAATTTCGTCCCGAAATTTTAAGCTGTTGAAGGTGTTGACGAATCTTCTGGAAATAGATGCGGGTATTTCTTCTTCATCTGATCTTCACGCTCCCAGGTGAACTCGGGTCCTCTACGAGCATTCCATCGTCAAAGACAGGACCTTGTGCCAGACCGAAAAATCATAAGGGTGAGCTTTACTATTGCTCCTACCAAGGATAGTAATTGCGTCCGACACGTTATAGACCATAATTAAAAGCATGTCAGGGGACATTGCCTTAACAGTTGCTTGTTCAACGCTTTCCTTTACAACCGGACGGTAGTTTACCGAAAGGTAATATACAGGACAAGTAAACTGGATGTGTTTCTTTCCAAATACAAGGTTAGCAAGTGGGTGACACAAAACCACAAGTTTTGAGCTAAAATTTTCAAATCTGAAACCCACCAAACCCACAAAAATATTTTGCAAACACCGGTGAAGGGTTATTCCGGAAAACTTATCTAGGGTAAAAACTAGATTTAATTTTCAAAAGATCAAATGTTTTCATAAAGATCCAATTTCCTTAATGGATCTAAATTTTTATAGTCATGTGGGACTGTAAACCATATCGTTAATACCATTGTTTATACCGCCGTATAGAAATCACTGATGTACAAAGTGTGAAGAATAAAGAAGTGATTCTAGTATTTCAAGACGATATTGGTTGAGGACAAGCAACGCTCAAGTGTGGGAATATTTGATAATGCTAAAAACGAACATATATTTCATAGCATTATTCCTCAAGAAAGACAAGCTTTTAGTTGCAATTGTTCTATTTACAAGTGATAATCGTTTAAATAATAAAAGGTGAAGACAAAAGACAGATTCGACGAATTGAAGACGCAAACGACCAAAAAGCTCAAAAGAACAAAATACAATTAAAGAGGTTCCAATTATTGATAAGAAACGTCTCGAAATTACAAGAGTACAAGATTCAAAACGCAAAGTACAAGATATTAAATTGTACGCAAGGACGTTCGAAAATCCGGAACCGGGACCAGAGTCAACTCTCAACGCTCGACGCAACGGACTAAAAATTACAAGTCAACTATGCACATAAATATAATATAATATTTAAATAATTCTTATAATTATTTAATATATTATATTTATTTATAAAACCGTCGGTAAACAAAGAGCCAAACTCATGTGAGCTGTAAAAGCAAACTCCGCGACTCGCGGAGTTTGAAGGCCAAAAGGGCCGCGAGTCGCGGAGGCCCAAACTTTGAAAATCCCTATAAAAGCAAACGAATTCTGATCGCAAAAATCATCATATATCATTCTCTCTATCTATATACGTAAAATATATATATATATATAATTTATATTTTAATTTTAATTTTAATTTTAATTCTAATAATAAGGGTATGTTAGCGAATGTTGTAAGGGTGTAAGTCGAAATTCTGTCCGTGTAACGCTACGCTATTTTTAATCATTGCAAGTTATGTTCAACCTTTTTACATTAATGTCTCGTAGCTAAGTTATTATTATGCTTATTTAATCCGAAGTAATCATGATGTTGGGCTAATTACTAAAATTGGGTAATTGGGCTTTGTACCATAATTGGGGTTTGGACAAAAGAACGACACTTGTGGAAATTAGACTATGGGCTATTAATGGGTTTTATATTAACTAAACAATACCTTGTTAATTTAATATACAAACTTATAATTCGACGTATTTATATATAACCACATACGCTTGACTGGGTACGGTGGGCGGGATATCTATAAATACCAATAATTATTCATTTTACCGGATACGGAACTGGATTAATAGTTAATAGACTTGTTGAAACAGGGGTGAATTACATTCAAGGGTAATTGGTGTAATTGTTAACAAAGTAGTAAAACCTTGGTTTACACGCAGTCGATAACCTGGTGTATTCATTAAACAAAGTATTAAAACCTTGTTACAATTCGAATCCCCAATTAGTTGGAATATTTGACTTCGGGAATAAGAATAATTTGACGAAGGCTTTCGCTCTTTATATTTATGACTGATGGACTATTATGGACAAATCCATATGGACATATTAAATAATCCAGGACAAAGGACAATTAACCCATGGGCATAAAACTAAAATCAACACGTCAAACATCATGATTACGGAAGTTTAAATAAGCATAATTCTTTTATTTCATATTTAATTTCCTTTATTTTATATTTAATTGCACTTCTAATTATCGCATTTTTATTGTTATTGTATTTAATTGCACTTTTAATTATCGTACTTTTTAATTATCGCAAGTTTATTTTATCGCACTTTTATTATTCGCAATTTCATTATCATTATTTACTTTACGCTTTAATTTAAGTCTTGTATTTATTTTTAATATTTTACATTTGGTTTTAACTGAAATGTCCCGTTCTTATTGATTAAAAACGTTCCATATTAATTGATTTCGTTGCGAGGTTTTGACCTCTATATGAGACGTTTTTCAAAGACTGCATTCATTTTTAAAACAAACCATAACCTTTATTTTATAAATAAAGGTTTAAAAAGCTTTACGTAGATTATCAAATAATGATAATCTAAAATATCCTGTTTACAAACGACCATTACATAATGGTTTACAATACAAATATGTTACATCGAAATCAGTTTCTTGAATGCAGTTTTTACACAATATCATACAAACATGGACTCCAAATCTTGTCCTTATTTTAGTATGCAACAGCGGAAGCTCTTAATATTCACCTGAGAATAAACATGCTTTAAACGTCAACAAAAATGTTGGTGAGTTATAGGTTTAACCTATATATATCAAATCGTAACAATAGACCACAAGATTTCATATTTCAATACACATCCCATACATAGAGATAAAAATCATTCATATGGTGAACACCTGGTAACCGACATTAACAAGATGCATATATAAGAATATCCCCATCATTCCGGGACACCCTTCGGATATGATATAAATTTCGAAGTACTAAAGCATCCGGTACTTTGGATGGGGTTTGTTAGGCCCAATAGATCTATCTTTAGGATTCGCGTCAATTAGGGTGTCTGTTCCCTAATTGTTAGATTACCAGACTTAATAAAAAGGGGCATATTCGATTTCGATAATTCAACCATAGAATGTAGTTTCACGTACTTGTGTCTATTTTGTAAATCATTTATAAAACCTGCATGTATTCTCATCCCAAAAATATTAGATTTTAAAAGTGGGACTATAACTCACTTTCACAGATTTTTACTTCGTCGGGAAGTAAGACTTGGCCACTGGTTGATTCACGAACCTATAACAATATATACATATATATCAAAGTATGTTCAAAATATATTTACAACACTTTTAATATATTTTGATGTTTTAAGTTTATTAAGTCAGCTGTCCTCGTTAGTAACCTACAACTAGCTGTCCACAGTTAGATGTACAGAAATAAATCGATAAATATTATCTTGAATCAATCCACGACCCAGTGTATACGTATCTCAGTATTGATCACAACTCAAACTATATATATTTTGGAATCAACCTCAACCCTGTATAGCTAACTCTAACATTCACATATAGAGTGTCTATGGTTGTTCCGAAATATATATAGATGTGTCGACATGATAGGTCGAAACATTGTATACGTGTCTATGGTATCTCAAGATTACATAATATACAATACAAGTTGATTAAGTTATGGTTGGAATAGATTTGTTACCAATTTTCACGTAGCTAAAATGAGAAAAATTATCCAATCTTGTTTTACCCATAACTTCTTCATTTTAAATCCGTTTTGAGTGAATCAAATTGCTATGGTTTCATATTGAACTCTATTTTATGAATCTAAACAGAAAAGTATAGGTTTATAGTCGGAAAAATAAGTTACAAGTCATTTTTGTAAAGGTAGTCATTTCAGTCGAATGAACGACGTCTAGATGACCATTTTAGAAAACATACTTCCACTTTGAGTTTAATCATAATTTTTGGATATAGTTTCATGTTCATAATAAAAATCATTTTCTCAGAATAACAACTTTAAAATCAAAGTTTATCATAGTTTTTAATTAACTAACCCAAAACAGCCCGCGGTGTTACTACGACGGCGTAAATCCGATTTTACGGTGTTTTTCGTGTTTCCAGGTTTTAAATAATTAAGTTAGCATATCTTATAGATATAGACCATGTGTTTAGTTGATTTTAAAAGTCAAGTTAGAAGGATTAACTTTTGTTTGCGAACAAGTTTAGAATTAACTAAACTATGTTCTAGTGATTACAAGTTTAAACCTTCGAATAAGATAGCTTTATATGTATGAATCGAATGATGTTATGAACATCATTACTACCTTAAGTTCCTTGGATAAACCTACTGGAAAAGAGAAAAATGGATCTAGCTTCAATGGATCCTTGGATGGCTCGAAGTTCTTGAAGCAGAATCATGACACGAAAACAAGTTCAAGTAAGATCATCACTTGAAATAAGATTGTTATAGTTATAGAAATTGAACCAAAGTTTGAATATGATTATTACCTTGTATTAGAATGATAACCTACTGTAAGAAACAAAGATTTCTTGAGGTTGGATGATCACCTTACAAGATTGGAAGTGAGCTAGCAAACTTGAAAGTATTCTTGATTTTATGAAACTAGAACTTTTGGAATTTAGGAAGAACACTTAGAACTTGAAGATAGAACTTGAGAGAGATCAATTAGATGAAGAAAATTGAAGAATGAAAGTGTTTGTAGGTGTTTTTGGTCGTTGGTGTATGGATTAGATATAAAGGATATGTAATTTTGTTTTCATGTAAATAAGTCATGAATGATTACTCATATTTTTGTAATTTTATGAGATATTTCATGCTAGTTGCCAAATGATGGTTCCCACATGTGTTAGGTGACTCACATGGGCTGCTAAGAGCTGATCATTGGAGTGTATATACCAATAGTACATACATCTAAAAGCTGTGTATTGTACGAGTACGAATACGGGTGCATACGAGTAGAATTGTTGATGTAACTGAACGAGGATGTAATTGTAAGCATTTTTGTTAAGTAGAAGTATTTTGATAAGTGTATTGAAGTCTTTCAAAAGTGTATAAATACATATTAAAACACTACATGTATATACATTTTAACTGAGTCGTTAAGTCATCGTTAGTCGTTACATGTAAGTGTTGTTTTGAAACCTTTAGGTTAACGATCTTGTTAAATGTTGTTAACCCAATGTTTATAATATCAAATGAGATTTTAAATTATTATATTATCATGATATTATCATGTATGAATATCTCTTAATATGATATATATACATTAAATGTCTTTACAACGATAATCGTTACATATATGTCTCGTTTAAAAATCATTAAGTTAGTAGTCTTGTTTTTACATATGTAGTTCATTGTTAATATACTTAATGATATGTTTACTTATCATAGTATCATGTTAACTATATATATATCCATATATATGTCATCATATAGTTTTTACAAGTTTTAACGTTCGTGAATCACCGGTCAACTTGGGTGGTCAATTGTCTATATGAAACATATTTCAATTAATCAAGTCTTAACAAGTTTGATTGCTTAACATGTTGGAAACATTTAATCATGTAAATATCAATCTCAATTAATATATATAAACATGGAAAAGTTCGGGTCACTACAGTACCTACCCGTTAAATAAATTTCGTCCCGAAATTTTAAGCTGTTGAAGGTGTTGACGAATCTTCTGGAAATAGATGCGGGTATTTCTTCTTCATCTGATCTTCACGCTCCCAGGTGAACTCGGGTCCTCTACGAGCATTCCATCGAACCTTAACAATTGGTATGTACAAATCGAACAACGCCTTTCCAAGGTGCAACTTTAAGCATGACCATCTCTCCAATTTCAAATTCTATATCTTTTCTTTTAATGTCAGCGTAGCTCTTTTGTCGACTTTGGGCGGTTTTCAACCGTTGTTGAATTTGGATGATCTTCTCGGTAGTTTCTTGTATAATCTCCGGACCCGTAATCTGTCTATCCCCCACTTCACTCCAACAAATCGGAGACCTGCACTTTCTACCATAAAGTGCTTCAAATGGCGCCATCTCAATGCTTGAATGGTAGCTGTTGTTGTAGGAAAATTCTACTAACGGTAGATGTCGATCCCAACTGTTTCTGAAATCAATAACACATGCTCGTAGCATGTCTTCAAGCGTTTGTATCGTCCTTTCGCTCGGCCCATCAGTTTGTGGATGATAGGCAGTACTCATGTCTAGACGAGTTCCTAATGCTGGCTGTAATGTCTGCCAGAATCTTGAAATAAATCTGCCATCCCTATCAGAGATAATAGAGATTAGTATTCCATGTCTGGGGATGACTTCCTTCAAATACAGTCGTGCTAACTTCTCCATCTTGTCATCTTCTCTTATTGGCAAGAAGTGTGCTGATTTGGTGAGACGGTCAACTATTACCCAAATAGTATCAAAACCATTTGCAGTCCTTGGCAATTTAGTGATGAAATCCATGGTAATGTTTTCCCATTTCCATTCCGGGATTTCGGGTTGTTGAAGTAGACCTGATGGTTTCTGATGCTCAGCTTTGACCTTAGAACACGTCAAACATTCACCTACGTATTTAGCAACATCGGCTTTCATACCCGGCCACAAAAAATGTTTCTTGAGATCCTTGTACATCTTCCCCGTTCCAGGATGTATTGAGTATCTGGTTTTATGAGCTTCTCTAAGTACCATTTCTCTCATATCTCCAAATTTTGGTACCCAAATCCTTTCAGCCCTATACCGGGTTCCATCTTCCCGAATATTAAGATGCTTCTCCGATCCTTTGGGTATTTCATCCTTTAAATTTCCCTCTTTTAAAACTCCTTGTTGCGCCTCCTTTATTTGAGTAGTAATGTTATTATGAATCATTATATTCATAGATTTTACTCGAATGGGTTCTCTGTCCTTCCTGCTCAAGGTATCGGCTACCACATTTGCCTTCCCCGGGTGGTAACGAATCTCAAAGTCGTAATCATTCAATAATTCAATCCACCTACGCTGCCTCATATTCAGTTGTTTCTGATTAAATATGTGTTGAAGACTTTTGTGGTCGGTATATATAATACTTTTGACCCCATATAAGTAGTGCCTCCAAGTCTTTAATGCAAAAACAACCGCGCCTAATTCCAAATCATGTGTCGTATAATTTTGTTCGTGAATCTTCAATTGTCTAGACGCATAAGCAATCACCTTCGTTCGTTGCATTAATACACAACCGAGACCTTGCTTTGATGCATCACAATAAATCACAAAATCATCATTCCCTTCAGGCAATGACAATATAGGTGCCGTAGTTAGCTTTTTCTTCAATAACTGAAACGCTTTCTCTTGTTCATCATTCCATTCAAATTTCTTCCCTTTATGCGTTAATGCAGTCAAGGGTTTTGCTATTCTGGAAAAGTCTTGGATGAACCTTCTGTAGTAACCAGCTAGTCCTAAAAACTGGCGTATGTGTTTCGGAGTTTTCGGGGTTTCCCACTTTTCAACAGTTTCTATCTTTGCCGGATCCACCTTAATACCTTCTTTGTTCACTATGTGACCGAGGAATTGAACTTCTTCCAACCAAAATGCACACTTTGAAAACTTAGCGTACAATTCTTCCTTCCTCAATACTTCTAACACCTTTCTCAAATGTTCACCGTGTTCTTGGTCATTCTTTGAGTAAATAAGTATGTCATCAATGAAAACAATGACAAACTTGTCAAGGTATGGTCCACACACTCAGTTCATAAGGTCCATGAACACAGCTGGTGCATTAGTTAAACCAAACGGCATGACCATAAACTCGTAATGACCGTAACGTGTTCTGAAAGCAGTCTTTGGAATATTATCTTCTTTCACCCACATTTGATGATACCCGGAACGTAAGTCAATCTTTGAATAAACAGACGAGCCTTGTAGTTGATCAAATAAGTCATCGATTCTCGATAGTGGGTAGCGGTTCTTGATGGTAAGTTTGTTCAACTCTCGGTAGTCGATACACAACCTGAATGTACCATCTTTCTTCTTGACAAACAAAACAGGAGCTCCCCACGGTGATGTGCTTGGTCGAATGAAATCACGCTCTAAAATTTCTTGTAATTGGCTTTGTAGTTCTTTCGTCTCGCTGGGTGCGAGTCTGTAAGGAGCACGAGCTATTGGTGCAGCTCCTGGTACAAGATCTATTTGAAATTCAACGGATCGATGTGGGGGTAATCCCGGTAATTCTTTCAGAAATACATTAGGAAATTCTTTTGCGACGGGAACATCATTGATGCTCTTTTCTTCAGTTTGTACTTTCTCGACGTGTGCTAGAACAGCATAGCAACCTTTTCTTATTAGTTTTTGTGCCTTCAAATTACTAATAAGATGTAGCTTCGTGTTGCCTTTTTCTCCGTACACCATTAAGGGTTTTCCTTTTTCTCGTATAATGCGAATTGCATTTTTGTAAAAAACGATCTTCGCTTTCACTTCTTTCAACCAGTCCATACCGATTATCACATCAAAACTCCCTAACTCTACTGGTATCAAATCAATCTTAAATGTTTCGCTAACCAGTTTAATTTCTCGATTCCGACATATATTATCTGCTGAAATTAATTTACCATTTGCTAATTCGAGTAAAAATTTACTATCCAAAGGCGTCAATGGACAACTTAATTTAGCACAAAAATCTCTACTCATATAGCTTCTATCCGCACCCGAATCAAATAAAACGTAAGCAGATTTATTGTCAATAAGAAACGTACCCGTAACAAGCTCCGGGTCTTCCTGTGCCTCTGCCGCATTAATATTGAAAACTCTTCCACGGCCTTGTCCATTCGTGTTCTCCTGGTTCGGGCAATTTCTAATAATGTGGCCCGGTTTTCCACATTTATAACAAACTACATTGGCATAACTTGCTCCGACACTACTTGCTCCGCCATTACTCGTTCCGACACCATTTGTTCCTTTCGTTCTATTAACCCCTGGTCCGTAGACCTCACACTTCGCCGCGCTATGACCATTTCTTTTACACTTGTTGCAAAATTTGGTGCAGAACCCCGAGTGATTCTTTTCACACCTTTGGCATAGCTGCTTCTGATTGTTGTTGTTGTTGCGGTTATTATTGTTGTTGGGATGATTGTTGTAGTTGCTGTTGTTGTTGTTGGGCCGTTTGTTGTAGTTGCGATTGATGTTGCGATTGTTGGGATAATTGTTGCGATTATTGTTGTAATTGCTGTTGTTGTTGTATTGGTGATTCTTATCACCGTTTTCCTCCCACTTTCTTTTGACTTGCTTCACATTGGCCTCTTCAGCAGTCTGTTCTTTAATTCTTTCTTCAATTTGGTTCACGAGTTTGTGAGCCATTCTACATGCCTGTTGTATGGAGGCGGGCTCGTGTGAACTTATATCTTCTTGGATTCTTTCCGGTAATCCTTTCACAAACGCGTCGATCTTCTCTTCCTCATCTTCAAATGCTCCCGGACACAATAGGCACAATTCTGTGAATCGTCTTTCGTACGTGGTAATATCAAATCCTTGGGTTCGTAACCCTCTAAGTTCTGTCTTGAGCTTATTGACCTCGGTTCTGGGACGGTACTTCTCGTTCATCAAGTGCTTGAATGCTGACCACGGTAGTGCGTACGCATCGTCTTGTCCCACTTGCTCTAGATAGTTATTCCACCATGTTAACGCAGAACCTGTGAAGGTATGCGTAGCGTACTTTACTTTGTCCTCTTCAGTACACTTACTTATGGCAAACACCGATTTGACCTTCTCGGTCCACCGTTTCAATCCGATCGGTCCTTCGGTTCCATCAAATTCCAAAGGTTTGCAGGCAGTGAATTCTTTGTAGGTGCATCCTACACGATTTCCTGTACTGCTAGATCCAAGGTTATTGTTGGTATGTAGCGCAGCCTGTACTGCGGCTATGTTTGAAGCTAGAAAAGTACGGAATTCCTCTTCATTCATATTCACGGTGTGTCGAGTAGTCGGTGCCATTTCCTTCAAAATAGTTAAATGGAACAAGTTAATCATACAGAATATTAAGAGTAGTTAATAGTATTTCGTAGCATAATATGAACTCATTTATAAAAGCTTTTTCTTCATATTAGCGTTTTATAAGTTTAAATTCGGGTAGTACCTACCCGTTAAGTTCATACTTAGTAGCTAATATACAATTCAACTACTACAATTCTATATGAAAAACTGATTATAATAATATTTCGCGTTCAAACTTTTATACAATATTTTACAAACTTACAATACCGCTTATTTTACATAAAGCATGAAATATAGCACACAATAACTTTGATACAAGATAGTTGTGAAGATAATTCTAGCTAGTACACAAGTCGTTCAGCAAAGGCAATAAAGACACGTAATTCATACGTCCAGAAACAAGTCATGCATTCTGGTTTTACTAGGACTACTTCCCATCCTTGGTCTTGTGCAACATAACCGTTATGGCCGTTGATAAGACAGCATGTTGTAACGTCGTCAAAGGGACGAGGGTTACGTAATGTCCAACAGTCCCGTAATAATCTAAAAACCTCATTTCTTACCCCAATTACCGACTCCGTCACTTGTGGAAATGTTTTGTTTAATAGTTGTAGTCACATGTTCTTGTTCTCACTTTGGTGAGAAGCGAACATTACTAATCCGTAAGCATAACATGCTTCTTTATGTTTCATGTTAGCCGCTTTTTCTAAATCACGAAGTCCAATATTCGGATATATTGAGTCAAAATAATTTCTTAACCCGTTGCGTAAAATAGCATTTGGGTTCCCCGCAATATATGCGTCAAAGTAAACACATCGTAACTTATGGGTTTCCCAATGTGATATCCCCCATCTTTCAAACGAAAGTCTCTTATAAACCAAGACATTCTTGGAACGTTCTTCAAATGTCTTACAAACTGATCTCGCCTTAAATAGTTGTGCCGAGGAATTCTGGCCGACTCTAGACAAGATTTCATCAATCATGTCTCCGGGTAGGTCTCTTAAAATATTGGGTTGTCTATCCATTTTGTGTTTTTAAACTGTAAAATAGACAAGAGTTAGATTCATAAAAAAGTACTTATTAATACAAGCAATTTTTACATATATCATAAAGCATAAGAACACTATATTACATATATTACACCACACGAATACAACTATCTTATTCCGACTCGCTCGTTTCTTCTTCTTCGGTTTTGGTTCGTTTTGCCAAGTTTCTAGGGATATATGATGTTCCCCTAATACGAGCCATCGTTGTCCACATTGGTTTAGAAAAACCTGGTGGTTTAGAGGTTCCCGGGTCATTGTTACAACTTAAGGACTTCGGGCGTTGACGATACATATAAAGTTCATCGGGGTTGGAAGTAGATTTCTCTATTTTTATGCCCTTTCCCTTATTATTTTCTTTTGCCTTTTTAAATTCAGTTGGGGTAATTTCTATAACATCATCGGAATTCTCGTCAGAATCCGATTCATCGGAGAATTGGTAATCCTCCCAATATTTTGCTTCCTTGGCGGAAACACCATTGACCATAATTAACCTTGGTCGGTTGGTTGAGGATTTTCTTTTACTTAACCGTTTTATTATTTCCCCCACCGGTTCTATTTCTTCATCCGGTTCCGATTCTTCTTCCGGTTCCGATTCTTCTTCCGGTTCCGACTCTTCTTCCGGTTCCGACTCTTCTTCCGGTTCCTCTTCGGGAACTTGTGAATCAGTCCACGAATCATTCCAATTTACATTTGACTCTTCATTATTATTAGGTGAGTCAATGGGACTTGTTTTAGAGGTAGACATCTATCACATAATATCAAACGCGTTAAGAGATTAATATATCACATAATATTCACATGTTAAAAATATATAGTTTCCAACAAAATTTGTTAAGCAATCATTTTTCAAGTAAACACGGTCGAAGTCCAGACTCACTAATGCATCCTAACAAACTCGATAAGACACACTAATGAAAAATTCTGGTTCTCTAAGACCAACGCTCGGATACCAACTGAAATGTCCCGTTCTTATTGATTAAAAACGTTCCATATTAATTGATTTCGTTGCGAGGTTTTAACCTCTATATGAGACGTTTTTCAAAGACTGCATTCATTTTTAAAACAAACCATAACCTTTATTTCATAAATAAAGGTTTAAAAAGCTTTACGTAGATTATCAAATAATGATAATCTAAAATATCCTGTTTACACACGACCATTACATAATGGTTTACAATACAAATATGTTACATCGAAATCAGTTTCTTGAATGCAGTTTTTACACAATATCATACAAACATGGACTCCAAATCTTGTCCTTATTTTAGTATGCAACAGCGGAAGCTCTTAATATTCACCTGAGAATAAACATGCTTTAAACGTCAACAAAAATGTTGGTGAGTTATAGGTTTAACCTATATATATCAAATCGTAACAATAGACCACAAGATTTCATATTTCAATACACATCCCATACATAGAGATAAAAATCATTCATATGGTGAACACCTGGTAACCGACATTAACAAGATGCATATATAAGAATATCCCCATCATTCCGGAACACCCTTCGGATATGATATAAATTTCGAAGTACTAAAGCATCCGGTACTTTGGATGGGGTTTGTTAGGCCCAATAGATCTATCTTTAGGATTCGCGTCAATTAGGGTGTCTGTTCCCTAATTCTTAGATTACCAGACTTAATAAAAAGGGGCATATTAGATTTTGATAATTCAACCATAGAATGTAGTTTCACGTACTTGTGTCTATTTTGTAAATCATTTATAAAACCTGCATGTATTCTCATTCCAAAAATATTAGATTTTAAAAGTGGGACTATAACTCACTTTCACAGATTTTTACTTCGTCGGGAAGTAAGACTTGGCCACTGGTTGATTCACGAACCTATAACAATATATACATATATATCAAAGTATGTTCAAAATATATTTACAACACTTTTAATATATTTTGATGTTTTAAGTTTATTAAGTCAGCTGTCCTCGTTAGTAACCTACAACTAGTTGTCCACAGTTAGATGTACAGAAATAAATCGATAAATATTATCTTGAATCAATCCACGACCCAGTGTATACGTATCTCAGTATTGATCACAACTCAAACTATATATATTTTGGAATCAACCTCAACCCTGTATAGCTAACTCCAACATTCACATATAGAGTGTCTATGGTTGTTCCGAAATATATATAGATGTGTCGACATGATAGGTCGAAACATTGTATACGTGTCCATGGTATCTCAAGATTACATAATATACAATACAAGTTGATTAAGTTATGGTTGGAATAGATTTGTTACCAATTTTCACGTAGCTAAAATGAGAAAAATTATCCAATCTTGTTTTACCCATAACTTCTTCATTTTAAATCCGTTTTGAGTAAATCAAATTGCTATGGTTTCATATTGAACTCTATTTTATGAATCTAAACAGAAAAGTATAGGTTTATAGTCGGAAAAATAAGTTACAAGTCATTTTTGTAAAGGTAGTCATTTCAGTCGAAAGAACGACGTCTAGATGACCATTTTAGAAAACATACTTTCACTTTGAGTTTAATCATAATTTTTGGATATAGTTTCATGTTCATAATAAAAATCATTTTCTCAGAATAACAACTTTAAAATCAAAGTTTATCATAGTTTTTAATTAACTAACCCAAAACAGCCCGCGGTGTTACTACGACGGCGTAAATCCGGTTTTACGGTGTTTTTCGTGTTTCCAGGTTTTAAATCATTAAGTTAGCATATAATATAGATATAGAACATGTGTTTAGTTGATTTTAAAAGTCAAGTTAGAAGGATTAACTTTTGTTTGCGAACAAGTTTAGAATTAACTAAACTATGTTCTAGTGATTACAAGTTTAAACCTTCGAATAAGATAGCTTTATATGTATGAATCGAATGATGTTATGAACATCATTACTACCTTAAGTTCCTTGGATAAACCTACTGGAAAAGAGAAAAATGGATCTAGCTTCAATGGATCCTTGGATGGCTCGAAGTTCTTGAAGCAGAATCATGACACGAAAACAAGTTCAAGTAAGATCATCACTTGAAATAAGATTGTTATAGTTATAGAAATTGAACCAAAGTTTGAATATGATTATTACCTTGTATTAGAATGATAACCTACTGTAAGAAACAAAGATTTCTTGAGGTTGGATGATCACCTTACAAGATTGGAAGTGAGCTAGCAAACTTGAAAGTATTCTTGATTTTATGAAACTAGAACTTTTGGAATTTATGAAGAACACTTAGAACTTGAAGATAGAACTTGAGAGAGATCAATTAGATGAAGAAAATTGAAGAATGAAAGTGTTTGTAGGTGTTTTTGGTCGTTGGTGTATGGATTAGATATAAAGGATATGTAATTTTGTTTTCATGTAAATAAGTCATGAATGATTACTCATATTTTTGTAATTTTATGAGATATTTCATGCTAGTTGCCAAATGATGGTTCCCACATGTGTTAGGTGACTCACATGGGCTGCTAAGAGCTGATCATTGGAGTGTATATACCAATAGTACATACATCTAAAAGCTGTGTATTGTACGAGTACGAATACGGGTGCATACGAGTAGAATTGTTGATGAAACTGAACGAGGATGTAATTGTAAGAATTTTTGTTAAGTAGAAGTATTTTGATAAGTGTATTGAAGTCTTTCAAAAGTGTATAAATACATATTAAAACACTACATGTATATACATTTTAACTGAGTCGTTAAGTCATCGTTAGTCGTTACATGTAAGTGTTGTTTTGAAACCTTTAGGTTAACGATCTTGTTAAATGTTGTTAACCCAATGTTTATAATATCAAATGAGATTTTAAATTATTATATTATCATGATATTATCATGTATGAATATCTCTTAATATGATATATATACATTAAATGTCTTTACAACGATAATCGTTACATATATGTCTCGTTTAAAAATCATTAAGTTAGTAGTCTTGTTTTTACATATGTAGTTCATTGTTAATATACTTAATGATATGTTTACTTATCATAGTATCATGTTAACTATATATATATATCCATATATATGTCATCATATAGTTTTTACAAGTTTTAACGTTCGTGAATCACCGGTCAACTTGGGTGGTCAATTGTCTATATGAAACATATTTCAATTAATCAAGTCTTAACAAGTTTGATTGCTTAACATGTTGGAAACATTTAATCATGTAAATATCAATCTCAATTAATATATATAAACATGGAAAAGTTCGGGTCACTACATTAACTGCGACTAAAGTTTTAAAATCTACAAACCGGTCATTAAACGGTAAAAACCCCCCTTTATAATAATAATATTACTTATATATATATTTGTATTTTTATAAAAGTAAACTAATATAGCGTTAAGATTTGTTTAAAGATTTCCCTGTGGAACGAACCGGACTTACTAAAAACTACACTACTGTACGATTAGGTACACTGCCTATAAGTGTTGTAGCAAGGTTTAAGTATATCCATTCGATAAATAAATAAATATCTTGTGTAAAATTGTATCGGATTTAATAGTATTTTCTGCTAAAATATAAGCTATTTCGTATACACCTCGCGAAACATCATATATAAACATGGAAAAGTTCGGGTCACTACAATAGTCCCACTTTTAAAATCTAATATTTTTGGGATGAGAATACATGCAGGTTTTATAAATGATTTACAAAATAGACACAAGTACGTGAAACTACATTCTATGGTTGAATTATTGAAATCGAATATGCCCCTTTTTATTAAGTTTGGTAATCTAAGAATTAGGAAACAGACACCCTAATTGACGCGAATCCTAAAGATAGATCTATTGGGCCTAACAAACCCCATCCAAAGTAGCGGATGCTTTAGTACTTCAAAATTTATATCATATCCGAAGGGTGTCCCGGAATGATGGGGATATTCTTAAATATGCATCTTGTTAATGTTGGTTACCAGGTGTTCACCATATGAATGATTTTTATCTCTATGTATGGGATGTATATTGAAATATGAAATCTTGTGGTCTATTGTTACGATTTGATATATATATATATATAGGTTAAACCTGTAACTCACCAACATTTTTGTTGACATTTAAAGCATGTTTATTCTCAGGTGAATATTAAGAGCTTCCGCTGTTGCATACTAAAATAAGGACAAGATTTGGAGTCCATGTTTGTATGATATTATGTAAAAACTGCATTCAAGAAACATATGTCGATATAATATATTTCTATTGTAAACCATTATGTAATGGTCGTGTGTAAACTGTATATTTTAGATTATCATTATTTGATAATCTACGTAATGCTTTTGAAACCTTTATTGATAAAATAAAGGTTATGGTTTTTTTAAAAATGAATGCAGTCTTTGAAAAACGTCTCATATAGAGGTCAAAACCTCGCAACGAAATCAATTAATATGGAACGTTTATAATCAATATGAACGGGACATTTTAGTTGGTATCCGAGCGTTGGTCTTAGAGAACTAGAATTTTGCATTAGTGTGTCTTATCGAGTTTGTTAGGATGCATTAGTGAGTCTGGACTTCGACCGTGTTTACTTGAAAAATGATTGCTTAACAAATTTTGTTGGAAACTATATGTTTTTAACATGTGAATATTATGTGATATATTAATCTCTTAACGTGTTTGATATTATGTGATAGATGTCTACCTCTAGAACAAGTCCCATTGACTCACCTAATAATAATGAAGAGTCAAATGTAAATTGGAATGATTCGTGGACTGATTCACAAGTTCCAGAAGAGGAACCAGAAGAAGAGTCGGAACCGAAAGAAGAATCGGAACCGGAAGAAGAATCGGAACCGAAAGAAGAAATAGAACCAGTGGGGGAAATAATAAAACGGTTAAGTAGAAGAAAATCCTCAACCAACCGACCAAAGTTAATTATGGTCAATGGTGTTTCCGCCAAGGAAGCAAAGTATTGGGAGGATTACCAATTCTCCGATGAATCGGATCCCGACAAGAATTCCGATGATGTTATAGAAATTACCCCAACAAAATTTAATAAGGCAAAAGAGAACAATAAGGGAAAGGGCATAAAAATAGAGAAATTTGATTCCAAACCTGATGAACTTTATATGTATCGTCAACACCCGTATTTCTTAAGTTGTGACAATAACCCGGAAACCTCTAAACCACCAGGTTTTTCTAAACCAATGTGGAAAACGACGGCTCGTATTAGGGGAACATCATATATCCCTAGAAACTTGGCAAAACGAACCAAAACCGAAGAAGAAGAAACGAGCGAGTCGGAATAAGATAGTTGTATTCGTGTGATGTAATATATGTAATATAGTGTGCTTATGCTTTATGATATATGTAAAAATTGCTTGTATTAATAAGTATTTTTTTTTATGAATCTAACTCTTGTCTATTTTACAAAACACAAAATGGATAGACAACCCAATATTTTAAGAGACCTACCCGGAGACATGATTGATGAAATCTTGTCTAGAGTCGGTCAGAATTCCTCGGCACAACTATTTATGGCGAGATCAGTTTGTAAGACATTCGAAGAATGTTCCAAGAATGCCTTGGTTTATAAAATACTTTCATTCGAAAGATGGGGGATATCACATTGGAAAATCCATAAGTTACGATGTGTTTACTTTGACGCATATAGCGGGGAACCCAAATGCTATTTTACGCAACGGGTTAAGAAATTATTTTGACTCAATATATCCGAATATAGGACTTCGTGATTTAGAAAAAGCGGCTAACATGCAACATAAAGAAGCATGTTATGCTTACGGGTTAGTAACGTTCGCTTCTCACCAAAGTAAGAACAAGAACATCGGGCTACAACTATTAAACAAAACATTCCCACAAGTGACGGAGTCGGTAATTGGGGTAAGAAATGAGGTTTTTAGATTGTTACAGGACTGTTGGACATTAGGTAACCCTCATCCCTTTTTACGACGTTACAACACGCTGTCTTATCAACGGCCATAACGATTATGTTCCACAAGACCAAGGATGGGAAGTAGTCCTAGTAAAACCAGAATGCATGACTTGTTTCTGGACGTATGAATTACGAGTCTTTATTGCCTTTGCTGAACGACTTGTGTACTAGCTAGAATTACCTTCACAACCATCTTGTATCAAATTTATTGTGTTCTATATTTCATGCTATATGTAAAATAAGCAGTATTGTAAGTTTGTAAAATATTGTGTAAAAGTTTGAACGCAAAATATTATTATAATCAGTTTTTCATATAGAATTGTAGTAGTTGAATTGTATATTAGCTACTAAGTATGAACTTAACGGGTAGGTACTACCCAAATTTAAACTTATAAAATGCTAATATGAAGAAAAAGCTTTTATAAATGAGTTCATATTATGCTACGAGATACTATTAACTACTCTTAATATTCTGTATGATTAACTTGTTTCATTTGACTATTTTGAAGGAAATGGCACCAACTACTCGACACACCTTGAATATGAGCGAAGAGGAATTTCGTGCCTTTCTTGCTTCAAACATAGCCGCAGTACAGGCTGCGCTACATACCAACAATAACCTTGGATCTAGCAGTACAGGAAATCGTGTAGGATGCACCTACAAAGAATTCACTGCCTGCAAACCTTTGGAATTTGATGGAACCGAAGGACCGATCGGATTGAAACGGTGGACCGAGAAGGTCGAATCGGTGTTTGCCATAAGTAAGTGTACTGAAGAGGACAAAGTGAAGTACGCTACGCATACCTTCACAGGTACTGCGTTAACATGGTGGAATACCTATCTAGAGCAAGTTGGACAAGATTATGCTTACGCACTACCAAGGTCAGCATTCAAGCACTTGATGAACGAGAAGTACCGTCCCAGAACCGAGGTCAATAAGCTCAAGACAGAACTTAGAGGGTTACGAACCCAAGGATTTGATATTACCACGTATGAAAGACGATTCACAGAATTGTGCCTATTGTGTCCGGGAGCGTTCGAAGATGAGGAAGAAAAGATCGACGCGTTTGTGAAAGGATTACCGGAAAGAATCCAAGAAGATATAAGTTCACACGAGCTCGCCTCCATACAACAGGCATGTAGAATGGCTCACAAACTAGTGAACCAGATTGAGGAAAGAATTAAAGAACAGGCGGCTGAAGAGGCCAATGTGAAGCAAGTCAAAAGAAAGAGGGAGGAAAACGGTGATAAGAATCACCAATACAACAACAACAGCAATTACAACAATAATCACAACAACTATCCCAACAATCGCAACATCAATCGCAACTACAACCAACGGCCCAACAACAACAACAACAACAACAACAACAACAGCAACAGCAACTACAACAATCATCCCAACAACAATAACAACCGCAACAACAACAATAATCAGAAGCAGCTATGCCAAAGGTGTGAAAAGTATCACTCGCGGTTCTGCACCAAATTTTGCAACAAGTGTAAAAGAAATGGTCATAGCGCGACGAAGTGTGAGGTCTACGGACCAGGGGTTAACAGAACGAAAGAAACAAATGGTGTCGGAACGAGTAATGGTGGAGCAAGTAGTGTCGGAGCAAGTTATGCCAATGTAGTTTGTTATAAATGTGGAAAACCGAGCCACATTATTAGAAATTGCCCGAACCAGGAGAACACGAATGGACAAGGCCATGGAAGAGTTTTCAATATTAATGCGGCAGAGGCACAGGAAGACCCGGAGCTTGTTACGGGTACGTTTCTTATTGACAATAAATCTTCTTACATTTTATTTGATTCAGGTGCGGATAGAAGCTATATGAGTAGAGATTTTTGTGCTAAATTAAGTTGTCCATTGAAACCGTTGGATAGTAAATTTTTACTCGAATTAGCAAACGGTAAATTAATTTCAGCAGATTATATATGCCAGAATCAAGAAATTAAACTGGGTAGCGAAATATTTAAGATTGATATG
Organism: Rutidosis leptorrhynchoides; assembly: GCF_046630445.1. NCBI lineage: Eukaryota > Viridiplantae > Streptophyta > Magnoliopsida > Asterales > Asteraceae > Rutidosis > Rutidosis leptorrhynchoides. The sequence goes on from NC_092341.1 coordinate 174,915,758, forward strand.
ATACCCGTAGAGTTAGGGAGTTTTGATGTAATAGTTGGCATGGACTGGCTGAAGAAGGTGAAAGCAGAGATCGTATGTTTTAAAAATGCAATTCGCATTGTACGAGAAGAAGGAGAACCCTTAATGGTGTACGGAGAAAAGGGCAACACGAAGCTACATCTTATTAGTAATTTGAAGGCACAAAAACTAATAAGAAAAGGTTGCTATGCTGTTCTAGCATACGTCGAAAAAGTACAAACTGAAGAAAAGAGCATCAATGATGTTCCCGTCGCAAAAGAATTTCCCGATGTATTTCCGAAAGAATTACCGGGATTACCCCCACATCGATCCGTTGAATTTCAAATAGATCTTGTACCAAGAGCTGCACCAATAGCTCGTGCTCCTTACAGACTCGCACCCAGTGAGATGAAAGAACTGCAAAGCCAATTACAAGAACTTTTAGAGCGTGGTTTCATTAGACCAAGCACATCATCGTGGGGAGCTCCTGTTTTGTTTGTCAAGAAGAAAGATGGTACATTCAGATTGTGTATCGACTACACAGAGTTGAACAAACTTACCATCAAGAACCGCTACCCACTACCAAGAATCGATGACTTATTTGATCAACTACAAGGCTCGTCTGTTTATTCAAAGATTGACTTACGTTCCGGGTATCATCAAATGCGGGTGAAAGAAGATCATATTCCAAAGACTACTTTCAGAACACGTTACGGTCATTACGAGTTTATGGTCATGCCATTTGGTTTAACTAATGTACCAGCTGTGTTCATGAACCTTATGAACCGAGTGTGTGGACCATACCTTGACAAGTTTGTCATTGTTTTCATTGATGACATACTTATTTACTCAAAGAATGACCAAGAACACGGTGAACATTTGAGAAAGGTGTTAGAAGTATTGAGGAAGGAAGAATTGTACGCTAAGTTTTCAAAGTGTGCATTTTGGTTGGAAGAAGTTCAATTCCTCGGTCACATAGTGAACAAAGAAGGTATTAAGGTGGATCCGGCAAAGATAGAAACTGTTGAAAAGTAGGAAACCCCGAAAACTCCGAAACACATACGCCAGTTTTTAGGACTAGCTGGTTACTACAGAAGGTTCATCCAAGATTTCTCCAAAATAGCAAAACCCTTGACTGCATTAACGCATAAAGGGAAGAAATTTGAATGGAAGGATGAACAAGAAAAAGCGTTTCAGTTATTGAAGAAAAAGCTAACTACGGCACCTATATTGTCATTACTTGAAGGGAATGATGATTTTGTGATTTATTGTGACGCATCTAAGCAAGGTCTCGGTTGTGTATTAATGCAAAGAATGAAGGTGATTGGTTATGCGTCTAGACAATTGAAGATTCACGAACAAAATTATACGACGCATGATTTGGAATTAGGCTCAGTTGTTTTTGCATTAAAGACTTGGAGGCACTACTTATATGGGGTCAAATGTATTATATATACCGACCACAAAAGTCTTCAACACATATTTAATCAGAAACAACTGAATATGAGGCAGCGTAGGTGGATTGAATTGTTAAATGATTACGACTTTGAGATTCGTTACCACCCGGGGAAGGAAAATGTGGTAGCCGACACCTTGAGCAGAAAGGACAGAGAACCTATTCGAGTAAAATCTATGAATATAATGATTCACAATAAACTTACTACTCAAATAAAGGAGGCACAACAAGGAGTTTTAAAAGAGGGAAATTTAAAGGATGAAATACCCAAAGGATCGGAGAAGCATCTTAATATTCGAGAAGATGGAACCCGGTATAGGGCTGAAAGGATTTGGGTACCAAAATTTGGAGATATGAGAGAAATGGTACTTAGAGAAGCTCATAAAACCAGATACTCAATACATCCTGGAATGGAGAAGATGTACAAGGATCTCAAGAAACATTTTTGGTGGCCAGGTAAGAAAGACGATGTTGCTAAATACGTAGGGGAATGTTTAACATGTTCTAAGGTCAAAGCGGAGCATCAGAAACCATCAGGTCTACTTCAACAACCCGAAATCCCGGAATGGAAATGGGAAAACATTACCATGGAATTCATCACTAAATTGCCAAGGACTGCAAGTGGTTTTGATACTATTTGGGTAATAGTTGATTGTCTCACCAAATCAGCACACTTCCTGCCAATAAGAGAAGATGACAAGATGGAGAAGTTAGCACGACTGTATTTGAAGGAAGTCGTCTCCAGACATGGAATACTAATCTCTGTTATCTCTGATAGGGATGGCAGATTTATTTCAAGATTCTGGCAGACATTACAGCAAGCATTAGGAACTCGTCTAGATATGAGTACTGCCTATCATCCACAAACTGATGGGCAGAGCGAAAGGACGATACAAACACTTGAAGATATGCTACGAGCATGTGTTATTGATTTCATAAACAGTTGGGATCGACATCTACCGTTAGTAGAATTTTCCTACAACAATAGCTACCATTCAAGCATTGAGATGGCTCCGTTTGAAGCACTTTATGGTAGAAAGTGCAGGTCTCCGATTTGTTGGGGTGAAGTGGGGGATAGACAGATTACGGGTCCGGAGATAATACAAGAAACTACTGAGAAGATCATCCAAATTCAATAACGGTTGAAAACCGCCCAAAGTCGACAAAAGAGCTACGCCGACATTAAAAGAAAAGATATAGAATTTGAACTTGGAGAGATGGTCATGCTTAAGGTTGCACCTTGGAAAGGTGTTGTTCGATTTGGTAAACGAGGGAAATTAAATCCAAGGTATATTGGACCATTCAATATTATTGATCGTGTCGGACCAGTAGCTTACCGACTTGAGTTACCTCAACAACTCGCGGCTGTACATAACACTTTCCACGTCTCGAATTTGAAGAAATGTTTTGCTAAAGAAGATCTCACTCTTCTGTTGGACGAAATCCAAATCAATGAAAAACTTCAATTCATTGAAGAACCCGTTGAAATAATGGATCGTGAGGTTAAAAGACTTAAACAAAACAAGATACCGATTGTTAAGGTTCGATGGAATGCTCGTAGAGGACCCGAGTTCACCTGGGAACGAGAAGATCAGATGAAGAAGAATTACCCGCACTTATTTCCAGAAGATGAGCCAACACCTCCAATCGCTTAAAATTTCGGGACGAAATTTATTTAACGGGTAGGTACTGTAGTGACCCGAACTTTTCCGAACCTTTCTATGATTATATGTTTAATGAAAACTATATTTACATGATTAAATATTTCCAACATGTTAAGCAATCAAACTTGTTAAGACTTTGTTAATTGAAACGGAAATTTTGTAAACGTCTGATTACCCAGTTTGACCAATGATTCACGAACGCTATAAGTTGTATATGACATGATGATACATAAATGAATAAATATATATGTTTAAGATGATATAATAATCATCAAGTATCTCATTAAAAATAGTAACAATAAGATATATACTTAAAAAGGAGACTATTGACGTATGAAACTCGAAACGATACATATAACGATTATCGTTATAACCACGTCTTACTAAATATATATGAAGCATATTAATACATTCTTATATTATATATACCATGATAATATGATAATTAAATATATTATTAAGTTTATTAACAATGAACTACATAAGTAAAAACAAGACTACTAACTTAAGGATTTCGAAACGAGACATATATGTAACGATTATCGTTGTAACGACATTTAAATGTATATATCATATTAAGATATATTAATATATCATAATATCATGATAATATAATAATTTAAAATCTCATTTTATATTATAAACTTTGGGTTAACAACATTTAACAAGATCGTTAACCTAAAGGTCTCAAAACAACACTTACATGTAACGACTAACGATGACTTAACGACTCAGTTAAAATGTATATACATGTAGTGTTTTAATATGTATTCATACACTTTTGAAAGACTTCAAGACACTTATCAAAATACTTCTACTTAACAAAAATGCTTACAATTACATCCTCATTCAGTTTCATCAACAATTCTACTCGTATGCACCCGTATTCGTACTCGTACAATATACAGCTTTTAGATGTATGTACTATTGGTATATACACTCCAATGATCAGCTCTTAGCAGCTCATGTGAGTCACCTAACACATGTGGGAACCATCATTTGGCAACTAGCATGAAATATCTCATAAAATTACAAAAATATGAGTAATCATTCATGACTTATTTACATGAAAACAAAATTACATATCCTTTATATCTAATCCATACACCAAAGACCAAAAACACCTACAAAAACTTTCATTCTTCAATTTTCTTCATCTAATTGATCTCTCTCAAGTTCTAACTTCAAGTTCTAAGTGTTCTTCATAAATTCTACAAGTTCTAGTTACATAAAATCAAGAATACTTTCAAGTTTGCTAGCTCACTTCCAATCTTGTAAGGTGATCATCCAACCTCAAGAAATCTTTGTTTCTTACAGTAGGTTATCATTCTAATACAAGGTAATAATCATATTCAAACTTTGGTTCAATTTCTATAACTATTCCAATCTTATTTCAAGTGATGATCTTACTTGAACTTGTTTTTGTGTCATGATTCTGCTTCAAGAATTCGAGCCATCCAAGGATCCGTTGAAGCTAGATCCATTTTTCTATTTTCCAGTAGGTTTATCCAAGGAACTTAAGGTAGTAATGATGTTCATAACATCATTCAATTCATACATAAAAAGCTATCATATTCAAAGTGGTAAACTAGTAATCACTAGAACATTGTTTAGTTAATTCTAAACTTGTTCGCAAATAAAGTTAATCCTTCTAACTACACTTTTAAAATCAACTATACACATGATCTATATCTATATGATATGCTAACTTAATGATTTAAAACCCGAAAACACGATAAACACCATAAAACCGGATTTACGCCGTTGTAGTTACAACCGGAGGCTGTTTTGGTTTGGATAATTAAAAACTATGAAAAACTTTGATTTAAAAGCTATACTTCTAGGAAAATTATTTTTCTTATGAACATGAAACCATATCCAAAAATCATGGTTAAACTCAAAGTGAAAGTTTGTTTTTCAAAACAGTCATCAAGATGTCGTTCTTTCGACGGAAATGACTACCTCTTTCAAAAACGACTTGTAACTTGTATTTTCGACTATAAACCTATACCTTTTCTGTTTAGTTTCATAAAGTCAAGTTCAATACGAAACCATGACCACTTAAATCACTCAAAATGGATTAGAAACGAAGAAATGACGAGCAAAACAAAATTGGTAAAAACTACTCATTTTAGCTACGTGAAAATTGGTACCAAATCTATTCCAACCATAACTTAATCAACTTGTATTGTATATTATGTAATCTTGAGATACCATAGACACGTATACAATGTTTTGACCTATCATGTCGACACATCTATATATATTTCGGAACAACCATAGACACTCTATATGTGAATGTTGGAGTTAGCTATATAGGGTTGAGGTTGATTCCAAAATATATATAGTTTGAGTTGTGATCAATACTGAGATATGTATACACTGGGTCGTGGATTGATTCAAGATAATATATATCGATTTAGTTCTGTACATCTAACTGTGGACAACTAGTTGTAGGTTACTAACGAGGACAGCTGACTTAATAAACTTAAAACATCAAAATGTATTAAAAGTGTTGTAAATATATTTTGAACATACTTTGATATATATGTACATATTTGTTATAGGTTCGTGAATCGACCAGTGGCCAAGTCTTACTTCCCGACGAAGTAAAAAAAATCTGTGAAAGTGAGTTATAGTCCCACTTTTAAAATCTAATATTTTTGGGATGAGAATAAATGCAGGTTTTATAAATGATTTACAAAATAGACACAAGTACGTGAAACTACATTCTATGGTTGAATTATTGAAATCGAATATGCCCCTTTTTATTAAGTCTGGTAATCTAAGAATTAGGGAACAGACACCCTAATTGACGCAAATCCTAAAGATAGATCTATTGGGCCTAACAAACCCCATCCAAAGTACCGGATGCTTTAGTACTTCGAAATTTATATCATATCCGAAGGGTATCCCGGAATGATGGGGATATTCTTAAATATGCATCTTGTTAATGTCGGTTACCAGGTGTTCACCATATGAATGATTTTTATCTCTATGTATGGGATGTATATTGAAATATGAAATCTTGTGGTCTATTGTTACGATTTGATATATATAGGTTAAACCTATAACTCACCAACATTTTTGTTGACGTTTAAAGCATGTTTATTCTCAGGTGAATATTAAGAGCTTTCGCTGTTGCATACTAAAATAAGGACAAGATTTGGAGTCCATGTTTGTATGATATTATGTAAAAACTACATTCAAGAAACATATGTCGATATAATATATTTCTATTGTAAACCATTATGTAATGGTCGTGTGTAAACAGTATATTTTAGATTATCATTATTTGATAATCTACGTAATGCTTTTGAAACCTTTATTGATAAAATAAAGGTTATGGTTTTTTTAAAAATGAATGCAGTCTTTGAAAAATGTCTCATATAGAGGTCAAAACCTTGCAACGAAATCAATTAATATGGAACGTTTATAATCAATATGAATGGGACATTTCAAAATTCATTGCAGATTCGGTAGTGTAACTGAAATTTGCTTAATGGACTTGTAGATTCGGTAGTGTAATCCCAAGATGAAAATCGGTTGGCCCAACATGCATACCATGACATTAGGCCATGTGAGATTGATGGCCCAACAAAAACATGAAGCCCAAAATAGCATTCTGTACAATACCACTGTTGTAACATGTACATACCGAATAGAATACTGAGAATATAACCACATACCGAGTCTTCATCGTTATACCAATACCAAAGCTTATACCGAATCTCAATCATAATACCATACCGAATGAAATTTAAGTGCAATACCGATTCAGAGTTAATTACCGATACCGAACTCAATGAATCAGCTATATCGAATCCAGAAGTTGTTATTATACCGAATCTGATTCATCAGGAAGATAACCGCCATATCTACGAAGAACACAAAATAAATTTGATCAATTGACGAAGAATTAGAACTGAAAATCGATATGAAAATGTTCCAACAGCTCCGATTAACCTCTTTTATGAACAAATCTGATCCAAAACAATATCAAATTACAGGATTCGATTTGGAATAGCTTCGAGACCTTCATATGAACTTGAACATTGAATCTGAGATTGGATTACTTTCTGAAGATGAAGTAAACATGAAAGTTGCTTAAAATCATGTATCAAATACTCGAAAATTATCCACACAACCTATAACATCCAGGATCATCCGAATCAAAACGTTGACCAAAAAGCTTTAAAGTTTGACTTCGCGATTTTAAATTCTGAGATGTTGCTCCATTCGAATTGCAGCATCACGAAGCATAAACGAAGCATGAGGAATCCAGAACAAGTCTCAGATCAAAAAATGATTGAGTAATTTGTTCAAAACACATCGAGTTGTGTTTTTGGTTAAACGACGAAGAACACGATCAAATTCGCTTGAATCTGTTGATGATTAGCTGCTGTAGTGATTCAAGAGGTTTAGTTGATGCTCTTGGATAATGAGTTCATGCTTGATTTGCTGTTTGATCATCAAATGAAGTATCACGTAATTGTTGCTCATGAATTTGATGAACACGAATGAAGAGAAATTTGAATCTGTTGATGTTCAGAGTTTCTGAATTTGAATATGTAATCTGATAGGATTATGAATTATGTGTTGTGTTGTTGTTTATGATTTGGAAATGAATTCGAATAAGTTTCGGTTTAGATTCGGTAAATAAGATTCGGTAACGAATAAATCTCATTTAGTTGTGTTTTGGTGAGATTCGGTATTGAAAAATTTTCAAAATTTTTCGAAAAAATTTCGAATATCTTCATATCTTCATAATGAAGATGATGAAGGTTTGAAGATTTGGATGAAGGTTGGTTGAAGATATATGTGTTTGTGTTTGAAGGTGGAGGGAAAACATCCATGAATACTCATAGGATCACCATTCGGCTCATTGAATGTATGGCTCTAATACCAATTGATAAGACCTTTGACACATGAATATCAATGAATGTGAAGAATAGCCATTAAGATTGAGAGAGAAAGTTAATCAGTCAAGATTGACTTTCCACGGCTCTCTTGAAAATCTCTACATAACAGTGGCTAAACTTAGCTAATCTAGGGAGCCTTGGATCCTTTATATAACCTCGTATAAAGGATCCTCCATAAGGCTAGGGAAACTCGTATTATTCCTTTCTTGGGGTTCTAACAACATATTTAATAATATACCTAAAATATTACTTAAATCAAAATGTTTTATAACTATATTAATATTACATTGTAAAATATATATGTATGTATATATATATATATACATATATATATATATATGTATATATATATATATATATATACATATATATATATGTATATATATATATATATATACATATATATATATTTAGGAATATAATTTATATATATAATTGGAATATTTATTTAGTTTTCAAAACCAGTTATATTTCAAAGTCCGTTTTATATAATTTAAACTCGTTTAAATAATAGAAGTTATTATATCAAATAATGTTTTTAATAATATGAAAACTAAATAATTAATTTACCAAGGGACACGAGGCAATCACTATAAAGCATGCTTTTGAAAATTTAACGGGAATCTCCACTAACTTTTGTCTATCGATAAATGACACTTTGTTCTTATTGAAAATCAACTTTACCAATTATTTCGAATATCGTTAAAAAGAAAAGATTTTCTTAAATCAGAGTGGACCTCTCAACAGAGACCCTTAATCATAATGAATCTTGATAACTTAATCATTTGGTATCATCTTTTAATTCCATCGGGAAATACGATCATGTAAAGTATTATACCTAATACTTTGTTTACGTTTTCAAGTTATAATATATATACACATATATATATATACAATCATATCCATTTGTATAATGGTTCGTAAATCGTCAGAATTTGGTCGAGGTTAAATGAATGTATGAACACAGTTTAAAATTCTTGAAATTCAACTTAACAAAATTTGCTTATCATGTCGGAATAATATAAAGATAATGTTTAAATTTGGTCAAAAATTTCCTGGTTGTCACACAAGTAGCCATAAATTCCGCGTATGGCTCATTGTACGCTTTCTCATTTATTTCAAACAAGTTTTTCTAGGCTCTGTGTGTTCTCCCGTTTACTCTAAAGTTCAAGATTGCCCTAAGCTCGTCGGCCCATCCACACTGTTCCATAATCGTCCTGTTAATATATTTGTTAGCCCCTTTTGGCCGATTAATCCAGGTTCTCATAAATGGCTCATTATCTACTGGATCATCTTGCTCGAGAAGGTAATGGGGTAACTCATATTCTGCTAGTATGTGAATAGCCATCTGCAAGAGTCAAGTAACATAGGTTATGTTCCAAAATATTTAGAGTTAGAATTTAAAAATGCATATATTTTTCGAAAAATTTTCGAAATGAGGGCTTTAAAAATGGCATTTTCCAAATTCCTGTTATAGTCAAATATAGCCAAAATTACCACAGACAATATCTAAACCAACTACAAACTTATTTTTAAGCAAAATTCAAAGTGTACCCGCGATTACAATAAATAATGCTAAAAATAATAATTATAGCAAGTTAGTCGTAATAAGCAATTTTGATCCAAATGTGATGATTTTTAAGCATACAATGGTTCTAATGACCATTTTTAATTACCTTAAATATTTTAATCACCAAACTTGAGTTATAACATTCTTAAGCCAAAGATTAAAGCCGTTTTACCGAAAAATACTCATTTTGTTCAAAACGTACAAAATAAGGAAAATCAAAGACTAAGCTACATTTTCATGAGCAAACCAATGATATCTTCATTTGAACTTGTTTTAAGGAAATCCTAAGTTTTTAAAAAAACGTTTTAACTATAGGAAAAACCTTAATCCTAATTAAGTGTAGTTTCACCAAAATGTCAAATTTAAGCAAACAAGCATACATTGTTCCAAAACTAGTTTCTAAGCACTCTAAATGATTTACTAAACCTAAATAAGCTAGCAAAACATCAATTTCCCAAGAATTTCACCAATTTTACCCTAAATCCTCAACTAACGAGTCGAGAGCTAAAAACTATCCAAAATGCTTCAATCAAGCCTAAAAACTAACACATAGCAATCACATTATCTAACTAAGCAAAAGGAATCCAAAATTCAGCCTAAAACACATTTTTTCTCAAAACTCAAAAATTTGAATTTTAGTGAGAATTCAAAATTTAACCAAGAAAGAGTACCTTTTACACCAAATTGACTATGGAAACGTGTTTAGGAGGTACGAGAGAGTCGGATTTGAGCTTTGAATCATTGAAAATGATGAAGATTTGATGATGGTGATGTGTGTGTGGTGTGTCGGCCTTGAGCTCCCTAGGGAGAAGAGTGTGACGACCCGAAAATTTCCGACCAAATTTAAACTTGATCTTTATGTGATTTCGACACGATAAGCAAAGAACTGTAATGTTGAGTCTCAAAATTTTTGAACGGCTTATATGTATTCAGTTAACCTTTAACTATTCCCGACGATTCACGAACAAATTTTTTTTATAAATGTGTGTGTGTGTGTGTGTATATATATATATATATATATATATATATATATATATATATATATTTATATATATGAATTCTGTACATAAATAATAATATGCATTGTAATCAATAAAAAAAAATTAAAGATTCAATATATTAATTACTAAATAGGATATAATTAATAAATTGTATTACGAGTTTGAATATAAATGTCATATTAATATTATATTCATTACTTTCATATTAATATTAATAGTGTATCATTAATATTATTATATAAAATATAAATATATATAAATTTGACATATATATATATATATATATATATATATATATATATATATATATATATATATATATATATATATATATATATATATATATATATATATATATATATATATATATAAATAAATGGTTATAGTATTGTTATTACTAATATTATTATTATCATTAATAATATTAGAATTAGTACAACTAGTATTATTATTAATATTAATATCAGTATTATTAAAAATTATTATCTATATTTTTATTTGAAATATATAAATTTTTATATTTAGTGTTATAAGCAATGATATTACTATTATTATCAGTTTTATATTAAAACTATTATTATAACTATTATTATGGTTATTAAAATTAGCAAAAATCTAAACAGATATATATATATATATATATATATATATATATATATATATATATATATATATATATATGTACATATACAAAATATAGTTATATATAAAAATATAAATATAAATACAGATATAGATATAATTAATTACAGTCATATATAATGATAAATACACAATTACGTATTATGTTTCCTGTCACAATCAACTTTTACAAAATTCTTCATCCTCTGTTCATGATTTGTACTACATCTGATTCATAACGATCTCCATTTGGAGATACAAAACAAAATATGTTAATTAACAAAGTCATAAAATCGTACGAATCTGTTTTCAATCACGATCAAACCTTTTGAATTTTGTTTCTTGTTCTTGTCTGTAAGGATCAAAGGACGACAGATGCACCTTCTCTACATAACAACAAATTCAGTTTGATATCACTTTCTACTTTAATCTTCTTCTTTCTTGATGGAGGTTTATGTCAACCACAATCAAATTACTAAATAAACTGTGAACAATTCTTGATATTATTTTTCAATCATTCAATTTCACCATATAAACTTCTATTCAAAAATATATATCAGAGAAGAATAAAGAAACCACTTGGTACAAATGTCCTTATTTCCTTTACACAATTATCCACAAGAACACCTTCATGAACAAATCTCGAGTTCTACCATTAAATATGAAATGTTATTACCAAGATCGATCCCTGAATTCGTTTGTTTTCTTTTTACATCGAAAACCATGAAACCGTCACCTTCCACCCTCTCTTCATCTCTCACTTTTTCTTCTTCGATAGAATCACCACCTTGCCACCACTTTCTTCCACGTTAAAAGACCAACACCAATTTTCATATAAATTTTTTCTCCTTTTCTGTTTCTCACAAACCAAGACTGTCACCACCTTTATTCTTTATACAACCATCGATGCATTTTTTAGCTGTAGCTATTATGGTGCAATTTATAATAATTGAAGCATGTCAATATATACATGAGTAAAGTGATGTGTTGGCTAGCTTTTCGAAGACTAAGGTCCACACCTAATATCACAATACAAAAAAAAAGGATAAAGGTGGATACTATTATTACAATCGACATTTTTCCATTCCCTTTAGATTGGTGGGGACAACCGGTTATTGGAGGGAGTACATAATTAAGGAAAAAGATGATGAATCGAGTTATGCATACAAGGAGAAGATGCCACGCATCTAGGTGTGTCACCAAAGTTGGGATATTGCAAGTAAACAAGGAGAATAAATAAATGGATGGTGGGTCGTGGTAAATTAAAAAAAAAGTGTCGAGTTGATTACCTGTTGGTGAGCCGACAAAAAGAATCACAAGAGGATAGTGGCACGTTCATAATTAATCAATGTATGTATTGTTTAATTTCGATGAAGCATATTGCGGAAATAAAATCTAGTAGGTTTATTAGATTTCTAATGAATTACGAAAACTACTGGACTACCATGATCATATCTCTAGTTGGGCCACGTTTTGCTATAAGTCCTCGTCCCTTTCTTTGTTTTCTACTCGGCAAACAACAAATTTCACCCATCATTTAATTATCAATGATATTATTATTATGATGAAGGCAAGATAATAATAATTAAGATGATAATGAAAGTATGATGATGATTACAAATAAGTGATGATAAGGAGATTAGTTGATGTGGTGGGACAAGATGATAGAAGCCAATCTTTAATCAAGCTGCCGTTCATATTTTTTTGTGTAGATTATATGAGTGGGTCGATTTAAATGAAAAAGGGAAAGCAGCTGAATTATATCATAGTTTAGTGTTGGGACATCGTGATTTTTTTTTCAAGAGGGCCATGAACTTCTTTTGCTAGGTGGCCATTAAGTGTTGTAATAATTGGGTCAAAGCAAATACTTTAGTGAATGATGGTAAATCATGATGAAAATGTGATGTGTAGATGATGATTTGGTTATATATAAAACGTTGATAATTATGGTTCATGAAACAGCGATTAAGATGATGCTAATTTAAGATGTGATAAACGGATCATGATGATGATATTTGGGTTTAAAGTTAAGAAGAAGATGAGACAGAAAGGCGAGTTAAATATATTAAAGATATAGAATAAATCTGTGATGCCCCTTACAAAACCATCGTGTACGAATCATCAACAACAGGATCATTACAAGGTTAAGTACTATATGCATTTTCAAAAAGAGTTTGCATTCGTTAATAAAGTGATGTCTAGACCAACATCGAATATTTTACAATCCAAAAGCATGCTTCACTAAGTAGAAGCAAATAATAAGTGTATGTGACCACAACGGTCGTTACAAGTCATAGTTCAAAAGTACTAATGTTTGAATGCAAAATAAAGTAGTTCATGCGATAACAACTCTAAGCAGCGGGTGTCTACAGCACGACTAGTACACAGCAGAAGCTGTAAAGACCCGCCCTTATCCAACTGGACGAAGTCTTCAACATTTGGTCCCATTGCGATGATCGACTCCAAATAATGTCCTTAAAATGAGCAAATGCATAGCGGAAGACTTAATTCGTACCTGAGAATAAACATGCTTAAAAGTGTCAACCAAAAGGTTGGTGAGTTCATAGGTTTATCATAACAATCTTTTTAATATCTTAATAGACCACAAGATTTCATAATCATAAACATAATACACTCGCAAGTGTATGTAAAGCATTCTAAGTGGTTGAGCACTTGGTAACCATACTTAACATTTAATCAACGTCGCATATTCCCTTTATTATGAAATCTCCCTACACTGTACCAAGTGTAGTAACGAAACGAAGTACTGTGCAACCGTTGAATACTGGTCGTCCAGTCCGGTTGGGGTTGTCAGGCCCGATAGATCTATCAACAGGATTCGCGTTTACAATACCCATGTAAATAGTAGTTACCAAGCTACAGGGAAATATGCCAGTGGTACAACTCAACGTATAATATATTTTTAAGTACTTGTGTCTATTTTGTAAACATTTATAAAATCAGCGCATGTATTCTCAGCCCAAAAATATATATTGCAAAAGCAATTAAAAAGGGAGCAAATGAAACTCACATATTGTATTTTGTAGTAAAAATACATATGACGTCATTTAACGAGTGTAGGATTGACCTCGGATTTATGAACCTATATCATTTGTATATATATATTAACACACATTATTGTAATCGAACAAAGTTATATATATATATATATATATATATATATATATATATATATATATATATATATATATATATATATATATATATATATATATATATATATATATATATATATATATATATATATATATATATATATATATATATATATATATATATATATATATATATATATATATATATATATATATATATATATTTATTAGTTATATTATTTTTATATTATTAACCTATATGTTTAATATATTCAATTTATATATTCAAAATAAAAAAAAATATAAGTTTTGTTATGCTATATATAGTAACTATATTTTTGTATATATACATATAAATATATTTTTGTATATATATATCGTTTGTTTGTAAAAATTATAGTAATACTAAAATAATATTAGTAATTGTGAAAATAATAATAATGATAATAGAGTTAAAAATGATACTTTTAATATAGATGATAAAAGTTGATACTTTAATAAAAATGATACTTCTTAACAAAAATGTTAATTTTTATAATAATAATAAATAATAATTTTACTAATTATGATAATAATAAGAACAATAATAATGATAATATAAATTTAAATATAACACTACCTTTAACAAGTCATTAAAACAAAAACAACCCAACTCCGGGCTCGAACCCGTGACCTCATGCTAACACTCTAATCTCATTAACCATTCCTCCGGCTTCTGATTTACAGATTACTTATGCATTTTAATGTTTATAACCCGTAATTCCTCACTCCGTAACCAACATGGCGGCCCAAGTCATGAAACCCAATTCGTTAAGCCCAAAAAGAGAGCATTTTAGCTCGTTTAACAGATTAATAAAAACCGTCGGTGGTGTTTTTAACAAGAACTTACCCTAGTCGCTATCTAAATACCTTTAACAGCTCATCTTCACACCTAAATCATCGTCTTTCTCATCTCTCTTCTATCATTGTCTTTATCAGTTTCACAGTCCCGTTTAGCAACCCATCATCATCATATCTTCGTTACTATAACAGTAAAAGAAACCGAAGAGATATAGAGAGAGAGAGAAGAGAGAGAGATTTCATAGTGATCTTGCCGGTCGACTGTAACAGCAAGGAGGACAACGATGGTGACGATGAAGTGGTGGTTGTTAATAGTTGTGATGGTGATTTTATGGGTTTGTTTAGTATATGTTGAATAACACAACTGCAGTAAATTGACAATGATAATGATGATCAAATAAAACAGAAGATATAGTAGCAATTATAATCGAATGTCTCTATGGTCAGCTGTAAGTCCTTCTAATTCCTCATTGTACCACCAACGTTTATCATCATCTGCGTGTTATTGTGTTTTGTAGGGGTGGGTGATGGTTACAAGGTGGTTTTAAAACAGAATAGAGAGTAGCAGCAGCTATAGTACCAGAAACGAAGGGAATTGCAGCAGTTAGTAGTCGATGGTGGGGCTGTTTTGTGGTAGTTTTGGTTTTTTAAACGTGAATAGAAACAGAATTTAGGTTCGAATATAGCAGCTGCAATAATTGGTTTGGTGGTGGTTCTTGGAGGTTGACAACGGTGGTGATGGTTCGAGGAAGAAGAAGGAAACAAGAAACTAAAGGTGATGTTTAATATGGTTGGAGTGGTGGCAGTTTGTGGTACCCGAATGGTGGTTTGTCAGAAGTCGAGAGTGGTGATGGAATGGTGGAGGATGGTGGCTCGGTGATTGGCTTAAACAAGAAAAAGAAGTGTGTGTTTTAATGTGGATGGTAACGAAACAGAAACAAGAACAAAGATGGTGAGGTGATCGGGTTTTATAGATATCAAGGTGGTTATTTGCTGTGTTGTATGTGTCTATGGATGGATATATATATATATCACAAGTTGTGAATAAAATCATAAAGTTAATACAGTATCTTTAATCACAAAAGTCTTAAAGTTTCGGTTAAATGTCCACTCAAATGAAAATACAAATATATGATAGTAATAACATATTTGGAACGAGCAGAGAATTAAGGAATCAAACACACTAATTTCAATTAAACACAGTATAAAATAGTATACCAGCCTACTCATTTGTTTTTAATCTGCCGACAGTTTAGTTCAGATATAATATCGGGGTCCGTTGTTAACCAGCTGGGGATAAAAATCCCAATTAAGATGTACGAAGTATTAATATTCAAAGTAGGAATATAATTGTGTTAGACTTATTTGATAACAACCAAAATGACAAACGTATGTTACTATTGCTTAATAACCATATTCAATATATTATATATATAAATATGTTTTAATAATAATTTTCATTATTTTACATATTTATTTATAATAATAAAGTCGTATATTATTTCCAATTATTATTATTATTATATATATTCATATATATATGTATCTATTTACAAACCGTAGTTCGTGCATCGTCGGACACAGTTAAAGGGTAATTGATTATATGCATATAGATTTCAAAACTTTCGAGACTCAACATTACAGATTTTACTTATTGTGTCGGAACCATATAAAGATTAAAGTTTAAATTTGGTCGAAAATTTCCGGGTCATTATAGTACCTACCCGTTAAAGAAATTTCGTCCCCGAAATTTGATCGAGGTCGTCATAGGTAACAATAGAAATGTTTTCATGATGAATTTGAGTTGATAAATAGGGTTTGGTTAATATAGACAATACGATTTGATTATGTGAAGCGTACAAGTGAAGCTGTCACAAAAGATTGAGATAGAGATTTAACTTTTGACGTAGTCACAATGAATTTCCGAAATTTCTGGGATTTAAAGGAAATCTTCGAAATCTAAGGATTTGATTCTTCAGCGAATAAAGAGGTTAAGATCTCTATAATTAAATACGACGATCTGCCTCGATTTTTATAAATTAACTTCTTCCATTCCGTTACTTTTACCATTCCTATACCCAATTTCCAAATTCGAAAGTTTATGAAAATGCTAAATCTAGTTCTGATCCTTGTCTTTATCCTTTCTATCACGACCATCATTCTCCTTTTCCAACTTCCACCAGAGGAATCTGCTTTCTTCTACTTCGCCCTTGGGGTTATAGTGTTTTTAATCCTCCCGTGTCTTTATGTTGCGATAAACATTGACATACACGGTTTGTAATTTATCTGTTGTTGTTGGGCTTTATATTCTCCCTTATACTTCGAAGTCCTTGCTTCTATTTTTTTTTATAATCATTGTCATCCCCAGTTAATATTCCCCCTATTTGCTGCGATTTATACTCCAATTTCTCTTTTGGAGCTTTGTCCCTTCGTTTCTTCTTCTTGCAATTGGGCATCTCTTGTAATGATCCAGAATTCGTAGGTATAAGTTTCAGAATGAACATTGTTAATGTTCTAAGAAAGAAGCAGTAATAGCACAATTTGACTTGTCAAATTACCAGAATATCCGGGAAAAGACCGAATCATCCAGAAAAATATTCTCTTGATATGTTTAGAGATTAGATAGAATGTTAGAGTCGTGTAAATGGCACATGATGACGGTACTGTGAATCATCATGCTTCATTAGAAACTCAGCATGACTTACTGTAATATAATGACGTTGATCAAGTGTCATTATATTATACTAATCCATGCTTCAGTTCCCAACACTACTTCAAAACATTCATATTTTAAACTCGAAGGTTTCAGAATTTAGAAACTAACACAGTTTCTTTTATGTTGCAGATATTACGGGGAGATAAATGATCTCAGATAGGAATAGTTGTGAAAATATCGCCAGAAATATGGAGGATATTTATAATAGAACATACGAGAATATCTTAGAATTTCTAATATTAATGGATGATGAAGAAGATTTGTCTGTGAAGGTTTAGAATGAGAAATAAGATGTTTGCTAACGATTTCAGTAGGCACAGAATCATTTGGATTCTTTGAAGGCAAACTTATTCTTTGTGATTTATCCACGGCTTTCTTCATAGTTTCACATAATCCGCTTTTCGGTACTAAATTTTCTATCGAGCTTTCCTAACACTCCTTTCTTTATCATCAAACTTTTGGCCAGTAAGATCATCTACAACATGCTGCTTCGTCAGCATTTTCAAGGTTAACTGATCTGGGTCATCGGTTATCAAACCGAGGTAGTTTCAGGAGAATTGTGTTTTTAGAATGATTAATCGCTGATGGTAATATTGTGGAATATAAAAGGTTCTCCGGTAATGATGAGGAAAGCCAATTGTATATATCAAAGTTATAATAAGACTTTTTGAATGAAAGGTTGAAGTTGTTCTGCTGGAGCTGTGACAAAATTGGCTACTTCGAAAAGGAGTCATAAGGTTGTTTTTGCTAATAAATGCCAAAGAATTCGATGTGAGTACGTGTTAAACTATGACTTTGGGTTCGAGAGTTTTTCAGGTGCATAAATATATGCAAAGATCTTTTCCTCCATAGACGAGGTGGGTTGGTTCAACTTCTCGGTTTAGGTATTTTCAAGAATCATGAAAAAATTTGAACGCGAATTGTAACTGTCGAGGTACAAATGAGGTTTAAGATGAAATCAAGTGGCAAACTTGAAGAATTATTTAGTTTCATATATTATAATCAATATTTTAATTCATTTTAATTGTCCAAAGTTAGCAGTCCAGTAGTCCGATTGTCCAATGGTCCAATAAATTTATATATAAATTAAATATATAATATTCAAATTAATTAATACGTATCGTGACCCGTGTACCGGTCTCAGTATTGATCACAACTCAAACCATATATATATTTTGGAATCAACCTCAACCCTGTATAGCCAACTCCAACATTCACATATAGAGTGTCTATGGTTGTTCCAATATATATATATAGATGGGTCGATATGATAGGTCGAAACCTTGTATACGTGTCCTGATATTTAAAGTGCGTAAAATAAATAACATAAATTAAATGACGATAAATAAAGTGCGTAAAGTAAATAAAATAAATTAAATGACGATAAATAAAATTGCGAGAATTAAAATTGCGATAATTAAATTGCGATAAATAAATTGCGATAATTAAAATGTAATACGGAATTATCAGTTAGCTAGGAACAATTAGCTAGGATTTCGTTAGCGTGGATTCTTAACAAAATTTCTCATAGTTAATTTGTTTGTTTCTAACAAATTTTATTTTGTCCAACGTTTTCTTCATTATGCCACTTGTTGGATTCTGATAGATCAAAATCCAAATATGAAATTTGAATGAAAATGGTTATTTTGTGGTGAACGAATACGTATGTCTGTGGATGTAAGTAGGATAGTAAATGATCGTCGAATCAGATTCGAAAAATGTACAGTGTAACTTATTAATGTGGAATCTAAATATTCCTCGGGTATTACCTACCCGTTAAAATATTTTCACCATTAACAGTTTGTACGAAAGAATTTTTAATTACAATCTTTATGAAAAATATATACATATATATTTTCTTCAGATATAATCATGGATTTAATGAGTTAATGTGATATTAATCTCATTTGATTTACCGTTAGAACTAGAATATATTATATCTAAAACATTGAAGATTACATAATCGTCATGTCGAACGAAGATAAATGATGTAGAATGATTCGTAGAACGATGATTATGCTCGAGATACAGAATGAGATGTTGAGGCACGGATTGTTGATGGTACTGGTGCTGTTTATTGATGGTACTGTTGGTACTGGTGATGTTGTTGAAGTTGGTAGGTTTTGCACCACATTCTCCAAAAATCATTACTCAGGCGCGAAGCTCGTTGACTTCTTCGATTACTCCAGGATGATTGTCGGTAACAACGAGCGAATGAATAAGGTTTAGAATCTAAGATAGTATATAATCATGACGAGATACTCTAGAAATGAGACAGAAAATGGTATTTCGGACAGGTTCACCGGTAAGTGCTTTGGGTTCTTCGTCAAGAGGGCAATTTGGTTGGTGGAAAGGATCGCCTTCTTCCTGTCTCCATCAATTAAGTCGACTACGAACCCATCAGATGAATTGGGGATGGCTGATTGGTTGATTCATTCTGGTAACGCTGCTTCCGGAGCTTAGGTGAATATCCATGTCGGAATAGTTGTAGGAATAACTATCGGAATAGCTATCGAAATCTAAGGGACTCGAACTGATTAAGGGATTCATCTCGTACGATCAGATGAAGGAATTTCGATAAGAAATAGATTATAGGATGTAGATTAGTACCCTGCAATACATAATTTACATATGCATATATAATACTAAAATCACATAAGTTACAGAGGAATCTACGGAAGCTGTCAGGCAAAGTCTACAGTAACAGATATGCTAAGATATGAATTAGCAGATACATACGCTAAGATACGAATTTTGTCTATACACTATTCATGCAATCATTGCAATAAGATGTGTCTAGACTAAAAATGATAAGCAGGTAATTTCCTAAGGATGATAAGCAGATGATTTCCTACTAGAAATGATAAGCAAAACTTTTGACATGTAGACACGGTCGAAGTCCAGACTCACTAATGCATCTAAACAACCATCGGTTAGACACACTAATGCAAGACCTGGCTCGCTAAGACCACTGCTCTGATACCACCTATAAAGACCCGCCCTTATCCAACTGGACGAAGTCTTCAACATTTGGTCCCATTGCGATGATCGACTCCAAATAATGTCCTTAAAATGAGCAAATGCACAGCGGAAGACTTAATTCGTACCTGAGAATAAACATGCTTAAAAGTGTCAACCAAAAGGTTGGTGAGTTCATAGGTTTATCATAACAATCTTTTTAATATCTTAATAGACCACAAGATTTCATAATCATAAACATAATACACTCGCAAGTGTATGTAAAGCATTCTAAGTGGTTGAGCACTTGGTAACCATACTTAACCTTTAATCAACGTCGCATATTCCCTTTATTATGAAATCTCCCTACACTGTACCAAGTGTAGTAACGAAACGAAGTACTGTGCAACCGTTGAATACTGGTCGTCCAGTTCGGTTGGGGTTGTCAGGCCCGATAGATCTATCAACAGTATTCGCGTTTACAATACCCATATAAATAGTAGTTACCAAGCTACAGAGAAATATGCCAGTGGTACAACTCAACGTAGAATATATTTTTAAGTACTTGTGTCTATTTTGTAAACATTTATAAAAGCAGCGCATGTATTCCCAGCCTAAAAATATATATTGCAAAAGCAATTAAAAAGGCAGCAAATGAAACTCACATATTGTATTTTGTAGTAAAAATACATATGACGTCATTTAACGAGTGTAGGATTGACCTCGGATTTATGAACCTATATCATTTGTATATATATATTAACACACATTATTGTAATCGAACAAAGTTATATATATATATATATATATATATATATATATATATATATATATATATATATATATATATATATATTTATTAGTTATATTATTTTTATATTATTAACCTATATGTTTAATATATTCAATTTATATATTCAAAATAAATAAAAATATAAGTTTTGTTATGCTATATATAGTAACTATATTTTTGTATATATACATATAAATATATTTTTGTATATATATATCGTTTGTTTGTAAAAATTATAGTAATACTAAAATAATATTAGTAATTGTGAAAATAATAATAATGATAATAGAGTTAAAAATGATACTTTTAATATAGATGATAAAAGTTGATACTTTAATAAAAATGATACTTCTTAACAAAAATGTTAATTTTTATAATAATAATAAATAATAATTTTACTAATAATGATAATAATAAGAACAATAATAATGATAATATAAATTTAAATATAACACTACCTTTAACAAGTCATTAAAACAAAAACAACCCAACTCCGGGCTCGAACCCGTGACCTCATGCTAACACTCTAATCTCATTAACCATTCCTCCGGCTTCTGATTTACAGATTACTTACGCATTTTAATGTTTATAACCCGTAATTCCTCACTCCGTAACCAACATGGCGGCCCAAGTCATGAAACCCAATTCGTTAAGCCCAAAAAGAGAGCATTTTAGCTCGTTTAACAGATTAATAAAAACCGTCGGTGGTGTTTTTAACAAGAACTTACCCTAGTCGCTATCTAAATACCTTTAACAGCTCATCTTCACACCTAAATCATCGTCTTTCTCATCTCTCTTCTATCATTGTCTTTATCAATTTCACAGTCCCGTTTAGCAACCCATCATCATCATATCTTCGTTACTATAACAGTAAAAGAAACCGAAGAGATATAGAGAGAGAGAAGAGAGAGAGATTTCATAGTGATCTTGCCGGTCGACTGTAACAGTAAGGAGGACAACGATGGTGACGATGAAGTGGTGGTTGTTAATAGTTGTGATGGTGATTTTATGGGTTTGTTTAGTATATGTTGAATAACACAACTGCAGTAAATTGACAATGATAATGATGATCAAATAAAACAGAAGATATAGTGGCAATTATAATCGAATGTCTCTATGGTCGGCTGTAAGTCCTTCTTATTCCTCATTGTATCACCAACGTTTATCATCATCTGCGTGTTATTGTGTTTTGTAGGGGTGGGTGATGGTTACAAGGTGGTTTTAAAACAGAATAGAGAGTAGCAGCAGCTACAGTAGCAGAAACGAAGGGAATTGCAGCAGTTAGTAGTCGATGGTGGGGCTGTTTTGTGGTAGTTTTGGTTTTTTAAAGGTGAATAGAAACAGAATTTAGGTTCGAATATAGCAGCGGCAATAATTGGTTTGGTGGTGGTTCTTGGAGGTTGACAACGGTGGTGATGGTTCGAGGAAGAAGAAGGAAACAAGAAACTAAAGGTGATGTTTAATATGGTTGGAGTGGTGGCAGTTTGTGGTAGCCGAATGGTGGTTTACCGGAAGTCGAGAGTGGTGATGGAATGGTGGAGGATGGTGGCTCGGTGATTGGCTTAAGCAAGAAAAAGAAGTGTGTGTTTTAATGTGGATGGTAACGAAACAGAAACGAGAACAAAGATGGTGAGGTGATCGGGTTTTATAGATATCAAGGTGGTTATTTGCTGTGTTGTATGTGTCTATGGATGGATATATATATATATCACAAGTTGTGAATAAAATCATAAAGTTAATACAATATCTTTAATCACAAAAGTCTTAAAGTTTCGGTTAAATGTCCACTCAAATGAAAATACAAATATATGATAGTAACTACATATTTGGAACGAGCAGAGAATTAAGGAATCAAACACACTAATTTCAATTAAACACAGTATAAAATAGTATACCAGCCTACTCATTTGTTTTTAATCTGCTGACAGTTTAGTTCAGATATAATATCGAGGTCCGTTGTTAACCAGCTGGGGATAAAAATCCCAATTAAGATGTACGAAGTATTAATATTCAAAGTAGGAATATAATTGTGTTAGACTTATTTGATAACAACCAAAATGACAAACGTATGTTACTATTGCTTAATAACCATATTCAATATATTATATATATAAATATGTTTTAATAATAATTTTCATTATTTTACATATTTATTTATAATAATAAAGTCGTATATTATTTCCAATTATTATTATTATATATATTCATATATATATGTATCTATTTACAAACCGTAGTTCGTGCATCGTCGGACACAGTTAAAGGGTAATTGATTATATGCATATAGATTTCAAAACTTTCGAGACTCAACATTACAGATTTTACTTATTGTGTCGGAACCATATAAAGATTAAAGTTTAAATTTGGTCGGAAATTTCCGGGTCATTACAGAAGCTAACCTCAAGCACCTGAGAAAAACATGCTTAAAAACGTCAACACAAAGGTTGGTGAGCTATAGTTTAAGTATAACAGTAAGTAAGGTAGGCCACGAGATTTCAGTGCTACAAAGAGCGTTTCAAAACAGTATGAAAAAGTATATGTTAACCGTGGGCACTTGGTAACTAATTTAACGTTTATACCCCCTGAAAGTACACTTGGCAAGTGCGTATGTCTACGAAGTATTAAACACTCGTTAAATGCTAGCGCTACTAGCCCGAGTGGGGATGTCAAACCCTATGGATCCATATCTAAGATTCGCGTTCACCGGTTCAAAAACCAATGACTAAACGTTACCGAGCTAAAGGGAATGTTTTTGCCGTTATATAACCCACACATATATAAAGTTTAAGTACTCATGCCTAGTATGTAAAACATAAAATCCGCATGTATTCTCAGTTCCCAAAATAAGTTAAAGTAAAAAGGGAATGCTATAACTCACAATGATAATGTAGTCGTAAAGTCGGTTCGGAAAAGGTGTGCAAGTAATCGGTCCGAAGGTCCTCAACCTAAGGCAAATAGTACTAAGTCAGTAAATTGTCTTAATAGGTTTAAAAGTATGTAAATAAGGTCTTAAGGGTCATCATTCATCATCAAACAAAAGGCGTAAAGTAGGTTTCGTTTATGAAAGTAGTTTAAAACAAAGACTGACTTCAGTCAGTCACCACGGCCTCTATCCTTACTGAATTAAGGTGAGACCAGTGGAAAAGGCTTCGCATATGAGTCCTTTAATTGTGGTAAAATTTATAGAAGCAAACTCATCTTCGTTTGACCATGGTGACGGTCTAAGTGCGAGTAGGTCAGAAATTTCTGCACAACGTTAAAAGGACATAGTGACGATCGGAGGGCCATAAATCCTAAGCCATAACTCGGATTAAGACGAGTCTTATATGAAAAGTTATCTACTTGAAAGAGCTATTTGAAAATCATAATCACAACAGCCCAGGTCTACTGGTCTGTTACAGAAACAGCAGAACAGTAGGCAGAGAACAGTAAGCAGAAAAATAATGGGTTCCGGTGGGTTTGGTGTTTGATGTTCATCATGGTTCTCATCCTTGATGCCTATAGCTTCAAGTTTACAACTCATTGATGTGTTTACATCATATTTACCAAGTTTTGACCATCATAACCCTTGTGAAAGTCCAAGACATGTAGCACAACTTCACTTAAGAGTTGTAAGTGTTTTGATGAACCAAAGTTACATCAAAGTCTTAGATCTAACACATACATGAACTTTAAAACTAATAATAAGTTACAAACTTGAAAGTAAACTAACTAATCAAGATCTTAAGATGTAGAACATAGTTCTTAGTTAGATCTTGAAGATCCAAGACTCTAAAGTCTAGATCAAGCATAAGTATACAAAGTTATATTTAAAGAAAACTTATTTACATGTTCTTGAACTTTTAAGTTAACTTTAAGTTCCAAGAGATATGAGATCAAGACTAACTTGTAGTACTTGACCAACAACAACCAAAATCATAAAATTAAAGTGCAAGTAAAACTAAATAAACAAGTAATTTGTTCATACTTTTAAAGATTCAACCAAGGTTTGATCTTTAAGTAAAGTAAACTTTAAGTTTACTTCAAGAACTACAAGTATGAGTTTAACACATGAACTTACAATCTTTGAAACAATAAAAGTAGAATCATAAACTAGTAAGTTTATGTTCTTGTGTTCTTGATAAATACAAGATATTATGAAGAATCAAACTAGTAAGTTTGATCTTGTAACTAGTAAAGAACAACTAACAATTACATGTAACAAACTAACAACAATAAGTAATCAAACTACAAGTAACAAAAGATGATGATGATTGTGGGTTGTTTGAATTCGGTTTTACCAACAAAAGAAAAGAAGAAATGTTGTTCAAACACTTACAAGAAAGAGAGAAAAGTGAGAGAGAATGGTTGAGAGAAAATGAGAGATAAGTGTGTGTTTTGAAAATGAGAGAAAATCAAGTGATGAAGTGATGAAAAATGAAAAAAAGCACTCCATGAGGGAGCCTTGGGCTACGGTTTTTACAGCAGAAAATGGGGGGGAGGGAGTTCAAAGGTCACTAGAATGTAAAGCTTGAAAAAGATGGATATTAGAGTTGATTTCATGGGGATTATGTGCCAACTAGATTCCAAGTCTTCTTAAACTAACTAGTTATAACTAAATGGATACTTACATGAATGAGTGGGCTAAATAAGTCCATTAAAGTGTAGGGTGGGCTTCTAAAGTCCACTAATACTAATAAAGGCCCAAGTTCAAATAAAAGCCCAAGTATGTATGTAATTAACAAATGAATCCAAATAAAGCCCATGTAACTAACTAATCACCATAGTTAATTAAAATGATTAATAAAACTAATCATGAATGTAAATAATATCTAAAAATATTATTCGTGTAAGTCTCGGGGGTCACAAAGACGTTTCGGGAAATTAAAGTCAAGTACGTTTAGTCATGGCAACATGTAAATGTATTAACATACATTTGTTTAATCACACGTATTAATAATAACAATTATTAATAAATAAACGTTGGAAAATCCAGGGTCGTTACATTACCCACCTGTTAAAGAAAATTTCGTCCCGAAATTTAAGCTGAGGTAGATGGAGGAGTCGGGAAAAGGTGAGGATACTTCCGCATCATTTGATCCTCTCGCTCCCAAGTAAACTCAGGTCCTCGTTTGGCATTCCATCGCACTCGGACGATCGGAATCTTGTTGCGTTTCAAAGTTTTGATCTCACGATCCATAATTTCAACAGGTTCTTCCACAAAGTGAAGTTTGTCGTCTGTCGTAAGTTCCTCAAGTGGTATGATAAGTTCGGGTGCAGCAAGACACTTTTTCAAGTTTGACACGTGGAAGGTAGGATGAACTGAGCTCAATTGTGCTGGTAGATCCAAACGGTATGCAACGGGTCCAACACGTTCCAAGATTTCAAAAGGACCAATGTATCGTGGGTTTAACTTTCCACGTTTCCCAAAACGGATCACACCTTTCCAAGGTGCAACCTTTAACATTACGCGATCACCAACGTTGAATTCAAAGTCTTTACGTTTAAGATCGGCATAACTCTTTTGGCGATCGCGGGAAGTCTTAAGTCTAGCTTGAATCTGAGCAATCTTCTCCGTGGTTTCGTGGACTACCTCGGGTCCGGTGATTTTCTTTTCGCCTACTTCGGCCCAACAAATAGGAGATCGGCACTTACGGCCATACAATGCTTCAAAAGGTGCAGCATTAATGCTTGAATGATAACTGTTGTTGTACGAGAATTCGGCGAGTGGCAAATGCCTTTCCCAGGCCTTCCCAAAATCAATGACACATGCACGCAACATGTCCTCCAAGGTCTGAATCATTCGTTCACTTTGCTCGTCAGTCTGAGGATGATAAGCAGTACTCATGTCAAGACGAGTTCCCATGGCTTCTTGCAAAGAACGCCAATATCTAGAAGCAAAACGTGGATGGCGATCGGAGATGATCGATAAAGGTACACCGTTTCGTGATACAACCTCCTTAATGTATAATTGAGCAAGTCTTTCCATTGTATCAGTTTCCTTCATCGCTAGGAAGTGTGCAGATTTGGTGAGGCGGTCAACAATAACCCAAATGGTATCGCATCCGCCCACCGTCTTTCGGCAGCTTAGTAATGAAATCCATTGTGATCCTTCCCCACTTCCATTGTGGGATTTCCGGCTGTTGAAGTAACCCAGAAGGTCTCTGATGCTCGGCTTTAACCTTCGAGCAGTTCAAACACTTACCAACATAAGTCGCAACGTCCTTCTTGAGATTCGGCCACCAATACTGTTCTTTAAGGTCGTGGTACATTTTGCCAGCTCCAGGATGAATCAAATATCTCGATTTGTGTGCTTCATCAAGTATAAGGTTCTGTAGATCTCCGTAATAAGGTACCCAAATTCTTTCGGCATATCATCGGAGTCCAGACTCCCTAACCTCGAATCGAGAGACAAGTATCTTCAAATGTTCATGAGATATATTCTCCTCCTTGATAGCCTCATCTTGGGCTACTCTGATCTGGCTGTTGAGGTTCGAATGGATGGTGATGTTTAGAGCCCTAACACGAAGAGGTGCCGTCCTCTCCTTTCGGCTTAAAGCGTCAGCTACAACATTGGCCTTGCCAGGGTGATAACGGTGTTCACAATCGTAGTCGTTGAGCATCTCGATCCATCGACGCTGTCTCATATTCAGTTGCTTCTGATCAAAGATGTGCTGGAGGCTCTTGTGATCAGTGAAGATAGTGCTCTTAGTTCCACACAAATAGTGTCTCCACAATTTAAGCGCAAAGACAACGGCTCCAAGTTCAAGATCGTGCGTAGTGTAGTTGCGCTCGTGAATCTTCAATTGGGGGAGGCATAGGCAATAACCTTTGATCGTTGCATCAGTGCACAACCAAAACCACTCTTCGAAGCATCGCAATAAACAACGAAATTGTCACTGCCTTCGGGAAGCGATATGATAGGTACGGTGGTTAACTTCTTCTTCAAAGTTTGAAATGCAGATTCGTGTACGGGTTCCCAAATGAACTTCTTTCCCTTGTGAGTCAGTGCGGTTAAAGGACGCGCAATCAGAGAAAATCCTTCAATGAATCTTTGGTAATAACCGGCGAGACCTAGGAATTGGTGAATGTGAGTTGGAGTAGTGGGGGTCTCCCACTTGCTGATGGCTTCAATCTTGGCGGGATCAACTTTGATACCCTGGTCGCTCACAACATGACCCAGAAACTGAACTTCCTTCAACCAAAATTCACACTTGGAGAATTTGGCGTAAAGTTGCTCTTGTCTCAAGAGTTCAAGTACTAGTCGGAGGTGTTGCTCATGTTCTTCTTCGCTCTTAGAGTAGATGAGGATATCATCTATGAAGACGATAACAAACTTATCCAAGTACGGCTTGCAAACACGATTCATGAGGTCCATGAACACGGCAGGTGCATTTGCCAAACCGAATGGCATCACGAGAAACTCATAATGACCATAACGGGTCCTGAATGCAGTCTTCATCACGTCACTTTCCTTCACCCTCAACTGATGATAGCCGGATCGCAAATCGATCTCTCGATCCTTGTAGTTGATCAAAAAGATCATCAATTCGTGGAAGAGGATACCGATTCTTGATAGTCAATTTGTTGAGTTCACGGTAGTCGATACACATACGGAAGGATCCATCCTTCTTCTTCACAAACAACACAGGTGCGCCCCAAGGTGAGAAACTTGGTTGGATAAATCCTCGGTCAAGTAGTTCTTGTAGTTGACTCTGTAATTCTTGCATCTCGAAAGGTGCGAGTCTATAAGGTGCACGAGCTATAGGTGCAGCTCCTGGCACTAAATCAAACTGAAACTCTACTGCTCTCTGTGGCGGCAATCCAGGCAATTCCTCTGGGAAGACATCGGAAAATTCGTTCACAATTCGAACTTCGTTCACGCTCTTCACCTCATTTTCTACCGCTTTCACATGTGCTAGGACAGCAAAACGTCCCTTCTTCATAATCTTTTGCGCTTTCACGCAACTAATGAGGTTCAACTTCGAGGTACATCTCTCTCCATAGATAACCAGTGGTTCGCCATCTCCTTGTGGTATGCGAAGTGTTTTATCTCCACAGATAATATCGGCCTTTATCTTGCTCAACCAATCCATACCGACGATCACATCAAAGCTTCCTAGTTTGATAGGTATCAAGTTAATTTCGAAATCTGCACCAGCTATGTTGATAATAGCTCCTCGACTAATGTGGTTAACTTTTTCAAGTTTACCATTGGCGACCTCGACAAGCATACTTTCTTTTAACGGGACTAATGACCAATT
Source organism: Rutidosis leptorrhynchoides (assembly GCF_046630445.1). Classification (NCBI taxonomy): domain Eukaryota; kingdom Viridiplantae; phylum Streptophyta; class Magnoliopsida; order Asterales; family Asteraceae; genus Rutidosis; species Rutidosis leptorrhynchoides. The sequence continues at coordinate 174,945,655 of NC_092341.1, forward strand.
AATCTTATCGCAAAAATGTCTACATACATAACTTCTATCCGCACCAGTATCAAACAAGACAGAAGCTAAAAGATTGTTGATTTTGAATATACCTGTCACCAAGTCGGGGTTTTCTCGTGCGTCCCTTGCATTAACATTGAAAGCTCTAGCGCGCGGTGGTCCGCCATCTTTTCGCTTGTTTGGGCACGCATTTCTGAAATGGCCCGTCTGCCAGCATTCATAGCACTTTTTCGGCCCATTGATGTTCGGCTTCCAATTCAGAGTGGTGACCTTGCAGTCTTTCCCGATATGTCCAGCCCGTTGGCACTTCTCGCAGACAACATTGCAATACCCAGTGTGGTGTTTGTAACACCTCTTGCATTGAGGTAGGGTTTCCTTGTAATTCGGGTTGGAGTTGGTGTTGTGGTTGGGGTTTCCACCGTTGTTGTTTCCTCTGAAACCTTCATGTCATTTCGCTGGGTTCTGTTCATAGTTCCTTCCCCTGTTGTTGTTGTTGTTGTTGTTGTTGTTGTTGTTGTTGTGGTTATCCCATTTGCGCTTCTCGCTAGTACCTGCTTCAGAATTAGTTTTCTCCGGTTCATCGATGGTTATCTGATTCATTAAAGTATGCGCCATGCGCATCGCTTCGGGAACATTTGGTGGTTTGGATGAGGTGACATTTCCCTTAATGCTCTTAGGGAGTCCCCAGAAGTATCTTTCCATTCGTTTGAATTCCGGGGTAACCATTGTCGGACACATCAGGGCTAGTTCCAAAAATCTCCTGTTGTAACCATCAAGGTCGTTCCCAACGGCCTTTAACTGCATGAATTCCATCTCCATCTTTTGGATTTCAGTTCCCGGACAATACTCCTCAATCATGGCACACTTAAACGCTTCCCGTGGCGTAGCATACGCCTCATCAATGCCTTGTGCCTGTGCCATTGTGTTCCACTATGTGAGCGCGCCGTCAGATAGCGTGCAAGAAGCAAATTTGGTTTTGCTATCCTTCGAACAGTTGCTAACTCAGAATACTGATTCAAGTTTCTCGAACCATCTGGTGAGACCAACCGGTCCCTCGGTTCCACTGAAGTTATGTAGTTTGCAGCTCTGGAATTCCTTGTAAGTACACCCATTTCGAACGGGTGGGATAACCGGTGGTGGTGGCGGTGGAGCTTGGAGGTTTCTTTCTGCTAGGGCTGCGGCTACACGTTCTTAGATCATCTCTTCAATTTGAGCAGTAGTAGGTGTGGATCGACCGTTAGCCATGATGTTCTATGCAAACATTTTGACTCAAGTCAAAATCCAGCATTCAATATATAATATTATAGTATATAACAACCAACATGTAAACAGCACAACACATGTTAATTAAGTAACGCAAGTTGATACAAGTACCGCAAAACACCATACAGTAATGTAAATAGAACACTTGTGCAAAAAGTAACATCACAAAGTTTCCATTCATTAATAATATGTTTCATACATCATGATATATTTGTACAATACATAAGTGAAATATGAAACTACAACTAGATTACATCATGAAATCTAATACAAAAGGTCCTACGGTGAAGGTGGGTGTAGGATGTCTAAAACCTGAGCCAACTGCTCCTCGAGCTCAGTAACCCGAGCTCGGAGGATTCCCACCTCCCTAGTAAATTCCTCGATAGTGGGAGATGGTGGGGCAGGTGGTGCGGGTGGAGCGGATGGTGCTGGTGGAGCGGGTGGTGCTGGTGGAGCGGGTGGTGCAGACTGCACGAAGCGGGGTGCAGATGTCCTGGCTCTAGAAATAGTCAGCACGTAACGAGGTGCCTTACGTATGAGTGGGTCGGCAGGGTACGGCACAAGCCGCTTACGCAGTAACCCTCCGACGCCGAACAAAAGCGTCAGTGAAAGCACGACCTCCATTCACCCCTGGAATGATGGTACCATCAGGACGGTACCGCTTCTTCGACGGGGTAGAGGGTGGCTAAATAGGTATATCAGCAGGGTCCTCGTCGTCACTGGAGTCTGATAAAGAATCATCTGATGAAGAATCGGCAGATGATGAGTCATCCGAATCATGTGGTGGTGACAGGGGTGGCTGAACTGGTAGTCCGAAGGCGGCCAACATCTCTCTGTGTCTGAATGGCAGAATCGGCACTAAACGTCCATCTGGAGCGCGTTGGCACGGCATGGGCATATGGTTACGGAATGGCCCTTCCCCTAACTCCGCGGGGATCACAACACCACCGATGCGGGGCTGTGACTTCGAGGGTCCGTGAGTAGACGGAGCTGGAATCTCCGTAGGGTCTACGTGTCCGTCAATAGTAGCCACTGGTGCAGGCGGCTGGCTGCTAGTCCCGGAAGATGAAGCGCCGGGGTCACTCGTGCGTATCGGGATCGGTGGATCGGCAACGGTGGTAGGTGAGGTAGCTGAAGAGTCTAAACTGCCCAAAACGCTAGCAGGTGGTACATCCGACATCTGAACAAGGAAAAATAAATTTTCCATGTCAATAAGTCATAAAGCAAGAACGTATTAGGCCAACAGTTTAAATCATGTATAACAATAAGTAGCATGGCAATAATAACGAATCGTACAGAAGTAGCATGAAATCGAAAGCAAATGATATCATACAGTAGTGAAATCATGTAGTAACATATGGCATATAGCAGTGAAAGTAAGCAGCAGCATGCAGTAAGTTCAGCAGAACCACGTAAACTAGCAAGTTGTAGATTAGTCCTATTAGTGAATCCTACTCGGGTCGGTCTTAGACTCACTAATGCAACCTAATTCCCTACAACCAATGCTCTGATACCAAATATGATGCCCCGTACAAAACCATCGTGTACGAATCATCAACAACAGGATCATTACAAGGTTAAGTACTATATGCTTTTTCACAAAGAGTTTGCATTCATTAATAAAGTGATGTCTAGACCAACATCGAATGTTTTACAATCCAAAAGCATGCTTCACTAAGTAGAAGCAAATAATAAGTGTATGTGACCACAACGGTCGTTACAAGTCATAGTTCAAAAGTACTAATGTTTGAATGCAAAATAAAGTAGTTCATGCGATAACAACTCTAAGCAGCGGGTGTCTACAGCACGACTAGTACACAGCGGAAGCTAACCTCAAGCACCTGAGAAAAACATGCTTAAAAACATCAACACAAAGGTTGGTAATCTATAGTTTAAGTATAATAGTAAGTAAGGTAGGCCACGAGATTTCAGTGGTACAAAGAGCGTTTCAAAACAGTATGATAAAGTATATGTTAACCGTGGGCACTTGGTAACTAACTTAACGTTTATACCCCCTGAAAGTACACTTGGCAAGTGCGTATGTCTACGAAGTATTAAACACTCGTTAAATTCTAGCGCTACTAGCCCGAGTGGGGATGTCAAACCCTATGGATCCATATCTAAGATTCGCGTTCACCGGTTCAAAAACCAATGACTAAACGTTACCGAGCTAAAGGGAATGTTTCTGCCGTTATATAACCCACACATATATAAAGTTTAAGTACTCGTGACTAGTATGTAAAACATAAAATCCGCATGTATTCTCAGTTCCCAAAATAAGTTAAAGTAAAAAGAGAATGCTATAACTCACAATGATAATGTAATCGTAAAGTCGGTTTGGAAAAGGTGTGCAAGTAATCGGTCCGAAGGTCCTCAACCTAAGGCAAATAGTACTAAGTCAGTAAATCGTCTTAATAGGTTTAAAAGTATGTAAATAAGGTCTTAAGGGTCATCATCATTCATCATCAAACAAAAGGCGTAAAATAGGTTTCGTTTATGAAAGTAGTTTAAAACAAAGACTGATTCAGTCAGTCACCACGACCTCTACCCTTACTAAATTAAGGTGAGACCAGTGGCCATGGCTCCGCATATGAGTCCTTTAAGTGTGGTAAAATTTACAGAAGCAAACTCGTCTTCGTTTGACCATGGTGACGGTCTAAGTGCGAGTAGGTCAGAAATTTTTGCACAACGTTAAAAGGACATAGTGACGATCGGAGGGCCATAAATCCTAAACCGTAACTCGGATTAAGACGAGTCTTATATGAAAAGTTATATACTCGAAAAGAGATATTTGAAAATAATAATCACAACAGCCCAGGTCTACTGGTCTGTTACAGAAACAGCAGAACAGTAGGCAGAGAACAGTAAGCAGAAAAATAATGGGTTCTGGTGGGTTTGGTGTTTGATGTTCATTATGGTTCTCATCCTTGATGCCTATAGCTTCAAGTGTATAACTCATTGATGTGTTTACATCATATTTACCAAGTTTTGACCATCATAACCCTTGTGAAAGTCCAAGACATGTAGCACAACTTCACTTAAGAGTTGTAAGTGTTTTGATGAACCAAAGTTACATCAAAGTCTTAGATCTAACACATACATGAACTTTAAAACTAATAATAAGTTACAAACTTGAAAGTAAACTAACTAATCAAGATCTTAAGATGTAGAACATAGTTCTTAGTTAGATCCTGAAGATCCAAGACTCTAAAGTCTAGATCAAGCATAAGTATACAAAGTTATATTTAAAGAAAACTTATTTACATGTTCTTGAACTTTTAAGTTAACTTTAAGTTCCAAGAGATATGAGATCAAGACTAACTTGTAGTACTTGACCAACAACAACCAAAATCATAAAATTAAAGTGCAAGTAAAACTAAATAAACAAGTAATTTGTTCATGGTTTGTTCATACTTTTAAAGATTCAACCAAGGTTTGATCTTTAAGTAAAGTAAACTTTAAGTTTACTTCAAGAACTACAAGTATGAGTTTAACACATGAACTTACAATCTTTGAAACAATAAAAGTAGAATCATAAACTAGTAAGTTTATGTTCTTGTGTTCTTGATAAATACAAGATATTATGAAGAATCAAACTAGTAAGTTTGATCTTGTAACTAGTAAAGAACAACTAACAATTACATGTAACAAACTAACAACAACAAGTAATCAAACTACAAGTAACAAAAGATGATGATGATTGTGGGTTGTTTGAATTCGGTTTTACCAACAAAATAAAAGAAGAAAAGTTGTTCAAACACTTACAAGAAAGAGAGAAAAGTGAGAGAGAATGGTTGAGAGAAAATGAGAGATAAGTGTGTGTTTTGAAAATGAGAGAAAATCAAGTGATGAAGTGATGAAAAATGAAAACAAAGCACTCCATGAGGGAGCCTTGGGCTACGGTTTTTACAGCAGAAAATGGGGGGAGGGTAAGGTTCAAAGGTCACTAGAATGTAAAGCTTGAAAAAGATAGATATTAGAGTTGATTTCATGGGGATTATGTGCCAACTAGATTCCAAGTCTTCTTAAACTAACTAGTTATAACTAAATGGATACTTACATGAATGAGTGGGAAAAATAAGTCCATTAAAGTGTAGGGTGGGCTTCTAAAGTCCACTAATACTAATAAAGGCCCAAGTTCAAATAAAAGCCCAAGTATGTATGTAATTAACAAATGAATCCAAATAAAGCCCATGTAACTAACTAATCACCATAGTTAATTAAAATGATTAATAAAACTAATCATGAATGTAAATAATATCTAAAAATATTATTCGTGTAAGTCTCGGGTGTCACAAAGACGTTTCGGCCAATTAAAGTCAAGTACGTTTAGTCATGACAACATGTAAATGTATTAACATACATTCGTTTAATCACACGTATTAATAATAACAATTATTAATAAATAAATGTTGGAAAATCCAGGGTCGTTACAAAATCAGAAAAACATTTGCAGAGTAATGGTTAGGGTGTTAGCGGGATAAGCGAGAGGTCGAAGGTTCGAGCCACGTTCATGGCATTATTTTTGGGCTTGTTCTTTTAAAGGTAGTATTACTAATACTTATTATTATTATTATTATTATTATTATTATTATTATTATTATTATTATTATTATTATTATTATTATTATTATTATTATTATTATTATTATAACTATTATTATTGCTAATATTATTTTTATTATTAACATTAATTATTATCAAGTATTATTATTAAGCATTATTAATATTATGGGTTATTATAAAAATTATAATTTCTATTGTAAAAACAACACAACTTTTTATTTTATTATCATTATTGTTAAAATTATCATTTTTACTAAAACTATATTTTTATTAAAAATAACATTATTAACTATCATTTTTTTTATTATTATTTTGAATTGACATTATTGATATTATTATTATTAACATTATAAAGATAGTACATTTTTTTAATTACTAGTATTAGTATTACTTTACCAATTAACAGTTAGTACGTAACACTAAATTTAAAACATATAACATATAAGTTATTAAAATAACAAGTATATCACTAATAATATAAATTCGTTCGATTACCATATTATGTGTTAATATATATATAAATGATATAGGTTTGTGAATCTGAGGTCAACCCTGCATTGTTCAGTATCATCGTATGAATATTTTTACTACAAAATATCATAGATGAGTTTATTTGATTCCCTTTTACTCTTTACATTTTTGGGACTGAGAATACATGCACTGTTTTTACAACTGCTTTATTAAATGATTTTGAAATATATTTTGAACTGCGAATATATGAAATGCTTTTATAAATGTTTGACGAGATAGACACAAGTAAAACATTCCTCGAATGAATTATTATACAGACAGAAGTTCTGCGGATTGTTATTGAATTATGTGGACATGATAATTGCCACCGTTGAATTATGTGGACATGATAATTGCCACCGTTGAATTATGTGGACATGATAATTGCCACCGTTGTATTATGTGGACATGATAAATGCCACCAATTGATGTGAATGTTATGTATCGAGAGAATGATTTTTATACACAGGTTATGTGTAATAGTTTTTGTGCACGAGATATGTGTACGGTTACTAAGATTTATGATAGATGATTTCGTACACGAAAAAGGTGTACTGTATTTAAAAGATATCGCATGTACATTACAGGTGGGTATAGGATTCGGGTCCATTTGTACCATGCAACATTTAAATCTTGTGGTCTATCAAAATGATGAATTTTATTATTTTATGATAAACCTATGAACTCACCAACCTTTTGGTTGACACTTTAAAGCATGTTTATTCTCAGGTACGAAAGAAATCTTCCGCTATGCATTTGCTCATTCTAGAAATATTACTTAGAGTCATTCATGGCATATTTCAAAAGACGTTGCATTCGAGTCGTTGAGTTCATCAACATTATTATTAAGTCAATTATAGTTGATATTGTATGAAATAGTATGCCTGCCGTCAACTTTCGATGTAATGAAAGATTGTCTTTTCAAAAACAAATGCAATGTTTGTAAAATGTATCATATAGAGGTCAAGTACCTCTCGATGTAATCAACTGTTGTGAATCGTTTATAATCGATAGGACGGGTCGCTTCAAAGAGGAAGAAAAAAAAGAAAGAAAAGAAAAAGAGAAGGAGAAAAGGAAAGGAGGAGAAGAAAAGAAGAAAGAAAAATGGGCCCGTGCGGCTCACGGGCTTATTCCTCCGACCCGACTTTCAAATTTTTAATTTATAAAATTTTAAAAATTTAACTACATTAATAAAAGGTAAATAAAAATTTGCTTCGGATCTTAATCCGTTTATTTTTATAAATTAAAATTAAAAAAAAAGACAAATGGACGGAGTAAAATTAAAATATTTTATTTTATTTAAAACACAAATTACAAGGTTCCACAACTAAATTCCAGAAATGACGTGGGATGAAAGACAAGTTTAAAGCTTCTTTGACCATCCAGAGCAAATCAGCGGAGTGTACTGAAAATATTTCGAAATCACTTAACATCTTGCGATCACGCTTTTGTAAATCTCCGATATCGTCCATAAATTTAACCAAAGCCCTTCTAACTTTTTAATGTTTGAAATTCCATCCCTTGGTCCAGTATCCCGATAATTAAGTTCAAAAAGAAGTTTTGACACTGTGTCTTGAAATAAAAGATCTGCCGCGCAGTCAGAATCACCGATAGTAAATTTAAAATTTGTAGATATTTCCCGAATAATCTTCCTTTACGGATTTGTAAATGGAAATTTTGACATAGTGAGGATTTGTACGAGTTCAGAATATATTTCCTTTCTTTTGCGAAGAAATTCTGATGTATTCTTTCCTCGGTAGAATCCGAAAAAGCTTCAATTAATCTTTTGATAAGAAATGAGGCTAGATCGAAGTAGAAGAAATCTCGATCTCCGTATATTGAAATAGGGTTAGGTTTCTTGCTCTCAATCCAAAATTCTAATTCAGAGATCATTGCGGTGACGTAACGGTTTATATGAATTGGAGAAACTTCCTTATTGGTGAAGTGAGGGAGAAAACTGACGAATGACCCTAAATGGAATTTGAAATCAATTTCTGCATCCCGATACTTGAGAAAAATATCATCCCCACATTCTTTTAACAGTTTGTGAAGAGAACGAATTTGAGAACGCAACTCTTTTAACAGATTGATTTGAAAATATTGAGAAAGGGAAGTATGAGGAATAGAGATGCCTAATGAATTCTCTATAGACGTCTAACCTTCTACTAGGATTTAATAGATTTCCAATAAACGGAGCTTTTGTTTTATCAATGTGTCATTTCTCTTTGGGATTAAATTCAAAAAAGTCTGGATAAATGAAAATAGCTGGATATTCTTCCCGTATTTCATCTTCCATAATCAGGAGTTCGTTAAGACTGAGCCTCCCTTTTAGATCGTGAAGAGGGTTGAATCCTGGTTTATTTGAGTAAAACTTATCTAAAAGCAATGAAAACTCTAAGTCAGATGAAATTATCCGGCTTCTTGGACTACAAGGATCAAGAACTAATTCTTGATGAAATTCATCAGGGTTTAGATTTGTTTTAGGTTTATAAAGAAAAACTTCGCCGGTTTCCGAAGTTGTGGGAGAGCAACTGCCTTTCGCACTTTCTTCGTAGTCGGTTAAGTTTGAACTGGAATCTACACAAATTAATACCATAGTTAATATTTTGTTTTATAGTTTTGAAAAGGATTTACTGTAATGGCGACTTTAAATCCTATACCGACAAACTCCCTGCTTGTTAAGCATGTGTGTTTCTCGTCAATTTATCTTTGAAACAAGTAGCCATGCAGACAACGGAGAGGTAGGATCCTTTTGGTTCCAACATAATTGGAGACTATTCTGAAAATTCAACAACCAAGTCCGTGTATAATTTTCCTTCTTAGACACCACTCAAGAATCTCGGATATTTTGATAGAATCAACGATTACCTTAACAGACAGAAAATAGGTCCCCGGCAGCGGCGCCAAAAACTTACTACCACTTATGATATGGCCAAAACGAGCGGTTTTATTTGTACGGTGTCGTTAGGTCGCAACACGTCAGAATTAGCTACTACAAGAGAGTAATGGTTTTATCATTTATATTTAGCTGGAGTTTCCTAGCTATAACTCACCTACTTGTCTTCCTTTTAACGAGTAAGTGGTAAATATAACTCAGGTTCGTATTTTTGTATGTTTGCTCAGTAACGTGGGACAAAAGTGCCTATATAGTTAACCCTAGTGACAAGAGGTGATAGATTAAGATTAACTAAATAAAACAGTAATTGAACTTATAAAGATAGAGATAGATAGGTATGGAGAATAGAATTCTGAAGGGGAATTATCACAAGAGTTTAACTTCCTAGGATAAACACTAAACCTCAATCAACTGGGCTATGAACCTAACTGATTTGTTACTAAGAGTTTAGGCCTTGAAGATTCTGGCTAAGACGGGTATCCCTACTCCCAACATTAACCTAAAGGGTTTAAACGACCTTATGGATAGAATCCAAGGTACATGAACAAAGTGGTATACCCATAAAGGAAAGTCTCAGCTTTCCTTAATCCTAGTTGGTCTAACTAAACAATATTCCACCACTTAACACTATGTTATGCTTTAACATTAACAGATGTGTAACATTCTGATGTCGGGCCTAGATGAAGTTACCTATTTGCCTTTTTAATCGTTATTGTTTAAAAGTGCATATTAATGATTTAATTAATTGTTGAGCGTTTTTAATTAATTATTAGTCTGATGGGTTCGTTTTGTGACCAGGGTCACAGAACTTATTTGTTTATTAAATTTAGACTTCGTTTGGCTACCGAACGAGGTACATTATGTTTCAGTAAACTGGTAAATACCCGTGTTTTATCAGCTAAGGGATTTAATTCCCATTTATCAACCAAAACCATCCCCTTCCCTTGTTTTATGTACAGAACATGTTTTCTCCTTTCTTCTTTGTTTTCCATGGACATAAACACACACACTTACATGAATTATATTTCCCTAAAATTAATCAAGAAGATGAAGTCAATTGCAAGCTTAAATTTATAATGATTATTTCCCTTCTTCCTCTTGCTCTCTGTCGTGAACCACCACCACAACCATGAACCCTGACTTTTGATTAAAGGTGTAATTAGAAGAATTGCAAGCTCCTAAAATCTAATTGTGTTCATCTCTAGCATCTAACATGGTTTATCTCTTTTTATGATTCTTTTATATTAACTTAGGGTTTATGCTAGTTTTTTTATTAAAAAAAAAAAACTTACAATTAGTGCTTGAATCTTGTTAGGTGATGTTGCATGATGAAATTGATGGTTGTTATAGCTTGATGATAATTTATATATGATGAATGTATGCTTGATTCATGTTAAAATGTGAAATATGAAATGGTGTTATAAGGGTTCCTGATAAAAGTTAGAAAAAAGCAATTTTGGGTGCGTAGATCATGATTTTGTGATGGAATTATTTGAAATATGCTTCCTTATGAATGTATAACATGTTTGTGTATGTTTATAAGCTTGAAATTGTGCAAAAAAAATTGCAAGAAAAACATTTTTGAGGGGTGCACCATGGTGGATAGCAGCTTACCTGCAGCTGTTGCAGTTTTTTTGGGCGGCTGCCACTGCTACTGCAGCTGCAGCTGGCGGCCAGCAGTGGTGGTTGGTGGCTGGTGGCGTTGGTTGTTGTTTTTTGTTGCACGGGATGGTTTTGTTTGATTGTTTCGACCCTGAACCGTTGGTATGACTTTATGTTTATTTGGTTTTGTCATTTTAGACTTTGACCCATTTTGTTAAATTAATTTGGGTTATAGATTATAAAAGTGGACTTTTTGTGCGGAATGCTTGGTTGGTCGTGACCCGAAAATCGTGGCCCGTACTTATGGTTTGTGTGAATTATAATATTCGGGTCGCCCATTTGGTCCGTAATACATTTGTTTGATTTATTTAATTACATAAAAGTGTGCATATTGGGTAGATTTTAGTTTTAAGACCATGACCCATTTGATGAGTTAATTTGGGTTATTTGTTGTAAATGTGTAATTTTAAAAATGAAATACTCGATTTGTCCGTGACTCAATTATTTGAATTGATTGAATTATATGAAACTTATGTTCATGTAAGTTTTAGCTCGTGTCGTGTTGCTTTTTGATGAAACATGACTAGGAACTTCAAAATCAACAGGTTTAATTCACACAAAGGCGAAATTAGTGAATCAAACCATAACTAGTGAATATGTGAAGCTTTTTGGGATTAATTTAGTCAAACCACAAAATGATTGTGATTAGATTAACACCTAGAGCTGTTATTCAATTCTTGAGTGATTTGGGTTGAGAGAGAATCGAATAAGGCAAACCAGATCTGAGTGATGTGTGTGTAAAAATGAGAGGCTTAACCTAAAATGAAGAACATAACACTTATATACCCCTGCTGTTGAATCACCCGTGCGAGTCATCCATCACTCGTATGAGTTGGCTTCCTATGAGTGATCAACCGTGCTTATGAGTGATCACTCGCTCGTGTCATATCATTTAGGTTATATTTGTGACTAAGCTCAGCATCAACCGTGCGTATGATCCTATCAGCCGTACGAGTAAGGCTTCACTCGTACGTCTGACTAAGTCTAACATAGTCAAACATCCTTATTGCGTTCCATCAGTACCTATAACTAAAATGTCCCATTCATATTGATTATAAACGTTCTATATTAATTGATTTCGTTCCGAGGTTTTGACCTCTATTTAAGACATTTTTCAAAGACTGCATTCATTTTTAAAACAACCATAACTTTATTTTATCTATAAAGGTTTAAAAAGCATTACGTAGATTATCAAATAATGATAATCTAAAATATACCGTTTACACACGACCATTACATAATGGTTTACAATAAGAATATATTACATCAAAAATAAGTTTCTTGAATGCAGTTTTTACATAATATCATACAAGCATGGACTCCAAATCTTGTCCTTATTTTAGTATGCAACAGCGAAAGCTCTTAATAATCACCTGAGAATAAAACATGCTTAAAACGTCAACAAAAATGTTGGTGAGTTATAGGTTTAACCTATATATTATCAAATCATAATAATAGACCACAAGATTTCATATTTCAATATACATTCCATACATAGAGATAAAAATCATTCATATGGTGAACACCTGGTAACCGACATTAACAAGATGCATATAAGAATATCCCCTATCATTCCGGGAAATCCTTCGGACATGATAACAACGAATTCAAAGTACTAAAGCATCCGGTACTTTGGATGGGGTTCGTTAGGCCCAATAGATCTATCTTTAGGATTTGCATCAATTAGTAGATCGGTTTACTAATTCTTAGGCTACCAAGCAAAAGGGGCATATTCGGCTTTGATCATTCACCCATATAATGTAGTTTCATTTACTTGTGTCTATTTCGTAAAATATTTATAAAACTGCATGTATTCTCATCCCAAAATATTAAATTTTAAAAGTGGGACTATAACTCACTTTCACAGATTTTTACTTCATCGGGAGTAAGACTTGGCCACTGGTTGATTCACGAACCTATAACAAATATATACATATATATATATATATATATATATATATATATATATATATATATATATATATATATATATATATATATATATATATATATATATATATATATATATATATATATATATCAAAGTATGTTCAAAATATATTTACAACATTTTTAATACATTTTGATGTTTTAAGTTTATTAAGTCAGCTGTCCTCGTTAGTAACCTACAACTAGTTGTGCATAGTTAGATGTACAGAAATAAATTGATATATATTATCTTGAATCAATCCACAACCCAGTGTATACACGTCTCAGGCTAGATCACAACTCAAAGTATATATATTTTTGAAATCAACCTCAACCTGTATAGCTAACTCAAACATTACTGCATATAGAGTGTCTATGGTTGTTCCAAATAATATATATACATGGGTCGATATGATATGTCAAAACATTTCCATACGTGTCTATGGTATCCCAGGATTACATAATATATTAGAATACATGTATAATACAATATAAGTTAGCTAGGATATGATTTGTATAGAATTGTTACAATATTTCCCGTAGCTACAACAATCAAAAAATATCCAATCTTGTTTTACCCATAACTTCTTCGTTTTAAATCAGTTTTGAGTGAATCAAATTGCTATGGTTTCATATTGAACTCTATTTTATGAATCGAAATAGAAAAAGTATAGGTTTATAGTCGGAGATATAAGTTACAAGTCATTTTTGTAAGAGGTAGTCATTTCAGTCGAAAGAACGACGTCTTGATGACCATTTTGAAAAACATACTTCCACTTTAAGTTTAACCATGATTTTTGGATATAGTTTCATGTTCATAAGAAAAATCATTTTCCGAGAAGAACAACTTTTAAATCAAAGTTTATCATAGTTTTTAATTATCAAACCCAAAACATCCCGCGGTGTTACTACGACGGCGTATGTCTGTTTTACGGTTTTTTTCGTGTTTCCAGGTTTTAAATCATTAAGTTAGCATATCATATAGATATAGAACATGTTTTTAGTTAATTTTAAAAGTCAAGTTAGAAGGATTAACTTTTGTTTGCGAACAAGTTTTGAATTAAGTAAACTATGTTCTAGTGATTTCAAGTTTAAACCTTCGAATAAGGTAGTTTTATATATATGAATCGAATGATGTTATGAACATCATTACTACCTCAGGTTTTGTGGATAAACCTACTGTAAATGAAAAACATAGATCTAGCTTCAAAGGATTCTTGGATGGCTTGAAAGTTCTTGAAGCAGAATCATGACACGAAAACAAGTTCAAGTAAGATTTTCACTCGAAATAAGATTGTTATAGTTATAGAAATTGAATCAAAGTTTAAATATGAGTATTACCTTGTATTATAAAGATATCTTACTGTAAATAAGAAAGATTTCTTGAGGTTGGATGATCACTTTACAAGATTGGAAGTAAGGTAGCAAACTTGGAAGTATTCTTGATTTTATGAAACTAGAAATTATAGAATTTATGAAGAACACTTAGAACTTGAAGATAGAACTTGAGAGAGATCAATTAGATGAAGAAAATTGAAGAATGAAAGTGTTTGTAGGTGTTTTTGGTCGTTGGTATATGGATTAGATATAAAGGATGTGTAATTTTGTTTACATGTAAATAAGTCATGAATGATTACTAATATTTTGTAATTTTATGAGATATTTCATGCTAGCTGCCAAATGATGGTTCCCACATGTGTTAGGTGACTCACATGGGCTACTAAGAGCTGATCATTAGAGTGAATATACCAATAGTACATACATCTAAAAGCTGTGTATTGTACGAGTACGAATACGGGTGCATACGAGTAGAATTATTGATGAAACTGAACGAGGATGTAATTGTAAGCATTTTTGTTAAGTAGAAGTATTTTGATAAGTGTCTAGAAGTCTTTAAAAAGTGAATGAATACATATTAAAACACTACATGTATATACATTTTAACTGAGTCGTTAAGTCATCGTTAGTCGTTACATGTAAATGTTGTTTTGAAACCTTTAGGTTAACGATCTTGTTAAATGTTGTTAACCCATTGTTTATTATATCTAAAGAGATGTTAAATTATTACATTATCATGATATTATGATATATTAATATATCTTAGTATGATATATATACAGTTAAATGTTGTTACAACGATAATCGTTACATATATGTCTCGTTTCGAAATCATTAAGTTAGTAGTCTTATTTTTACATATGCAGTTCATTGTTAATACACTTAATGACATGTTTACTTATCATTTATCATGATTAAATATAGTGTATCAATATCTTAATATCATTCATATGTATTTAGTAAGATGTTGTTATAACGATAATCGTTATATATATCGTTTCGAGTTTCTTAATTCAATAAACTCAATTTTATGTATATAACTCATTGTTAAAATACCTAATGAGATAATTACTTATCATAATATCATGTTAACTATATATATAATCATATATATGTCATCATATAGTTTTTACAAGTTGTAACGTTCGTGAATCACCGGTCAACTTGAGTGGTCAATTGTCTATATGAAACCTATTTCAATTAATCAAGTCTTAATAAGTTTGATTACTTAACATGTTGGAAACACTTAATCATGTAAATAACAATTTCATTTAATATATATAAACATGGAAAAGTTCTAGGTGCGAGTCTATATGGAGCACGAGCTATTGATGCAGCTCCTGGTACAAGGTCTATTTGAAATTCAACGGATCGATGTGGGGGTAATCCCGGTAATTCTTTCGGAAATACAACGGGAACATCACTGATTTTCTTTTCTTCAGGTTTAACTTCCAAGATGTGTGCTAGAATGACGAAACAGCCTTTTCTTATTAGTTTTTGCGCCTTCAAACTACTAATAAGATTTAACTTCGCGTTGTTCTTTTCTCCGTACACCATTAAAGGTTTTTCTTTTTCACGCATAATGCGAATTGCATTTTTGTAACAAACGACCTCTGCTCTTACCTTCTTCAACCAGTCCATGCCAATTATTACATCAAAACTCCCTAACTCGACTGGTATTAAATCAATCTTAAACGTTTCTTCACCCAGTTTAATTTCTCTATCCCGACATATATTATCTGCTGAAATTAATTTACCATTTGCTAATTCGAGTAAAAATTTATTATCCAAATGCGCCAATGGGCAACTTAATTTAGCACAAAATTCTCTACTCATATAGCTTCTATCCGCACCCGAATCAAATAAAACATAAGCAGATTTATCGTCAATAAGAAACGTACCCGTAACAAGCTCCGGGTGTTCCTGTGCTTCAGCCGCATTAATATTGAAAACTCTTCCACGGCCCTGCCCATTAGTATTCCCCTGATTTGGGCAATTTCTAATAATGTGGCCTGGTTTTCCACATTTATAACAAACAGCGTTGGTATTACTTGCTCCAACACTATTCGTTCCGGCATTACTTGTTCTGACACTATTTGTTCCTTTAGTTCTGTTAAACTTTGGTCCGTAGACCTCACACTTTGTCGCGCTATGACCATTTCTTTTACACCTGTTGCAAAATGTCGTGCAAAACCCCTGATGATTTTCTTCACACCTATGACATGGCTGTTTTTGGTTTTTGTTGCCGTTGTTGTTTTTGAGGTTGTTATTGGGATTTTTATTGTTGTTGAAACGGTTGTTGTAGTTGTTATTATTGTTGGGATGTTTGTTGTAGTTATTGTTAGGATTGCGGTTATTGTTGCGATTGTTGTTGCGGTTGTTGGGATAGTTGTTGCGATTGTGGTTGTAATTGTTATTGTTGTTGTACTGGTGACTCTTGTCACCGTTTTCCTCCCACTTCCTCTTGAGTTGTTTCGTGTTGGCTTCTTCGGCCGCCTGCTCTTTAATTCTTCCCTCAATCTGATTTATGAGTTTATGAGCCATTCGACTTGCCTTTTGTATGGAAGCGGGCTCGTGTGAACTCACATCTTCTTGAATCCTTACTGGTAACCCTTTTACAAACGCGTCGATTTTCTCTTCTTCATCTTCGAACGCTCCCAGACACAATAGGCATAACTCTGTGAATCGTCATTCATACGTGGTAATGTCAAACCCTTGTGTTCGTAACTCTCTAAGCTCTACCTTGAGCTTATTGAATTCGTTTCTAGGACGGTACTGCTCGTTCATCAATTGCTTGAATGCCGACCACGGTAGTGCGTAAGCAACATTTTGTCCTACCTGCTCAAGATAGGTGTTCCACCACGGTAACATAGTACCTGTGAAGGTATGCGTAGCATACTTAACTTTGTCCTCTTCAGTACACTTACTTATGGCAAACACCGATTCGACTTTCTCGGTCCATCGTTTCAATCCAATTGGTCCTTCGGTTCCATCAAATTCCAATGGTTTGCAGGAAGTGAATTCTTTGTAGGAGCATCCTACATGATTTCTTGCACCGTTAGCTGCATTGCTAGATTCAGAGTTATTGTTGGTATGTAGCGCAGCCTGTACTGTAGCTATGTTTGCAGCAAGAATGGTACGAAATTCCTCTTCGCTCATATTCATGGTGTGTCGAGTAGTCGGTGCCATTTCCTTCAAAATAGCCATCTGAATCGAGTTAATCATACAGAATATTAAGAGTAGTCAATAGTATTTCGTAGCATGATATGAACTCATTTATAAAAGCTTTTTCTTCATATTTGAAATGTCCCGTTCTTATTGATTAAAAACGTTCCATATTAATTGATTTCGTTGCGAGGTTTTGACCTCTATATGAAACATTTTTCAAAGACTGCATTCATTTTTAAAACAAACCATAACCTTTATTTCATAAATAAAGGTTTAAAAAGCTTTAGGTAGATTATCAAATAATGATAATCTAAAATATCCTGTTAACACACGACCATTACATAATGGTTTACAATACAAATATGTTACATCAAAATCAGTTTCTTGAATGCAGTTTTTACACAATATCATACAA
Organism: Rutidosis leptorrhynchoides; assembly: GCF_046630445.1. Classification (NCBI taxonomy): domain Eukaryota; kingdom Viridiplantae; phylum Streptophyta; class Magnoliopsida; order Asterales; family Asteraceae; genus Rutidosis; species Rutidosis leptorrhynchoides. The sequence goes on from NC_092341.1 coordinate 174,963,402, forward strand.
ACATGGACTCCAAATCTTGTCCTTAGTTTAGTATGCAACAGCGGAAGCTCTTAGTATTCACCTAAGAATAAACATGCTTTAAACGTCAACAAAAATGTTGGTGAGTTATAGGTTTAACCTATATATATTAAATCGTAACAATAGACCACAAGATTTCATATTTCAATACACATCCCATACATAGAGATAAAAATTATTCATATGGTGAACACCTGGTAACCGACATTAACAAGATGCATATATAAGAATATCCCTATCATTCCGGGACACCCTTCGGATATGATATAAATTTCGAAGTACTAAAGCATCCGGTACTTTGGATGGGGTTTGTTAAGCCCAATAGATCTATCTTTAGGATTCGCGTCAATTAGGGTATCTGTTCCCTAATTCTTAGATTACCAGACTTAATAAAAAGGTGCATATTCGATTTCGATAATTCAACCATAGAATGTAGTTTCACGTGTGATGACCCGGGAATTTCCGACCAAATTTAAACATAATCTTATATGATTCGACTCGATAAGCAAAGTCTATTAAACCGAGTCTCATTATGTTTGAACTATTTCATGATAACATTTGACCTTTAACTATTTCCGACGATTCACGAACCTTTAATTGTAACTAAGAATGTAAATATAAATAATTATATATAAAACTAATTATATTAGTATCAATGAACTATTAAGTAATTTTGTTATTATAAAAGATAACATTTAATAACTAAAGATTTTCATTTTGAATATATATAGTATATTGTGTATAAATGATTCAAACATATTTTACCAACGTTATCAAAATATTAAATGTACAATGTTATACTTTGTAGTTAATTGTTTAATATACATAATTAATCATCTACTCAACATTTAAAACATGATTTTATATATATGGTAGTATACATATATACATAAATATAACTATATATATATGATTTTATACATAATTATTATATTATGTATATGTAGAAATTTATAATATATCTATGATGAAATAATGTACTATTTTAATAAATATATATAATACTTACATATATAAAACATTTATATTTTTCATAATTACATACATAAGTATAATATAATTAGTATGTAAATAAATATTATAATATATTTATATTAAAATGCATAAATATATAATATTCAGTATATGTTACAATACATATTACATAATTATTAAATATTACATAATAATAGATGATATTAATAAATTAAATTTAAATACAAATATAGTTGTTGTAGTAATGTTATTTGTATCGTCAAATATCAATATTTGTATTCATAATATCACTTTATATCATATAAAGATGAAATTGGATGTATAAATTAGATTATTATTACTAATATTATTATTATCGATAAAATATTAATATTATCATAATTAGTATGGTATTATTATTATTATTATTATTATTATCATTTTTACAATTATTATTATCATTAATATTATATTTATCATTATTATTAATTTTATTAATTATTAATATTATTAGATATTAATAGTATTGTTATTATATATTATTATTATTAATTAAAAAAAAACAGTAGGGATCTATATTATACGCGTGACCTCTGTATCCTTTATCTCTATTATTATTATTTTTTTTGTTTCTTTCCTGCTCCCAACTCGTGAACCTGTGTTGACATTTTCTCCATTTTTTATCAACCGATCTCTATTATTACAACATGATTATGTATAATTGCAAATCAAATAAAAAGGAAATCCAATGGGATTAAAGAGCACAGCGATATTTTTTTTTCTTCTTCTCTGCACGCTCCAATTTTTTTTTCTCTTAATTCAATTTCGAATAAAGTTTCAAAATCTAAAAATGCAGAAAGGTTAGAAATCTTTCTTTGAATCTATCTGCAAAATCTCAACTCTCAAATCTTTATATCGATCTTGAATTTTGAAGTCAAAGTTTAGTTTAAAAAAAGTCAACAATTGTTCTTGAGACAAATTCGCGTTCGTGTATATGTTTCTGATCAAATTGACGATTCCAGTAGTTTTTATACATGTTTAGAAAACTATTTCGTGTTATAAACATTATCTATAATGTTATCTATTACGAAATCAATTTTTTTTTGTTTTGTTCCAAGAACCGACGCTGCAGTAGGCCTTTAGTATTTTTATTTTTTATTTTAGAACCCAAATTATTTTTTTCTGTAATGTTTTGAAGCTTTAAAGGGAACCCCGATTTTTTTTTTTTTTTTTTGGTTATTGATGTTTTGTTGAATCCATGAGACTTGTGGAGAAGAAGAGGAATAGAAGAAAAACAGTTTATATATAAAATTTAAATTCGATATTAGTACAGAGAATCAGAATTGGTGGGATGGTCGAGAGTGTTTGCGTGTGAGCATGTGGTCACGAGATCGAGTCCAGAGGACGGTAGTTTCTTTTTTTTTTTGAAACTCTTTTCATGTGAGGTAGTTTTCTTTTCTAATTTTATTATTGTTATTATATATTAATTATTATTAGTATTATTATTATTATTGTGATTGTTTTGATTGTTATTGTTATTGTTATTATTAGTATCATACTTGTTATCATATTTGAAAGTATTATAGACATTACTATTATTATTATGATAGGTATTAATAATATTATTATTAGTAATAAACTTATCATTTTAGTATTTTATCATCATTAGGATTATGATTATGATTATCATTATTATTATTATGAAGGAAATAAAAATATATTATTATCATCAATATTAGAATTTGTACCGGTTTATAAATAATAGTATCATCAGTACATTTACAATTAATAATATCATATTTATCAGTATCATCATTAATATTTACTAGTATTATTATGATTATCATTTATCATTTTATAAATATTAGAACCCTTATTATTAACATAAGTATGGTATTAGTATTAATATTATTTTAGAGTTATTATTATTAGTATCATTAACAGTTATCATTTTCATTTTTTTTGCTATTAGTATTATCATTATTAATAAAATTATTATTATTATTAGTAAATCATTATTATCTAAATTATTATTTTAACAAATAAATCTTTTGTACACTATATATATACTTATGGTATATACTAGGATTGTATTAATAATTCACATAACAAACTAATAAAATTTCATAAATACAATACTAACCACAAATATATGTATATAAATATATTAATGTCACTATTTATATAAACGTAAATCATTATAGATATATATACATAAAATAGATATATATATAAAATATAACTTAAAATATAATATAAGTATACGTTTTAAAATAAAGGTTAGAATAAATTCTACAAAACTATAATATATAAATAATACATATTAATAAATGAAATTTTGTAACTTACATTATACGTATTAATATATACACAATTGATATAGGTTCGTGAATCCGAGGCCAACCCTGCATTGTTCAATGACGTCATATGTATTTTTACTACAAAATACAGTATCGTGAGTTATAGTCCCACTTTTAAAATCTAATATTTTTGGGATGAGAATACATGCAGGTTTTATAAATGATTTACAAAATAGACACAAGTACGTGAAACTACATTCTATGGTTGAATTATCGAAATCGAATATGCCCCTTTTTATTAAGTCTGGTAATCTAAGAATTAGGGAACAGACACCCTAATTGACGCGAATCCTAAAGATAGATCTATCGGGCCCAACAAGCCCCATCCAAAGTACCGGATGTTTTAGTACTTCTAAATTTATATCATGTCCGAAGGAGGATCTCGGAATGATGGGGATATTCTTATATATGCATATTGTTAATGTCGGTTACCAGGTGTTCAATCCATATGAATGATATTTTTGTCTCTATGCATGGGACATATGTTTATGAGAAATGGAAATCTGAAATCTTGTGGTCTATTAAAATGATGGAAACGATTGTTTAAGTTAAACTAATGAACTCACCAACCTTTTGGTTGACACTTTAAAGCATGTTTATTCTCAGGTACGAAAGAAATCTTCCGCTGTGTATTTGCTCATTTTATAGATATTACTTGGAGTCATTCATGGCATATTTCAAAAGACGTTGCATTCAAGTCATCGAGTTCATCAAGATTATTATCAAGTCAATTATAGTTGGATATATTATGAAATGGTATGCATGCCTGTCAACTTTCGATGTAATGAAAGTTTGTCTTTTCAAAAACGAATGCAATGTTTGTAAAATGTATCATATAGAGGTCAAGTACCTCGCGATGTAATCAACTGTTGTGAATCGTTTATAATCGATATGGACTTCGTCCGGATGGATTAGGACGGGTCTTCACAGTTGGTATCAGAGCGGTGGTCTTAGCGAACCAGGTCTTGCATTAGTGAGTCTAACTGATAGTCGTTAGAATGCATTAATGAGTCTGGACTTCGACCGTGTTTGCATGTCAAAAGTTTTGCTTATCATTTAGTATCGAAAAATTATTTGCTTATCATCCTTAAAGTCTAAGACACGTCTTACTTCCTTTATTGCATAGACAGTGTATAGTTAAATTCATATCTTAGCGTATCTGTTATTGTTACCTTTGCCTGACAGCTTCCGTAGATTCCTCCGTAGCTTATGGGATTTTAGTATTATATATGCATATGTAAATTATGTATTGCAGGGTACTAATCTACATCCTATAATCTATTTCTTATCGAAAATCCTTCATCTGATCGTACGAGATGAATCCCTTAACCAGTTCGAGTCCATCAGATTTCGATAGCTATTTCGATAGTTATTCCGACAGCTATTTCGATATGGATTTCCACTCGAGCTCCGAAAGCAGAGTAACCGGAATGAATCGATCAATTAGCCATCATCTATTCTGAATGAATTGGAGATGGGTTCGTAGTCGACTTAATCAATGGAAACGCGAAGAAGGCGATCATTTCCACTAACCAAATTCACCTCTTGGCAATGAACCTAAAACGTTTACCGGCGAACCTGTTCGAGACACCATTTTCTCTCTCATTTCCAAAGTATCTCATCACGATCATATACTATCTCAGATTCTAAACCTCATTCATCCGCTCGTCCGAACCGACAATCATCCCGGTGTAATAGAAGAAGTTAACGAACTTCGCGCATAAGTTGTAGTCTTGGAAAATATGGTGCAAAACGTACCAGCTTCATCCAAATCACCGGCACCAACAGTACCACCAACAACCCAAATTTAAATATCATATGCCTCAACATCTCAATCTATACCTCGAGTATAATCATCATTCTACATTACATTCTACATCAGTTATCTTCGTTCGACATGGTGATTATGTAATCTCTAATGTTTTAGAGATTATTTATTCTAGTTCCAACTGAAAACTAAATGAGTTTAATATCATGTTAACTCATTAAATTCATGATTACATTTGAAGAAAATATATATGTATATATGTTTTCATAAAGATTGTAATTAAAAATTCTTTTGTACAACTGTTAATAATAAAAATATTTTAACGGGTAGGTAATACCCGAGGAATATTTAAATTTCACATTAATAAGTTACACTGTATATTCTTCGAATCTGATTCAACAGTTATTCACTATCCTATTTACAACCACCGGGATACTTATCCATTCACCAAAGAATAACTATTTTCATTCAAATTCAATTTCATATTTGAATTTTGACCTATCAGAATCCAACAAGTGGCATAATGAAGAAATAATGGACACAATAAAAATTGATTAGAAACAGACTAATTAACAATATTAAATTTTATTAAGAAACCACGCTAACAAAATCCTAGCTAACTGTTCCTAGCTAACTGTTAATTCCGTATTACATTTTATTTATCGCAATTTATTTATCGCAATTTATATTCTCGCAATTTTATTTATTGTCATTTAATTTCTGTTATTTACTTTACGCACTTTATTTATCGTCATTTAATTTCTGTTATTTATTTTACGCACTTTAAATATCGGGACACGTATACAAGGTTTTGACATATCATATCGACACATCTATATATATTATTTGGAATCACCATAGACACTCTATATGCAGTAATGATCGAGTTCTCTATACAGGGTTGAGGTTGATTCTATAATAATATATATATACTTTGAGTTGTGATCGAGTCTGAGACATGTACACGGGTCACGATACGTATTAATTAATTCAAATATTATATATTAAACTATATATGAATGATTGCACTGTCAACTGTGGACTATCGACTGTGGACTAATAACATTGGACAATTAAAATGAATTAAAATATTGAATATAACATATGAAACTAAACAATTCTTCAAGTTTGCCACTTGATTTCGTCTTAAACCTCATTTGTATCTTCACGATTACATTCTGCGTTCAAACCTTTCATGATTCTTGAAAACACCTCAATCGATAGGATGAATCAACCGCACTTCATCTACAGAAGGAAAGATTTATGCATATAGTTATGCACCTGAGAAACTCTCGGCAATTGAGTAAAAGTTCAACACGTAGCCGCGTCAGATCCTTTGGCATTTATTAACAAAAATAACTTTGCGATCCCTTTTCAAAATTAGCCAATTTTGTCACAGCTCCAACAAGTCAACTTCGACTTTTCGTACGAAACAACCTTATTATAACGTTTATATATACGCATGCTCTTTTATTGTTACCAGGTAACCTTTCATATTCCATCATATTACCATCAGCGTTTAATCATCTAAAAACACAATTCTCCTGAAACCACCTCGGATTAATAACCGATGATTCAGATATCATAGCATTAAATGCAGAGGAAACAGAAAAATGGTATATGGTCTAAACGGACAAAAGTTTGATGATAAATAAAGGAGTGTTAGGAACGCTCGATAGAAAATTGGGTATTGAAAAACAGATTGAGTTACCCATGAAGGAGACCAAGGACAAATACAAGGACCAAATCCTATATTCAAAGGATTCAGGTAATTCTGGATCCGTTGAAATCTTTAGAGAATATCTTGCTCCGAAGTCATGTTAAAATCTTGCGGAAAATCTTTCTCCATCAACCGTCGAACTTAGAAATTCCAAAATATCATCATCAATATCTTTGATATTTCTGAGGATATTTTCATAAATATTCTCGTCCGAAATTATATACCTCTTCGTGCTTCCTGTGTATCAATATATTGGAAACATTCAATAGAAAATATAGTACCGAAAAGCAGATTATGCGAAACTATGAAGAAAGCCGTGGATAAATCACAAAGAATAAGTTTGACTTCAAAGAATCCAAATAATTCAATGTCTGCTAAAGTCTATAGTGAATAACTTGCTCCTTACTCTAAACCCTTGCAGACAATAGTTTCTATCATCCTCTGATCTTAGATATTCTGAGATATTATCGTACCTTTCATTATAAATATCCTCCATATTTCTGGAGATATTTTTATAACTATTCTTATCTGAAATCATTAATCTTTTCGTGCTATCAGTATTACATCATATAGAAACTGTTAGTTTCTATATTCTGTAAATTTTCAAGCTTAAAATATGAATGTTATTATAGTAATGATGGGAACTGATGCATGAGTTAGTATAATATAATGACACTTGATCAACGTGATTATATTACAGTAAGTCATGCTGAGTTTCTAAATGAAACGTGATGATTCACAGATCATAACGTCATCATGTGCCATGTTACATAACTCTTTCATCCTACTTAACTCCGTAACAAATCAAGAAAATGTATTCTTGATGGTTCTATCTTCCGTGATGTTGATAAATTTGAAAATCAAATCGTGCTATCACGTTCCTTCATGCTTAGAACATTATAATCATTCGAAACTCTATATCTATAAATTCTGGACCATTATTCGCTTGACTTGAAGTCGGGAAGAGAAAACAAAAGCATAGAGCTTTGAAATATAAGGGAGAATATAAAGTCCGATAACAACACATAAATTACAAACCGTGTATATCAATGTTTATCGCAACATAAAGACACGGGAGAATTAAAAACATTATAATCCCGAGGGCGAAGTAGAAGAAAGCAGATTCCTCTGGTGGAAGTTGGAAAAGGAGAATGATTGTTGCGATAGTAAGGATGAGGACAAGGATCAGAACTGGATTAATCATTTTCAGAATCTTTTGGATGTATGAACTAAGAAAGAAAGTATAAGAATGGTGAGAATAATGGAAAGGAAGAGCTTAATTTATACTGGAAATATCAGACGTAGTAATCGGGGCAGATCACCGTATTTAATTAAAGAGATCTTAATTTCCATAAATCCCGAAGAATCAGATTTTATAGATCTTCAAGATTTTCTTTAAATCCCTTAAATTCCGGAATTCAACCAATGCAATGTCAAAAGTTAAGACGCGCCTTATTTTCTAAATTCAAACCTGACTACGTCAAAAGTTAAAAACAAATCTTTGTTTCTCATTTCATCCTTTTGTGAATAGCTTCATTCGCACTCTTCGAATAATCGAATTATTTTTATCCATATTACTCAATGATGATAAAACTCAAGTTATCAACTCATATTCGTCAGGAAAACATATTTATTGTTAGCTATGACGACCTCACTCAAATTTCGGGACGAAATTTCTTTAACGGGTAGGTACTGTGATGACCCGGGAATTTCCGACCAAATTTAAACATAATCTTATATGATTCGACTCGATAAGCAAAGTCTATTAAACCGAGTCTCATTATGTTTGAACTATTTCATGATAACATTTGACCTTTAACTATTTCCGACGATTCACGAACCTTTAATTGTAACTAAGAATGTAAATATAAATAATTATATATAAAACTAATTATATTAGTATTAATGAACTATTAAGTAATTTTGTTATTATAAAAGATAACATTTAATAACTAAAGATTTTCATTTTGAATATATATAGTATATTGTATATAAATGATTCAAACATATTTTACCAACGTTATCAAAATATTAAATGTACAATGTTATACTTTGTAGTTAATTGTTTAATATACATAATTAATCATCTACTCAACATTTAAAACATGATTTTATATATATGGTAGTATACATATATACATAAATATAACTATATATATATGATTTTATACATAATTATTATATTATGTATATGTAGAAATTTATAATATATCTATGATGAAATAATGTACTATTTTAATAAATATATATAATACTTACATATATAAAACATTTATATTTTTCATAATTACATACATAAGTATAATATAATTAGTATGTAAATAAATATTATAATATATTTATATTAAAATGCATAAATATATAATATTCAGTATATGTTACAATACATATTACATAATTATTAAATATTACATAATAATAGATGATATTAATAAATTAAATTTAAATACAAATATAGTTGTTGTAGTAATGTTATTTGTATCGTCAAATATCAATATTTGTATTCATAATATCACTTTATATCATATAAAGATGAAATTGGATGTATAAATTAGATTATTATTACTAATATTATTATTATCGATAAAATATTAATATTATCATAATTAGTATGGTATTATTATTTTTATTATCATTTTTACAATTATTATTATCATTAATATTATATTTATCATTATTATTAATTTTATTAATTATTAATATTATTAGATATTAATAGTATTGTTATTATATATTATTATTATTAATTAAAAAAAAACAGTAGGGATCTATATTATACGCGTGACCTCTGTATCCTTTATCTCTATTATTATTATTTTTTTTGTTTCTTTCCTGCTCCCAACTCGTGAACCTGTGTTGACATTTTCTCCATTTTTTATCAACCGATCTCTATTATTACAACATGATTATGTATAATTGCAAATCAAATAAAAAGGAAATCCAATGGGATTAAAGAGCACATCGATATTTTTTTTTCTTCTTCTCTGCACGCTCCAATTTTTTTTTTCTCTTAATTCAATTTCGAATAAAGTTTCAAAATCTAAAAATGCAGAAAGGTTAGAAATCTTTCTTTGAATCTATCTGCAAAATCTCAACTCTCAAATCTTTATATCGATCTTGAATTTTGAAGTCAAAGTTTAGTTAAAAAAAAGTCAACAATTGTTCTTGAGACAAATTCGCGTTCGTGTATATGTTTCTGATCAAATTGACGATTCCAGTAGTTTTTATACATGTTTAGAAAACTATTTCGTGTTATAAACATTATCTATAATGTTATCTATTATGAAATCAATTTTTTTTGTTTTGTTCCAAGAACCGACGCTGCAGTAGGCCTTTAGTATTTTTTTTTTTATTTTAGAACCCAAATTATTTTTTTTCTGTAATGTTTTGAAGCTTTAAAGGGAACCCCGATTTTTTTTTTTTTTTTTGGTTATTGATGTTTTGTTGAATCCATGAGACTTGTGGAGAAGAAGAGGAATAGAAGAAAAACAGTTTATATATAAAATTTAAATTCGATATTAGTACAGAGAATCAGAATTGGTGGGATGGTCGAGAGTGTTTGCGTGTGAGCATGTGGTCACGAGATCGAGTCCAGAGGACGGTAGTTTCTTTTTTTTTTTGAAACTCTTTTCATGTGAGGTAGTTTTCTTTTCTAATTTTATTATTGTTATTATATATTAATTATTATTAGTATTATTATTATTATTGTGATTGTTTTGATTGTTATTGTTATTGTTATTATTAGTATCATACTTGTTATCATATTTGAAAGTATTATAGACATTACTATTATTATTATGATAGGTATTAATAATATTATTATTAGTAATAAACTTATCATTTTAGTATTTTATCATCATTAGGATTATGATTATGATTATCATTATTATTATTATGAAGGAAATAAAAATATATTATTATCATCAATATTAGAATTTGTACCGGTTTATAAATAATAGTATCATCAGTACATTTACAATTAATAATATCATATTTATCAGTATCATCATTAATATTTACTAGTATTATTATGATTATCATTTATCATTTTATAAATATTAGAACCCTTATTATTAACATAAGTATGGTATTAGTATTAATATTATTTTAGAGTTATTATTATTAGTATCATTAACAGTTATCATTTTCATTTTTTTTGCTATTAGTATTATCATTATTAATAAAATTATTATTATTATTAGTAAATCATTATTATCTAAATTATTATTTTAACAAATAAATCTTTTGTACACTATATATATACTTATGGTATATACTAGGATTGTATTAATAATTCACATAACAAACTAATAAAATTTCATAAATACAATACTAACCACAAATATATGTATATAAATATATTAATGTCACTATTTATATAAACGTAAATCATTATAGATATATATACATAAAATAGATATATATATAAAATATAACTTAAAATATAATATAAGTATACGTTTTAAAATAAAGGTTAGAATAAATTCTACAAAACTATAATATATAAATAATACATATTAATAAATGAAATTTTGTAACTTACATTATACGTATTAATATATACACAATTGATATAGGTTCGTGAATCCGAGGCCAACCCTGCATTGTTCAATGACGTCATATGTATTTTTACTACAAAATACAGTATCGTGAGTTATAGTCCCACTTTTAAAATCTAATATTTTTGGGATGAGAATACATGCAGGTTTTATAAATGATTTACAAAATAGACACAAGTACGTGAAACTACATTCTATGGTTGAATTATCGAAATCGAATATGCCCCTTTTTATTAAGTCTGGTAATCTAAGAATTAGGGAACAGACACCCTAATTGATGCGAATCCTAAAGATAGATCTATCGGGCCCAACAAGCCCCATCCAAAGTACCGGATGTTTTAGTACTTTGAAATTTATATCATGTCCGAAGGAGGATCCCGGAATGATGGGGATATTCTTATATATGCATATTGTTAATGTCGGTTACCAGGTGTTCAATCCATATGAATGATATTTTTGTCTCTATGCATGGGACGTATGTTTATGAGAAATGGAAATCTGAAATCTTGTGGTCTATTAAAATGATGGAAACGATTGTTTAAGTTAAACTAATGAACTCACCAACCTTTTGGTTGACACTTTAAAGCATGTTTATTCTCAGGTACGAAAGAAATCTTCCGCTGTGTATTTGCTCATTTTATAGATATTACTTGGAGTCATTCATGGCATATTTCAAAAGACGTTGCATTCGAGTCGTCGAGTTCATCAAGATTATTATCAAGTCAATTATAGTTGGATATATTATGAAATGGTATGCATGCCTGTCAACTTTCGATGTAATGAAAGTTTGTCTTTTCAAAAACGAATGCAATGTTTGTAAAATGTATCATATAGAGGTCAAGTACCTCGCGATGTAATCAACTGTTGTGAATCGTTTATAATCGATATGGACTTCGTCCGGATGGATTAGGACGGGTCTTCACATCACGTACTTGTGTCTATTTTGTAAATCATTTATAAAACCTTCATGTATTCTCATTCTAAAAATATTAGATTTTAAAAGTGGGACTATAACTCACTTTCACAGATTTTTACTTCATCGGGAAGTAAGACTTGGCCACTGGTTGATTCACGAACCTATAACAATATATACATATATATCAAAGTATGCTCAAAATATATTTACAACACTTTTAATATATTTTGATATTTTAAGTTTATTAACTCAGCTGTCCTCGTTAATAACCTACAACTAGTTGTCCACAGTTATTTATATATATATATATATATATATATATATATATATATATATATACAGAAATAAATCGATAAATATTATCTTGAATCAATCCACCACCCAGTGTATACGTATCTCAGTATTGATCACAACTCAAACTATATATATTTTGGAATCAACCTCAACCCTGTATAGCTAACTCCAACATTCACATATAGAGTGTCTATGGTTGTTCCGAAATGTATATAGATGTGTCGAAATGATAGGTCAAAACATTGTATACGTGTCTATGGTATCTCAAGATTACATAATATACAATACAAGTTGATTAAGTTATGGTTGGAATAGATTTGTTATCAATTTTCACGTAGCTAAAATGAGAAAAATTATCCAATCTTGTTTTACCCATAACTTCTTCATTTTAAATCCGTTTTGAGTGAATCAATTTGCTATGGTTTCATATAGAACTATATTTTATGAATCTAAACATAAAAAGTATAGGTTTATAGTCAAAAAAATAAGTTACAAGTCATTTTTGTAAAGGTAGTCATTTCAGTCGAAAGAACGACGTCTAGATGACCATTTTAGAAAACATACTTCCACTTTGAGTTTAACCATAATTTTTGGATATAGTTTCATGTTCATAATAAAAATCATTTTCCCAAAATAACAACTTTTAAATCAAAGTTTATCATAGTTTGTAATTAACTAACCCAAAACAGCCCGCGGTGTTACTACGACGGCGTAAATCCGATTTTACGGTGTTTTTCGTGTTTCCAGGTTTTAAATCATTAAGTTAGCATATCATATAGATATATAACATGTGTTTAGTTTATTTTAAAAGTCAAGTTAAAAGGATTAACTTTTATTTGCAAACAAGTTTAGAATTAACTAAACTATGTTCTAGTGATTACAAGTTTAAACCTTCGAATAAGATAGCTTTATATATATGAATAGAATGATGTTATGAACATCATTACTACCTTAAGTTCCTTGGATAAACCTACTGGAAATGAGAAAAATAGATCTAGCTTCAAAGGATCCTTGGATGGCTTGAAAGTTCTTGAAGCAGAATCATGACACGAAAACAATTTTAAGTAAGATTTCTACTCGAAATAAGATTGTTATAGTTATAGAAATTGAATTAAAGTTTGAATATGATTATTACCTTGTATTATAAAGATAACCTACTGTAAGTAACAAAGGTTTCTTGATCTTGGATGATTACTTGGAATGGATTTAGAAAACTTGGAAGTAAACTTGCAATCTTGGAAGTATTCTTGATTTTATGAAACTAGAACTTTTGGAATTTATGAAGAACATTTAGAACTTGAAGATAGAACTTGAGAGAGATCAATTAGATGAATAAAATTGAAGAATGAAAGTGTTTGTAAGTGTTTTTGGTCGTTGGTGTATGGATTAGATATAAAGGATATGTAATTTTGTTTTCATGTAAATAAGTCATGAATGATTACTCATATTTTTGTAATTTTATGAGATATTTTATGCTAGTTGCCAAATGATGGTTCCCACATGTGTTAGGTGACTCACATGGGCTGCTAAGAGCTGATCATTAGAGTGTATATACCAATAGTACATACATCTAAAAGCTGTGTATTGTACGAGTACGAATACGGGTGCATACGAGTAGAATTGTTGTTGAAACTGAACGAGGATGTAATTGTAAGCATTTTTGTTAAGTAGAAGTATTTTGATAAGTGTCTTGAAGTCTTTCAAAAGTGTATGAATACATATTAAAACACTACATGTATATACATTTTAACTGAGTCGTTAAGTCATCGTTAGTCGTTACATGTAAATGTTGTTTTGAAACCTTTAGGTTAACGATCTTGTTGAATGTTGTTAACCCATTGTTTATTATAACAAATGAGATGTTAAATTGTTATATTATCATGATATTATGATATATAATATATCTTAGTATGATATATATACAGTTAAATGTCATTACAATGATAATCGTTACATATATGTCTCGTTTCGAAATCATTAAGTTAGTAGTCTTATTTTTACATATGTATTTCATTGTTAATACACTTAATAATATATTTACTTATAATTTAACATAATTAACCAAGTGTATCAATATCTTAATATGATTCATATGTACCTAGTAAGACGTTGTTATAACGATAATCGTTATATATATATATATATATATCGTTTTCGAGTTTCTTAAATTAATAGTCTCATTTTTATGTATATAACTCATTGTTAAAATACCTAATGAGATACATACTTATAATAAAATCATGTTAACTATATATATAACCATATATATGTCATCGTATAGTTTTTACAAGTTTTAACGTTCGTGAATCACCGGTCAACTTGGGTGGTCAATTGTCTATATGAAACCTATTTCAATTAATCAAGTCTTAACAAGTTTGATTGCTTAACATGTTGGAAACACTTAATCATGTAAATAATAGTTTCATTTAATATATATAAACATGGAAAAGTTCGGGTCACTACAATATTAACGTTTTATAAGTTTAAATTCGGGTACTACCTACCCGTTAAGTTCATACTTAGTAGCTAATATACAATTCAACTACTACAATTCCATATGAAAAACTGATTATAATAATATATCACATATAAATATTCTTCAAACTTACAACATCGCTATATTACATATAACATGAAATATAGTACACTTTGATACATGATAGTTTTGAAGATAAATCTAGTTAATACGCAAGTTGTTCAGCAATGGAAATAAAGACACGTAATTCATAAGTCCAGAAACAAGTCATGCATTCTGGTTTTACTAAGACGACTTCCCATCCTTGGTCTTGTGGAAAATAACCGTTATGACCATTGGCTAGGTAGCATGTTGTAATGTCGTCAAAAGAACGAGGGTTTTGTAATGTCCAACAGCCCCGTAATAATCTAAAAACCTTGTTTCTCACCCCAACTACTGAATCCGTCACTTGTGGGAAGGTTTTATTTAAAAGCTGCAATCCGATGTTCTTTTTCTCACTTTGGTAAGAAGCAAACATCACTAAACCGTAAGCATAACATGCTTCTTTATGTTGCATGTTAGAAGCTCTTTCTAATTCACGAAATCCTATGTTGGGATATGTTGAGTTAAAATAGGTTCTTAACCCGTAGCGTAAAATTGAATTTGGGTTCCCCGCATTTAATGCTTTAAAGAAAATACGGCGTAACTTACGGTCTCCCCAATGTGATATACCCCACCTATCAAAGGAAAGCCTTTTATAAACTAAGGCATTTCTGGAAAGTCTTTCAAATGTTTGACAAGTTAATTTTGCCATAATTAATTGTGCTGATGAATTCTGACCGACTCTAGACAAGGTTTCCTCAATCATATCCTCTGGTAGATCTTCTAAAATATTCGGTTGTCTACCCTTAACGTCCATTTTGTTTTTATACTGTAAAATAGACAAGGATTAGATTCGTAAAAGATAATTAACAAACAATACAAGCAATTTTTACATAGAACATAAAAGTACAAGCACACTACAATACATATAATACACAACATGATTATAAACCTCTAATCTAAATCACTAGTTTCTTCTTCTTCAGACTTGGTTCATTTTCCTAATTTTCTAGAAATATTTGGTGTTCCTCTAATACGAGCCATCGTTTTCCCCAATGGTTTAGAAAAACCTGGTGGTTTAGAGGTTCCCGGGTCATTGTTACATTTTAGGAAATATGGATGTTGCCGATACATATAAAGTTCATCGGGGTTGGAATCGGGTTTCTCTATTTATATACCTTTTCCCTTATTATTTTCTTTCGTTTTATTAAATTGGGTCGAGGTAATTTCTATAACATCATCGGAATCCTCATCGGGATCCAATTCATCGAAAAATTGGTAATCTTCCCAATATTTTGCTTCCTCGGCGGCAACACCGTTGACCATTATTAACTTTGGTCCGTTGGTTGAGGATTTTCTTTTATTTAATTGATTTACTATAGGTATCAATATTTCTTCCTCCGGAACCTCTTCTTCTTCCGGTTTCATAACCCGTCCTAATCCATCCGGACGAAGTCCATATCGATTATAAACGATTCATAATAATTGAATACATCGCGAGGTACTTGACCTCTATATGATACATTTTACAAACATTGCATTTGTTTTTAAAAGACAAACTTTCTTTACATCGAAAGTTGACGGCATGCATATCATTTCATAATATATCCAACTATAATTGACTAAATAATAATCTTGATGAACTCAATGACTCGAATGCAACGTCTTTTGAAATATGTCTTGAATGACTCCAAGTAATATCTCTAAGATGAGCAATTGCACAACAGAAGATTTCTTTCATACCTGAGAATAAACATGCTTTAAAGTGTCAACCAAAAAGTTGGTGAGTTCATTAGTTTAACATAAATAATCATTTCCATCATTTTAATAGACCACAAGATTTTCAGTTCTCATAAATATACGTCCCATGCATAGAGACAAAAATATCATTCATATGGTGAACACTGTAGTGACCCGAACTTTTCCATGTTTATATATATATTAAATGAAATTGTTATTTACATGATTAAGTGTTTCCAACATGTTAAGCGATCAAACTTGTTAAGACTTGATTAATTGAAATAGGTTTCATATAGACAATTGACCACCCAAGTTGACCGGTGATTCACGAACGTTAAAACTTGTAAAAACTATACGATGACATATATATGGTTATATATATAGTTAACATGATTTTATTATAAGTATGTATCTCATTAGGTATTTTAACAATGAGTTATATACATAAAAATGAGACTATTAATTTAAGAAACTCGAAAACGATATATATAACGATTATCATTATAACAACGTCTTACTAGGTACATATGAATCATATTAAGATATTGATACACTTGGTTAATTATGTTAAATGATAAGTAAATATATTATTAAGTGTATTAACAATGAAATACATATGTAAAAATAAGACTACTAATTTAATGATTTCGAAACGAGACATATATGTAACGATTATCGTTGTAACGACATTTAACTGTATATATATCATACTAAGATATATTATATATCATAATATCATGATAATATAACAATTTAACATCTCATTTGTTATAATAAATAATGGGTTAACAACATTCAACAAGATCGTTAACCTAAAGGTTTCAAAACAACATTTACATGTAACGACTAACGATGACTTAACGACTCAGTTAAAATGTATATACATGTAGTGTTTTAACATGTATTCATACACTTTTGAAAGACTTCAAGACACTTATCAAAATACTTCTACTTAACAAAAATGCTTACAATTACATCCTCGTTCAGTTTCATCAACAATTCTACTCGTATATACCCGTATTCGTACTCGTACAATACACAGCTTTTAGATGTATGTACTATTGGTATATACACTCCAATTATCAGCTCTTAGCAGCCCATGTGAGTCACCTAACACATTTGGGAACCATCATTTGGCAAATAGCATGAAATATCTCATAAAATTACAAAAATATGAGTAATCATTCATGACTTATTTACATGAAAACAAAATTACATATCCTTTATATCTAATCCATACACCAACGACCAAAAACACCTACAAACACTTTCATTCTTCAATTTTCTTCATCTAATTGATCTCTCTCAAGTTCTATCTTCAAGTTCTAAGTGTTCTTCATAAATTCCAAAAGTTCTAGTTTCATTAAATCAAGAATACTTCCAAGATTGCAAGTTTACTTCCAAGTTTTCTAAATCCATTCCAAGTAATCATCCAAGATCAAGAAACCTTTGTTACTTACGGTAGGTTATCTTTATAATACAAGGTAATAATCATATTCAAACTTTAATTCAATTTCTATAACTATAACAATCTTATTTCGAGTGGAAATCTTACTTGAAATTGTTTTCGTGTCATGATTCTGCTTCAAGAACTTTCAAGCCATCCAAGGATCCTTTGAAGCTAGATCTATTTTTATCTTTACAGTAGGTTTATCCAAGGAACTTGAGGTAGTAATGATGTTCATAACATCATTCAATTCATACATATAAAGCTATCTTATTCGAAGTTTTAAACTTGTAATCACTAGAACATAGTTTAGTTAATTCTAAACTTGTTCGCAAATAAAAGTTAATCCTTCTAAATTGACTTTTAAAATCAACTAAACACATGTTCTATATCTATATGATATGCTAACTTAATGATTTAAAACATGGAAACACGAAAAACACCGTAAAACCGGATTTACGCCGTCGTAGTAACACCGCGGGCTGTTTTGGGTTAGTTAATTAAAAACTATGATAAAATTTGATTTAAAAGTTGTTATTCTGGAAAAATGATTTTTATTATGAACATGAAACTATATCCAAAAATTATGGTTAAACTCAAAGTGGAAGTATGTTTTCTAAAATGGTCATCTAGACGTCGTTCTTTCGACTGAAATGACTACCTTTACAAAAATGACTTGTAACTTATTTTTCTGAATATAAACCTATGCTTTTACTGTTTAGATTCATAAAGAAGAGTTCAATATGAAACCATAGCAATTTGATTCACTCAAAACGGATTTAAAATGAAGAAGTTATGGGTAAAACAAGATTGGATAATTTTTCTCATTTTAGCTACGTGAAAATTGGTAACAAATCTATTCCAACCATAACTTAATCAACTTGTATTGTATATTATGTAATCTTGAGATACCATAGACACGTATACAATGTTTCGACCTATCATGTTGACACATCTATATATATTTCGGAACAACCATAGACACTCTATATGTGAATGTTGGAGTTAGCTATACAGGGTTGAGGTTGATTCCAAAATATATATAGTTTGAGTTGTGATCAATACTGAGATACGTATACACTGGGTCATGGATTGATTCAAGATAATATTTATTGATTTATTTCTGTACATCTAACTGTGGACAACTAGTTGTAGGTTACTAACGAGGACAGCTGACTTAATAAACTTAAAACATCAAAATATATTAAAAGTGTTGTAAATATATTTTGAACATACTTTGATATATATGTATATATTGTTATAGGTTCGTGAATCAACCAGTGGCCAAGTCTTACTTCCCGACGAAGTAAAAATCTGTGAAAGTGAGTTATAGTCCCACTTTTAAAATCTAATATTTTTGGGATGAGAATACATGCAGGTTTTATAAATGATTTACAAAATAGACACAAGTACGTGAAACTACATTCTATGGTTAAATTATCGAAATCGAATATGCCCCTTTTTCTTAAGTCTGGTAATCTAAGAATTAGGGAACAGACTCCCTAATTGACGCGAATCCTAAAGATAGATCTATTGGGCCTAACAAACCCCATCCAAAGTACCGGATGCTTTAGTACTTCGAAATTTATATCATATCCGAAGGGTGTCCCGGAATGATGGGGATATTCTTATATATGCATCTTGTTAATGTCGGTTACCAGGTGTTCACCATATGAATGATTTTTATCTCTATGTATGGGATGTGTATTGAAATATGAAATCTTGTGGTCTATTGTTACGATTTGATATATATAGGTTAAACCTATAACTCACCAACATTTTTGTTGAGGTTTAAAGCATGTTTATTCTCAGGTGAATACTAAGAGCTTCCGCTGTTGCATACTAAAATAAGGACAAGATTTGGAGTCCATGTTTGTATGATATTGTGTAAAAACTGCATTCAAGAAACTGATTTCGATGTAACATATTTGTATTGTAAACCATTATGTAATGGTCGTGTGTAAACAGGATATTTTAGATTATCATTATTTGATAATATACGTAAAGCTTTTTAAACCTTTATTTATGAAATAAAGGTTATGGTTTGTTTTAAAAATGAATGCAATCTTTGAAAAACGTCTCATATAGAGGTCAAAACCTCGCAACGAAATCAATTAATATGGAACGTTTTTAATCAATAAGAACGGGACATTTCAGTTGGTATCCGAGTGTTGGTCTTAGAGAACCAGAAATTTGCATTAATGTGTCTTATCGAGTTTGTTAGGATGCATTAGTGAGTCTGGACTTCGATCATGTTTTCTTTAAAAATGATTGCTTAACATTTTTGTTGGAAACTATATATTATTAACATGTATATACTATGTGATATATTAATCTCTTAACATGTTTGATATTGTGTGATAGATGTCTACCTCTAGCACAAATCCCATTGACTCACCTAATAATAACGAAGAGTCGAATATATATTGGACTGATTCACAAGTTCCCGAAGAAGAACCGGAAGAAGAATCAGAACCGGAAGAAGAATCAGAACCGGAAGAGGAAGAATCGGAGGAGGAAATAGAACCGGTGGGGGAAATAATAAAACGGTTAAGTAAAAGAAAATCCTTAACCAACCGACCAAGGTTAATTATGGTCAATGGTGTTTCCGCCAAGGAAGCAAAATATTGGGAGGATTACCAATTCTCCGATGAATCGGATTCCGACGAGAATTCCGATGATGTTATAGAAATTACCCCAACTGAATTTAAAAAGGCAAAATAAAATAATAAGGGAAAGGGCATAAAAATAGAGAAATCTAATTCCAACCCCGATGAACTTTATATGTATCGTCAACCCCCGAAGCCCTTAAGTTGTAACAATGACCCGGGAACCTCTAAACCACCAGGTTTATCTAAACCGTTATGGAAAACGACAGCTCGTATTAGGGGAACATCATATATCCCTAGAAACTTGGCAAAACGAACCAAAACTGAAGAAGAAGAAACGAGCGAGTCGGAATAAGATAGTTGTATTCGTGTGGTGTAATATATGTAATATAGTGTGCTTATGCTTTATGATATATGTAAAAATTGCTTGTATTAATAAATATTTTTTTATGAATCTAACTCTTGTCTATTTTACAGTATAAAAACACAAAATGGATAGACAACCCAATATTTTAAGAGACCTACCCGGAGACATGATTGATGAAATCTTGTCTAGAGTCGGTCAGAATTCTTCAGCACAACTATTTACGGCGAAATCAGTTTGTAAGACATTCGAAGAACGTTCCAAGAATGTCTTGGTTTATAAGAGACTTTCGTTTGAAAGATGGGGGATATCACATTGGGAAACCCATAAGTTACGATGTGTTTACTTTGACGCATATATTACGGGGAACCCAAATGCTATTTTACGCAACGGGTTAAGAAATTATTTTGACTCAATGTATCCGAATATAGGACTTCATGATTTAGAAAAAGCGGCTAACATGCAACATAAAGAAGCATGCTATGCTTACGGGTTAGTAATGTTCGCTTCTCACCAAAGTGAGAAAAAGAACATCGGGCTACAACTATTAAACAAAACGTTCCCACAAGTGATGGAGTCGGTAAATGGGGTAAGAAATGAGGTTTTTAGGTTATTACGAGACTGTTGGTCATTACGTAACCCTCGTCCCTTTGATGACGTTACAACACGATGTCTTATCAACGGCCATAACGGTTATGTTCCACAAGACCAAGGATGGGAAGTAGTCCTAGTAAAACCAGAATGCATGACTTGTTTCTGGACGTATGAATTACGTGTCTTTATTGCCTTTGCTGAACGACTTGTGTACTAGCTAGAATTATCTTCACAACTATCTTGTATCAAAGTTATTGTGTGCTATATTTCATGCTTTATGTAAAATAAGAGGTATTGTAAGTTTGTAAAATATTGTATAAAAGTTTGAACGCGAAATATTATTATAATCAGTTTTTCATATAGAATTGTAGTAGTTGAATTGTATATTAGCTACTAAGTATGAACTTAACGGGTAGGTACTACCCGAATTTAAACTTATAAAATGCTAATATGAAGAAAAAGCTTTTATAAATGAGTTCATATTATGCTATGAAATACTATTAACTACTCTTAATATTCTGTATGATTAACTTGTTCCATTTGACTATTTTGAAGGAAATGGCACCGACTACTCGACACACCGTGAATATGAATGAAGAGGAATTCCGTACTTTTCTAGCTTCAAACATAGCCGCAGTACAGGCTACGCTACATACCAACAATAACCTTGGATCTAGCAGTACAGGAAATCGTGTAGGATGCACCTACAAAGAATTCACTGCCTGCAAACCTTTGGAATTTGATGGAACCGAAGGACCGATCGGATTGAAACGGTGGAACGAGAAGGTCGAATCGGTGTTTGCCATAAGTAAGTGTACTGAAGAGGACAAAGTGAAGTACGCTACGCATTCCTTCACAGGTTCTGCGTTAACATTGTGGAGTACCTATCTAGAGCAAGTGGGACAAGATGATGTGTACGCACTACCGTGGTCAGCATTCAAGCACTTGATGAACGAGAAGTACCGTCCCAGAACCGAGGTCAATAAGCTCAAGACAGATCTTAGAGGGTTACGAACCCAAGGATTTGATATTACCACGTATGAAAGACGATTCACAGAATTGTGCCTATTGTGTCCGGGAGCGTTCGAAGATGAGGAAGAAAAGATCGACGCGTTTGTGAAAGGATTACCGGAAAGAATCCAAGAAGATATAAGTTCACACTAGCCCGCCTCCATACAACAGGCATGTAGAATGGCTCACAAACTAGTGAACCAGATTGAGGAAAGAATTAAAGAACAGACGGCTGAAGAAGCCAATGTGAAGCAAGTCAAAAGAAAGTGGGAGGAAAACGGTGATAAGAATCACCAATACAACAACAACAACAATTACAATAATAATCGCAACAATTATCCCAACAATCGCAACATCAATCGCAACTACAACAAACGGCCCAACAACAACAACAACAACAACAACAACAATAGCAAATACAACAATCATCCCAACAACAATAACAACCGCAACAACAACAACAATCAGAAGTAGCTATGCCAAAGGTGTGAAAAGTATCACTCGGGGTTCTGCACCAAATTTTGCAACAAGTGTAAAAGAAATGGTCATAGCGCGGCGAAGTGTGAGGTCTACGGACCAGGGGTTAACAAAACGAAAGGAACAAATGGTGTCGGAACGAGTAATGGCGGAGCAAGTAGTTTCGGAGCAAGTTATGCCAATGTAGTTTGTTATAAATGTGGAAAACCGGGCGACATTATTAGAAATTTTCCGAACCAGGAGAACACGAATGGACAAGGCCGCGGAAGAGTTTTCAATATTAATGCGGCAGAGGCACAGGAAGAACCGGAGCTTGTTACCGGTACGTTTCTTATTGACAATAAATCTTCTTACGTTTTATTTGATTTTGGTACGGATAGAAGCTATATGAGTAGAGATTTTTGTGCTAAATTAAGTTGTCCATTGACGCCGTTGGATAGTAAATTTTTACTCGAATTAGCTAACGGTAAATTAATTTCAGCAGATAATATATGCCGGAATCGAGAAATTAAACTGGGTAGCAAAATATTTAAGATTGATTTGATACCAGTAGAGTTAGGGAGTTTTGATGTAATAGTTGGCATGGACTGGCTGAAGAAGGTGAAAGCAGAGATCGTATGTTATAAAAATGCAATTCACATTGTACGAGAAGAAGGAGAACCCTTAATGGTGTACGGAGAAAAGGGCAACATGAAGCTACATCTTATTAGTAATTTGAAGGCACAAAAACTAATAAGAAAAGGTTGCTATGCTGTTCTAGCACACGTCGAGAAAGTACAAACTGAAGAAAAGAGCATCAATGATGTTCCCGTCGCAAAAGAATTTCTCGATGTATTTCTGAAAGAATTACCGGGACTACCTCCACATCGATCTGTTGAATTTCAAATAGATCTTGTACCAGGAGCTGCACCAATAGCTCGTGCTCCTTATAGACTCGCACCCAGCGAGATGAAAGAACTGCAAAGCCAACTGCAAGAACTATTAAACGTGGTTTCATTCGACCAAGCACATCACCATGGGGAGCTCCTGTTTTGTTTGTCAAGAAGAAGGTTGGTACATTTAGGTTGTGTATTGACTACAGAGAGTTGAACAAACTTACCATCAAAAACCGTTATCCACTGCCGAGAATTGACGACTTATTTGATCAACTACAAGGCTCGTCGGTTTATTCGAAGATCGATTTACGTTCTGGATATCATCAAATACGAGTAAAGGAGGATGATATTCCAAAAACTGCTTTTAGGACGCGTTATAGTCATTACGAGTTTATGGTTATGCCGTTTGGATTGACTAACGCACTAGCTGTGTTCATGGACCTTATGAACCGAGTGTGTGGGCCATATCTCGACAAGTTTGTCATTGTTTTCATCGATGACATACTTATTTACTCAAAGAATGATCAAGAGCACGAAGAACATTTGAGAAAAGTGCTAGAAGTATTGAGGAAAGAAAAACTGTACGCTAAGTTTTCAAAGTGTGCATTTTGGTTGAAAGAAGTTCAATTCCTCGGTCACATAGTGAACAAAGAAGGTATCCAGGTGGACCCGGCAAAGATCGAAACCCTTGAAAAGTGGGAAACCCCAAAAAATTCGAAGCATATACGTCAATTTTTAGGATTGACTGGTTACTACAGAAGATTCATCCAAGATTTCTCCAAAATAGCAAAACCCTTGACTGCATTAACGCATAAAGGGAAGAAATTTGAATGGAAGGATGAACAAGAGAAGGCGTTTCAATTATTGAAGAAAAAGCTAACTACAGCACCTATATTGTCATTGCCTGAAGGGAATGATGATTTTGTGATTTATTGTGACGCATCAAAGCAAGGTCTCGGTTGTGTATTAATGCAACGGACGAAGGTGATTGCTTATGCGTCTAGACAATTGAATATTCACGAGCAAAATTATACGACGCATGATTTGGAATTAGGCGCGGTTGTTTTTGCATTAAAGACTTGGAGGCACTACTTATATGGGGTCAAAAGTATTATATATACCGACCACAAAAGTCTTCAACACATATTTAATCAGAAACAACTGAATATGAGGCAGCGTAGGTGGATTGAATTGTTGAATGATTACGATTTTGAGATTCGTTACCACCCGGGGAAGGCAAATGTGGTAGCCGACGCCTTGAGCAGAAAGGATAGAGAACCCATTCGAGTAAAATCTATGAATATAATGATTCACACTAACCTTACTACTCAAATAAAGGAGGCGCAACAAGGAGTTTTAAAAGAGGGAAATTTAAAGGATGAAATACCCAAAGGATCGGAGAAGCATCTTAATATTCAGGAAGACGGAACCCGGTATAGGGCTGAAAGAATTTGGGTACCAAAATTTGGAGATATAAGAGAAATGGTACTTAGAGAAGCTCATAAAACCAGATACTCAATACATCCTGGAACGGGGAAGATGTACAAGGATCTTAAGAAACATTTTTGGTGGCCAGGTATAAAAGCCGATATTGCTAAATATGTAGGAGAATGTTTGACGTGTTCTAAGGTCAAAGCTGAACATCAGAAACCATCAGGTCTATTACAACAACCTGAAATCCCGAAATGGAAATGGGAAAACATTACCATGGATTTCATTACTAAATTGCCAAGGACTGCAAGTGGTTATGATACTATTTGGGTAATAGTTGATCGTCTCACCAAGTCAGCACACTTCCTGCCAATAAGAGAAGATGACAAGATGGAGAAGTTAGCACGACTGTATTTGAATGAAGTCGTCTCCAGACATGGAATACCAATCTCTATTATCTCTGATAGGGATGGCAGATTTATTTCAAGATTCTGGCAGACAGTACAGCAAGCATTGGGAACTCGTCTAGACATGAGTACTACCTATCATCCACAAACTGATGGGTAGAGCTAAAGGACGATACAAATGCTTGAATACATGCTACGAGATTGTGTTATTGATTTCGGAAATAGTTGGGATCGACATCTACCGTTAGCAGAATTTTCCTACAACAACAGCTACTATTCAAGCATTGAGATGGCGCCGTTTGAAGCACTTTATGGTAGAAAGTGCAGGTCTCCGATTTGTTGGAGTGAAGTGGGGGATAGACAGATTACGGGTCCGGAGATTATACAAGAAACTACCGAGAAGATCATCCAAATTCAACAACGGTTGAAAACCGCCCAAAGTCGACAAAAGAGCTACGCGGACAGTAAAAGAAAAGATATAGAGTTTGAAATTGGAGAAATGTTCATGCTTAAGGTTTCACCTTGGAAAGGCGTTGTTCGATTTGGTAAACGGGGGAAACTAAATCCAAGGTACATTGGACCATTCAAGATTATAGATCGTGTCGGACCAGTAGCTTACCAACTAGAGCTACCTCAACAACTCGCAGCTGTACATAACACTTTCCACGTCTCAAATTTGAAGAAATGTTTTGCTAAAGAAGATCTCACTATTCCGTTGGACGAAATCCAAATCAATGAAAAACTTCAATTCATTAAAGAACCCGTCAAAATAATGGATCGTGAGGTTAAGAGACTTAAACAAAACAAGATACAGATTGTTAAGGTTCGATGGAATGCTCGTAGAGGACCCGAGTTCACCTGGGAGCATGAAGATCAGATGAAGAAGAAATACCCGCATTTATTTCCAGAAGATATGTCAACACCTCCAACTGCTTAAAATTTCGGGACGAAATTTATTTAACGGGTAGGTACTGTAGTGACCCAAACTTTTCCATGTTTATATATATATTAAATGAAATTTTTATTTACATAATTAAGTGTTTCCAACATGTTAAGCAATCAAACTTGTTAAGACTTGATTAATTGAAATAGGTTTCATATAGACAATTGACCACCCAAGTTGACCGGTGATTCACGAACGTTAAAACTTGTAAAAACTATACGATGATATATATATGGTTATATATATAGTTACCATGATTTTATTATAAGTATGTATCTCATTAGGTATTTTAACAATGAGTTATATACATAAAAATGAGACTATTAATTTAAGAAACTCGAAAACGATATATATAACGATTATCGTTATAACAACGTCTTACTAGGTACATATGAATCATATTAAGATATTGATACACTTGGTTAATTATGTTAAATGATAAGTAAATATATTATTAAGTGTATTAACAATGAAATACATATGTAAAAATAAGACTACTAATTTAATGATTTCGAAACGAGACATATATGTGACGATTATCGTTGTAACGACATTTAACTGTATATATATCATACTAAGATATATTATATATCATAATATCATGATAATATAACAATTTAACATCTCATTTGTTATAATAAACAATGGGTTAACAACATTCAACAAGATCGTTAACTTAAAGGTTTCAAAATAACATTTACATGTAACGACTAACGATGACTTAACGACTCAGTTAAAATGTATATACATGTAGTGTTTTAATATGTATTCATACACTTTTGAAAGACTTCAAGACACTTATCAAAATACATCTACTTAACAAAAATGCTTACAATTACATACCCGTTCAGTTTCATCAACAATTCTACTCGTATGCACCCGTATTCGTACTCGTACAATACACAGCTTTTAGATGTATGTACTATTGATATATACACTCCAATGATCAGCTCTTAGCAGCCCATGTGAGTCATCTAACACATGTGGGAACCATCATTTGGCAACTAGCATGAAATATCTCATAAAATTACAAAAATATGAGTAATCATTCATGACTTATTTACATGAAAACAAAATTACATATCCTTTATATCTAATCCATACACCAACGACCAAAAACACCTACAAACACTTTCATTCTTCAATTTTCTTCATCTAATTGATCTCTCTCAAGTTCTATCTTCAAATTCTAAGTGTTCTTCATAAATTCCAAAAGTTCTAGTTTCATAAAATCAAGAATACTTCCAAGATTGCAAGTTTACTTCCAAGTTTTCTAAATCCATTCCAAGTAATCATCCAAGATCAAGAAACCTTTGTTACTTACGGTAGGTTATATTTCTAATACAAGGTAATAATCATATTCAAACTTTAATTCAATTTCTATAACTATAACAATCTTATTTCGAGTGGAAATCTTACTTGAAATTGTTTTCGTGTCATGATTCTGCTTCAAGAACTTTCAAGCCATCCAAGGATCCTTTGAAGCTAGATCTATTTTTCTCATTTCCAGTAGGTTTATCCAAGGAACTTGAGGTAGTAATGATGTTCATAACATCATTCGATTCATACATATAAAGCTATCTTATTCGAAGGTTTAAACTTGTAATCACTAGAACATAGTTTAGTTAATTCTAAACTTGTTCGCAAATAAAAGCTAATCCTTCTAACTTGACTTTTAAAATCAACTAAACACATGTTCTATATCTATATGATATGCTAACTTAATGATTTAAAACCTGAAAACACGAAAAACACCGTAAAACCGGATTTACGCCGTCGTAGTAACACCGCGGGCTATTTTGGGTTAGTTAATTAAAAACTATGATAAACTTTGATTTAAAACTTGTTTTCTGGGAAAATGATTTTTATTATGAACATGAAACTATATCCAAAAATTATGGTTAAACTCAAAGTGGAAGTATGTTTTCTAAAATGGTCATCTAGACGTCGTTCTTTTGACTGAAATGACTACCTTTACAAAAATGACTTGTAACTTATTTTTCCGACTATAAACCTATACTTTTTCTGTTTAGATTCATAAAATAGAGTTCAATATGAAACCATAGCAATTTGATTCACTCAAAACGGATTTAAAATGAAGAAGTTATGGGTAAAACAAGATTGGATAATTTTTCTCATTTTAGCTACGTGAAAATTGGTAACAAATCTATTCCAACCATAACTTAATCAACTTGTATTGTATATTATGTAATCTTGAGATACCATAGACACGTATACAATGTTTCGACCTATCATGTCGACACATCTATATATATTTCGGAACAACCATAGACACTCTATATGTGAATGTTGGAGTTAGCTATACAGGGTTGAGGTTGATTCCAAAATATATATAGTTTGAGTTGTGATCAATACTGAGATACGTATACACTGGGTCGTGGATTGATTCAAGATAATATTTATCGATTTATTTCTGTACATCTAACTGTGGACAACTAGTTGTAGGTTACTAACGAAGACAGCTGACTTAATAAACTTAAAACATCAAAATATATTAAAAGTGTTGTAAATATATTTTGAACATACTTTGATATATATGTATATATTATTATAGGTTCGTGAATCAACCAGTGGCCAAGTCTTACTTCCCGACGAAGTAAAAATTTGTGAAAGTGAGTTATAGTCCCACTTTTAAAATCTAATATTTTTGAGATGAGAATACATGCAGGTTTTATAAATGATTTACAAAATAGACACAAGTACGTGAAACTATATTCTATGGTTGAATTATCGAAATTGAATATGCCCTTTTTTATTAAGTATGGTAATCTAAGAATTAGGGAACAGACACCCTAATTGACGCGAATCCTAAAGATAGATCTATTGGACCTAACAAACCCCATCCAAAGTACCGGATGCTTTAGTACTTCGAAATTTATATCATATCCGAAGGGTGTCCCGGAATGATGGGGATATTCTTATATATGCATCTTGTTAATGTCGGTTACCAGGTGTTCACCTTACGAATGATTTTTATCTCTATGTATGGGATGTGTACTGAAATATGAAATCTTGTGGTCTATTGTTACGATTTGATATATATAGGTTAAACCTATAACTCACCAACATTTTTGTTGACGTTTAAAGCATGTTTATTCTCAGGTGAATACTAAGAGCTTCGCTGTTGCATACTAAAATAAGGACAAGATTTGGAGTCCATGTTTATATGATATTGTGTAAAAACTGCATTCAAGAAATTGATTTCGATGTAACATATTTGTATTGTAAACCATTATGTAATGGTCGTGTGTAAACAGGATATTTTAGATTATCATTATTTGATAATCTACGTAAAGCTTTTTAAACCTTTATTTATGAAATAAAGGTTATGGTTTGTTTTAAAAATGAATGCAGTCTTTGAAAAACGTCTAATATAGAGGTCAAAACCTCGCAACGAAATCAATTAATATGGAATGTTTTTAATCAATAAGAACGGGACATTTCAAACCCCTGGTAACTGACATTCACAATATGCATATAAGAATATCCCCATCATTCCGGGATCCTCCTTCGGACATGATATAAATTTCGAAGTACTAAAGCATCTGGTACTTTGGATGGGGCTTGTTGGGCCCGATAGATCTATCTTTAGAGTTCGCGTCAATTAGAGGTGCACTAATTCTCAAAATTAATGATGTTCCCTAATTCTTAGACTACCAAGCTTAATAGGGGCATATTCGATTAGATAATCCAACCATAGAATGTAGTTTCGATTACTTGTGTCTATTTCGTAAAGCATTTATAAAAGCACCACATGTATTCTCAGTCCTAAAAATATATATTGCAAAATCATTTAAAAAGGGAGCAAATGAAACTCACAATACTGTATTTTGTAGTAAAAATACATATGATGACATTGAACAAGTGTAGGGTTGCCTTGGATTCACGAACCTATATCATTTGTATATATATTAATACACATAATCGTAATCGAATAAGTTTATATATATATGATTTTTTTTAATTATATCATTTTTTATATATTCATAATATATATATGTCTCATATATTCATTTTGTATATAATACTGGAAATTTTGTTATGTTATATGTTTTTAATATATTTTTATATATAAATATATATATTATTTGTTCGTTAAAAATAGTATTTATAGTAATACCAAAATAATATTTGTAATGATAAAATAATGATAATACTTAATATTAATAATAATAATAATATTTATGATTCCATTAATGAAGTTAATAATGATAATAATACTTATAACAATAATAATAATAATAATAATAATAATAATAATAATAATAATAATAATAATAATAATAATAATAATAATAATAATAATAATAATAATAATAATAATAATAATAATAATAATAATAATAATAGTAATAGTAATAATTTTAATAAAAAATGATAACTAAGTAATAGTTTTTTAATAATAGTTATAATGATCTTCAATAACAATACTGTTATTAACATCTATTATAATAATGATAGTACTAATACTTTTGTCAAAAATAGTAATACTTATATCGATATTAATGCTGTTATTAATAATCATAGATTAATACTAATGCTATTATTAATGAAAATAATAATAGATTATATTATTTTCATACTAATAATGATAATATTAATCATAATCGTAATAATGATAATAATATTTATACTTAATAATAAAATGATACGATTTTATTTTAAAATGATAATAATATTAGTATTATCAATAATAATCCTAACATTAACAATAATAATCATAATAATGGCAATAATAATAATAATAATAATAATAATAATAATAATAATAATAATAATAATAATAATAATAATAATAATAATAATAACAACAATAATAATGATATTAATAATAATAAAAATGATAATAATAATAATAATTCTTAATAAAAATAAAAGACTACCTTAAGGAGAAAGGCTTTTAAAAAGAATATACTCCATCTAGGAATCGAACCCGAGACCTATAGCTAACCCGACACCTCGTTGAACCAGCTGAGCTATCTATATTTTTCTGATATTAAATGATTTTAATTTATCTTAACCCAAAAATTCAAATTCATCTTCTTCATCATCAAGTAATCGACCAGGGTAAAACCATTGACAACAACAGATTAACTAAATGATTTATGTTCCTAATCTAACATAGAAACGTTCATGATTCATTTGATTTGAATTTTTTTTTTACAACAGAAACAGAAAAAAAAATACAGTATCGTTTTGCATCCTATGAACTTCAAAGTAGACATCGAATTTTTAGTATGTTTCAGACCATGAATCCAACATGAAATGTATTTCAAATCTCTCCTGGAAACTATAGGAACCTTCAATTTGACCCAAATCAATACAAAAATTTCGAATTTAGCTGAAGAACAACAGTTGACTTTTTAATTCTAAAACTTTGACCTCAC
Organism: Rutidosis leptorrhynchoides; assembly: GCF_046630445.1. Classification (NCBI taxonomy): domain Eukaryota; kingdom Viridiplantae; phylum Streptophyta; class Magnoliopsida; order Asterales; family Asteraceae; genus Rutidosis; species Rutidosis leptorrhynchoides. Next base: position 174,995,854 of record NC_092341.1, read on the forward strand.
AATTCGTACTTGATATGAAAAATTAGCATTTGAAACTTTACAGAGAGTTTAAGTAAAAGATTTCTAACATCTTCATATTTATAGAATTTAAAATAAGATTCAAATTCGAGGTTTTTGGAAAATTAAGAAGAAACAGAGATATATGCTGTGTTCTTCATTATTTCTGAATTAAATTCGATTTATTTGAAGCTGTAAAGGGTGTTTTTGATTAGTAGAAGTGGTAGTAATTTAAAATGACGTATCAGTCGATTGAATTGATTACTTAAATAGAAAAATGGTTCACGATTTTCTTAATCAGACAAAAGGGGCACAGAACAATTAATTAAAATAGAATAAGATCGATTCAATTAGTCAACTGATTGGTACTATGGAAAATGAGTTATAACAGATTGGAGTAACAACAAGAACGTAAAAACAGATTGATAGATTACATAAGATTGGATCGTACAATAATTATTCATTTATTTATCTGATATCTATTTGTGTTTATATATTTTGTTTAAATATATATATATATATATATATATATATATATATATATATATATATATATATATATATATATATATATATATATATATATATATCTAGTTCTTAAATTTTTATATTTAGCAATTATAAATATATTATTATTACTGGTAGTTGATAATACTAATATTAATTTTAATAGTGATAATATTATTGATAACGATAGTAATATGGTAATATTGATACTAACAATTTAAATAAATTTTTATTTCTAATAATGATAATCATAATAATAATTTTATTAATGATACTTAAAAATAACATTAATTATAATGATTCATGAATATATTAATTTATACTTATCACAAATTTATTTATTTTATATATATCTCATATTAGAAGTAGTGATATTAATAATACAAATTTTTAATATCAATAGTAACATTAGTAATAATAATGAAAGTAATAATACAAGCATTGATATATCATTTACATTTTAACTTGTAATTAGTATTTTAACTTTACACTATAGTATATAATAATATTTATCAAATACTATATGTCACAATATATTATAATTATTATTATAATTCATGTATAGACTCATAATAATATATATGTATAATGGTAATTTATTTATTCTAATTATTATTTTATATTTTTAATTCCTAAGGTTTAAAAATATATTTTATTAATTCAAAACATTATATATATATATATATATATATATATATATATATATATATATATATATATATATATATATATATATATATATATATATATATATATATATATATATATATTGTGATGACCCGGAAATTTCTGACCAAATTTAAACTTAATCTTTGTATGATTAACATTTCCGACACGATAAGCAAAGTCTGTAAAACTGAATCTCAAAATTTTTGAACTACTTTTATATATTTAAATACCCTTCGGTTGTTTTCGACGATTCACGAACAATTATATGTAAATAGATACATATATACTATAACTTGAAAAGGTAACAATGTATTAATTGTTTGATACCGTACATTAAACTTATTGGTTTAAATATCTATTTGAATATATATTTGATAAGTTGAAATATTTATTATTAAAATTTATTTATAAATAACTACCAATGTGTATTTAAAAACTGATTTATGTATATTAAAAAGATATATACATATATATAATTTCAAGTTATTTAGTAAACGATAGTAACATTCGTTTATTGATTCGATTGATATTTAGATAAGTTAACTAAAGCGTTTAAGATGAACCAGTAAAACACTAATTTGCTACAGTATTTTCAAATTGCTACAGTACCCAAAATGCTACAGTGTTTTCTAAAATCACTATTTGCTACAGTGAATTACTGCAGTAAAAATTTGTATGTGCTACAGTAACTTTGCTACAGTAAAACACTATTTTAAAATGTATTTTAACAAATATCGAGATAATGATTTATAGAAGTAAATGACTAAAACACTCAAATGTATAAGTTATATTTCGAGTGATATAATTTAGGGATAATTTAAGGCTATATTTTGACTAAGGTACGTGTCCCAAAATGTAATGTACAAGTTTTCTCAGCATACGAAAGGACATTCGAAAAACCGAAACCGGGACATAAGTCGAGTGATGACGTACGACTTATCGGAGCAAAAGTTACAAGTCCACTAAGCACGGGAATAAAATATAATATATAATTAATTAATTTAAATTATGTATATTATATATATTATTATTAAATTATGTCGACAAACAAAAAGTTAAAACTTTGTGACCAGGTACAGCTGGCCATGCGATCGCATGGCCATATCAAATGAAACTCATGCGATCGCATGACAATGGATTCCAGATTACATCTATAAATTGATCGATTTCTGCACTTTGATCTCATTTTTTTATATACTCCGTAAACATTTAATTATTTATATTATTATTATTATTATTATTATTATTATTATTATTATTATTATTATTATTTTTATGATTAATATTATTATTAATCTTAATATTATTAGTAATATTATTATTAATTAGTATTATACATAAAATACTACGACGAGGTCATGAGCGTGTCACTTTAAAAATGGTTTTCAAGCGGGATAGAGCTAAGGATATTATGGGTTATTGCCAAGGAGATTATGGGTAATGTCCGGGGGTATATTTGTGAATCAAACCTAGTGTTTATCATCTCCGTTGCGTCTACGTACTTTCCTACAATATTGAATCTCAATATTGATACGTTGAGATCTATGATTATTTGATATTCCGAGTTTCAGTCACATTACGATGAACAACTTTATGTGCTGCTAAGGTGAGTTTCATAAGATCCCTTTTACTCTCTACATTTTTGGGTTGAGAATACATGCAAATGCTTTATTAACCGATATACAATATTTATATGCGTGAGTTTCATTTGCTCCCTTTTTAAATGCTTTTGCAATATATATTTTTGGGCTGAGAATACATGCACTTTATTTTAAAGGCAATGGATACAAGTACATACTAAATTCTATACTGAGTTTGAACCGAAAATCCCTTAGCTTTGGTAACTAGTAACTGCCGGTTATAAGAACTGGTGGGCGCGAGTAGTAGTATATGGATCCATAGGGCTTGATATCCCCGTCCGAGCTAGAGTGCTAGCCTTTTAACGGACGTATGCTATTTGAGAAGCGTACACGTTGGTTTGCGTGTATTATTAAGATGCTTATACAAAGGGTATAAATTATATATACGTTAAGTTTAGTTACCAGGGTGCACAATTTTGTAGAATATTTTGATAAACGTTTCTGGATGAAACAACTGAAATCTTGTGATCCACTTTTATATAATATATTGATAAACGTTTCTGGATGAAACAACTGAAATCTTGTGATCCACTTTTATATACAGATTATGCGAAACACTAAAACTATGAACTCACCAACCTTTGTGTTGACACTTGTTAGCATGTTTATTCTCAGGTTCCCTAGAAGTCTTCCGCTGTTTGCTTATATGTTAGACAAGCTATGTGCATGGAGTCATACATGGCATATTTTTCAAGGAAACGTTGCATTCACCAAATCATCACCATGTATCTTATTTTGACTGCATTGTCAATGGAAGTACTATTGTAAACTATTATTTACAGTGATTGTCTATATGTAGAAATCATCAGATGTTGAAAACCTTTGATTTAAAGATTCATTTATGGTGTGCCTTTTCAAAAGAATGCAATGTTTACAAAACGTATCATATAGAGGTCAAATACCTCGCAATGAAATCAATGAATGACGTATTGTCCATATGGATTTGGAGCGATCGTCACATATATATATATATATATATATATATATATATATATATATATATATATATATATATATATATATATATATATATATATATCCATATATTTATATTTATATTTATATGTACCTATTTATTTACAACTAGTGTTCGTGAATCGTCGGAATAGTCAAAGGTTAAATGATTACATAAATATAGCTCAAAATATTTGAGATTTAACTTAACAGACTTTGCTTATCGTGTCAGAATAATATAAAGTTGAAGTTTAAATTTGGTCGAAAATTCCCGGGTCATCACATCCGGTTCCTCCTCTTCCGGTTCCTCTTCTTCTGGTTCCTCCTCTTTTGGTTCCTCCTCTTTCGGTTCCTCCTCTTCCGGTTCCTCTTCTTCCGGTTCCTCTTCGGGAATTTGTGAATCTTCCCAAAATATATTCGACTCTTCATTATTATTAGGTGAATTGATGGGATTTGTACTAATGGTAGACATCTATCACACAATATCAAACACATTAAGAGGTTAATATATCACATAATATTTACATGTTAATAATATATAGTTTCCAACAAAAGTGTTAAGCAATCGCTTTTAAAGAAAACACGGTCGAAGTCCAGACTCACTAATGTATCCTAACAAACTCGATAAGACACACTAATGCAAATTTCTGGTTCTCTAAGACCAACGCTCAGATACCAACTGAAATGTTCCGTTCATATTGATTATAAACGTTCCATATTAATTGATTTCGTCGCGAGATTTTGACCTCTATATGAGAAGTTTTTCAAAGACTGCATTCATTTTTAAGACTACCATAACCTTTATTTTATCTATAAAGGTTTAAAAAGTATTACGTAGATTATCAAATAATGATAATCTAAAATATACCGTTTACACACGACCATTACATAATGGTTTACAATAAGAATATATTACATCAAAAATAAGTTTCTTGAATGCAGTTTTTACATAATATCATACAAGCATGGACTCCAAATCTTGTCCTTATTTTAGCATGCAACAGCAGAAGCTCTTAATAATCACCTGAAAATAAATATGCTTAAAACGTCAACAAAAATGTTGGTGAGTTATAGGTTTAACCTATAATTATCAAATCATAATAATAGACCACAAGATTTCATATTTCAATATACATCCCATACATAGAGATAAAAATCATTAATATGGTGAACACCTGGTAATCGACATTATCAAGATGCATATAAGAATATCCCCTATCATTCCGGGAAATCCTTCGGACATGATAACAATGAATTCAAAGTACTAAAGCATCCGGTACTTTGGATGGGGTTCGTTAGGCCCAATAGATCTATCTTTAGGATTCGCGTCAATTAGTAGATCGGTTTACTAATTCTTGGGCTACCAAGCAAAAGGGGCATATTCGGCTTCGATCATTCACCCATATAATGTAGTTTCATTTACTTGTATCTATTTCGTAAAACATTTATAAAATTGCATGTATTCTCATCCCAAAATATTAAATTTTAAAAGTGGGAATATAACTCACTTTCGAAGATTTTTACTTCTTCGGGAGTAAGACTTGGCCACTGGTCGATTCACGAACCTATAACAAATATATACATATATATATATATCAAAGTATGTTCAAAATATATTTACAACATTTTTAATATATTTTGATGTTTTAAGTTTATTAAGTCAGCTGTCCTCGTTAGTAACCTACAACTAGTTGTCCATAGTTAGATGTACAGAAATAAATTGATATATATTATCTTGAATCAATCTACAACCCAGTGTATACACGTCTCAGGCTAGATCACAACTCAAAGTATATATATTTTTGGAATCAACCTCAACCCTGTATAGCTAACTCAAACATTACTGCATATAGAGTGTCTATGGTTGTTCCAAATAATATATATACATGGGTCGATATGATATGTCAAAACATTTGCATACGTGTCTATGGTATCCCAGGATTACATAATATATTATAATACATGTATAATACAATATAAGTTAGCTAGGATATGATTTTTATAGAATTGTTACAATATTTCCCGTAGCTACAACAATCAAAAAATATCCAATCTTGTTTTACCCATAACTTCTTCGTTTTAAATCAGTTTTGAGTGAATCAAATTGCTATGGTTTCATATTGAAATCTATTTTATGAATCGAAACAGAAAAAGTATAGGTTTATAGTCGGAAATATAAGTTACAAGTTGTTTTTGTAAGAGGTAGTCATTTCAGTCGAAAGAACGACGTCTTGATGACCATTTTGAAAAACATACTTCCACTTTGAGTTTAACCATGATTTTTGGATATAGTTTCATGTTCATAAGAAAAATCATTTTCCGAGAAGAACAACTTTTAAATCAAATTTTATCATAGTTTTTAATTATCAAACCCAAAACAGCCCGCGGTGTTACTACGACGGCGTATGTCCGGTTTTACGGTATTTTTCGTGTTTCCAGGCTTTAAATCATTAAGTTAACATATCATATAGATATAGAACATGTGTTTAGTTGATTTTAAAAGTCAATTTAGAAGGATTAACTTTTGTTTGTGAACAAGTTTAGAATTAACTAAACTATGTTCTAGCGATTTCTAGTTTAAACCTTCGAATAAGGTAGTTTTATATATATGAATCGAATGATGTTATGAACATCATTACTACCTCAGGTTTTGTAGACAAACCTACTGGAAATGAGAAAAATAGATCTAGCTTCAAAGGATCCTTGGATGGCTTGAAAGTTCTTGAAGCAGGATCATGACACGAAAACAAGTTCAAGTAAGATTTTCACTCGAAATAAGATTGTTATAGTTATAGAAATTGAATCAAAGTTTGAATATGAGTATTACCTTGTATTAGAAAGATATCTTACTGTAAATAAGAAAGATTTCTTGAGGTTGGATGATCACTTTACAAGATTGGAAGTAAGCTAACAAACTTGGAAGTATTCTTGATTTTATGAAACTAGAACTTATAGAATTTATGAAGAACACTTAGAACTTGAATATAGAACTTGAGAGAGATGTAACACCCTAGTTATTATCGTACAAAAGTGTATATAGTGTACATAAAGCGAGGGGAACTGTGTGTAATTAAACTGTGATCAGAATCTGTTCAGACAATAGTGCGCGCCGCGCACCCTTAAAGGAGCGCGCCGTGCACCACTACTGTAGCAGGGTTCTTTTTCTTTTAATCAGATATTTTAGAAGGGTATTGAGGTAATTTCACTTGGGGACTAGTTAAGGTCACAGATCAGTGGCTTGGGTGAGTCATAACTCCACTTTCAACAACCATTTTCATCCTACTTTAATTCTAGTAAGAGAAACCCAAAATTTAGAGAGAGAAAGCTCAAGTAAAGGAAGAAGGAGCTAGTTTTGGGTCTTAGCTTGGGTTATAAAGTTGTTCATCTCCTCGCTAGCTACAATTTGGTTGTGTTGGTAAGTTCTAATTTTGATTTCCTTGATTTAATTTATTTAAAGGTTAGAACTTGGGTTAGTGATGAACACAAAACCCATTAATGGTGATTTTGGGGGTTTTGGTTAAGATTGAGTCATTAGGACTCAAGGATGACTAACCTAGGGTTTCAAGGTAATAATTGGTGTTATTGAGTCTATAATGGTTAGTTATTCACTAGCTTACTTGTGTTGTTAATAAAATTAGTTCTAGGGTTCATGGTGGACTTGAAATGGGTCAAATGGGTAGGTTTGACCTAGTGGGTTAAATTATGTATGAAAAACCCTATTTATATGTTGATGGAAGTCTTAGAACCTTAATCGCTAGCTTTTAGTGATTAGTTGGGAGTATTGACCTCTAATGAGTGTTTATAGTGCAAATGGGTCATAAATACACTAGTGGGTCTAGTTAGTGGAAAGTCCAACTTATTATGTGAATTAATTGAGAATTAATTGTGTTAGGTGACTCGCTTTGAAGTTACAAGTGTTATTGGAAATCTCGCCAAGTCGACAAGGTGAGTGGAATGATTATACATGTGTGTATATAATGTATCTATTTGTAGGGCGGGGAAGGGGCCGGGGTATATGTTGTTTATACCATCAAGAGTTAGTGATATATTTCGTTGTACACTAACGATGGATATTTCGTTGTCCAAATTGCCCAAGAGTTAGTGATATATTTCGTTGTACACTAACGATTGCTTGAACGGATATTTCGTTGTCCGTGTCACCTCGGGGTTAGTGATATATTTCGTTGTACACTAACGGTTGTTATAAACACCGATGGGAAATTCGAAGTACCATTCCCTTGTGTGTTGGTTAACCTTAATTATGTGTTGTATTGTAGTATATTATATCATTCGGGTTATATATATGCTATTGTGGTGCTAGCTTGTGATCTTGAAGGGTTTAGAGTTATACTTGCGATGGTATGCTATGTAAATTGCTAGCGTGTATGAAGATCCGGCTTGGTTAAAGGAAAAGGTATTCGCTTGGACTAGTGGCGCCTCGGGTGTTTTAGCTTTTTGGAAGTTCGACCAAGATTTGGGTAGTTTAACCCCAAACAACATGCTCTAGTGACGTTTGGCAATTAAACTTTTTGTGGTCGAAACTCGTATTTCGTACTTAATGGCATTTTGGGCATATGTGGGCCCCTCAATGTAAAACTCATTTTATCATTGATTCGTGCTTGTTTTACTTATACTAATATGATGTGAAAAGCATTTCGCCTAAAAATGATGGGAAGTGTTAGATCTTTTTACGAAAACGGAACATTTTGGATAGCGGGCTGCCAGGCCCTGTGCGCGCAGCGCACAGGTAGGGGTGCGCGCCGCGCACCCAGCCTGGGCAGGCCTGCTTCGAATTTTTTTTTATTTTGCAGTTTTGGTTGGTTAACAGGTTGGTTCGTTACAAGTGATATCAGAGCATGGTCTAAGGGATTTAGGTGACTTGAGATAGGCGCCTAGACTTAGACTTTTGTTTTGTGGAATTATATGCGGGACTTGTAGGACTACGGGTCAGTGCGGGGTTTGGCTAGTTCTTTGATGCATAAGTGGACAACTATGCTATGTTATGATGTTACTAATCGTGTGATATCATTTTGAACATCGAGCAAGATGATTGTGATACGTTTGAGCATGGCACGGCATGTGAACGTAATAGTGAGTCGCGACCACTATTACGGTTACAAGTCAAGTCAAGCAAGGATGTGCGACAAGTATCGAGCTATATATGGTGTGTGTGCGGTCATATGCATAGGTAAATATGTGTAATAAATTGTTGGTGATGTCTTATTCGTTTTTAATCTTTAGAATGAAGACGAGAAAAGGAACGAATACAAATGGCAATGGTGGTCCCTCTCATGTAGAGGAAGATGAGATGACTACCAAGATTGAGACCGCTTTAGAAAACTATGTTTCGGTTTTCTCACGAAGGGTTAAACAAATATTCGAAGAGTCAGTTTCGGAACAAATTGTTGACACATCCGGTTCCTCCTCTTCCGGTTCCTCTTCTTCTGGTTCCTCCTCTTTTGGTTCCTCCTCTTTCGGTTCCTCCTCTTCCGGTTCCTCTTCTTCCGGTTCCTCTTCGGGAATTTGTGAATCTTCCCAAAATATATTCGACTCTTCATTATTATTAGGTGAATTGATGGGATTTGTACTAATGGTAGACATCTATCACACAATATCAAACACATTAAGAGGTTAATATATCACATAATATTTACATGTTAATAATATATAGTTTCCAACAAAAGTGTTAAGCAATCGCTTTTAAAGAAAACACGGTCGAAGTCCAGACTCACTAATGTATCCTAACAAACTCGATAAGACACACTAATGCAAATTTCTGGTTCTCTAAGACCAACGCTCAGATACCAACTGAAATGTTCCGTTCATATTGATTATAAACGTTCCATATTAATTGATTTCGTCGCGAGATTTTGACCTCTATATGAGACGTTTTTCAAAGACTGCATTCATTTTTAAGACAACCATAACCTTTATTTTATCTATAAAGGTTTAAAAAGTATTACGTAGATTATCAAATAATGATAATCTAAAATATACCGTTTACACACGACCATTACATAATGGTTTACAATAAGAATATATTACATCAAAAATAAGTTTCTTGAATGCAGTTTTTACATAATATCATACAAGCATGGACTCCAAATCTTGTCCTTATTTTAGCATGCAACAGCAGAAGCTCTTAATAATCACCTAAAAATAAATATGCTTAAAACGTCAACAAAAATGTTGGTGAGTTATAGGTTTAACCTATAATTATCAAATCATAATAATAGACCACAAGATTTCATATTTCAATATACATCCCATACATAGAGATAAAAATCATTAATATGGTGAACACCTGGTAACCGACATTATCAAGATGCATATAAGAATATCCCCTATCATTCCGGGAAATCCTTCGGACATGATAACAATGAATTCAAAGTACTAAAGCATCCGGTACTTTGGATGGGGTTCGTTAGGCCCAATAGATCTATCTTTAGGATTCGCGTCAATTAGTAGATCGGTTTACTAATTCTTGGGCTACCAAGCAAAAGGGGCATATTCGGCTTCGATCATTCACCCATATAATGTAGTTTCATTTACTTGTATCTATTTCGTAAAACATTTATAAAATTGCATGTATTCTCATCCCAAAATATTAAATTTTAAAAGTGGGACTATAACTCACTTTCGAAGATTTTTACTTCTTCGGGAGTAAGACTTGGCCACTGGTCGATTCACGAACCTATAACAAATATATACATATATATATATATCAAAGTATGTTCAAAATATATTTACAACATTTTTAATATATTTTGATGTTTTAAGTTTATTAAGTCAGCTGTCCTCGTTAGTAACCTACAACTAGTTGTCCATAGTTAGATGTACAGAAATAAATTGATATATATTATCTTGAATCAATCTACAACCCAGTGTATACACGTCTCAGGCTAGATCACAACTCAAAGTATATATATTTTTGGAATCAACCTCAACCCTGTATAGCTAACTCAAACATTACTGCATATAGAGTGTCTATGGTTGTTCCAAATAATATATATACATGGGTCGATATGATATGTCAAAACATTTGCATACGTGTCTATGGTATCCCAGGATTACATAATATATTATAATACATGTATAATACAATATAAGTTAGCTAGGATATGATTTTTATAGAATTGTTACAATATTTCCCGTAGCTACAACAATCAAAAAATATCCAATCTTGTTTTACCCATAACTTCTTCGTTTTAAATCAGTTTTGAGTGAATCAAATTGCTATGGTTTCATATTGAAATCTATTTTATGAATCGAAATAGAAAAAGTATAGGTTTATAGTCGGAAATATAAGTTACAAGTTGTTTTTGTAAGAGGTAGTCATTTCAGTCGAAAGAACGACGTCTTGATGACCATTTTGAAAAACATACTTCCACTTTGAGTTTAACCATGATTTTTGGATATAGTTTCATGTTCATAAGAAAAATCATTTTCCGAGAAGAACAACTTTTAAATCAAATTTTATCATAGTTTTTAATTATCAAACCCAAAACAGCCCGCGGTGTTACTACGACGGCGTATGTCCGGTTTTACGGTATTTTTCGTGTTTCCAGGCTTTAAATCATTAAGTTAACATATCATATAGATATAGAACATGTGTTTAGTTGATTTTAAAAGTCAATTTAGAAGGATTAACTTTTGTTTGTGAACAAGTTTAGAATTAACTAAACTATGTTCTAGCGATTTCTAGTTTAAACCTTCGAATAAGGTAGTTTTATATATATGAATCGAATGATGTTATGAACATCATTACTACCTCAGGTTTTGTAGACAAACCTACTGGAAATGAGAAAAATAGATCTAGCTTCAAAGGATCCTTGGATGGCTTGAAAGTTCTTGAAGCAGGATCATGACACGAAAACAAGTTCAAGTAAGATTTTCACTCGAAATAAGATTGTTATAGTTATAGAAATTGAATCAAAGTTTGAATATGAGTATTACCTTGTATTAGAAAGATATCTTACTGTAAATAAGAAAGATTTCTTGAGGTTGGATGATCACTTTACAAGATTGGAAGTAAGCTAACAAACTTGGAAGTATTCTTGATTTTATGAAACTAGAACTTATAGAATTTATGAAGAACACTTAGAACTTGAATATAGAACTTGAGAGAGATTTAACACCCTAGTTATTATCGTACAAAAGTGTATATAGTGTACATAAAGCGAGGGGAACTGTGTGTAATTAAACTGTGATCAGAATCTGTTCAGACAATAGTGCGCGCCGCGCACCCTTAAAGGAGCGCGCCGTGCACCACTACTGTAGCAGGGTTCTTTTTCTTTTAATCAGATATTTTAGAAGGGTATTGAGGTAATTTCACTTGGGGACTAGTTAAGGTCACAGATCAGTGGCTTGGGTGAGTCATAACTCCACTTTCAACAACCATTTTCATCCTACTTTAATTCTAGTAAGAGAAACCCAAAATTTAGAGAGAGAAAGCTCAAGTAAAGGAAGAAGGAGCTAGTTTTGGGTCTTAGCTTGGGTTATAAAGTTGTTCATCTCCTCGCTAGCTACAATTTGGTTGTGTTGGTAAGTTCTAATTTTGATTTCCTTGATTTAATTTATTTAAAGGTTAGAACTTGGGTTAGTGATGAACACAAAACCCATTAATGGTGATTTTGGGGGTTTTGGTTAAGATTGAGTCATTAGGACTCAAGGATGACTAACCTAGGGTTTCAAGGTAATAATTGGTGTTATTGAGTCTATAATGGTTAGTTATTCACTAGCTTACTTGTGTTGTTAATAAAATTAGTTCTAGGGTTCATGGTGGACTTGAAATGGGTCAAATGGGTAGGTTTGACCTAGTGGGTTAAATTATGTATGAAAACACCCTATTTATATGTTGATGGAAGTCTTAGAACCTTAATCGCTAGCTTTTAGTGATTAGTTGGGAGTATTGACCTCTAATGAGTGTTTATAGTGCAAATGGGTCATAAATACACTAGTGGGTCTAGTTAGTGGAAAGTCCAACTTATTATGTGAATTAATTGAGAATTAATTGTGTTAGGTGACTCGCTTTGAAGTTACAAGTGTTATTGGAAATCTCGCCAAGTCGACAAGGTGAGTGGAATGATTATACATGTGTGTATATAATGTATCTATTTGTAGGGCGGGGAAGGGGCCGGGGTATATGTTGTTTATACCATCAAGAGTTAGTGATATATTTCGTTGTACACTCACGATGGATATTTCGTTGTCCAAATTGCCCAACAGTTAGTGATATATTTCGTTGTACACTAACGATTGCTTGAACGGATATTTCGTTGTCCGTGTCACCTCGGGGTTAGTGATATATTTCGTTGTACACTAACGGTTGTTATAAACACCGATGGGAAATTCGAAGTACCATTCCCTTGTGTGTTGGTTAACCTTAATTATGTGTTGTATTGTAGTATATTATATCATTCGGGTTATATATATGCTATTGTGGTGCTAGCTTGTGATCTTGAAGGGTTTAGAGTTATACTTGCGATGGTATGCTATGTAAATTGCTAGCGTGTATGAAGATCCGGCTTGGTTAAAGGAAAAGGTATTCGCTTGGACTAGTGGCGCCTCGGGTGTTTTAGCTTTTTGGAAGTTCGACCAAGATTTGGGTAGTTTAACCCCAAACAACATGCTCTAGTGACGTTTGGCAATTAAACTTTTTGTGGTCGAAACTCGTATTTCGTACTTAATGGCATTTTGGGCATATGTGGGCCCCGCAATGTAAAACTCATTTTATCATTGATTCGTGCTTGTTTTACTTATACTAATATGATGTGAAAAGCATTTCGCCTAAAAATGATGGGAAGTGTTAGATCTTTTTACGAAAACGGAACATTTTGGATAGCGGGCTGCCAGGCCCTGTGCGCGCAGCGCACAGGTAGGGGTGCGCGCCGCGCACCCAGCCTGGGCAGGCCTGCTTCGAATTTTTTTTTTATTTTGCAGTTTTGGTTGGTTAACAGGTTGGTTCGTTACAAGTGATATCAGAGCATGGTCTAAGGGATTTAGGTGACTTGAGATAGGCGCCTAGACTTAGACTTTTGTTTTGTGGAATTATATGCGGGACTTGTAGGACTACGGGTCAGTGCGGGGTTTGGCTAGTTCTTTGATGCATAAGTGGACAACTATGCTATGTTATGATGTTACTAATCGTGTGATATCATTTTGAACATCGAGCAAGATGATTGTGATACGTTTGAGCATGGCACGGCATGTGAACGTAATAGTGAGTCGCGACCACTATTACGGTTACAAGTCAAGTCAAGCAAGGATGTGCGACAAGTATCGAGCTATATATGGTGTGTGTGCGGTCATATGCATAGGTAAATATGTGTAATAAATTGTTGGTGATGTCTTATTCGTTTTTAATCTTTAGAATGAAGACGAGAAAAGGAACGAATACAAATGGCAATGGTGGTCCCTCTCATGTAGAGGAAGATGAGATGACTACCAAGATCGAGACCGCTTTAGAAAACTATGTTTCGGTTTTCTCACGAAGGGTTAAACAAATATTCGAAGAGTCAGTTTCGGAACAAATTGTTGATATGATTCAAGAACGGATGACTAATGCCGTTAAAGAAGAAGTTGAAAAGAGGTTTCCTAGACCTCAAAATGTGGGCGAGTTGGAGTTTAGCTATAAGAACTTCTTGGCGACTAAGCCTCCTCACTTTCACGGGGATCCCGACCCCATGAAAAGTGCGGCTTAGATCTCTGATGTTGAAGGTTGTTTTCGCATGACCGAGTGCCCATCCGAGAAGAAGGCTAGACTTGCTACTAGTTTGTTGAGGGGTCATGCTAAAGTTTGGCTCGATGGTAAAATTGATATGGTGGGTGATGCGGCTTTTGTAGGGTTATCTTGGCCGGATTTCAAGAAAGAGTTTTTCCTTGAATATCGTACGCAAGCGGATCTTTCCAAATTGCGCAACGAGTTAAGGAACATGCGTCAAGGGTCTTTGGACCTAAACACTCTCAAAACCAACTTTCTCGCTAAGGCACGTTTTTGCCCCGAGTATGCGGGAAATGATCAAATGCTAATGGAAGATTTTCATGCAACCCTTAGAGATGATTTGAAGGGTAAAATTAGTATCGGTCATGTTGAGACTTTTGCTAAGCTTTTGGCGGTGGCGAAGGGGTTTGAAGCGCAAGCTCTGAGTCCGGTTAGTTATGCGCCAAGTAAAAGAAAGTTTGAAGCTTCTAGTTTTTCGAACAAGAAGAGTAAAGGAGTATCCGAAAGTGTTGGTAGCGTGAAGAAGGGTGCTCCTAGTGTTCACGTGACCACATGTTACAATTGTGGGCAAAAAGGTCACTACTCTCGTGATTGTCCAAAACCGCGTACTAATGTGATCACATGTTTTAATTGTCTACAAGAAGGGCACCGAAAGTCGGAGTGTCCCGAACTCCGAAATGATCAAGTTAAGAGAATAGAGAAGGCGGTGGGGTCGGCTAGGGGACGTAATTATTTGATGACCAATGACGAAGCCAAGCAATCCATTGAAGTCGTTTCAGGTACTTTCATGGTTAACTCTAATCCGGCAAGGATTCTATTTGATAGTGGTGCAAATTTATCGTTTGTGTCTCCAAAATTTGTGCCTAAACTTAATAAACTGTTAGCTAAGTTAAGTCGTCCGGTAGAAGTCGAAATAGCGGATGGCAAGACGGTGCTAGTGGTTGATGTGTGTAAGAATTGTAATGTTCTGTTTGGTTCTGAGAACTTTAATATTGATCTCATTCCGATGACGTTGGGTGATTTTGATATCGTGGTTGGTATGGATTGGCTCGATCATAATAGAACCGATATTGCGTGCCATGAAAAATCTATTCGTGTGAAGACCCCAAGTGGAGGAGAGTTAATTATTCATGGTGATAAACAAAGGAGACCGGTGCCGATATGCACTTTTGCACGGGCACGTCGTCTCGTTGTTACCGGTGGCATGGCTTTCCTTGCTCATGTTTTTGATACTCATAATGAGCCACCACCTATTCGTGAAATTCCGGTGGTAAGTGAATTTGAAGATGTTTTTCCGGATGAGTTACCGGGTGTTCCGGCGGAAAGACAAGTCGAATTTCGCATTGAGTTGGTTCGGAGAGCTACTCCCATTGCTAAAACTCCTTATCGTTTAGCACCAACGGAAATGCAAGAATTGTTGAATCAAATTCAAGAGTTACTTGAGAAGGGTTTTATTCGACCGAGTACTTCGCCATGGGGTGCTCCGGTCTTGTTCGTGAAGAAGAAAGATGGTAGTATGCGTATGTGCATCGACTATCAGGAGTTAAATAAAGTGACGATCAAAAATCGTTATCCGTTGCCTAGGATTGACGATTTATTCGACCAACTTCAAGGCGCTACGTACTTCTCAAAAATTGACCTACGGTCCGGCTATCATCAAATGCGAGTCCGTGAGGAAGATATCGAGAAAACGGCCTTTCGTACTCATTATGGGCATTTTGAATTTGTGGTTATGCCTTTCGGTCTTACGAATGCACCGGCGGCGTTCATGGATCTTATGAACCGAGTGTGCCAACCTATGTTGGACAAGTCGGTAATTGTGTTCATTGACGATATTCTTGTCTATTCTAAGAGAATTACGGAGCATGAACACCACTTGCGTGAAGTATTGAAGACGTTGAGAAGAGAGAAGTTGTATGCTAAATTCTCAAAATGTGAATTTTGACTAAGGGAGGTTCAATTCCTTGGCCATATTGTGAACAAGAATGGTATTCAAGTAGATCCGGGGAAGATAGAGACGGTAAAGGATTGGGGACGACCGACTACGCCTACGGAAATCCGAAGTTTTCTCGAATTGGCCGGTTACTATCGTCGGTTTATCCAAGACTTTTCTAAAATTGCTTCTCCATTGACGAGATTGACGAGGAAGAACGCGAGTTTTAATTGGGAAAACGAGCAAGAAATCGCTTTTCAATTATTGAAGGAGAAATTGTGTAAAGCTCCGGTCTTAGTATTGCTGGAAGGGGTAGATGATATGATGGTCTATTGTGATGCTTCTTTGAATGGGCTCGGGTGTGTTCTAATGCAATGAGGTAAAGTCATCGCTTACGCCTCTCGCCAATTAAAGGAACATGAAAAGAGATACCCGAATCATGATCTCGAATTAGCGGCGGTGGTCCATGCTTTGAAAATTTGGTGTCATTACTTGTATGGTGTCAAGTGTACGATTTATTCGGATCACAAGAGTTTGAAACATCTTTTTGATCAACGGGATTTGAATTATCGTCAACGTAGATGGATGGATGTGGTGAAGGACTATGATTGTGAGATACTCTATCATCCGGGCAAAGCGAATGTGGTCGCGGATGCGTTAAGCCGAAAGAGTCACCACCCGGCGTTACGATTGGGATTGTTACGTATGATTATTACTAACGATTTTCTCGAAAAGCTTGGTGAAGTTCAAATAGAGGCTTACGTTCATAACAAGCATGCGAAATGAATCGTGGGACAATCAAAATCCATTACTATGGGTTCGCGCGGGTTGTTATCTTTTCAAGAAAGAGTATGGGTGCCAAAGATGGGTGACTTCCGAAAGGTGCTTCTTGATGAAGTGCATAAGTCTAAATATTCTATTCATCCGGGTGCGATGAAGATGTACCTCGATTTGAAGAAAGATTATTGGTGGCCGGGCATGAAACGTGACGTTGTTAAGTATGTTGAGCAATGCGTCACGTATTTGCAAGTTAAAGCCGAACACCAAAAGCCGTATGGTAAGTTGCAACCGCTAGAAATTCCAATGTGGAAGTGGGAGCATATTACCATGGATTTTATTACCAGGTTGCCGAAAACGGCAAGAACCCAATTTGACACTATTTGGGTGATTGTCGATAGATTGACGAAGAGTGTGTTGTTTCTTCCTATTAAAGAAGCAATTTCGTCAGAGGCACTCGCGAAGATGTTCATTAAAGAGGTGATATCGAGACATGGCATTCCCGCGTCTATTGTTTCGGATCGGGACACGCGTTTTACTTCTCAATTTTGGAAGAAGTTTCATGAAGACAAGGGTACGAGGGTGAATATGAGTACGGCATATCATCCTCAAACGGATGGTCAAACCGAACGTACGAATCAAACATTGGAGGATATGTTACGTGCGTGTATTATTGATTTTGGCGGTAGTTGGGACGAACATTTACCATTGGTGGAATTCTCGTACAATAATAGTTTTCACTCTAGTATTGGAATGCCACCATATGAGATGTTATACGGTAGGAGGTGTCGAACACCGATTTGTTGGGGCGAATTGGGTCAAAGGGAAGTCGGGAGCACCGACTTGGTATTGGAGACAAATAGCAAAATCGATATGATTCGGGCTCGTTTAAAGGCGACACAAGATAGACAAAAGTCTTACGTCGATAAACGTAGGCGACCGATCGAATTTGAAGAAGGCGATATGGTGATGCTTAAGGTTTCACCATGGAAGGGTATTATTCGGTTTTGAAAATGGGGAAAGTTAGCTCCTCAGTTTATTAGGCCATTTAAGGTTTTAGCTCGTGTTGGTGAAGTTGCGTATCGTTTGGAATTACCCGAAGAGCTTGCGGGGATCCACAATACATTTCATGTTTCCCATCTCCGTAAGTGTCTTGCGGATGATTCATCATGGATGCCATTAGATGAGATCGAATTAAACAACAAGTTAGAGTATGTTGAGGAGCCGATAGCTATACTTGATGAGAAGGTGAAAATGTTACGTAACAAAGAGGTGAGGACCTTCAAGGTCCAATGGCGTCGTAGTAAAGGTTCCGAATTTACATGGGAACCCGAAAAATTTGTGTTGGTTTATCTTCCTGCTTGTCATGCAGCTTGGATCGCGAGGACGCGCTCCGATTCAAGTGGGGGAGAGTTGTAACACCCTAGTTATTATCGTACAGAAGTGTATATAGTGTACATAAAGAGAGGGGAACTATGTGTAATTAAACTGTGATCAGAATCTGTTCAGACCATAGTGCGCGGCGCGCTCCTTTAGCCGGGTTCATTTTCTTTTAATCAGATATTTTGGAAGGGTATTGAGGTAATTTCACTTGGGGACGAGTTAAGGTCACAGATAAGTGGTTTGGGTGAGTCATAACTCCACTTTCAACAACCATTTTCATCCTACTTTAATTCTAGTAAGAGAAACCCAAAATTTAGAGAGAGAAAGCTCAAGTAAAGGAAGAAGGAGCTAGTTTCGGGTCTTAGCTTGGGTTGTAAAGTTGTTCATCTCCTCGCTAGCTACAATTTGGTTGTGTTGGTAAGTTCTAATTTTGATTTCCTTGATTTAATTTGTTTAAAGGTTAGAACTTGGGTTAGTGATGAACACAAAACCCATTAATGGTGATTTTGGGGGTTTTGGTTAAGATTGAGTCATTAGGACTCAAGGATGACTAACCTAGGGTTTCAAGGTAATAATTGATATTATTGAGTCTATAATGGTTAGTTATTCACTAGCCTACTTGTGTTGTTAATAAAATTGGTTCTAGGGTTCATGGTGGACTTGAAATGGGTCAAATGGGTAGGTTTGACCTAGTGGGTTAAATTATGTATGAAAACACCCTATTTATGTGTTGATGGAAGTCTTAGAACCTTAATCGCTAGCTTTTAGTGATTAGTTGGGAGTATTGACCTCTAATGAGTGTTTATAGTGCAAATGGGTCATAAATACACTAGTGGGTCTAGTTGGTGGAAAGTCCAACTTATTATGTGAATTAATTGAGAATTAATTGTGTTAGGTGACTCGCTTTGAAGTTACAAGTGTTATTGGAAATCTCGCCAAGTTGACAAGGTGAGTGGAATGATTATACATGTGTGTATATAATGTATCTATTTGTAGGGCGGGGAAGGGGCCGGGGTATATGTTGTTTATACCACCAAGAGTTAGTGATATATTTCTTTGTACACTAACGATGGATATTTCGTTGTCCAAATTGCCCAAGAGTTAGTGATATATTTCGTTGTACACTAACGATTGCTTGAACGGATATTTCGTTGTCCGTGTCACCTCGGGGTTAGTGATATATTTCGTTGTACACTAACGGTTGTTATGAACACCGATGGGAAATTCGAAGTACCATTCCCTTGTGTGTTGGTTAACCTTAATTATGCGTTGTATTGTAGTATATTATATCATTCGGGTTATATATATGCTATTGTGGTGCTAGCTTGTGATCTTGAAGGGTTTAGAGTTATACTTGCGATGGTATGCTATGTAAATTGCTAGCGTGTATGAGGATCCCGGCTTGGTTAAAGGAAAAGGTATTCGTTTGGACTAGTGGCGCCTCGGGGGTTTTAGCTTTTTGGAAGTTCGACCAAGATTTGGGTAGTTTAACCCCAAACACCATGCTCTAGTGACGTTTGGCAATTAAACTTTTTTGTGGTCGAAACTCGTATTTCGTACTTAATGGCATTTTGGGCATATGTGGGCCCCGCAATGTAAAACTCGTTTTATCATTGATTCGTGCTTGTTTTAATTAAACTAATATGATGTGAAAAGCATTTCCCCTAAAAATGATGGGAAGTGTTAGATCTTTTTACGAAAACAGAACATTTTGGACAGCGGGCTGCCAGGCCCTGTGCGCGCAGCGCACCCAGCCTGGGCAGGCCTGCTTCGAATTTTTTTTTATTTCGCAGTTTTGGTTGGTTAACGGGTTGGGTCGTTACAAGAGATTAATTAGATGAAGAAAATTGAAGAATGAAAGTGTTTGTAGGTGTTTTTGGTCGTTGGTATATGGATTAGATATAAAGGATGTGTAATTTTGTTTACATGTAAATAAGTCATGAATGATTACTAATATTTTTGTAATTCTATGAGATATTTCATGCTAGTTGCCAAATGATGGTTCCCACCTATGTTAGGTGACTCACATGGGCTACTAAGAGCTGATCATTGGAGTGTATATACCAATAGTACATACATCTAAAAGCTGTGTATTGTACGAGTACGAATACAGGTGCATACGAGTAGAATTGTTGATGAAACTGAACGAGGATATAATTGTAAGCATTTTTGTCAAGTAGAAGTATTTTGATAAGTGTCTTGAAGTCTTTCAAAAGTGTATGAATACATATTAAAACACTACATGTATATACATTTTAACTGAGTCGTTAAGTCATCGTTACTCGTTACATGTAAATGTTGTTTTGAAACCTTTAGGTTAACGATCTTGTTAAATGTTGTTAACCTATTGTTTATTATATCTAAAGAGATGTTAAATTATTACATTATCATGATATTATGATATATTAATATATCTTAGTATGATATATATACAGTTAACTGTTGTTACAACGATAATCGTTACGTATATGTCTCGTTTCGAAATCATTAAGTTAGTAGTGTTGTTTTTACATATGTAGTTCATTGTTAACAAACTTAATGAAATGTTTACTTATCATTTATCATGATTAAACATAGTGTATCAATATCTTAATATGATTCATATGTATTTAGTAAGACGTTGTTATAACGATAATCGTTATATATATCGTTTCGAGTTTCTTAATTCAATAAACTTTTTATGTATATAACTCATTGTTAAAATACCTAATGAGATACTTACTTATCATAATATCATGTTAACTATATATATAATCATATATATGTCATCATATAGTTTTTACAAGTTTTAACGTTCGTGAATCACTGGTCAACTTGGGTGGTCAATTGTTTATATGAAACCTATTTCAATTAATCAAGTCTTAACAAGTTTGATTGCTTAAAATGTTAGTGTTGGGATTTAACAAGTTTGAAACTCTTAAAACCATTTAAGATTATAACAAAACGGAAGCGTGTAATTACCAATTAAACTTATTAATCTTTAAACCAATTTAAAGTTAAATCCCAATAGGATCAAGTTGTGAACATAAGCTTACAAACTAACAAGAAAGGAAGAGTTTATACCTCCTTAAAATAAATTTAAGGGCTGACCAAAATGCTTATAAGATGATGAATATATGTGTAGAACTTCAAGCCTTTGATGCACTAACAACACCCTTTAAGTTAGCTAGACTTTAGAACCTTAACAACCTTGTTAACTAAGCTACAAACCCCTTTCTTTGCTCACTGATTTCTGGACAGCAGCAACCCAAAGAAATGATGATGAATGTAGTTTCAAAAGCATGAAACCTCAAGGAGAAATACCCCAAACTATTAACCCAACAACCTTGCTATTGGTTAGGATTTATATAACACTTGAAACTTGCTTGCAAAACCAAATTGTGACCCTCCTTTGCACCTAAACAGCCCACGGCCAGCAGGCAGAATTTTTGAGAGTTTTTTTTAGCTAGTTTGAATGTTTAGTTGCATGTGTGAGTCCACCAAACTTGGTAGAAGTGTATGGTCTTGCACTTAAGGAATTGTGTATATAGAAAGCAACAAAAGGCAAGCATGGGTGGTCTCCTAGGAGTCCCAAAATTCTGCACATTTCATATATTAATAACAATGTATTAATATATAAAAACATGTTACATATATATATATATATATATATATATATATATATATATATATATATATATATATATATATATATATATATATATATATATATATATATATATATATATATATATATATAAAACATGTAATTGTTTTTGTTACTTTTATATTTTATAAACCTTTTATAAAATATAACACAATATAATTATTTAAACCTATAAATAATTAAATATAAATTATCCAAATAATTTATCTCAAGTGATGATATTTTAGAAAACCGATTTTCTAAAGTTCAAGTGTCGCGTATTTATTTAACGACCCAATCGTTAAGATTAAATACATATAAGGTGTTGGTAAGCTTGTTATTGGGTATGACCCGACTTGGATCATAACATGTTAGCCACATTAATTTAATATGTCTCTCGGGCATACGAAATACTTTCAATCTCCCACTTGCACGAGAAACATAAGAAATTAATGCAAGTGATGGATACCACCTAACGACTGTCCATCACCCCCAATATGTTATGACTTTGTGCCATTCAATAACATCATCCTTTTCGAGTTCCCATCTCGAATATGATTAGGTGAATCTTTCATTCTTTCCTTTCGTCCTAGATGTCATGTTAAATCCAAGAGATACAGAGTGATCACTCTCTTATAGATTTAACTTTATCAAGCCTTAGACATCTGACTCTCAACGAATAAGAGGGACAAATTCCATCTTGACTACATACGTCCTAGATACACACTTTGTATTATACCTGAGCTCTTCCTTATGTACTACCATATTTCAGAATAGCGAAGGAAAGAATCAAGGCATAATACTTGGTGAATATCAGAACCCAATATGTATCTCAGGTCAGAGGATACGATGATATTCGCCTTTACACAAGATTACATGTGATCAACCACAAAGGCTCCATACAGTAAATCTTGAGAGCGGGTCTTCCAATATTTGTATCCCACAAATATCTATGAACCTTGGTAGCAACCCTACCCTACATTCAACCTATGAATGTATACCAATCCAAGTTCATAATAGTCTAAACCTCACACTCATTCCCACAAATGTGATCGACTACGGAATTTAGAATAATTACTTATTCATGGATAAAATATGCAAAATAGGAACATAACTCAAAATAAATTAAACCATAATTATATTAATGAGTTTGAACCACTTCGTTCCATTACAATACTTAAAATAGATCATGACCAATCACTAGAATATCGAAGCCCTAATGCACAAACATGTCCTTCATGTTTTGCTCCATATAAGAGTTTCGTGAGTGGATCCACTATGTTATGATCTGTGTGAACTTTGCGAATACATATCTTTCCCTTTTCAACTTCATCCCTAATGTAGTTGAATCTCCGCTCAATGTGACGGGTCTTTTGGTGAGCACGAGGTTCCTTGATTTGAGCAATCGCACCTTCGTTGTCACAAAAGATCTCAAGAGGGTCTTGAATGGAAGGGACCACTCCTAAGTCGTCGATGAATTTCTTCATCTATGCAGCTTCCTGTGCTGCCAATGATGCGGCAATGTACTCCGATTCTGTAGTGGATAATGCAACAACATCCTGTTTTGAACTCTTCCAAGAGACCACACCTCCATTTAATGTGAAGACATAACCGGATTGTGATCGAGAGTCATCTCGATCAGTTTGGAAACTCGCGTCCATGTAACCTTTTACAGCGAGTTCCTCCTCACCAGACCCATATATTAGAAACATATCCTTAGTCCTCCTAAGGTATTTCAATATACTTTTAACAGCAATCCAATGACTGTTTCCTGGGTTATTCTGGTATCTACTTGTCAAGCTTGGAGCGCATGACACATCCGGTCTAGTACATATCATTGCATACATGATAGACCCAATAGCAGATGCGTATGGGACTTTCTTCATTCTCTCTTGTTCATCTTTCGTGGTAGGACACTGAGATGAACTGAGAACGGTTCCTCTTTGAATAGGTACCAAACCTTTCTTAGAGTTTTCCATCTTGAACCTTTTCAAGATTTTGTCAATGTATGTACTTTGACTTAAACCTATCAATCTCTTGGATCTATTCCTATAGATCCCAATCCCCAATATGTATTGTGCTTCTCCAAGATCTTTAATGGAGAAGCAACCTTTTAGCCAAGTTTTGACCTCTTGCATTGTGGTTATATCATTCCCAAACAATAATATATCATCCACATATAGCACAAGGAACATTATAGAGCTCCCACTAGCCTTCTTGTATACACAAGCTTCATCACCATTTTTAATGAAGCCAAATTTCTTTGCCTCTTCATTAAAACGATGATTCCACATTCTAGATGCTTGTTTCAATCCGTAGATTGATTTCTTTAACTTGCATACCTTTTTAGGATTTTTCGGATCAACAAAACCTTCGGGCTGTACCATATAAACATCTTCCTCAAGATATCCATTTAGGAAAGCGGTTTTGACATCCATTTGCCATATTTCATAGTCATAGTGAGCAGCAATGGCAAATAATATCCTAATAGACTTTAGCATTGCCACTGGCGAGAAAGTTTCATCATAATCAATCCCTTGAGTTTGAGTGAAACCTTTTGCTACAAGTCTAGCTTTGTATGTATCCAAGTTTCCATGTATGTCGGTTTTCATTTTGAAAAGCCATTTACAATCAACTAGCCTAGAGCGAGGAGGTTGCGTAACAAGTTCCCAAACTTGGTTGTCATACATGGATTGCATCTCAGATTTCATGGCTTCCTGCCATTTATCTTTATCAATCCTTGATAAATCATCTTGGTAGTTTGTTGGTTCATCCAAATCAACCGTATAGCAACCATCTATGAGAAAACCATATCTCTCAGGAGGATTGCTAATCCTACCAGATCTACGAATGTCTTGTGTATTTTGATCATCCATTTGATCACTATCAACATTTTTATGTT
Organism: Rutidosis leptorrhynchoides; assembly: GCF_046630445.1. Taxonomy (NCBI): domain Eukaryota; kingdom Viridiplantae; phylum Streptophyta; class Magnoliopsida; order Asterales; family Asteraceae; genus Rutidosis; species Rutidosis leptorrhynchoides. The sequence goes on from NC_092341.1 coordinate 175,020,964, forward strand.
GAGTGCTAGTGTCAACCAATTGTGTATCATCTATTTGATCTTGAACCTCTTCAAAATCTATCTTCCTTTCACTATTTCCTTCCATTAGGAACTTAGTTTCAAGGAATTCCGCCTTCCGAGCAACAAATACATTTTGTTCAGATGGATCATAGAAATAGTATCCCATATCATCCTTGGGATATCCTATGAAGATACACTTCGTGGATCGAGCATTCAACTTATTAGGGACGTAACGCTTAGGATAAGCTTCACATCCCCATATCTTTAAGTATGATAGAGAAGGAGGTTTTCCAAACCACATCTCGTGAGGAGTTCGTTCCACTTTCTTGGTTGGGGCCATATTTAAAATACGAGCCGCGGAGCTTAGACAATAACCCCAAAATGATAGAGGTAACGAGCTTCTTGCCATCATAGATCGAACCATATCCATTAGGGTTCGGTTCCTCCTTTCGAAAACTCCATTAAGTTGGGGTGTTCCGGGTGGAGTAAGTTGTGAGATAATCCCACAACTCCTAAGATGATCTTGGAAAGCATCGCTTAGGTATTCACCTCCTTTGTCGGTACGAAGTACCTTAATTGTCTTATTGAGTTGATTTTGTACTTCGTTTTGATATTCTTTGAATGCTTCAAACGTTTCGTCCTTGTGTCTTAATAAGTAGACATATCCGAAACGACTAAAGTCATCAATGAAAGTAACGAAGTATCTTTCACTGTTCCTAGTCATGGGCTTAAAGGGTCCACATACATCCGAATGTATTAATCCCAATAAGTCTTTAGCCCTTTCATAGGTCCCTTTGAAAGGCGCTTTAGTCATTTTGCCTTGTAAACAAGATTCACATACATCAAACGAGTCCATTTCATTTGATTTCAAAAGTCCATTCCTTTGAAGTGTATGCATACGATTCTTGTTTATGTGACCAAGGCGACAATGCCATAAGTAGGAATCACTCAAATCCCTTTTGAGTTTCTCGGTGCTAGTATGGTACATTGAGCTACTAGATGATGCATCATCATGAACCAATTCATAAATTCCATTTGAAGGCGAAGCCTTGAAATAGAATACATTATCTAAATAAACATGGATATCATCATTAACAAAATTAAGATTAAAACCACATTGTTTTAAGCGAGAAATAGAAATAATGTTTCTACACAAATCCGGAGCATACAAAACATTTTCTAAAATAAGTTCCAATCCGCTTGGAAGCTTCAAAACAAAATCTCCTTGAGCTTTAACATGCACCTTTGCACCATTGCCCATATAGAGACTTGATGTTCCCGCCATATGATCACTTCTTTTGAACCCCTGCAAAGAATTGCAAATATGAGTTCCACATCCTGTGTCTAATACCCATGTATTAGAAGAAGTAATATTAAGCTCAATATATACCATATATATGTTACCTGAGGTTTGCCCTGCATCCCTCTTGTCCTTCAACTCCTTAAGATAGACCGGGCAATTTTGCTTCCAGTGAGCCATTTCACCGCAACCGAAACACGGGTCTTCTTTGGGGTTTGCCTTCTCAGCTACCTTTTGCTTCTTAGCCTTGTTGATGGTTGGGGTAACCATCTTCCCCTTCCCTTTGCCTTGATAGGCGGGTCCTTTTTTCTTAGCCACCTTTGGCTTAGAGGTCTTACCTTTGGATCCACCTTGATCGATTGCTAACAAGGGTAAAGCCCTTTTACCCATGCTAGTTTCCGCCGTTCTAAGCATACCGTGAAGCTCACCTATGCTCTTATCCATCCCATTCATATTGTAATTAATTACAAATTGATCAAACCTTTTTGATAGGGAGTTAAGGATAAGATCGGTGGCTAACTCATTTGATATGTTTAGGTTAAGACGGTTAGCACGATCAATAAGGCTTTTCATCTTAAGCACATAAGATGAAACCGATTGGGTATCGTCCATACGACAAGCATGTAGCGCCCGAACGGTCTCGAAACGCTCGACACGCGCTTGTTGAAGGAACATCTCCTTCAATTGCGTTATTATGTCGTATGCACTATGATGCTCGAAATCCTTTTGGAGTTCGGGAATCATAGTCCCAAGCATTAGGCATGAGACTTGAAGGGAGTCGCGACAATACTTATCGTAAAAGGCCATTGCCTCCTCATCATCCTCATCCGGTTGATCGGGAATGGGGTCCTCAAGTACATACGCTTTATCCTCTTGTTTGAGGACAATCCGAAGATTGCGGAACCAATCCATAAAGTTGGTATGGTTGAGTTTGTCTTTCTCTAAGAGAGACCTTAATGATAGGTTGTTTAGGTTAAGTGGTGCGTTTGGTATGTTGTTGTTGTTATTGGCGGCCATCTACAAAATTAACAAAGTTCGTTTAAGTATCGATTTTAATTTAACATTCAATACCCTTTAAATCAAATTGAACTATTAAATTTTAGAATCCAACGGTAAACCAAATTTCGGTTAGGTGACCTTTATCCCGCAATTTGATTTAGCTAGGTAGTCAATAAATGACAATTGCAATCCATTTGCAACTTCTAGAGTATGGGATCATGCAATCCTTTTGCATGGCATATTTATCCCATCAACGCCTATTTGTTCCTCATGCTTCGGTGACCCTAAGTTCATGATTCCCAAATCAAGTCGTCCTACTTGTATAGACTTGTAAATTCAGCATACATGTGGTTAGGTGACCTTTATCCCACAAGCATGCGAAATTTACCTTAATCATATTAGTTTGCTCATAACGGTTAGGTGACCTTTATCCCATCATGAGTTCCCTAATGCGTTTAAGTGTCACACAATAGGATGGCGTTAAACTTATTTACCTTGTTTGTAAAAGGGATTTTAAGTTTTCGTTAATTCTAGTTTGAGAAAACTATTATGCCATACACCAACATGCATTTAGTGTATGGTACTTATGAAAAACCAATTTCATGTCTTGTAATTGAGCCAATTACTTGATATAAACCATTTTATATACGTTATCCTTTTCTTGTTCTTAATAACCATTTATTAAGGTTTTTGGTTGCAATTTTAATTCAACCATTTAAATTACCATTTTGCATGTACTTAGTACGTCTAATTTAACCAATTAAATTGTCGTTTTGTTTGTTGTTATCTTGTGATTAATTGTATCAACCAAACATACAAAACAATAATCATACAAACAACCACACATGCAAGATAAGTGTGTTCACAATCTAGCCATTTTGGTGGACATTTGTTTAGCCGAAAACAAATGTCACCGGTTAAGGGGTTAATCATACAAAGTAGGAGATTTCAAATCTCCCACTTAATCTTGCATCCATATGCACCATGTGTTCTTAAAGTCTTCATCATCTTGTATCTTCATTTTTACAAAATATGTATCCTAATACATTTTATCTAGAAAATGAAATTACAACCTATTCTATTTTACATACCAAATATAAAATGAATTACATAACCAAATGAATGAATTATTACAAACCAATTGAACAATTATTACATGCCATTGAATAATTATTATTACAAACCAAATGAATATAACAAATCAACCAAATATAGCATGCAATCAACACAAGGTCAAGGCATAGATTGTGAACTTTAACATGCAACCAAATATGAACCAAATGGAAGAGCTCAAACCCACTTTTGGACTACAAACAATTCGGCTCATTTCATAAACCCACCCAAATCCAACAATTTTTGCATTCTTCTTTCATGCATGTACTTAGAATGCAAAGTTGATGGGTTTTAAAACAACAATTCGAAGCATATTTCAACAACTTTGGCTCTGATACCATTGTTGGGATTTAACAAGTTTGAAACTCTTAAAACCATTTAAGATTATAACAAAACGGAAGCGTGTAATTACCAATTAAACTTATTAATCTTTAAACCAATTTAAAGTTAAATCCCAATAGGATCAAGTTGTGAACATAAGCTTACAAACTAACAAGAAAGGAAGAGTTTATACCTCCTTAAAATAAATTTAAGGGCTGACCAAAATGCTTATAAGATGATGAATATATGGGTAGAACTTCAAGCCTTTGATGCACTAACAACACCCTTTAAGTTAGCTAGACTTTAGAACCTTAACAACCTTGTTAACTAAGCTACAAACCCCTTTCTTTGCTCACTGATTTCTGGACAGCAGCAACCCAAAGAAATGATGATGAATGTAGTTTCAAAACCATGAAACCTCAAGGAGAAATACCCCAAACTATTAACCCAACAACCTTGCTATTGGTTAGGATTTATATAACACTTGAAACTTGCTTGCAAAACCAAATTGTGACCCTCCTTTGCACCTAAACAGCCCACGGCCAGCAGGCAGAATTTTTGAGAGTTTTTTTTAGCTAGTTTGAATGTTTAGTTGCATGTGTGAGTCCACCAAACTTGGTAGAAGTGTATGGTCTTGCACTTAAGAAATTGTGTATATAGAAAGCAACAAAAGGCAAGCATGAGTGGTCTCCTAGGAGTCCCAAAATTCTGCACATTTCATATATTAATAACAATGTATTAATATATAAAAACATGTTACATATATATATATATATATATATATATATATATATATATATATATATATATATATATATATATATATATATATATATATATATATATATATATATATATATATAAAACATGTAATTGTTTTTGTTACTTTTATATTTTATAAATCTTTTATAAAATATAACACAATATAATTATTTAAACCTATAAATAATTAAATATAAATTATCCAAATAATTTATCTCAAGTGATGATATTTTAGAAAACCGATTTTCTAAAGTTCAAGTGTCGCGTATTTATTTAACGACCCAATCGTTAAGATTAAATACATATAAGGTGTTGGTAAGCTTGTTATTGGGTATGACCCGACTTGGATCATTACATGTTAGCCACATTAATTTAATATGTCTCTCGGGCATACGAAATACTTTCAGTTAGAAACACTTAATCATGTAAATAACAATTTCATTTAATATATATAAACATGAAAAATTTCGAGTCACTACAATAACCACATACAAACATAGATAGGATAATAACGAGCGATTATGGTAGCCTATAAACTGTAGTACCTGCAATGGACGTGGGTTAGATGTCTAGGGACTTACATAAAATGCATCAACAACTCCCCCTAGGACCTAGACCATCGATTACAATAAAGTAAGCGTCCGTGAAATACATATATGTTCAAAAGTAACATCAGTTTAACATCAAATACATATCCAGATTCTCTCTCTCGCATAAATACATCATCAAAAATAGAAATACAAACTAGCAATACGGTATCCGACATAGATCAGCTGGCTTGTGAAGGTATTTGATATGCCCGAGAGACATATTAAATTAATGTGGCTAATGTGTTATGATCCAAGTCGGGTCATACCCAATATCAAACTTACCGACACCTTATTCGTATTTGATCTTTACGAATGGATCGTTGATTAAATTACGCGACACTTGGACTTTTAGAGAATGGTTTCTAAAATGATATTACTTGATATGTTTATATAAATTATGGAAATTTATATGATAAGGAATTTAATTATTTATAGGTTTAAATAATTATATTGTGTTATGTTTTATAATTGGTTTATAAAAATGTACAAGTAAATTAACAAAATGCAAGGGTTTTATAACAAGTCTTATTTAATTCTTAGATTGTTATAAATTGGTAGTGGGTGGCGGTTTTGAGGAAAGAAGAAAGACCCATGCTCTTGCTTTTGTTAATTTTCACAACACACTTCCTTATGTGCATGTGTGAGACTCTTGAACCATGGGATTTTGACTCAAGAAAAGAACCAAAAATTGAGGTAACTCTCTTATTCCTTCAAAACAGTTTCTGGCCGATTCTTTTCAGCCTTTTGAGCTGGTTTTTGGCAGAATTAAATGAGTGAAGAAAGTGAGGGTTAAGCTTGGTTACTCCCATGTTCAAGATGTATATGAACCAAGACTTGTGAGGTTAAATACATGCATTCAATACATGTCAAATACACTTGTAAACATCTCACTTTTTCAGCTCAATCCTGTTGATTCTGTCATGAGTTTAGAGTGACCAAAAGGTTGGTTTCAAGCTGATTTACAAGTTGATTTCAAGTGTCAACAAATCCTAACCAAAGTACTAGGTGTTGGTGCCAAGTTTGGGGTATAACAACTTGAGGTTTCATGCTTTTGGAACTCCATTCATCATCATCTTACTCATCATTTTCAGCCTTCCAAAACAGCCCTCAAAATCTTTGAGGAGGTATAAACACTCTTCTCTTCTTGTTATATTTGTAAGCATTTATCCAAGACTTGATATTAACATGGAATTCAAACAAATGGTTTAACATATAAACTTGTTTCTTAACATTAACGCTTCCGCTTGCTAAAACTTACAAATTGGTTTTGTAATTATGTCATATTAAGAACTTGTTGTATGTTGAATTCCATCAATGGTATCTAGAGCTGAGGTCTTTGGAATATGCTTCTTAAATGGTTAAATTGAAATGGCTAAAAAACGACATTAATAAATGGTTATTAAGAACATGAAAAGGATCACACATATAAAATGGTTTATATCAAAGTAATAAAAATTGGTTTTATTACATAAACATGAAAAAATGGATTTTCAAATGTACACTAAATGCATGTTAGTGTATGGTACGTAAGTTTTCTTAAACTAGAAATAATGGAAACTTAAAATCCCTTTTACACACAAAGGTTAACAAGTTAAACGCCATCCTTTTGTGTGACACTTAAGCGTATTAGGGAACTCATGATGGGATAAAGGTCACCTAACCGTCATGAGCAAACTAATATAATTAAGGTAAAATTCACATGATTGTGGGATAAAGGTCACCTAACCACTTGAATGTTAAGTTTACATGGTTGCACAAGTAGGACGACTTGATTTGGGAATCATGAACTTAGGGTCACCGAAGCATGAGGAACAAATAGGCGTTGATGGGATAAATATGCCATGCAAAAGGATTGCATGATCCCATACTCTAGAAGTTGCAAATGGATTGCAATTGTCATTTTATGACTACCTAGCTAAATCAAATAAATGGGATAAAGGTCACCTAACCGAAATTTGGTTTACCGTTGGATTCTAGAATTTAATAAATCATATGGACTTAAAAGGGTATTGATTATTAAATTAAAAATTGATACTTAAACGAACTTTGTTAAATTTTGTAGATGGCCGCCAATAACAACAACATCCCTAACGCACCAATCAACTTTAACAACCTAAAGTTGAGGTCAATCCTCGAAAAGGAAAAACTCAACCATACGAACTTTATGGATTGGTTCCTCAATCTAAGAATTGTCCTCAAACTAGAGGATAGGGCGTATGTGTTGGAAGACCCCATTCCCGATCAACCGGACGAGGATGATACGGATGCATGTCTTATTGGGATAAGTATTGCACCGATTCGGTGCAAGTCTCTTGCCTTATGCTTGGGACTATGATACCCGAACTCCAAAAGGACTTCGAACATCATAGTGCATATGACATGATCACTCAGTTGAAGGAGATGTTCCTTCAACAAGCTCGCGTCGAGTGCTTTGACACGGTCCGAGCACTTCATGCATGTCATATAGATGATGATCAATCCTTAATTAATGATGTTACTTAATTACGGATTGAGTGCAATAAGATTAGAATGGAGGATGGGATGTTTGATGATTATTTTTGGGCCCCGATGATCATCTTTCACTTTGACTATCAAGTGATCAACCACCCCGACCCGGTCTTGATTGTTAATTAGCATATATGACGCGGAACACCAGTCATATCATTTTCGCACCAGGCAAAAACATCCATATACTAGACAAGTAATTGCACAATTTGTTTTCTAGTATCCGCACTAACATTACGTCCTACTTTGATTTTCTGCTCTGGATATGAGGGATTAATTATTTTCATAGCATCCGCACTATCAACAGGTTCTTCCCCTGCGGTTTTTATGTTAACAGCCGCACAAATAGGCATAATGCTCACTGAACATATTGTGGCGACTCCCTTATATGTTTGGAAACTTCATCATGCCATGAATTGTGGACGTGACAATTCCAAATTTACTTATAGCGGTTCTTCCTAGCAGCATATTATAGCGAGAAGAGGCTCGCATAACATAAAAATCTAAGCGTGCTTGTCGCACCAAAGCATCATCATTAACATCAGCTAACTCGATGTTTAATGGCAAAATACCTATAGGTAATGAAGATTCTCCTGCAAAACCGGTTAGCGAAACTGCGGTTGTTTGCAGGTTTGTTTTAATACTTTCTGGTAATTGAGCGAAGTATTGTTCGTAAATAATGTCAACGCTACTGCCATTGTCAACATGAACTTTCATGACTGTAATGTCAGCATTCGCGATTTTGCACGATACTGAAATGTCCCGTTCTTATTGATTAAAAACGTTCCATATTAATTGATTTCGTTGCGAGGTTTTGACCTCTATATGAGACGTTTTTCAAAGACTGCATTCATTTTTAAACAAACCATAACCTTTATTTCATCAATAAAGGTTTAAAAAGCTTTACGTAGATTATCAAATAATGATAATCTAAAATATCCTGTTTACACACGACCATTACATAATGGTTTACAATACAAATATGTTACAACAAAATAAGTTTCTTGAATGCAGTTTTTACACAATATCATACAAGCATGGACTCTAAATCTTGTCCTTATTTAAGTATGCGACAGCGGAAGCTCTTAATAATCACCTGAGAATAAACATGCTTAAAACGTCAACAAAAATGTTGGTGAGTTATAGGTTTAACCTATATATATCAAATCATAATAATAGACCACAAGATTTCATATTTCAATACACATCCCATACATAGAGATAAAAATCATTCATATGGTGAACACCTGGTAACCGACATTAACAAAATGCATATATAAGAATATCCCCATCATTCCGGGACACCCTTCGGATATGATATAAATTTCGAAGTACTAAAGCATCCGGTACTTTGGATGGGGTTTGTTAAGCCCAATAGATCTATCTTTAGGATTCGCGTCAATTAGGGTGTCTGTTCCCTAATTCTTAGATTACCAGACTTAATAACAAGGGGCATATTCGATTTCGATAATTCAACCATAGAATGTAGTTTCACGTACTTGTGTCTATTTTGTAAATCATTTATAAAACCTGCATGTATTCTCATCCCAAAAATATTAGATTTTAAAAGTGGGACTATAACTCACTTTCACAGATTTTTACTTCGTCGGGAAGTAAGACTTGGCCACTGGTTGATTCACGAACCTATAACAATATATACATATATATCAAAGTATGTTCAAAATATATTTACAACACTTTTAATATATTTTGATGTTTTAAGTTTATTAAGTCAGCTGTCCTCGTTAGTAACCTACAACTAGTTGTCCACAGTTAGATGTACAGAAATAAATCGATAAATATTATCTTGAATCAATCCACGACCCAGTGTATACGTATCTCAGTATTGATCACAACTCAAACTAAATATATTTTGGAATCAACCTCAACCCTGTATAGCTAACTCCAACATTCACATATAGAGTGTCTATGGTTGTTCCGAAATATATATAGATGTGTCGACATGATAGGTCGAAACATTGTATACGTGTCTATGGTATCTCAAGATTACATAATATACAATACAAGTTGATTAAGTTATGGTTGGAATAGATTTGTTACCAATTTTCACGTAGCTAAAATGAGAAAAATTATCCAATCTTGTTTTACCCATAACTTCTTCATTTTAAATCCGTTTTGAGTGAATCAAATTGCTATGGTTTCATATTGAACTCTATTTTATGAATCTAAACAGAAAAAGTATAGGTTTATAGTCGGAAAAATAAGTTACAAGTCGTTCTTGTAAAGGTAGTCATTTCAGTCGAAAGAACGACGTCTAGATGACCATTTTAGAAAACATACTTCCACTTTGAGTTTAACCATAATTTTTGGATATAGTTTCATGTTCATAATAAAAATAATTTTCTCAGAATAACAACTTTTAAATCAAAGTTTATCATAGTTTTTAATTAACTAACCCAAAACAGCCCGCGGTGTTACTACGACGGCGTAAATCCGGTTTTACGGTGTTTTTCGTGTTTCCAGGTTTTAAATCATTAAGTTAGCATATCATATAGATATAGAACATGTGTTTAGTTGATTTTAAAAGTCAAGTTAGAAGGATTAACTTTTGTTTGCGAACAAGTTTAGAATTAACTAAACTATGTTCTAGTGATTACAAGTTTAAACCTTCGAATAAGATAGCTTTATATGTATGAATCGAATGATGTTATGAACATCATTACTACCTTAAGTTCCTTGGATAAACCTACTGGAAAAGAGAAAAATGGATCTAGCTTCAATGGATCCTTGGATGGCTCGAAGTTCTTGAAGCAGAATCATGACACGAAAACAAGTTCAAGTAAGATCATCACTTAAAATAAGATTGTTATAGTTATAGAAATTGAACCAAAGTTTTAATATGATTATTACCTTGTATTAGAATGATAACCTACTGTAAGAAACAAAGATTTCTTGAGGTTGGATGATCACCTTACAAGATTGGAAGTGAGCTAGCAAACTTGAAAATATTCTTGATTTTATGAAACTAGAACTTTTGGAATTTATGAAGAACACTTAGAACTTGAAGATAGAACTTGAGAGAGATCAATTAGATGAAGAAAATTTAAGAATGAAAGTGTTTGTAGGTGTTTTTGGTCGTTGGTGTATGGATTAGATATAAAGGATATGTTATTTTGTTTTCATGTAAATAAGTCATGAATGATTACTCATATTTTTGTAATTTTATGAGATATTTCATGCTAGTTGCCAAATGATGGTTCCCACATGTGTTAGGTGACTCACATGGGCTGCTAAGAGCTGATCATTGGAGTGTATATACCAATAGTACATACATCTAAAAGCTGTGTATTGTACGAGTACGAATACGGGTGCATACGAGTAGAATTGTTGATGAAACTGAACGAGGATGTAATTGTAAGAATTTTTGTTAAGTAGAAGTATTTTGATAAGTGTATTGAAGTCTTTCAAAAGTGTATAAATACATATTAAAACACTACATGTATATACATTTTAACTGAGTCGTTAAGTCATCGTTAGTCGTTACATGTAAGTGTTGTTTTGAAACTTTTAGGTTAACGATCTTGTTAAATGTTGTTAACCCAATGTTTATAATATCAAATGAGATTTTAAATTATTATATTATCATGATATTATCATGTATGAATATCTCTTAATATGATATATATACATTAAATGTCTTTACAACGATAATCGTTACATATATGTCTCGTTTAAAAATCATTAAGTTAGTAGTCTTGTTTTTACATATGTAGTTCATTGTTAATATACTTAATGATATGTTTACTTATCATAGTATCATGTTAACTATATATATATATCCATATATATATATATATATATGTCATCATATAGTTTTTACAAGTTTTAACGTTCGTGAATCACCGGTCAACTTGGGTGGTCAATTGTCTATATGAAACATATTTCAATTAATCAAGTCTTAACAAGTTTGATTGCTTAACATGTTGGAAACATTTAATCATGTAAATATCAATCTCAATTAATATATATAAACATGGAAAAGTTCGGGTCACTACAGTACCTACCCGTTAAATAAATTTCGTCCCGAAATTTTAAGCTGTTGAAGCTGTTGATGAATCTTCTGGAAATAGATGCGGGTATTTCTTCTTCATCTGATCTTCACGCTCCCAGGTGAACTCGGGTCCTCTACGAGCATTCCATCGAACCTTAACAATTGGTATCTTGTTTTGCTTAAGTCTTTTAACCTCACGATCCATTATTTCGACGGGTTCTTCGATGAATTGAAGTTTTTCGTTGATTTGGATTTCATCTAACGGAATAGTGAGATCTTCTTTAGCAAAACATTTCTTAAAATTCGAGACGTGGAAAGTGTTATGTACAGCCGCGAGTTGTTGAGGTAACTCAAGTCGGTAAGCTACTGGTCCGACACGATCAATAATCTTGAATGGTCCAATATACCTTGGATTTAATTTCCCTCGTTTACCAAATCGAACAACGCCTTTCCAAGGTGCAACTTTAAGCATGACCATCTCTCCAATTTCAAATTCTATATCTTTTCTTTTAATGTCAGCGTAGCTCTTTTGTCGACTTTGGGCAGTTTTCAACCGTTGTTGAATTTGGATGATCTTCTCGGTAGTTTCTTGTATAATCTCCGGACCCGTAATCTGTCTATCCCCCACCTCACTCCAACAAATCGGAGACCTGCACTTTCTACCATAAAGTGCTTCAAACGGCGCCATCTCAATGCTTGAATGGTAGCTGTTGTTGTAGGAAAATTCTGCTAACGGTAGATGTCGATCCCAACTGTTTCCGAAATCAATAACACATGCTCGTAGCATGTCTTCAAGCGTTTGTATCGTCCTTTCGCTCTGTCCATCAGTTTGTGGATGATAGGCAGTACTCATGTCTAGACGAGTTCCTAATGCTTGCTGTAATGTCTGCCAGAATCTTGAAATAAATCTGCCATCCCTATCAGAGATAATAGAGATTGGTATTCCATGTCTGGAGACGACTTCCTTCAAATACAGTCGTGCTAACTTCTCCATCTTGTCATCTTCTCTTATTGGTAGGAAGTGTGCTGATTTGGTGAGACGATCAACTATTACCCAAATAGTATCAAAACCACTTGCAGTCCTTGGCAATTTAGTGATGAAATCCATGGTAATGTTTTCCCATTTCCATTCCGGGATTTCGGGTTGTTGAAGTAGACCTGATGGTTTCTGATGCTCAGCTTTGACCTTAGAACACGTCAAACATTCTCTTACGTATTTAGCAACATCGGCTTTCATACCCGGCCACCAAAAATGTTTCTTGAGATCCTTGTACATCTTCCCCATTCCAGGATGTATTGAGTATCTGGTTTTATGAGCTTCTCTAAGTACCATTTCTCTCATATCTCCAAATTTTGGTACCCAAATCCTTTCAGCCCTATACCGGGTTCCGTCTTCCCGAATATTAAGATGCTTCTCCGATCCTTTGGGTATTTCATCCTTTAAATTTCCCTCTTTTAAAACTCCTTGTTGCGCCTCCTTTATTTGAGTAGTAATGTTATTATGAATCATTATATTCATAGATTTTACTCGAATGGGTTCTCTGTCCTTCCTGCTCAAGGCATCGGCTACCACATTTGCCTTCCCCGGGTGGTAACGAATCTCAAAGTCGTAATCATTCAACAATTCAATCCACCTACGCTGCCTCATATTCAGTTGTTTCTGATTAAATATGTGTTGAAGACTTTTGTGGTCGGTATATATAATACTTTTGACCCCATATAAGTAGTGCCTCCAAGTCTTTAATGCAAAAACAACCGCGCCTAATTCCAAATCATGCGTCGTATAATTTTGTTCGTGAATCTTCAATTGTCTAGACGCATAAGCAATCACCTTCGTTCGTTGCATTAATACACAACCGAGACCTTGCTTTGATGCATCACAATAAATCACAAAATCATCATTCCCTTCAGGCAATGACAATATAGGTACCGTAGTTAGCTTTTTCTTCAATAACTGAAACGCTTTCTCTTGTTCATCATTCCATTCAAATTTCTTCCCTTTATGCGTTAATGCAGTCAAGGGTTTTGCTATTCTGGAAAAGTCTTGGATGAACCTTCTGTAGTAACCAGCTAGTCCTAAAAACTGGCGTATGTGTTTCGGAGTTTTCGGGGTTTCCCACTTTTCAACAGTTTCTATCTTTGCCGGATCCACCTTAATACCTTCTTTGTTCACTATGTGACCGAGGAATTGAACTTCTTCCAACCAAAATGCACACTTTGAAAACTTAGCGTACAATTCTTCCTTCCTCAATACTTCTAACACCTTTCTCAAATGTTCACCGTGTTCTTGGTCATTCTTTGAGTAAATAAGTATGTCATCAATGAAAACAATGACAAACTTGTCAAGGTATGGTCCACACACTCGGTTCATAAGGTCCTTGAACACAGCTGGTGCATTAGTTAAACCAAACGGCATGACCATAAACTCGTAATGACCGTAACGTGTTCTGAAAGCAGTCTTTGGAATATCATCTTCTTTCACCCGCATTTGATGATACCCGGAACGTAAGTCAATCTTTGAATAAACAGACGAGCCTTGTAGTTGATCAAATAAGTCGTCGATTCTAGGTAGTGGGTAGCGATTCTTGATGGTAAGTTTGTTCAACTCTCGGTAGTCGATACACAACCTGAATGTACCATCTTTCTTCTTGACAAACAAAACAGGAGCTCCCCAAGGTGATGTGCTTGGTCGAATGAAACCACGCTCTAAAAGTTCTTGTAATTGGCTTTGCAGTTCTTTCATCTCACTGGGTGCGAGTCTGTAAGGAGCACGAGCTATTGGTGCAGCTCCTGGTACAAGATCTATTTGAAATTCAACGGATCGATGTGGGGGTAATCCCGGTAATTCTTTCGGAAATACATCGGGAAATTCTTTTGCGATGGGAACATCATTGATGCTCTTTTCTTCAGTTTGTACTTTCTCGACGTGTGCTAGAACAGCATAGCAACCTTTTCTTATTAGTTTTTGTGCCTTCAAATTACTAATAAGATGTAGCTTCGTGTTGCCCTTTTCTCCGTACACCATTAAGGGTTTTCCTTTTTCTCGTATAATGCGAATTGCATTTTTGTAACAAACGATCTCTGCTTTCACTTCTTTCAACCAGTCCATACCGATTATCACATCAAAACTCCCTAACTCTACTGGTATCAAATCAATCTTAAATGTTTCGCTAACCAGTTTAATTTCTCGATTCTGACATATATTATCTGCTGAAATTAATTTACCATTTGCTAATTCGAGTAAAAATTTACTATCCAAAGGCGTCAATGGACAACTTAATTTAGCACAAAAATCTCTACTCATATAGCTTCTATCTGTACCCGAATCAAATAAAACGTAAGCAGATTTATTGTCAATAAGAAACGTACCCGTAACAAGCTCCGGGTCTTCCTGTGCCTCTGCCGCATTAATATTGAAAACTCTTCCGCGGCCTTGTCCATTCGTGTTCTCCTGGTTCGGGCAATTTCTAATAATGTGGCCCGGTTTTCCACATTTATAACAAACTACATTGGCATAGCTTGCCCCGACACTACTTGCTCCGCCATTACTCGTTCCGACACCATTTGTTCCTTTTGTTCTATTAACCCCTGGTCCGTAGACCTCACACTTCGCCGCGCTATGACCATTTCTTTTACACTTGTTGCAAAATTTGGTGCAGAACCCCGAGTGATACTTTTCACACCTTTGGCATAGCTGTTTCTGATTGTTGTTGTTGTTGTTGCGGTTATTATTGTTGTTGGGATGATTGTTGTAGTTGCTGTTGTTGTTGTTGTTGTTGTTGTTGTTGAGCCGTTTGTTGTAGTTGCGATTGATGTTGCGATTGTTGTTGTTGTTGTATTGGTGATTCTTATCACCATTTTCCTCCCACTTTCTTTTGACTTGCTTCACATTGGCCTCTTCAGCAGTCTGTTCTTTAATTCTTTCTTCAATCTGGTTCACTAGTTTGTGAGCCATTCTACATGCCTGTTGTATGGAGGCGGGCTCGTGTGAACTTATATCTTCTTGGATTCTTTCCGGTAATCCTTTCACAAACGCGTCGATCTTCTCTTCCTCGTCTTCGAATGCTCCCGGACACAATAGGCACAATTCTGTGAATCGTCTTTCGTACGTGGTAATATCAAATCCTTGGGTTCGTAACCCTCTAAGTTCTGTCTTGAGCTTATTGACCTCGGTTCTGGGACGGTACTTCTCGTTCATCAAGTGCTTGAATGCTGACCATGGTAGTGCGTACGCATCGTCTTGTCCCACTTGCTCTAGATAGGTATTCCACCATGTTAACGCAGAACCTGTGAAAGTATGCGTAGCGTACTTCACTTTGTCCTCTTCAGTACACTTACTTATGGCAAACACCGATTCGACCTTCTCGGTCCACCGTTTCAATCCGATCGGTCCTTCGGTTCCATCAAATTCCAAAGGTTTGCAGGCAGTGAATTCTTTGTAGGTGCATCCTACACGATTTCCTGTACTGCTAGATGCAAGGTTATTGTTGGTATGTAGCGCAGCCTGTACTACGGCTATGTTTGAAGCTAGAAAAGTACGGAATTCCTCTTCATTCATATTCACGGTGTGTCGAGTAGTCGGTGCCATTTCCTTCAAAATAGTTAAATGGAACAAGTTAATCATACAGAATATTAAGAGTAGTTAATAGTATTTCGTAGCATAATATGAACTCATTTATAAAAGCTTTTTCTTCATATTAGCGTTTTATAAGTTTAAATTCGGGTAGTACCTACCCGTTAAGTTCATACTTAGTAGCTAATATACAATTCAACTACTACAATTCTATATGAAAAACTGATTATAATAATATTTCGCGTTCAAACTTTTATACAATATTTTACAAACTTACAATACCGCTTATTTTACATAAAGCATGAAATATAGCACACAATAACTTTGATACAAGATAGTTGTGAAGATAATTCTAGCTAATACACAAGTCGTTCAGCAAAGGCAATAAAGACACGTAATTCATACGTCCAGAAACAAGTCATGCATTCTGGTTTTACTAGGACTACTTCCCATCCTTGGTCTTGTGCAACATAACCGTTATGGCCGTTGATAAGACAGCGTGTTGTAACATCGTCAAAGGGACGAGGGTTACGTAATGTCCAACAGTCCCGTAACAATCTAAAAACCTCATTTCTTACCCCAATTACCGACTCCGTCACTTGTGGAAATGTTTTGTTTAATAGTTGTAGCCCGATGTTCTTGTTCTCACTCTGGTGAGAAGCGAACATTACTAATCCGTAAGCATAACATGCTTCTTTATGTTGCATGTTAGCCGCTTTTTCTAAATCACGAAGTCCAATATTCGGATATATTGAGTCAAAATAATTTCTTAACCCGTTGCGTAAAATAGCATTTGGGTTCCCCGCAATATATGCGTCAAAGTAAACACATCGTAACTTATGGGTTTCCCAATGTGATATCCCCCATCTTTCAAACGAAAGTCTCTTATAAACCAAGACATTCTTGGAACGTTCTTCGAATGTCTTACAAACTGATCTCGCCTTAAATAGTTGTGCCGAGGAATTCTGGCCGACTCTAGACAAGATTTCATCAATCATGTCTCCGGGTAGGTCTCTTAAAATATTGGGCTGTCTATCCATTTTGTGTTTTTAAACTGTAAAATAGACAAGAGTTAGATTCATAAAAAAAATACTTATTAATACAAGCAATTTTTACATATATCATAAAGCATAAGAACACTATATTACATATATTACACCACACGAATACAACTATCTTATTCCGACTCGTTCATTTCTTCTTCTTCGATTTTTGTTCGTTGTGCCAAGTTTCTAGGGATATATGATGTTCCCCTAATACGAGTCATCGTTATCCACATTGGTTTAGAAAAACCTGGTGGTTTAGAGGTTCCCGGGTCATTGTTACAACTTAAGGACTTCGGGGGTTGACGATACATATACAGTTCATCGGGGTTGGAATTAGATTTCTCTATTTTTATGCCCTTTCCCTTATTATTTTCTTTTGCCTTTTTAAATTCAGTTGGGGTAATTTCTATAACATCATCGGAATTCTCGTCGGAATCTGATTCATCGGAGAATTGGTAATCCTCCCAATATTTTGCTTCCTTGGCGGAAACACCATTGACCATAATTAACCTTGGTCAGGTTGGTTGAGGATTTTCTTTTACTTAACCGTTTTATTATTTCCCCCACCGGTTCTATTTCTTCATCCGGTTCCGATTCTTCTTCCGGTTCCGATTCTTCTTCCGGTTCCGACTCTTCTTCCGGTTCCTCTTCGGGAACTTGTGAATCAGTCCACGAATCATTCCAATTTACATTTGACTCTTCATTATTATTAGGTGAGTCAATGGGACTTGTTCTAGAGGTAGACATCTATCACATAATATCAAACGCGTTAAGAGATTAATATATCACATAATATTCACATGTTAAAAATATATAGTTTCCAACAAAATTTGTTAAGCAATCATTTTTCAAGTAAACACGGTCGAAGTCCAGACTCACTAATGCATCCTAACAAACTAGATAAGACACACTAATGCAAAATTCTGGTTCTCTAAGACCATCGCTCGGATACCAACTGAAATGTCCCGTTCTTATTGATTAAAAACGTTCCATATTAATTGATTTCGTTGCGAGGTTTTGACCTCTATATGAGACGTTTTTCAAAGACTGCATTCATTTTTAAACAAACCATAACCTTTATTTCATCAATAAAGGTTTAAAAAGCTTTACGTAGATTATCAAATAATGATAATCTAAAATATCCTGTTTACACACGACCATTACATAATGGTTTACAATACAAATATGTTACAACAAAATAAGTTTCTTGAATGCAGTTTTTACACAATATCATACAAGCATGGACTCCAAATCTTGTCCTTATTTAAGTATGCGACAGCGGAAGCTCTTAATAATCACCTGAGAATAAACATGCTTAAAACGTCAACAAAAATGTTGGTGAGTTATAGGTTTAACCTATATATATCAAATCATAATAATAGACCACAAGATTTCATATTTCAATACACATCCCATACATAGAGATAAAAATCATTCATATGGTGAACACCTGGTAACCGACATTAACAAAATGCATATATAAGAATATCCCCATCATTCCGGGACACCCTTCGGATATGATATAAATTTCGAAGTACTAAAGCATCCGGTACTTTGGATGGGGTTTGTTAAGCCCAATAGATCTATCTTTAGGATTCGCGTCAATTAGGGTGTCTGTTCCCTAATTCTTAGATTACCAGACTTAATAACAAGGGGCATATTCGATTTCGATAATTCAACCATAGAATGTAGTTTCACGTACTTGTGTCTATTTTGTAAATCATTTATAAAACCTGCATGTATTCTCATCCCAAAAATATTAGATTTTAAAAGTGGGACTATAACTCACTTTCACAGATTTTTACTTCGTCGGGAAGTAAGACTTGGCCACTGGTTGATTCACGAACCTATAACAATATATACATATATATCAAAGTATGTTCAAAATATATTTACAACACTTTTAATATATTTTGATGTTTTAAGTTTATTAAGTCAGCTGTCCTCGTTAGTAACCTACAACTAGTTGTCCACAGTTAGATGTACAGAAATAAATCGATAAATATTATCTTGAATCAATCCACGACCCAGTGTATACGTATCTCAGTATTGATCACAACTCAAACTAAATATATTTTGGAATCAACCTCAACCCTGTATAGCTAACTCCAACATTCACATATAGAGTGTCTATGGTTGTTCCGAAATATATATAGATGTGTCGACATGATAGGTCGAAACATTGTATACGTGTCTATGGTATCTCAAGATTACATAATATACAATACAAGTTGATTAAGTTATGGTTGGAATAGATTTGTTACCAATTTTCACGTAGCTAAAATGAGAAAAATTATCCAATCTTGTTTTACCCATAACTTCTTCATTTTAAATCCGTTTTGAGTGAATCAAATTGCTATGGTTTCATATTGAACTCTATTTTATGAATCTAAACAGAAAAAGTATAGGTTTATAGTCGGAAAAATAAGTTACAAGTCGTTCTTGTAAAGGTAGTCATTTCAGTCGAAAGAACGACGTCTAGATGACCATTTTAGAAAACATACTTCCACTTTGAGTTTAACCATAATTTTTGGATATAGTTTCATGTTCATAATAAAAATAATTTTCTCAGAATAACAACTTTTAAATCAAAGTTTATCATAGTTTTTAATTAACTAACCCAAAACAGCCCGCGGTGTTACTACGACGGCGTAAATCCGGTTTTACGGTGTTTTTCGTGTTTCCAGGTTTTAAATCATTAAGTTAGCATATCATATAGATATAGAACATGTGTTTAGTTGATTTTAAAAGTCAAGTTAGAAGGATTAACTTTTGTTTGCGAACAAGTTTAGAATTAACTAAACTATGTTCTAGTGATTACAAGTTTAAACCTTCGAATAAGATAGCTTTATATGTATGAATCGAATGATGTTATGAACATCATTACTACCTTAAGTTCCTTGGATAAACCTACTGGAAAAGAGAAAAATGGATCTAGCTTCAATGGATCCTTGGATGGCTCGAAGTTCTTGAAGCAGAATCATGACACGAAAACAAGTTCAAGTAAGATCATCACTTAAAATAAGATTGTTATAGTTATAGAAATTGAACCAAAGTTTTAATATGATTATTACCTTGTATTAGAATGATAACCTACTGTAAGAAACAAAGATTTCTTGAGGTTGGATGATCACCTTACAAGATTGGAAGTGAGCTAGCAAACTTGAAAATATTCTTGATTTTATGAAACTAGAACTTTTGGAATTTATGAAGAACACTTAGAACTTGAAGATAGAACTTGAGAGAGATCAATTAGATGAAGAAAATTGAAGAATGAAAGTGTTTGTAGGTGTTTTTGGTCGTTGGTGTATGGATTAGATATAAAGGATATGTTATTTTGTTTTCATGTAAATAAGTCATGAATGATTACTCATATTTTTGTAATTTTATGAGATATTTCATGCTAGTTGCCAAATGATGGTTCCCACATGTGTTAGGTGACTCACATGGGCTGCTAAGAGCTGATCATTGGAGTGTATATACCAATAGTACATACATCTAAAAGCTATGTATTGTACGAGTACGAATACGGGTGCATACGAGTAGAATTGTTGATGAAACTGAACGAGGATGTAATTGTAAGAATTTTTGTTAAGTAGAAGTATTTTGATAAGTGTATTGAAGTCTTTCAAAAGTGTATAAATACATATTAAAACACTACATGTATATACATTTTAACTGAGTCGTTAAGTCATCGTTAGTCGTTACATGTAAGTGTTGTTTTGAAACTTTTAGGTTAACGATCTTGTTAAATGTTGTTAACCCAATGTTTATAATATCAAATGAGATTTTAAATTATTATATTATCATGATATTATCATGTATGAATATCTCTTAATATGATATATATACATTAAATGTCTTTACAACGATAATCGTTACATATATGTCTCGTTTAAAAATCATTAAGTTAGTAGTCTTGTTTTTACATATGTAGTTCATTGTTAATATACTTAATGATATGTTTACTTATCATAGTATCATGTTAACTATATATATATATCCATATATATATATATATATATATATGTCATCATATAGTTTTTACAAGTTTTAACGTTCGTGAATCACCGGTCAACTTGGGTGGTCAATTGTCTATATGAAACATATTTCAATTAATCAAGTCTTAACAAGTTTGATTGCTTAACATGTTGGAAACATTTAATCATGTAAATATCAATCTCAATTAATATATATAAACATGGAAAAGTTCGGGTCACTACAGATACTACTATCGGCATTTCAATAAAATCATCGCTCTGCATTTTCGGGAAACTAATTGGCGCAAATTGCCAATTATGATACATTTTAGCGGACTTTCGCTTTTTTCCTCTTTTTTGGGCATTCACTCGCACAACGACCACTACATCACTATTATTTCCAATATTACTCATTAGTCTAAGCAATCAAGCAATTCACCGCCGATTTTAGATGTATGCACCTGCAAATCATCACAACAAAAACACGATTGAAATTAAACCGACAAATTAATTGTTTGATGGCACGAAACAAAAAATTTTCAGTTTAATTTGTAAAACGTGTCCCACGGATGGCGCCAATTGATCAATCCTTAATTAATGATGTTACTTAATTATGGATTGAGTGCAATAAGATTATAATGGAGGATGGGATATTTGATGATTATTTTGGGCCCCGATGATTGTCTTTCACTTTAACTATCAAGTGATCAACCACCCCGACCCGGTCTTGATTGTTAATTAGCATATTTCACCTTTGCGCGGTGTAAAAATCCCTTGGGCAAGATCACAAGTCAAAATTTCAAAGGTTTGGGCAAAATGGCAGAGAATCAACAACCTATAAATGAGAGGCCAAGCTCCCTATTTATAGGATTCGAAATATTCGCGGTCTGTAAGTTACTTAACTATCCGCGGAAACTCAGCGGATTAAACTGCGGTCTTGCATTAATGTGAAAACATAACCGCTGTGCTTATTTTCAGCGAATATTGCATAGCTTTGCCTTATAATTCGCGTAGTTCTGCCATTGGCTTTTAGCCAATAAAATATACATATACCATGCTATGTATATGATCAGATGACTCCAATCCGTTTCGTCTTATGTCCTTAAGATGAAAAGCTTAATTGATTGAGCGAACCGTCTAAATTGCAACGTGTCTAATGAATTAGCCACGGACCTTATCCTCAACTCATTGTCAAAAAGGTTTCACACATTCGTATTGAATTACAATATGAATGGTTGGGATAAAAGCATTGGAGAATTGCATGCCATGCTTAGTACGGCCGAAGCAAGCATGGGTAAAAAGGCTTCACCCGTGCTAATGATCAATGAAGGTGGGTCTAGGAACAATTCCTCCTTTAAGCTAAAAGGGGCTAAAAGGAAAGGACCCGCCTACCAAGGCAAAGGTAAGGGAAAGGGGAAGATGGTTACCCCAACCATCAATAACAAGAAGCAAAAGGTTGCCGGTAAAGCTAACCCCAAGGAAGATCCGTGCTTTGGTTGCGGTGAAATGTGTTACTGGAAACGCAACTGCCCGGTCTACCTAAAGGAGTTGAAAGAAAAGAGGGATGCAGGACAAACCTCAGGTAATGTATATATGGTATACGTTGAGCTTAGTATTACTTCTTCTAATACATGGGTATTAGACACAGGATGTGGAACTCATATTTGCAATTCATTGCAGGGGTTCAAAAGAAGTAATCAAGATGCGGGAACAACAAGTCTCTTCATGGGAAATGGAGCAAGGGTGCAAGTGAAAGCTCAAGGAGACTTTGTTTTAAAGCTTCCAAGTGGTTTGAAGCTTATTTTGAAAAATGTATTGTATGCACCCGATTTATCACGAAACATTATTTCTGTATCCCGTTTGAAACAATATGGTTTTAATCTTAATTTCATTAATGATGATATCCATGTTTATTTAGATAATGTGTTCTATTTTAAGGCTTCGCCTTTGAATGGTATTTATGAATTGGTTCATGACGACACATCATACAGTAGCTCAATGTTCCATGCAAACACCAAGAAACTCAAAAGGGATTTGAGTGATTCCTATTTATGGCATTGTCACCTTGGTTACATAAACAAGAATCGAATGCATACACTTCAAAAGAATGGACTTTTGAAATCAAATGAACTAGACTCGTTTGATGTATGTGAATCTTGTTTACAAGGCAAAATGACTAAAGCACCTTTCAAAGGGACCTATGAAAGGGCTAAAGACTAATTGGGATTAATACATTCGGATGTATGTGGACCCTTTAAGCTCATGACTAGGAAAGGTGAAAGATACTTCGTCACATTCATCGATGACTTTAGTCGTTTCGGATATGTCTACTTATTAAGACACAAGGATGAAACTTTTGAAGCATTCAAAGAATATCAAAATGAAGTACAAAATCAACTCAATAAAACTATCAAGGTACTTCGTACCGATAGAGGAGGTGAATACCTAAGCGATGCTTTCCAAGATCATCTTAGAAGTTGTGGGATTATCTCGCAACTTACTCCACCTGGAACACCACAACTAAATGGAGTTTCCAAAAGGAGATACCGAACCCTAATGTATATGGTTCGATCTATGATGGCAAGAAGCTCGTTACCTCTATCATTTTGGGGTTATTGTCTATGCTCCGAGGCTCGTATTCTAAATATGGCCCCAACCAAGAAAGTGGAACGAACTCCTCATGAGATGTGGTTTGGAAAACCTCCATCTCTATCATACTTAAAGGTATGGGGATGTGAAGCTTATGCTAAGCGTTACGTCCCTAATAAGTTGAATGCTCGATCCACGATGTGTATCTTCATAGGATATCCCAAGAATGATATGGGATACTATTTCTATGATCCAACCGAGCAAAATGTATTTGTTGCTCGAAAGGCTGAATTCCTTGAAACTAAGTTCCTAATGGAAGGAAATAGTGAAAGGAAGATAGATCTTGAAGAGGTTCAAGATCAAGTAGATGATACACAATTGGTTTACACTGGCACTCAACATGAAAATGTTGAGAGTGATCAAATGGATGATCAAAATACACAAGACGTTCGCAAATCTGGTAGGATTAGTAATCCTCCTGAGAGATATGGGTTTCTCATGGATGGTTGCTATGTGGTTGATTTGGATGAACCAACAAACTACCAAGATGCTTTATCAAGGATTGATAAAGATAAATGGCAGGAAGCCATGAACACTGAGATGCAATCCAAGTATGACAACCAAGTTTGGGAACTTGTTGCACAACCTACTGGCTCAAGGCTAGTTGATTGTAAATGGCTTTTCAAAATGAAAACCGACATACATGGAAACTTGGATACATATAAAGCTAGACTTGTAGCAAAAGGTTTCACTCAAACTCAAGGGGTTGACTATGATGAAACTTTTTCACCTGGGGCAATGCTAAAGTCTATTAGGATATTACTTGCCATTGCTGCTTATTATGATTATGAAATATGGCAAATGGATATCAAGACCGCTTTTCTAAATGGACATCTTGAGGAAGATGTCTATATGGTTCAGCCTGAAGGTTTTGTTGATCCGAAATATCCTAAAAAGGTATGCAAGTTAAGGAAGTCAATCTACGGATTAAAACAAGCATCTAGAATGTGGAATGATCGTTTTAATGAGGAGGCCAAGAAATTTGGCTTCATTAAAAATGGTGATGAAGCTTGTGTATACAAGAAAGCTAGTGGGAGCACTATCATGTTCCTTGTACTATATGTGGATGATATATTGTTACTTGGAAATGATATTCCGGGAATGCAAGGTGTTAAAACTTGGCTAAGTAAATGCTTCTCCATTAAGGATCTTGGAAAACCACAATACGTTTTGAGGATTGGGATCTACAGGGATAGATCCAAGAAACTGATAGGTTTGAATCAAAGTGCATACATTGAAAAGATCTTGAAAAGGTTCAAGATGGAGAACTCTAAGAAAGGTTTGGTACATATTCAAAAGGGAACAGTTAAAAACAGAATGTTGTTGCTTTATCCACTACAGAATCAGAGTACATCACCGACTCACTGGCAGCTAAGGAAGCTGCATGGATAATAAAAAAAAATAAAAAATTCATCGATGACTTAGGAGTGGTCCCTTCCATTCAGGACCCTCTTGAGATCTTTTGTGATGACGAGGGTGTGATAGCTCAAATCAAAGAACCTCATGCTCACCAAAAGACCCGTCACATTGAGCTGAGTTTCAACTACATAAGGGATGAAGTTGAAAAGGGAAAGATATGTATTCGTAAAGTTCACACAGATCTTAATATAGCGGATCCACTCACGAAGCTCTTACATCGAGCAAAACATGATGGACATGTTTGTGCATTAGAGCTTTAATATTCTAGTGATTGGATATGGTCTGTTTTAAGTATTGTAACGGAACGAAGTGGTTCAAACTCATTAATATAATTATGGTTTAATTTATTTTGAGTTAAGTTCCTATTTTTCATATTTCATCCATGAATAAGCTATTATTCTAATTTCCGTAGTCGATCACATTTGTGGGAGCAAGTGTGAGGTTTAGACTATTATGCACTTGGATTGGTAAACATTCACGGTCTGAATGTGGGGCAAGATTGCTACCAAGGTTCATAGATATTTGTGGGATACAAATATTGGAAGACCCGCTCTCAAGACTTACTGTATAGAGCCTTTGTGGTTGATCACATGTAATCTTGAGTAAAGGAGAATATCATAGTATCCTCTGACCAGAGATACATATTGGGTTCTGATATTCACCGAGTATTATACCTTGATTCTTTCCTTCGCTATTCTGAAATATGGTAGTACATAAGGAAGAGCTTAGGTATAATACAAAGTGTGTATCTAGGACGTATATAGTCAAGATGGAATTTTTCCCTTTTATTCGTTGAGAGTCAGATGTCTAAGGCCTGATAAAGTTAAATCTACAAGAGAGTGATCACTCTATATCTCTTGGATTTAACATGACATCTAGGATGAAAGGATATAATGAAAAGATTCACCTATATATCAGTTCGAGATGGGAATTCGAAAGGGATGATGTTATTGAATGGCACAAAGTCATAACATATTAGGGGTGATGGACGGTCGTTAGGTGGTATCCATCACTTACATTAATTTCTTATGTTTTTCGTGCAAGTGGGAGATTGAAGGTATTTTATATGCCCGAGAGACATATTAAATCAATGTGACTAATGTGTTATGATCCAAGTCGGGTCATTCCCAATATCTGTAACATCCCGCATTTTTCCGTTAAATTATTTTAACGACCGTCTTTTTTTTAGATAATATCTTCCGTTATCTAAATTCGTAGTTTCCGTTGACTAACTTTCATAATATTTCCGTTATTTAATTATAACATCACTCATTTACTCGAGCGTTTTCAAAATATTCGTTCGGTAAAATCCCGCACCCGCTTCTAAACTCGAGGGACTAAAATTGACACGGGGCAAACTAGTTGACTAGGTCAACTAGTCCACCCCAATCACCACCATTCAATCATCTCCATCTCTTTCTCTTTCTCTTTCTCTCTAGCAAGAACACACACACAAACACTCAATTTAATCATTCATCATCTAAATTCGATCTAGGAGGCTTACAACAAAACAAATTACATATTTGGAATCCTCTCTTCATCCTCTACAATTTGATACCAACTTCATCTCGTTTGGGTAACGTTTCTAAAATACTAGATTTCTCTAAATTCGTTTTATATACTTGAAATGGTGTTAGTTAGTGTCTATGGCTCGTGTCTAGCATGAATATATGATTTACTTGCTCGATTTGTTGTTTTGAGTAACTAGTATGAACAATTGAAATGGGTGTGCTTAATCTTTGATTTTGGATGAGTTAATGTTGTTAAATTGTTAAAGTTCATGTTTTAATTGTGTTACTAGCATCATTAGCTTCATTTTGATGTGTAGGTTGATTTAGAAAAGCTTCATTTACAAAATGGTTGAATTCATGATTTTGATTAGGGTTTGATGAACTCTAAAATGAACTTTTGATGTTTTGAATGCCATGAAATGTAATTAGCAAGTGTTTAATTGTATTGTATGTTTAATTACCTTCAAAACGATGTATCGTATGTGTAAATTGGATTCCCGAGTCAAGAAATGCGTTTTGTGAACTTGAAACTTTGATTTTGAACGTTTAATGATCATTTGATGAGGTTTTCATTGTTGTTAATGATGTATTTGATTCATGAAATGTGTTTAGTTGTATTCCTCTTTAAATTACCTTTCCAACGATATAAGATACGTGTTTTGAATGTTAACTAGTCAAAAGTTATGATCGTTTGAAGTTGAAATCGTATAAGTGAAAACTGCCCCAGAATTGCTGATACAGCTGCAGATGCGGCGCATCTGAGGCAGACTGCCAAAAATGTCAATTTTCGCTTAATTCTAAGTATGCTACACACCCCCGATCAACATGAAACTTGGACAACATGCTCATA
Source organism: Rutidosis leptorrhynchoides (assembly GCF_046630445.1). Lineage (NCBI taxonomy): Eukaryota > Viridiplantae > Streptophyta > Magnoliopsida > Asterales > Asteraceae > Rutidosis > Rutidosis leptorrhynchoides. Next base: position 175,048,594 of record NC_092341.1, read on the forward strand.
TATGATTTCTAAGCTTAGGAAAATAGTTCGGGACCCGACCCGACCCCGTTGACTTTTTCGTTAACTTTGACCAAGCTTGACTTTTAGTCAAACTTAACAAAACACTTATGCAATCGTTCTAATCTTGTTTCATACTTGATTCTTGCATGAAACTTGACAACGTGATTCACATGCTATATATTCGAGTCGTAACGAGCCATAGGACTAATTGAACACATTTCACCCGACCATGTGTCGTAACCGGTTAATTGATACAACTTACTTGTTTAGGTCAAGGCTAAGCAACTTTCATGCACACGTTTACTTTTTGAAGTATTTTTATACTCGTGCACTCGAGGTGAGATCATAGTCCCACCTTTTCAACAACTTTTATACTTTTAAATCGTGGGCTGAGAAACATATACTTTGTTACATCTTATACTACTTACTTTTATGTTTTGAACACAAGTCCGATGAAACAAACATTCTACAGCGAGTTTAGAACAAAAATCCTCAATTCGATTATCATTAGTTACACTTGCCGGGTGTAAGCGAGAACTTATGTTGTATGGATCCATATGGGTTTGACAAACCCTCATTCAAACGGTTCGCTACCGTTTACGAATGGAATATATTTTCGTGAAACAGTGTATGTTCTAACACTATTGTGATGGGGTTCTATGGAAGGAAATGTTAAGCATTGATAATTGGGTACTCGCGAACCAACTTTTGGAATGCAACTTTTGGATGATCAATTTATGGAAATACTAAATATTGTGGTTCAAAATATAACTTTTATTAATACACCTATGATTTCACCAACGTTTTTCGTTGACAGATTTCTATATGTTTTCTCAGGTTCATACTTGGCTATTTGATACATGCTTCTGCGTACATTCATACTTGTTTGGGGTCGAGCATACATGCATACACTCTGATTACGTGCTTGGAGTCAAGCATGCATACATACTTACGCTATTTATAGCAACTGTGATTTTCAACTTATATTATGTCGCAAGTTATTTCATTTATACTTTACAATTTTTGTAATCTTAAACTTGTTGTCGAATTGTTTGTAAACTAAACTTTGCAAGTCTTGTACGTTTCATGTGAATGCGACATAATTTTGGTCAAACGAGTCTCATATAGGGACTATGACCACGCAACGGGACCTAAGTTAGCGGCGCCGTCAATGACGATTTTTGGCGGGTCGCTACAGATGGTATCAGAGCGTTGGTTGTAGGGAACTAGGATGTGCATTAGTGTGTCTGACAGAGTCGTTAGGATGCATTATGTAGTGACCCGAACTTTTCCATGTTTATATATATTAATTGAGATTGATGTTTACATGATTAAATGTTTCCAACATGTTAAGCAATCAAACTTGTTAAGACTTGATTAATTGAAATAGGTTTCATATAGACAATTGACCACCCAAGTTGACCGGTGATTCACGAACGTTAAAACTTGTAAAAAAAAACTATATGATGACATATATATGGTTATATATATAGTTAACATGATATTATGATAAGTAAACATATCATTAATTATATTAACAATGAACTACATATGTAAAAACAAGACTACTAACTTAATGATTTTGAAACGAGACATATATGTAACGTTTATCGTTGTAACGACATTTAATGTATATATATCATATTAAGAGATATTCGTACATCATAATATCATGATAATATAATAATTTAAAATCTCTTTTGTTATTATAAACATTGGGTTAACAACATTTAACAAGATCGTTAACCTAAAGGTTTCAAAACAACACTTACATGTAACGACTAACGATGACTTAACGACTCAGTTAAAATGTATATACATGTAGTGTTTTAATATGTATTTATACACTTTTGAAAGACTTCAATACACTTATCAAAATACTTCTACTTAACAAAAATGCTTACAATTACATTCTCGTTCAGTTTCATCAACAATTCTACTCGTATGCACCCGTATTCGTACTCGTACAATACACAGCTTTTAGATGTATGTACTATTGGTATATACACTCCAATGATCAGCTCTTAGCAGCCCATGTGAGTCACCTAACACATGTGGGAACCATCATTTGGCAACTAGCATGAAATATCTCATAAGATTACAAAAATATGAGTAATCATTCATGACTTATTTACATGAAAACAAAATTACATATCCTTTATATCTAATCCATACACCAACGACCAAAAACACCTACAAGCACTTTCATTCTTCAATTTTCTTCATCTAATTGAACTCTCTCAAGTTCTATCTTCAAGTTCTAAGTGTTCTTCATAAATTCCAAAAGTTCTAGTTTCATAAAATCAAGAATACTTTCAAGTTTGCTAGCTCACTTCCAATCTTGTAAGGTGATCATCCAACCTCAAGAAATCTTTGTTTCTTACAGTAGGTTATCATTCTAATACAAGGTAATAATCATATTCAAACTTTGGTTCAATTTCTATAACTATAACAATCTTATTTCAAGTGATGATCTTACTTGAACTTGTTTTCGTGTCATGATTTTGCTTCAAGAACTTTGAGCCATCCAAGGATCCATTGAAGCTAGATCCATTTTTCTCTTTTCCAGTAGGTTCATCCAAGGAACTTAAGGTAGTAATGATGTTCATAACATCATTCGATTCATACACATAAAGCTATCTTATTCGAAGGTTTAAACTTGTAATCACTAGAACATAGTTTAGTTAATTCTAAACTTGTTCGCAAACAAAAGTTAATCCTTCTAACTTGACTTTTAAAATCAACTAAACACATGTTCTATATCTATATGATATGCTAACTTAATGATTTAAAACCTGGAAACACGAAAAAACACCGTAAAACCGGATTTACGCCGTCGTAGTAACACCGCGGGCTGTTTTGGGTTAGTTAATTAAAAACTATGATAAACTTTGATTTAAAAGTTTTTATTCTGAGAAAATGATTTTTATTATGAACATGAAACTATATCCAAAAATTATGGTTAAACTCAAAGTGGAAGTATGTTTTCTAAAATGGTCATCTAGACGTCGTTCTTTCGACTGAAATGACTACCTTTACAAAAACGACTTGTAACTTATTTTTCCGACTAGAAACCTATACTTTTTTTGTTTATATTCATAAAATAGAGTTCAATATGAAACCATAGCAATTTGATTCACTCAAAACGGATTTAAAATGAAGAAGTTATGGGTAAAACAAGATTGGATAATTTTTCTCATTTTAGCTACGTGAAAATTGGTAACAAATCTATTCCAACCATAACTTAATCAACTTGTATTATATATTATGTAATCTTGAGATACCATAGACACGTATACAATGTTTCGACCTATCATGTCGACACATCTATATATATTTCGGAACAACCATAGACACTCTATATGTGAATGTTGGAGTTAGCTATACAGGGTTGAGGTTGATTCCAAAATATATATAGTTTGAGTTGTGATCAATACTGAGATACGTATACACTGGGTCGTGGATTGATTCAAGATAATATTTATCGATTTATTTCTGTACATCTAATTGTGGACAACTAGTTGTAGGTTACTAACGAGGACAGCTGACTTAATAAACTTAAAACATCAAAATATATTAAAAGTGTTGTAAATATATTTTGAACATACTTTGATATATATGTATATATTGTTATAGGTTCGTGAATCAACCAGTGGCCAAGTCTTACTTCCCGACGAAGTAAAAATCTGTGAAAGTGAGTTATAGTCCCACTTTTAAAATCTAATATTTTTGGGATGAGAATACATGCAGGTTTTATAAATGATTTACAAAATAGACACAAGTACGTGAAACTACATTCTATGGTTGAATTATCGAAATCGAATATGCCCCTTTTTATTAAGTCTGGTAATCTAAGAATTAGGGAACAGACACCCTAATTGACGCGAATCCTAAAGATAGATCTATTGGGCCTAACAAACCCCATCCAAAGTACCGGATGCTTTAGTACTTCGAAATTTATATCATATCCGAAGGGTGTCCCGGAATGATGGGGATATTCTTATATATGCATCTTGTTATTGTCGGTTACCAGGTGTTCACCATATGAATGATTTTTATCTCTATGTATGGGATGTGTATTGAAATATGAAATCTTGTGGTCTATTGTTACGATTTGATATATATAGGTTAAACCTATAACTCACCAACATTTTTGTTGACGTTTTAAGCATGTTTATTCTCAGGTGATTATTAAGAGCTTCCGCTATCGCATACTTAAATAAGGACAAGATTTGGAGTCCATGCTTGTTTGATATTGTGTAAAAACTGCATTCAAGAAACTTATTTTGTTGTAACATATTTGTATTGTAAACCATTATGTAATGGTCGTGTGTAAACAGGATATTTTAGATTATCATTATTTGATAATCTACGTAAAGCTTTTTAAACCTTTATTGATGAAATAAAGGTTATGGTTTGTTTAAAAATGAATGCAGTCTTTGAAAAACGTCTCATATAGAGGTCAAAACCTCGCAACGAAATCAATTAATATGGAACGTTTTTAATCAATAAGAACGGGACATTTCAGTTGGTATCCGAGCGTTGGTCTTAGAGAACCAGAAAATTTGCATTAGTGTGTCTTATCGAGTTTGTTAGGATGCATTAGTGAGTCTGGACTTCGACCGTGTTTTCTTTAAAAATGATTGCTTAACATTTTTGTTGGAAACTATATATTTTTAACATATGAATATTATGTGATATATTAATCTCTTAACGTGTTTGATATTATGTGATAGATGTCTACCTCTAGAACAAGTCCCATTGACTCACCTAATAATAACGAAGAGTCAAATGTAAATTGGAATGATTTGTGGACTGATTCACAAGTTCCCGAAGAGGAACCGGAAGAAGAGTCGGAACCGGAAGAAGAATCGGAACCGGAAGAAGAATCGGAACCGGATGAAGAAATAGAACCGGTGGGGGAAATAATAAAACGGTTAAGTAAAAGAAAATCCTCAACCAACCGACCAAAGTTAATTATGGTCAATGGTGTTTCCGCCAAGGAAGCAAAATATTGGGAGGATTACCAATTCTCCGATGAATCGGATTCCGACGAGAATTCCGATGATGTTATAGAAATTACCCCAACTGAATTTAAAAAGGCAAAAGAAAATAATAAGGGAAAGGGCATAAAAATAGAGAAATCTAATTCCAACCCCGATGAACTTTATATGTATCGTCAACCCCCGAAGTCCTTAAGTTGTAACAATGACCCGGGAACCTCTAAACCACCAGGTTTTTCTAAACCAATGTGGACAACGACGGCTCGTACTAGGGGAACATCATATATCCCTAGAAACTTGGCAAAACGAACCAAAACCGAAGAAGAAGAAACGAGCGAGTCGGAATAAGATAGTTGTATTCGTGTGGTGTAATATATGGAATATAGTGTTCTTATGCTTTATGATATATGTAAAAATTGCTTGTATTAATAAGTATTTTTTTATGAATCTAACTCTTGTCTATTTTACAGTTTAAAAACACAAAATGGATAGACAACCCAATATTTTAAGAGACCTACCCGGAGACATGATTGATGAAATCTTGTCTAGAGTCGGCCAGAATTCTTCGGCACAACTATTTAAGGCGAGATCAGTTTGTAAGACATTCGAAGAACGTTCCAAGAATGTCTTGGTTTATAAGAGACTTTCATTTGAAAGATGGGGGATATCACATTGGGAAACCCATAAGTTACGATGTGTTTACTTTGACGCATATATTGCGGGGAACCCAAATGCTATTTTACGCAACGGGTTAAGAAATTATTTTGACTCAATATATCCGAATATTGGACTTCGTGATTTAGAAAAAGCGGCTAACATGCAACATAAAGAAGCATGTTATGCTTACGGATTAGTAATGTTCGCTTCTCACCAAAGTGAGAACAAGAACATCGGGCTACAACTATTAAACAAAACGTTTCCACAAGTGACGGAGTCGGTAATTGGGGTAAGAAATGAGGTTTTTAGATTATTACGGGACTGTTGGACATTACGTAACCCTCGTCCCTTTGATGACGTTACAACACGCTGTCTTATCAACGGCCATAACGGTTATGTTGCACAAGACCAAGGATGGGAAGTAGTCCTAGTAAAACCAGAATGCATGACTTGTTTCTGGACGTATGAATTACGTGTCTTTATTGCCTTTGCTGAACGACTTGTGTACTAGCTAGAATTGTCTTCACAACTATCTTGTATCAAAGTTATTGTGTGCTATATTTCATGCTTTATGTAAAATAAGCGGTATTGTAAGTTTGTAAAATATTGTATAAAAGTTTGAACGCGAAATATTATTATAATCAGTTTTTCATATAGAATTGTAGTAGTTGAATTGTATATTAGCTACTAAGTATGAACTTAACGGGTAGGTACTACCCGAATTTAAACTTATAAAACGCTAATATGAAGAAAAAGCTTTTATAAATGAGTTCATATTATGCTACGAAATACTATTAACTACTCTTAATATTCTGTATGATTAACTTGTTCCATTTAACTATTTTGAAGGAAATGGCACCGACTACTCGACACACCGTGAATATGAATGAAGAGGAATTCCGTACTTTTCTAGCTTCAAACATAGCCGCAGTACAGGCTGCGCTACATACCAACAATAACCTTGGATCTAGCAGTACAGGAAATCGTGTAGGATGCACCTACAAAGAATTCACTGCCTGCAAACCTTTGGAATTTGATGGAACCGAAGGACCGATCGGATTGAAACGGTGGACCGAGAAGGTTGAATCGGTGTTTGCCATAAGTAAGTGTACTGAAGAGGACAAAGTGAAGTACGCTACGCATACCTTCACAGGTTCTGCGTTAACATGGTGGAATACCTATCTAGAGCAAGTGGGACAAGATGATGCGTACGCACTACCGTGGTCAGCATTCAAGCACTTGATGAACGAGAAGTACCGTCCCAGAACCGAGGTCAATAAGCTCAAGATAGAACTTAGAGGGTTACGAACCCAAGGATTTGATATTACCACGTACGAAAGACGATTCACAGAATTGTGCCTATTGTGTCCGGGAGCATTCGAAGATGAGGAAGAGAAGATCGACGCGTTTGTGAAAGGATTACCGGAAAGAATCCAAGAAGATATAAGTTCACACGAGCCCGCCTCCATACAACAGGCATGTAGAATGGCTCACAAACTAGTGAACCAGATTGAAGAAAGAATTAAAGAACAGACTGCTGAAGAGGCCAATGTGAAGCAAGTCAAAAGAAAGTGGGAGGAAAACGGTGATAAGAATCACCAATACAACAACAACAGCAATTACAACAATAATCGCAACAATTATCCCAACAATCGCAACATCAATCGCAACTACAACAAACGGCCCAACAACAACAACAACAACAACAACAACAGCAACTACAACAATCATTCCAACAACAATAATAACCGCAACAACAACAACAATCAGAAGCAACTATGCCAAAGGTGTGAAAAGAATCACTCGGGGTTCTGCACCAAATTTTGCAACAAGTGTAAAAGAAATGGTCATAGCGCGGCGAAGTGTGAGGTCTACGGACCAGGGGTTAATAGAACGAAAGGAACAAATGGTGTCGGAACGAGTAATGGCGGAGCAAGTAGTGTCGGAGCAAGTTATGCCAATGTAGTTTGTTATAAATGTGGAAAACCAGGCCACATTATTAGAAATTGCCCGAACCAGGAGAACACGAATGGACAAGGCCGTGGAAGAGTTTTCAATATTAATGCGGTAGAGGCACAGGAAGACCCGGAGCTTGTTACGGGTACGTTTCTTATTGACAATAAATCTGCTTACGTTTTATTTGATTCGGGTGCGGATAGAAGCTATATGAGTAGAGATTTTTGTGCTAAATTAAGTTGTCCATTGACGCCTTTGGATAGTAAATTTTTACTCGAATTAGCAAATGGTAAATTAATTTCAGCAGATAATATATGTCGGAATCGAGAAATTAAACTGGTTAGCGAAACATTTAAGATTGATTTGATACCAGTAGAGTTAGGGAGTTTTGATGTGATAATCGGTATGGACTGGTTGAAAGAAGTGAAAGCGGAGATCGTTTGTTACAAAAATGCAATTCGCATTATACGAGAAAAAGGAAAACCCTTAATGGTGTACGGAGAAAAGGGCAACACGAAGCTACATCTTATTAGTAATTTGAAGGCACAAAAACTAATAAGAAAAGGTTGCTATGCTGTTCTAGCACACGTCGAGAAAGTACAAACTGAAGAAAAGAGCATCAATGATGTTCCCATTGCAAAAGAATTTCCCGATGTATTTCCGAAAGAATTACCGGGATTACCACCACATCGATCCGTTGAATTTCAAATAGATCTTGTACCAGGAGCTGCACCAATAGCTCGTGCTCCTTACAGACTCGCACCCAGCGAGATGAAAGAACTGCAAAGCCAATTACAAGAACTTTTAGAGCGTGGTTTCATTCGACCAAGCACATCACCGTGGGGAGCTCCTGTTTTGTTTGTCAAGAAGAAAGATGGTACATTCAGGTTGTGTATCGACTACCGAGAGTTGAACAAACTTACCATCAAGAACCGCTACCCACTACCGAGAATCGACGACTTATTTGATCAACTACAAGGCTCGTCTGTTTATTCAAAGATTGACTTACGTTCCGGGTATCATCAAATGCGGGTGAAAGAAGATGATATTCCAAAGACTGCTTTCAGAACACGTTACGGTCATTACGAGTTTATGGTCATGCCGTTTGGTTTAACTAATGCACCAGCTGTGTTCATGGACCTTATGAACCGAGTGTGTGGACCATACCTTGACAAGTTTGTCATTGTTTTCATTGATGACATACTTATTTACTCAAAGAATGACCAAGAACACGGTGAACATTTGAGAAAGGTGTTAGAAGTATTGAGGAAGGAAGAATTGTACGCTAAGTTTTCAAAGTGTGCATTTTGGTTGGAAGAAGTTCAATTCCTCGGTCACATAGTGAACAAAGAAGGTATTAAGGTAGATTCGGCAAAGATAGAAACTGTTGAAAAGTGGGAAACCCCGAAAACTCCGAAACACATACGCCAGTTTTTAGGACTAGCTGGTTACTACAGAAGGTTCATCCAAGACTTTTCCATAATAGCAAAACCCTTGACTGCATTAACGCATAAAGGGAAGAAATTTGAATGGAATGATGAACAAGAGAAAGCGTTTCAGTTATTGAAGAAAAAGCTAACTACGGCACCTATATTGTCATTGCCTGAAGGGAATGATGATTTTGTGATTTATTGTGACGCATCAAAGCAAGGTCTCGGTTGTGTATTAATGCAACGAACGAAGGTGATTGCTTATGCGTCTAGACAATTGAAGATTCACGAACAAAATTATACGACGCATGATTTGGAATTAGGCGCGGTTGTTTTTGCATTAAAGACTTGGAGGCACTACTTATATGGGGTCAAAAGTATTATATATACCGACCACAAAAGTCTTCAACACATATTTAATCAAAAACAACTGAATATGAGGCAGCGTAGGTGGATTGAATTATTGAATGATTACGATTTTGAGATTCGTTACCACCCGGGGAAGGCAAATGTGGTAGCCGATGCCTTGAGCAGGAAGGATAGAGAACCCATTCGAGTAAAATCTATGAATATAATGATTCATAATAACATTACTACTCAAATAAAGGAGGCGCAACAAGGAGTTTTAAAAGAGGGAAATTTAAAGGATGAAATACCCAAAGGATCGGAGAAGCATCTTAATACTCGGGAAGACGGAACCCGGTATAGGGCTGAAAGGATTTGGGTACCAAAATTTGGAGATATGAGAGAAATGGTACTTAGAGAAGCTCATAAAACCAGATACTCAATACATCCTGGAACGGGGAAGATGTACAAGGATCTCAAGAAACATTTTTGGTGGCCGGGTATGAAAGCCGATGTTGCTAAATACGTAGGAGAATGTTTGACGTGTTCTAAGGTCAAAGCTGAGCATCAGAAACCATCAGGTCTACTTCAACAACCCGAAATCCCGGAATGGAAATGGGAAAACATTACCATGGATTTCATCACTAAATTGCCAAGGACTGCAAGTGGTTTTGATACTATTTGGGTAATAGTTGATCGTCTCACCAAATCAGCACACTTCCTACCAATAAGAGAAGATGACAAGATGGAGAAGTTAGCACGACTGTATTTGAAGGAAGTCGTCTCCAGACATGGAATACCAATCTCTATTATCTCTGATAGGGATGGCAGATTTATTTCAAGATTCTGGCAGACATTACAGCAAGCATTAGGAACTCGTCTAGACATGAGTACTGCCTATCATCCACAAACTGATGGGCAGAGCGAAAGGACGATACAAACGCTTGAAGACATGCTACGAGCATGTGTTATTGATTTCGGAAACAGTTGGGATCGACACCTACCGTTAGCAGAATTTTCCTACAACAACAGCTACCATTCAAGCATTGAGATGGCGCCGTTTGAAGCACTTTATGGTAGAAAGTGCAGGTCTCCGATTTGTTGGAGTGAGGTGGGGGATAGACAGATTACGGGTCCGGAGATTATACAAGAAACTACCGAGAAGATCATCCAAATTCAACAACGGTTGAAAACCGCCCAAAGTCGACAAAAGAGCTACGCTGACATTAAAAGAAAAGATATAGAATTTGAAATTGGAGAGATGGTCATGCTTAAAGTTTCACCTTGGAAAGGCGTTGTTCGATTTGGTAAACGAGGGAAATTAAATCCAAGGTATATTGGACCATTCAAGATTATTGATCGTGTCGGACCAGTAGCTTACCGACTTGAGTTACCTCAACAACTCGCGGCTGTACATAACACTTTCCACGTCTCGAATTTGAAGAAATGTTTTGCTAAAGAAGATCTCACTATTCCGTTAGATGAAATCCAAATCAACGAAAAACTCCAATTCATCGAAGAACCCGTCGAAATAATGGATCGTGAGGTTAAAAGACTTAAGCAAAACAAGATACCAATTGTTAAGGTTCGATGGAATGCTCGTAGAGGACCCGAGTTCACCTGGGAGCGTGAAGATCAGATGAAGAAGAAATACCCGCATCTATTTCCAGAAGATTCGTCAACACCTTCAACAGCTTAAAATTTCGGGACGAAATTTATTTAACAGGTAGGTACTGTAGTGACCCGAACTTTTCCATGTTTATATATATTAATTGAGATTGATGTTTACATGATTAAATGTTTCCAACATGTTAAGCAATCAAACTTGTTAAGACTTGATTAATTGAAATAGGTTTCATATAGACAATTGACCACCCAAGTTGACCGGTGATTCACGAACGTTAAAACTTGTAAAAAAAAACTATATGATGACATATATATGGTTATATATATAGTTAACATGATATTATGATAAGTAAACATATCATTAATTATATTAACAATGAACTACATATGTAAAAACAAGACTACTAACTTAATGATTTTGAAACGAGACATATATGTAACGTTTATCGTTGTAACGACATTTAATGTATATATATCATATTAAGAGATATTCGTACATCATAATATCATGATAATATAATAATTTAAAATCTCTTTTGTTATTATAAACATTGGGTTAACAACATTTAACAAGATCGTTAACCTAAAGGTTTCAAAACAACACTTACATGTAACGACTAACGATGACTTAACGACTCAGTTAAAATGTATATACATGTAGTGTTTTAATATGTATTTATACACTTTTGAAAGACTTCAATACACTTATCAAAATACTTCTACTTAACAAAAATGCTTACAATTACATTCTCGTTCAGTTTCATCAACAATTCTACTCGTATGCACCCGTATTCGTACTCGTACAATACACAGCTTTTAGATGTATGTACTATTGGTATATACACTCCAATGATCAGCTCTTAGCAGCCCATGTGAGTCACCTAACACATGTGGGAACCATCATTTGGCAACTAGCATGAAATATCTCATAAGATTACAAAAATATGAGTAATCATTCATGACTTATTTACATGAAAACAAAATTACATATCCTTTATATCTAATCCATACACCAACGACCAAAAACACCTACAAACACTTTCATTCTTCAATTTTCTTCATCTAATTGAACTCTCTCAAGTTCTATCTTCAAGTTCTAAGTGTTCTTCATAAATTCCAAAAGTTCTAGTTTCATAAAATCAAGAATACTTTCAAGTTTGCTAGCTCACTTCCAATCTTGTAAGGTGATCATCCAACCTCAAGAAATCTTTGTTTCTTACAGTAGGTTATCATTCTAATACAAGGTAATAATCATATTCAAACTTTGGTTCAATTTCTATAACTATAACAATCTTATTTCAAGTGATGATCTTACTTGAACTTGTTTTCGTGTCATGATTTTGCTTCAAGAACTTTGAGCCATCCAAGGATCCATTGAAGCTAGATCCATTTTTCTCTTTTCCAGTAGGTTCATCCAAGGAACTTAAGGTAGTAATGATGTTCATAACATCATTCGATTCATACACATAAAGCTATCTTATTCGAAGGTTTAAACTTGTAATCACTAGAACATAGTTTAGTTAATTCTAAACTTGTTCGCAAACAAAAGTTAATCCTTCTAACTTGACTTTTAAAATCAACTAAACACATGTTCTATATCTATATGATATGCTAACTTAATGATTTAAAACCTGGAAACACGAAAAAACACCGTAAAACCGGATTTACGCCGTCGTAGTAACACCGCGGGCTGTTTTGGGTTAGTTAATTAAAAACTATGATAAACTTTGATTTAAAAGTTTTTATTCTGAGAAAATGATTTTTATTATGAACATGAAACTATATCCAAAAATTATGGTTAAACTCAAAGTGGAAGTATGTTTTCTAAAATGGTCATCTAGACGTCGTTCTTTCGACTGAAATGACTACCTTTACAAAAACGACTTGTAACTTATTTTTCCGACTAGAAACCTATACTTTTTTTGTTTATATTCATAAAATAGAGTTCAATATGAAACCATAGCAATTTGATTCACTCAAAACGGATTTAAAATGAAGAAGTTATGGGTAAAACAAGATTGGATAATTTTTCTCATTTTAGCTACGTGAAAATTGGTAACAAATCTATTCCAACCATAACTTAATCAACTTGTATTATATATTATGTAATCTTGAGATACCATAGACACGTATACAATGTTTCGACCTATCATGTCGACACATCTATATATATTTCGGAACAACCATAGACACTCTATATGTGAATGTTGGAGTTAGCTATACAGGGTTGAGGTTGATTCCAAAATATATATAGTTTGAGTTGTGATCAATACTGAGATACGTATACACTGGGTCGTGGATTGATTCAAGATAATATTTATCGATTTATTTCTGTACATCTAATTGTGGACAACTAGTTGTAGGTTACTAACGAGGACAGCTGACTTAATAAACTTAAAACATCAAAATATATTAAAAGTGTTGTAAATATATTTTGAACATACTTTGATATATATGTATATATTGTTATAGGTTCGTGAATCAACCAGTGGCCAAGTCTTACTTCCCGACGAAGTAAAAATCTGTGAAAGTGAGTTATAGTCCCACTTTTAAAATCTAATATTTTTGGGATGAGAATACATGCAGGTTTTATAAATGATTTACAAAATAGACACAAGTACGTGAAACTACATTCTATGGTTGAATTATCGAAATCGAATATGCCCCTTTTTATTAAGTCTGGTAATCTAAGAATTAGGGAACAGACACCCTAATTGACGCGAATCCTAAAGATAGATCTATTGGGCCTAACAAACCCCATCCAAAGTACCGGATGCTTTAGTACTTCGAAATTTATATCATATCCGAAGGGTGTCCCGGAATGATGGGGATATTCTTATATATGCATCTTGTTATTGTCGGTTACCAGGTGTTCACCATATGAATGATTTTTATCTCTATGTATGGGATGTGTATTGAAATATGAAATCTTGTGGTCTATTGTTACGATTTGATATATATAGGTTAAACCTATAACTCACCAACATTTTTGTTGACGTTTTAAGCATGTTTATTCTCAGGTGATTATTAAGAGCTTCCGCTATCGCATACTTAAATAAGGACAAGATTTGGAGTCCATGCTTGTTTGATATTGTGTAAAAACTGCATTCAAGAAACTTATTTTGTTGTAACATATTTGTATTGTAAACCATTATGTAATGGTCGTGTGTAAACAGGATATTTTAGATTATCATTATTTGATAATCTACGTAAAGCTTTTTAAACCTTTATTGATGAAATAAAGGTTATGGTTTGTTTAAAAATGAATGCAGTTTTTGAAAAACGTCTCATATAGAGGTCAAAACCTCGCAACGAAATCAATTAATATGGAACGTTTTTAATCAATAAGAACGGGACATTTCACATTAGTGAATCTAGACTACAACCGGATAGTAAATCATTGCATTCTGACATACATTTGCTATAGATAGCACTTACTTGACTACTTGTGCATTATACTTGAATCATTCTTAGGCAAACTTCTTAATGGTACCAAGTTTTCATCATACGAACTCGTATTCTGCAACTTTCTGGTAACACGCGTAAATTCAAGATTCATACGCGTAAGGATGACGACGACTTCATTAGTCTCACTAGTTCGGGAACTCTGTCTCCCACGTTGTTATTCGCCAACCGTCTCAACTTGCTATCGGTGTCACACCGGTGTTCCTTACTATCTACCATTTCGTGTTACTACCACCACTACTCTAGGTGAGTCTCGTCATCACTATTTATCACTACGGTTGCGTACTATTTGTTATCATGATTTGTTACACTTCTCGTACCGGAATACATTATTGTTTGACTTGAATCGCATTGACGTGACAATCATTTATACATTTCCCTCAAGGAACGCTTCTTTAGAGTTGCACTAATTCTTTCGATTCAATACGAGTCACGTTAGAGAAGTCGTTACACTTTATTCATTTTAAATTTTCACGATTACACGAACTTGAATCTATGGAGTGATGTGGGAATGGAGGTATGAGATAGCGTAATATAACGACACTCGATCAACGTGGTTATATTACGGTAATTCATACCAAAGTTCTAATGACACGTGATGGTGATTGGACTCGATCAACCTAATCACCACCATGTGCCATGTACGTGAATTCATTTTTCTTGTTTGGACATCCGACAATTCCGAGAATACTGATAACAACCATACCTGGGACACATCGTCGATTATTATCGAACCATACTTATGCTTCCGAACGGATGATAAATTCTTTCAACTTCAAACATATGTTACACTTGTATACTATCTCGTTTTCTTATGATTTTATCGGCAAACTACAATATGCTTGTTATGCTCACATCGAGGTGGAAACTTCTCTCGCCTTACACTCGTATTTCCATTTAAGGGAATCTTTATTCTAAATTCTCAATGGAGAGAGAGACTCTTCACATTATACTAGTATTCGCTACGAGGGTGAATAGTCCTAACGAACGTTTTCAGAAACCGATAAATCTTTCGCGGCGCAAAATTCTTGAAAAAAAATAAAAATAAAAAAAAAAACTTGTTCAAATATATCTTGAGGAAATGTACCTCGTCTCGGATCGAGATTCTCGTTTCACTTCTAAATTTCAGGGTACCTTACAAAAAGCCTCGGGACCGCGTTTAAATATGGGTACCGCGTATCATCCACGCACCGACGAATAAAGCAAATGTATGATTTGAACCTGTTAAAACCATAATACGAATTTGTGTTATCAACTTCAAAATTTCTTGAGAAAAGTCTTTGCCTTTAACCAAATTCTCTTACAACGATGGTTATCGTTCAAGTCTTAACGTCACACCTTTTGAAATCTTATATGACCGAAAACGTCATTCTCCTTTTGTAGAACCAAGTAAATGATAATCAAGTCACCGAACCTTGACTCATTCATGGTGTAACCGTTAAAATCCTTCCAATCCGAGAAAGGCTCGAGACGGCCCGTAGTCGCCAAAGGAGCTATGCCAATGTTAGATGTATACCTTTCGAATTCCATGTGGGAAACCGCGTAATGTTAAAAGTCACACCTTGAAAAGGTGTAAACCGTTTCGGGAAACGTAGAAAGCTAAATCCGCGATATTTTGATCCTTTGGAAATCTTGGGGCGTTTTGGACCCGTTGTTAGCCGTTTAGATTTCAGACTCAATTGAGTCTCCGTTCATCGTACATTCGATGTATTAAACTTAAAGAAGTGTCTTGTGGAACAAGAACTTGTTATCCTTTTCGATGAGCTTACTATCGATGACAAACTCCGCTTCCTAGGAGGACTGGTTGAAATTTTGAATCATGAAACCAAACTCTGAAACAACGTAAAACCCCGACTGTCAAAGTTCGTTGAAATGCCCGATGAAGTACTTTCACTTATCCGTAGAATGGGCAACGCACCATCTCGATGAAGGAACAACGACTACTACTTTCAACTAAATTTCGGGACGAAATTTCTTTTAAGGTGTAGGTAATGTAACATCCCGCATTTTTCCGTTAAATTATTTTAACGACCGTCTTCTTTTTAGATAATATCTTCCGTTATCTAAATTCGTAGTTTTCGTTGACTAACTTTCATAATATTTCCGTTATTTAATTATAACATCACTCATTTACTCGAGCGTTTTCAAAATATTCGTTCGGTAAAATCCCGCACCCGCTTCTAAACTCGAGGGACTAAAATTGACACGGGGCAAACTAGTTGACTAGGTCAACTAGTCCACCCCAATCACCACCATTCAATCATCTCCATCTCTTTCTCTTTCTCTCTAGCAAGAACACACACACAAACACCCAATTCAATCATTCATCATCTAAATTCGATCTAGGAGGCTTACAACAAAACAAATTACATATTTGGAATCCTCTCTTCATCCTCTACAATTTGATACCAACTTCATCTCGTTTGGGTAACGTTTCTAAAATACTAGATTTCTCTAAATTCGTTTTATATACTTGAAATGGTGTTAGTTAGTGTCTATGGCTCGTGTCTAGCATGAATATATGATTTACTTGCTCAATTTGTTGTTTTGAGTAATTAGTATGAACAATTGAAATGGGTGTGCTTAATCTTTGATTTTGGATGAGTTAATGTTGTTAAATTGTTAAAGTTCATGTTTTAATTGTGTTACTAGCATCATTAGCTTCATTTTGATGTGTAGGTTGATTTAGAAAAGCTTCATTTACAAAATGGTTGAATTCATGATTTTGATTAGGGTTTGATGAACTCTAAAACGAACTTTTGATGTTTTGAATGCCATGAAATGTTATTAGCAAGTGTTTAATTGTATTGTATGTTTAATTACCTTCAAAACGATGTATCGTATGTGTAAATTGGATTCCCGAGTCAAGAAATGCGTTTTGTGAACTTGAAACTTTGATTTTGAACGTTTAATGATCATTTGATGAGGTTTTCATTGTTGTTAATGATGGATTTGATTCATGAAATGTGTTTAGTTGTATTCCTCTTTAAATTACCTTTCCAACGATATAAGATACGTGTTTTGAATGTTAACGAGTCAAAAGTTATGATCGTTTGAAGTTGAAATCGTATAAGTGAAAACTGCCCCAGAATTGCTGATACAGCTGCAGATGCGGCGCATCTGCCTCAGATGCAGCGCATCTGAGGCAGACTGCCCAAAAATGTCAATTTTCGCTTAATTCTAAGTATGCTACACACCCCCGATCAACATGAAACTTGGACAACATGCTCATATATGATTTCTAAGCTTAGGAAAATAGTTCGGGACCCGACCCGACCCCGTTGACTTTTTTGTTGACTTTGACCAAGTTTGACTTTTAGTCAAACTTAACAAAACACTTATGCAATCGTTCTAATCTTGTTTCATACTTGATTCTTGCATGAAACTTGACAACGTGATTCACATGCTATATATTCGAGTCGTAACGAGCCATAGGACTAATTGAACACATTTCACCCTACCATGTGTCGTAACCGGTTAATTGATACAACTTAATTGTTTAGGTCAAGGCTAAGCAACTTTCATGCACACGTTTACTTTGTGAAGTACTTTTATACTCGTGCACTCGAGGTGAGATCATAGTCCCACCTTTTCAACAACTTTTATACTTTTAAATCGTGGGCTGAGAAACATATACTTTGTTACATCTTATACTACTTACTTTTATGTTTTGAACACAAGTCCAATGAAACAAACATTCTACAACGAGTTTAGAACAAAAATCCTCAATTCAATTATCATTAGTTACACTTGCCGGGTGTAAGCGAGAACTTATGTTGTATGGATCCATATGGGTTTGACAAACCCTCATTCAAACGGTTCGCTACCGTTTAAGAATGGAATATATTTTCGTGAAACAGTGTATGTTCTAACACTATTGTGATGGGGTTCTATGGAAGGAAATGTTAAGCATTGATAATTGGGTGCTCGCGAACCAACTTTTGGAATGCAACTTTTGGATGATCAATTTATGGAAATACTAAATCTTGTGGTTCAAAATATAACTTTTATTAATACACCTATGATTTCACCAACGTTTTTTGTTGACAGTTTTCTATATGTTTTCTCAGGTTCATACTTGCCTATTTGATACATGCTTCCGCGTACATTCATACTTGTTTGGGGTCGAGCATACATGCATACACTCTGATTACTTGCTTGGAGTCAAGCATGCATACATACTTACGCTATTTATAGCAACTGTGATTTTCAACTTATATTATGTCGCAAGTTATTTCATTTATACTTTACAATTTTTGTAATCTTAAACTTGTTGTCGAATTGTTTGTAAACTAAACTTTGCAAGTCTTGTACGTTTCAAATGAATGCGACATAATTTTGGTCAAACGAGTCTCATATAGGGACTATGACCACGCAACGGGACCTAAGTTAGCGGCGCCGTCAATGACGATTTTTGTCAGGTCGCTACAATATCAAACTTACCGACACCTTATTCGTATTTGATCTTTACGAATGGATCGTTGATTAAATTACGTGATACTTGGACTTTTAGAGAATCGTTTCTAAAATGATATTACTTGATATGTTTATATAAATTATGGAAATTTATATGATAAGGAATTTAATTATTTATAGGTTTAAATAATTATATTGTGTTATGTTTTATAATTGGTTTATGAAAATGTACAAGTAAATTAACAAAATGCAAGGGTTTTATAACAAGTCTTATTTAATTCTTAGATTGTTATAAATTGGTAGTGGGTGGCGGTTTTGAGGAAAGAAGAAAGACCCATGCTCTTGCTTTTGTTAATTTTCACAACACACTTGCTTATGTGCATGTGTGAGACTCTTGAACCATGGGATTTTGACTCAAGAAAAGAACCAAAAATTGAGGTAACTCTCTTATTCCTTCAAGATGTATATGAACCAAGACTTGTGAGGTTAAATACATGCATTCAATACATGTCAAATACACTTGTAAACAACTCACTTTTTTAGCTCAATCCTGCTGATTCTGTCGTGAGTATAGAGTGACCAAAAGGTTGTTTTCAAGCTGATTTACAAGTTGGTTTCAAGTGTCAACAAATTCTAACCAAAGTACTAGGTGTTGGTGCCAAGTTTGGGGTATAACAACTTGAGGTTTCATGCTTTTGGAACTCCATTCATCATCATCTTACTCATCATTTTCAGCCTTCCAAAACAGCCCTCAAAATCTTTGAGGAGGTATAAACACTCTTCTCTTGTTATATTTGTAAGCATTTATCCAATTCTTGATATTAACATGGAATTCAAACAAATGGTTTAACATATAAACTTGTTTCTTAACATTAACGCTTCTGCTTGCTAAAACTTACAAATTGGTTTTGTAATTATGTCATATTAAGAACTTGTTTTATGTTGAATCCCATCAGCTTGAACTTGTTTTGTGCTTTGAGCATCATTTTCTCTGTTGAGATATGCATAGTAGACATCGATCACACATTGATATCTCATAGCTTCCTCTTTTTGATCATCTATAAACGTAATGTGATGGTGGTGAAGTGTCTCCACATCAAATCTCGATAAGTTCCTTAGCCACATAGGATCTAAAATCCTCACATTGTCGAACTGTATGCTTCCATCTTCCTTTTCAATTGCAGTCAAGATCACTGCTTCTTCCGAAAACTCATCATAGAAACACCATCTGAAGTTTTTGCATATATTCTTGGGTAAGGGCATCAATGGAGATTGCTTCATGTACTTGGCTGGACGGAACTTAACAACGCGTACAGGTCCACCTTTAGAATTTCTCTTTGTCGGGTGCATGGAAAACCTGGCGGCTGTTGACTTAAAGATGTCCCATTTTCCTGTCTTACATTCATATCTGAGTTTTATCTGAAACCACCTGGAAAGGTCACAATCTTCAGCGTTCAACATCTTCAGCTTAGCAAGTTGCATGATCTCGAAGTACGGTAGAGTTTTGAAGTGACTAGGACATGCCATGTAATCAACTCCTCCTTCCCTCTTGATCGCGAAACAATTGATCTCCTTGAAGTAAACCCAACTTAAAATTTTACCCTTGGAATATTTCTTGGTTCTCTTTCCCCTTTCGTAGAAACTAACAAACTTCGGCTCGAGTTCTGGATTATTCAACTGATCAGGGTTAACAACGTTCTGTTTCCACTTACTCTGACAGATCTCGTCTTCTTCAACATTTCTGTTAACTTTAACCCTATCACGTTTGAACCATTCATTAATCTCATTCCATGCCTCGGCTTTAGCTTGCTCGGCTCGGAGTTTCTTCTTCTTCAGCTCAATCTCTTTTCTTTCTTTCTCAACGAGCAGTTTCTCATGTCGGATTTTCTTGTTCTTTTCAATTAAAACATCCACTTCTTTCACTTGTTCTTTGTATACCTTCCTCCCCTGTTCTAAATGTAACACCCCGCCAAAATCACCATTGATGTGGATGTTAACTCTAGTCCCAGTACCTGAGACAAAACATGCTTAAAAGTGTCAACCAAAGTGGTTGAGTGAACAACATAGGTTTAATATATATAGTTTTAGACCACAAGATTTAGTTATCAAAAGCAGATGCTGAAAGTTATGATATCGATACGTAAACAAAGTTACCCCAGGACACCTTGAACTGTCAGTGTCGTTTAATCATTATTATGTGTCCAAAGACCAACGGTCAAATGGATAGAGACGTCACTCTCAATAGCGCTATTCACAATAACTAAGTTTGCCTTTATAGATAGCAATTAACGATATCATGGTAGGGATTTAGCATTAATCAAAGCATGTCAGCACAGTTAAACAGTTTTCAAGTACTTGTGTCTAAGCGTAAAACAGTTTGAAAGCAAGCATGTGTCTCACCCCAAAGTTCAAAATAAGTAATAGAGAAAGTTAAAAAGTGGGGCTATGAAGTTCACCTTAATAGCAGATAGATATTCCACGCAAGTTATGATCGGAATGTTGAACACGGAGATCTCAACCTAGAGATATTATGTTCGATTAGTTAATGTCTAATAGACTTAAAGTTTGTTTATTAATATAGCAAACTATATTAACAGTGACCGTTCTCGAGAAAAGTTATATTTATATAAGTGATAATATACTTAGTGTACTTAAGTGTTACTATATAGATAAGTGTATAGGTTATACTAATATTAGTATTATTAGTCTTTAATTATTCAACTATTATGTAAACTTATCATTATATGTTACATATATAATTATACCTATGTGATACATACATATATATACATTCTTTATTATTATTATACATGTATGTGTTCATAACTATATGGTATATATATATATATATATATATATATATATATATATATATATATATATATATATATATATATTAGGTGTAGGTGTTACATATACATAAGTGTAAGATGATACATATATATATATATATATATACTTATTACTTTTTATTATTATGTTTACTAACTTATATAACTTACACAATACCACATTCATACATACATACACACGTACATATACATACATATATACACATACATATACACGTATGTATATATTCACATATACACCCACACATATACATACAGTGTATACATGCACATACGTACGTATGCATGCATGCATGCATGCATGTATATCATTAACTATTAATCAACCTCACATAAAATCATACCTTAATCATTAACCCAAATCTTAATATTCATAAACAATTCTTTTTCATAACCTATATCATAATCATTCAATCAACCTTAACCATGATCTTTATCTAGTTCCTACCCTTTTATCACCATCATTATCTTTATTACTATTAATCATAATCTTACAACTATTATCACCACCTAGCTTTTTAATCAAAACACTAATCTTTCATTATAACTAATTAATCTCCTAGTTATTCATTTGCATAAAATCTTATAATCATAACTTTTTTTATCATAATCTTAACCTAACAACCTTAATCATCACCACATAAAATCATCTTTTAACACGTAAAATCATAATCTTCTTTATCTTTTATCTTTTAGCCCTTTAATTATCTATTTACATATTAGGATCAATTTAACTTCATGCCTTATTCATAATAAACATCGTTAACTTTTAATCTAATCATACTTATAATTATAACTATAATTATATAATTATATTCCTTATTATCATTCACATAACGAATCTTTATATCTTTACCATATCAACTATAACTATAGCCACAATTATATATCAATACATTTCATATTTACCATAATCATAATACTAAGATTATACTTAATATTCGTAACTTTATTCATACTATACTTTTAATATTATTATTACCGTTATTCCATGATCATATTCCTATTATATTCTTAACCTCATGTTTATTTCACAAACATATTCATACCATAGCATCATAACAATAAGTGTAATAAAAAGTTATGATTTAGTGTATGTTACCTTAGTTTAGAGAACGAAACGGATCGAGAAAGGGGTGTTCTTGGCTTCGGTTTTGTAGCAGCAGAAACGAGCATAAGCAGCTACAAATTTGCAGCAACAAAGTTGACCAACAACACAGCTGAAGTTGGCCCAAACTAGCAGCAGTTAGCAGATGCAAGTGGCGGGTTGTTGGGTGGTTTCCTGGCGACAGAAAATAGGAAAAGAAGGTGATGTTTGATGGCAGTTTACAACAGCTAAACAGGAGCTGCAGGGGCTGTTTTTGGTTGGTGTATTGGTGACCGAAAATAGCAGCAAAGAGGGCTGCAAATTAACGGTGACTGGGCTGCAGAAACGCAGCAGCAGAACTTCAAATTTTGCAGCTGCAGGAGCAGTTTTTGTTCGACTTTCGGAGCAAGGAACACGCGTACAGAAGCAGAAACTTTTAGGAATTGATTAATAGCACTAGTAGGTGATGGATGGTGGTGTTGCAGTGGTGGTTTCGTGGTTGTTACAGCCGAAGAAAAAGGGGGTTTCTTTTGGGTTTGGGTCGTCAAACACAACCAACAGAGAAGGCCGGGGGTTTTGAATAAGTGCATCGAGAGCTAGCATATGATTTATGTGATTGAATTATAAATGAATGAGGGTGTTTATATGGACTCATGGTTTGAGAATTATGATCATGTTAGGAGTCTAATGGGAGCTTTTATAATTTTGATGATCACTAGGATGCCTTATTCGTTCTTATCTTTTTAGAAGTAGTATTAGAGTATGAGACTTAAAGATTATTCTTGAAATTTTATCTAATTAGTCAATTTATTAGTATTTATTATTTTTACCGAAACTTTTAATTATTTTACATAAATTTCGGTTTTATTCACATATTTAATTTTTGTTATTTTCTCAAGTGTATATTTTGATCCATGTACATTTTTAAATGTATTTATTTATTCATTTCGTTTTGATGATGCTCCAAGTTCATTTATAAAACTTTTGATAATTTAAATTACCTATGTTTCGTTGATTTCACAGAACCTAATGATATTTAGTCAAGTTGAAATTTATCGTATAGTAATGAACATATACTAAAAAAAAATCTAGCGTATAAAACCACGAATTTAACTAACGTTCGTTAATTATTTGACGGGAAAAAAAATCGAGGTGTTATAGTATCCCCCCGTTAAAGAAAACTTCGTCCCGAAGTTTTAGGTAGACTTCTCGAATGCATCAGTGTTTGAGAAGAGAGAGATGAGGATATTTCCGTTTCATTTGGTCTTCACTTTCACAGGTATACTCGGGGCCTCTAAGTGAATTCCAACGGATTTTAACAATATAAATAGTGCTCTGTTTCAAGTATTTAGCCGTGAAGTATTGCCACAGCCAATCCTAAAAAGAATAGTTTATGAGCGCTAGAAGCATGTTTCGTTCTTACGCAGAGGATAAGAGGAGCTGTGACCTCTCGATGAGAAAGACGTTCACGCACCTATGGCGAGTCGATATATCATTCTCTTATAAGTTCAAGTGCGGACGAAAAGAAATATGAATTATTGGCTACAAAGAATAGTCACACCGGGTGAGGAAATATCTGAGAAATGCTTTCTTGTGCCAAAAAGATATTAAATCATAGATTTGAAGTTTCACGAGGTTGCTGTGGTTTAGCCGTGAGGTATCAGAAGTAATATCTTCTCAACGGTCAACCTTACGAGAGAAAAGTTACAGAGAACATAGAGTTTTGAATGATGAACTCAATGGTAAGTTTCGAAGAGCAAGAGGAATTGTGATTACTACGTGGTGTAGAATAATACGAAAATTTTTATATAAACAAGTAATGAAAATTTTACAGAAGTTCGAGTCGTTTAAGGTGACAATTTAAAAAGGAAACGAAGCTTTTAGTAAAACTAGAGTTATGTACAACATGTACTATTTTAAGTAAAATATCTTTTGAATAAAAGAATTGATTTGAGAAAAGTGAGAGTAAAATTTTATGTGTACTAGTCAAAATAAATAAATAAAGATAAATTTTATTTACTTTATTATATAAACATATACGATTTATAAAATTTGCACGAATGGTAGTAGATAAATTTATTTTATAGAATTTTGAGAGGATCGCACAGTAAAATAGTGTATGTAAAATTTTGGTAACAGAATTTTCATATTTCGGAGGTTACGAGATGGAAACGGATCGATGAAAATCGGGTGAAGGTATTTTGAAAATTTCGGGTTATTTTTAAGCAAAAATGTTGCGAGGTAATGAAATCTATTGTATTTAAATACGGCTGTTGACTATTATTAGGACATATGTTCTCGGAATTCAAATTGTTTATGTGTGAAGCTGTTGCTGACAAGTGAGATATGAATGGTAGAGTATGAGAACGTGATAGTGAAGGTGGTATTTATAATATCTTCTTTTGAATATCCAAATGAAAATCTTGCGAGTGGTTGTCGCTTAACTTCGACGGGTTTCCTAATGGGTTTATGAAAATCTATACTAGGATCATAATTGCAGATAACACGAGGCATGCTTCGAAGAAGTTTCGGGGGTGTCGCTTGCCTATTATTAGGACCATTAATATAGGATCATTTGATGATACATCTAACATGCTTTTAACACCGAGGCAAAATTGTAAGATTTTTTGTAAAAACGGTTAATGATTCAAGGGTCACGACTTATTGTTTAGGTATCACAAATCACGCGTTGTTTGACCATAAGTAATGTAATGAAAATCATATCAATGCTACCTTTGATCATATGGGGTGTGTGAGGGATTACGTGCTTTTCTATATGGTGATGGAAATATATGTACACTTCAGCCTTAACTGGCCAGGAATGTGGATACTATCCACTAGAGTAGTTTCAAATGTGATTAGGGGGTTTAGCTCAAGCCGCGGCTTGCGAGAAAATGGAAAAACTTCAGGTCACTTAAGAATATGCATCCTTCCTTCCAGCAAGGAGCTTTGAATATTAAGCGTCAAAAATAAAGAGATAGGTTGTTTAAGAAAGAAAGATTGCAAAGTTTTACAACCTTTATGGTATAGGAGGGATTGTTAATCTACTCATGGATATGAGATAGATAGTTTGGTTAAAACGAGCTCTTGATATATCTGAAAATCGGATGATGATTACCCTTCATGTAATAACATTGAGATTTTCGAATGAATGGCTTGGAAATTTTTCTTTGCTTCACTTTCTATTCCATATGTCATGATATTGGAACTTCTATATGAATTACCGTAATATAATCACGTCGGCCAAGAGTCATTATATTTCGCTAATTCATATTTTCATTCCAAGGTCACTCCATAAGGTCAGGACACGTGATCAAACTTAGATAGTTGACGTGGAAATGTTGAGTCATGAGTGACATCCCTTCGTGTGAGTCAAAGAATAATTTGAATCACAATGGCGAAGTCAGGTCATAGGATATGTATGGATATGATAACAATCACATACTTACCGATCCTTTGGAGTCGGGATCAGGCAAGATGATAGGGTTTTGGCTTGATATCCTTAGGAAAGGATACAAAATATCAATAGAGGTAAAAGCATGTACTAAGATGAATTGGCATTATAAGATTAAAGGAAAGCGCTTAAAACTAAGGCAGAAAAGGTTATAGACCTAAAGATTGCTAAGGCACCCACATAAGGCACACATAGAATGCAATCCTGGTTTTCTATAACATGCCTTAGCTCTCCTAAATTACATAATGAGATGGGTATGGTGGCATTCTATTGTTGGAATACAAGTAAGTCATGGCTCTTATTCTAAGAGTCAGATGTGTAAGTATAGTTCCTATAGAAAAGTATTTCTAAAGATTTGAATGGTATAGGAGTTCTAAGCATAACAAATATAAGTGAACTTAATGCACATAATCTAGAATGTAATGCAAATAATCAATGCAAATGAACAACTCGGTTATAGACTAGACTCACTAATGCATCCTAACTATTCATGTTAGTCACACTAATGTAACCTAGTTCCCTATAACCAAAGCTCTGATACCAACTGTAACACCCCGCCAAAATCACCATTTACGTGGATGTAAACTCTGGTCCCAGTGCTCGGCTTGACTTCTAAGTAACAGCAGAGTTCTACAGCGAAAGCAATATATCTAAGTACCTGAGATAAAACATGCTTAAAAGTGTCAACCAAAATGGTTGAGTGAACAACATAGGTTTAATATATATAGTTTTAGACCACAAGATATAGTTATCAAAAGCAGATGCTGAAAGTTATGATATCGATACGTAAACAAAGTTACCCCAGGACACCTTGAACTGTCAGTGTCGTTTAATCATTATTATGTGTCCAAAGACCAATGGTCAAATGGATAGAGACGTCACTCTCAATAGCGCTATTCACAATAACTAAGTTTGCCTTTATAGATAGCAATTAACGATATCATGGTAGGGATTTAGTATGAATCAAAGCATGTCAGCACAGTTAAACAGTTTTTAGGTACTTGTGTCTAAGCGTAAAATAGTTTGAAAGCAAGCATGTGTCTCACCCCAAAGTTCAAAATAAGTAATAGAGAAAGTTAAAAAGTGGGGCTATGAAGTTCACCTTAATAGCAGATAGATATTCCACGCAAGTTATGATCGGAATGTTGAACACGGAGATCTCAACCTAGAGATATTATGTTCGATTAGTTAATGTCTAATAGACTTAAAGTTTGTTTATTAATATAGCAAACTATATTAACAGTGACCGTTCTCGAGAAAAGTTATATTTATATAAGTGATAATATACTTAGTGTACTTAAGTGTTACTATATAGATAAGTGTATAGGTTATACTAATATTAGTATTATTAGTCTTTAATTATTCAACTATTATGTAAACTTATCATTATATGTTACATATATAATTATACCTATGTGATACATACATATATATACATTCTTTATTATTATTATACATGTATGTGTTCATAACTATATGGTATATATATATATATATATATATATATATATATATATATATATATATATATATATATATATATTAGGTG
This sequence comes from Rutidosis leptorrhynchoides, assembly GCF_046630445.1. NCBI lineage: Eukaryota > Viridiplantae > Streptophyta > Magnoliopsida > Asterales > Asteraceae > Rutidosis > Rutidosis leptorrhynchoides. The sequence continues at coordinate 175,076,434 of NC_092341.1, forward strand.
TAGGTGTTACATATACATAAGTGTAAGATGATACATATATATATATATATATATATATATATATATATATATATATATATATATATATATATATACTTATTACTTTTTATTATTATGTTTACTAACTTATATAACTTACACAATACCACATTCATACATACATACACACGTACATATACATACATATATACACATACATATACACGTATGTATATATTAACATATACACCCACACATATACATACAGTGTATACATGCACATACGTACGTATGCATGCATGCATGCATGCATGTATATCATTAACTATTAATCAACCTCACATAAAATCATACCTTAATCATTAACCCAAATCTTAATATTCATAAACAATTCTTTTTCATTACCTATATCATAATCATTCAATCAACCTTAACCATGATCTTTATCTAGTTCCTACCCTTTTATCACCATCATTATCTTTATTACTATTAATCATAATCTTACAACTATTATCACCACCTAGCTTTTTAATCAAAACACTAATCTTTCATTATAACTAATTAATCTCCTAGTTATTCATTTGCATAAAATCTTATAATCATAACTTTTTTATCATAATCTTAACCTAACAATCTTAATCATCACCACATAAAATCATCTTTTAACACGTAAAATCATAATCTTCTTTATCTTTTATCGTTTAGCCCTTTAATTATCTATTTACATATTAGGATCAATTTAACTTCATGCCTTATTCATAATCAACATCGTTAACTTTTAATCTAATCATACTTATAATTATAACTATAATTATATAATTATATTCCTTATTATCATTCACATAACGAATCTTTATATCTTTACCATATCAACTATAACTATAGCCACAATTATATATCAATACTTTTCATATTTACCATAATCATAATACTAAGATTATACTTAATATTCGTAACTTTATTCATACTATACTTTTAATATTATTATCACCGTTATTCCATGATCATATTCCTATTATGTTCTTAACCTCATGTTTATTTCACAAACATATTCATACCATATCATCATAACAATAAGTGTAATAAAAAGTTATGATTTAGTGTATGTTACCTTAGTTTAGAGAACGAAACGGATCGAGAAAGGGGTGTTCTTGGCTTCGGTTTGTAGCAGCAGAAACGAGCATAAGCAGCTACAAATTTGCAGCAACAAAGTTGACCAACAACACAGCTGAAGTTGGCCCAAACTAGCAGCAGTTAGCAGACGCAAGTGGCGGGTTGTTAGGTGGTTTCCTGGCGACAGAAAATAGGAGAAGAAGGTGATGTTTGATGGCAGTTTACAGCAGCTAAACAGGAGCTGCAGGGGCTGTTTTTGGGTGGCGAATACATCAGCAAATTCTGCTGTAAATGGGGCGGGTTGGCTGCAGAAAAATGCAGCAAAAAGGGCTGTCTTTGGGGCAGTTTTTGGGTGGTGTTTTGGTGACCGAAAATAGCAGTAAAGAGGGCTGCAAATTAATGGTGACTGGGCTGCAGAAACGCAGCAGCAGAACTTCAAATTTTGCAGCTGCAGGAGCAGTTTTCGTTCGACTTTCGGAGCAAGGAACACGCGTACAGCAGCAGAAACTTTTAGGAATTGATTAATAGCACTAGTAGGTGATGGATGGTGGTGTTGCGGTGGTGGTTTCATGGTTGTTACAGCCGAAGAAAAAGGGGGTTTCTTTTGGGTTTGGGTCGTCAAACACAACCAACAGAGAAGGCCGGGGGTTTTGAATAAGTGCATCGAGAGCTAGCATATGATTTATGTGATTGAATTATAAATGAATGAGGGTGTTTATATGGACTCATGGTTTGAGAATTATGATCATGTTAGGAGTCTAATGGGAGCTTTTATAATTTTGATGATCACTAGGATGCCTTATTCGTTCTTATCTTTTTAGAAGTAGTATTAGAGTATGAGACTTGAAGATTATTCTTGAAATTTTATCTAATTAGTCAATTTATTAGTATTTATTATTTTTACCGAAACTTTTAATTATTTTACATAAATTTCAGTTTTATTCATATATTTAATTTTTGTTATTTTCTCAAGTGTATATTTTGATCCATGTACATTTTTAAATGTATTTATTTATTCGTTTCGTTTTGATGATGCTCCAAGTTCATTTATAAAACTTTTGATAATTTAAATTACCTATGTTTCGTTGATTTCACAGAACCTAATGATATTTAGTCAAGTTGAAATTTATCGTATAGTAATGAACATATACTAAAAAAAAAATCTAGCGTATAAAACCACGAATTTAACTAACGTTCGTTAATTATTTGACGGGAAAAAAATCGAGTTGTTATACTAAATTACTACTCAAATTGAAAAAGTCACTTGAGGTGTTGAGTGACGGATTTGAGTATGGCTCAAGCGAAGGCATAACAATCTCTTCTTCTTCTTCTTATTCTTCTTCTTCTTCTTCTTCTTCTTCTTCTTCTTCTTCTTCTTCTTCTTCTTCTTCTTCATCAGATTCTGTTATCAATTCACCCTCGGATTCAACAATCACATCCTCTTTTACACTATCCTTACCAACAGAATCTTCACTCTTCTCATCAACAAACAAATTATCAAAATCACTCAAGTTGATATTTTGGATTGATTCAGGAGGGATACTGGCAAATGACTCTTCTTGTAGAGCCTGGTTCTCAGCTTCAACTGTCTCTGAATCCTCTGTATTGTTTTCACTATCGTATGCCAGAGCAGTAAGCCGTTCCACTAGAAAATTACTTGGTGGAACATCCCCCTTTTGGTATCTCAAAAGAGGGTCCTCCAGTTCCAGCATCTTCTTCATCGTCTTTCTCGTCATCACCACCCAAATTAAAAGAAAATTCTTCTCCTCTCTCCTTAATCAACTTAGTTTTACCAGAGGTAATCAATTCGATCTTATTATTCAACTCCTTCAATTTCTCCTTATTCTCACTATTAATCGCCAATACCTTCTTCTTTAACTTCTCCATCCTTCCCTTCTGACAGTCTAGTCTAGTCTATCAGATAACCTCTTATTTTCTTCTACCAACAACTCAATCTTAGCTTCACTGATCTTCTTCTCCTCAATGGCTTGATTCTCTAGATTGGTTATTTTTGTGATCAAAGACAATAGTAGATCTTGTTTTGTCTTGAATTCGGCTGATGTGACCTGAGGGTTGTGGTGGCAGGTTTTGGTGAGGTAACAGCTGCTCTTGCATCCTTCATGAAACCGGATGGTTGTCTCTGAGCTTGTTGTTTCGAACCTCCCTGTGATGACTTTTGAGATGAATCAAAATGATGTTTCGTTCTCTTCTCCTTCTTCTTGGGCTGTTCTGAAGTCATCGCTTCCTTCCCTTTCCTTTTCCTCTGAATCAAACTAACATCTTCCTCCGTCGCTTCATCATCACTTCAATAATTTCATCATCAACATTACCTCCTCCTTGAACTTCACCAGTAGCTCTCTGATTATCACTCTCACCTTCCTCATCAATAACTTCATAGTTAGAGTCGGAATCCTCATTCCTCCAAGCATTACCAGCTGGACATCGATAGTTTTCCTTGATCAGATGAAAAATAAGCTTCCTCTTAAAGTCAGGCTTTAAATCCTCATTTCTTGTCTCCTCCATTCTTCGAAAATTTATCGGATTCATTGGCTTAAGGTGAATAATATCCTCTTCAAGCTTAGGTAGATCAGGTGCAACGTCATTAATGATCAATTGAAGAAAACGAGCATAAATGAGAAATCTCTGAGTAGAACTGAAAAGATTCGCTTTGAAATAGTGTAAGACAAATCTTGCGAAATCGTATGGAGCCTTTAGGACAAGTGCCACAAACATACTTTGCACTTTTTCATTCAACTTATCAAATCCAGATTTGCATCCACTCAAACAGTGCATGATCACGTGACAAGATATCTAAACTGTTGAGGCAGAAGCATCTTAATCAGTTCAGATTTGCCAGCGATATACCCAGAATAAGCACATCTTTTAAAGCAACCATGAATTCTTTCTCGATTGATTGTCATGTGGGAGCAGTTTTCATCATTAAAGCCCAAAATCCTCCTTATCACTGTCTTAGAAACAATGATCTCATACCCTTGAACCTTACTAACAAGCTTAGCATCATCTTCTGATACGTCAAGTACAGAATTTCTCCAGAATTCTCTTTGATGCCTGTAGTAGGCCGTGCATGGAGTAGAAATAGCAGTGTGTATCCTTGATCTCTTAAGAAATTTCACAATCTCCTTAAAATGATCACCTCTCTCTAGAGTAGTGTCATATAGAGTGACTTGATTGTTCAGTTCACCCTTCTCTAGAGGAATCTCTTGCTGAGCAGGTGGGTTAACTGGATTCACTTGAGGATTAGCTTGTTGCTCCCCCTGTCCTTCTACGTTAACTACTGGAACATTAACTTGTTGTTCAGCCATTGATGATATCTTAACAAACTGAAATATCAACAAAAATGTTAGAGACACAAACCACATATCATAAAATATCAAAGCATTCACATCAAAGTGTCATAAACTTGTTAACATGGTAAACCGTGCGAGTGATAATGTCACATGTTAACACCTATTTCCTTATGAGGTAAGGCTTAGTATGTCAACAAGATACAAGAAGTAATCTAGCTTTAAGAGAGCGAAGTGTTTCCGATTGATTTTTACCCTCGGGAAATAATCCCTGCATACCCGGTTCACAAGTGTAGAAACTTGTGGGGTGGCTTAATCAATCTGTCGTCCGTAGAGCGTAAAAGTGCTAGCCGGATGACTTCTAGTGAGAGAAAGTATAGAGAGAAAGAGAAGTGAAGTCTCAGCTCTCAAGGTTGTCAGAATATCTGAACTGTGTAAACTGACGACCCAAGGGGTCTATTTATAGTGTCAGATCCACCAGATTGCTTGGGGACACGTGTCAGATGATGATATGTTCTGTTACTTGTGATCCGAAATTTACGCTGAAGGTGGCGTTCTCCGGCCAGAGCTTACACGCTAGGCGGCCTTCAGGGCTTACGCATGACGGATCAGCCTGTACAACGGAGAACGCTGGACGGATAACTCCACAAAACTGTTGTTTCCAGCCTTCCTGATGCTATTTTTTATGCAACCTGTTAACACCTTTTATGTGTGTATACGATACGATACACCATTAAGTCCCCCCAGTTTAATGACTTAAGCATTTGAAGAATGATTAAGTCGTTAAACTTTTGAAAACGCATGCCAAACCAGCCTGTTTATTGCCCACTTGCATCGGGGAAAACATTTTAGGCATTAAATGCAGACGAATTTTACTGATGCTGTTATGATTAATTTTTTACGGCTAAGATCATCCACGCGCCTCCAGCTGTAAAAAGTGTTATTTCATACCCTTCGTTTAAACTCACCCCTACACGTGTCTTAATCGTGGCCATAAAAATTGCATCGATGAAATCCTATAAAAACCGTCATAACCCTGTTACTGTAGTGACCCGAACTTTTCCATGTTTATATATATTAATTGAGATTGATATTTACATGATTAAATGTTTCCAACATGTTAAGCAATCAAACTTGTTAAGACTTGATTAATTGAAATATGTTTCATATAGACAATTGACCACCCAAGTTGACCGGTGATTCACGAACGTTAGAACTTGTAAAAACTATATGATGATATATATATGGATATATATATAGTTAACATGATACTATGATAAGTAAACATATCATTAAGTATATTAATAATGAACTACATATGTAAAAACAAGACTACTAACTTAATGATTTTTAAACGAGACATATATGTAACGATTATCATTGTAACGACATTTAATGTATATATATATATATATCATATTAAGAGATATTCATACATGATAATATCATGATAATATAATAATTTAAAATCTCATTTGATATTATAAACATTGGGTTAACAACATTTAACAAGATCGTTAACCTAAAGGTTTCAAAACAACACTTACATGTAACGACTAACGATGACTTAACGACTCAGTTAAAATGTATATACATGTAGTGTTTTAATATGTATTTATACACTTTTTAAAGACTTCAATACACTTATCAAAATACTTCTACTTAACAAAAATGCTTACAATTACATCCTCGTTCAGTTTCATCAACAATTCTACTCGTATGCACCCGTATTCGTACTCGTACAATACACAGCTTTTAGATGTATGTAATATTGGTATATACACTCCAATGATCAGCTCTTAGCAGCCCATGTGAGTCACCTAATGTAACACCCTAGGCAAATCCCACATCGCCCACGAACATGAGTGATCATGGGATTATAAGGTAATACTCACGCTTAAATGACACAACGCGTTTTGGGATCACAGGCTGAGTAGAAGTGCGAGTACGTTGTGGTTAAGCGTGCTCGGGCGAGAGCACTACCAGGATGGGTGACCTCCTGGGAAAGTGCTTCTCGTGTGTGGTCGCCAAGAAAAAGCCGTGCGCCTGCGGGCAAAGCGGACAATATTGTGGTCATGTTAAGCTGGGGTGTTACAGAATGGTATCAGAGCCACTCATGTGCCGTTGGGGTTGGTGGGGCAAACCTCATCGAGGACGATGAGTCCCTAAGGGGGGGTGAATGTAACACCCTAGGCAAATCCCACATCGCCCACGAACATGAGTGATCATGGGATTATAAGGTAATACTCACGCTTAAATGACACAACGCGTTTTGGGATCACAGGCTGAGTAGAAGTGCGAGTACGTTGTGGTTAAGCGTGCTCGGGCGAGAGCACTACCAGGATGGGTGACCTCCTGGGAAAGTGCTTCTCGTGTGTGGTCGCCAAGAAAAAGCCGTGCGCCTGCGGGCAAAGCGGACAATATTGTGGTCATGTTAAGCTGGGGTGTTACACCTAACACATGTGGGAACTATCAGTTGACAACTAGCATGAAATATCTCATAAAATTACAAAAATATGAGTAATCATTCATGACTTATTTACATGAAAACAAAATTACATATCCTTTATATCTAATCCATACACCAACGATCAAAAACACATACAAACACTTTCATTCTTCAATTTTCTTCATCTAATTGATCTCTCTCAAGTTCTATCTTCAATTTCTAAGTGTTCTTCATATATTCTACAAGTTCTAATTACATAAAATCAAGAATACTTTCAAGTTTGCTAGCTCACTTCCAATCTTGTAAGGTGATCATCCAACCTCAAGAAATATTTGTTTCTTACAGTAGGTTATCATTCTAATATAAGGTAATAATCATATTCAAACTTTGGTTCAATTTCTATAACTATAACAATCTTATTTCAAGTGATGATCTTACTTGAACTTCTTTTCGTGTCATGATTCTGCTTCAAGAACTTCGAGCCATCCAAGGATCCGTTGAAGCTAGATCCATTTTTTTCTCATCCAGTAGGTTTATCCAAGGAACTTAAGGTAGTAATGATGTTCATAACATCATTCGATTCATATATATAAAGCTATCTTATTCGAAGGTTTAAACTTGTAATCACTAGAACATAGTTTAGTTAATTCTAAACTTGTTCGCAAACAAAAGTTAATCCTTCTAACTTGACTTTTAAAATCAACTAAACACTTGTTCTATATCTATATGATATGCTAACTTAATGATTTAAAACCTGGAAACACGAAAAACACCGTAAAACCGGATTTATGCCGTCGTAGTAACACCGCGGGCTGTTTTGGGTTAGTTAATTAAAAACTATGATAAACTTTGATTTAAAAGTTGTTATTCTGAGAAAATGATTTTTATTATGAACATGAAACTATATCCAAAAATTATGGTTAAACTCAAAGTGGAAGTATGTTTTCTAAAATGGTCATCTAGACGTCGTTATTTCGACTGAAATGACTACCTTTACAAAAATGACTTGTAACTTATTTTTCCGACAATAAACCTATACTTTTTCTGTTTAGATTCATAAAATAGAGTTCAATATGAAACCATAGCAATTTGATTCACTCAAAACGGATTTAAAATGAAGAAGTTATGGGTAAAACAAGATTGGATAATTTTTCTCATTTTAGCTACGTGAAAATTGGTAACAAATCTATTCCAACCATAACTTAATCAACTTGTATTGTATATTATTTAATCTTGAGATACCATATACACGTATACAATGTTTCGATCTATCATGTCGACACATCTATATATATTTCGGAACAACCATAGACACTCTATATGTGAATGTTGGAGTTAGCTATACAGGGTTGAGGTTGATTCCAAAATATATATAGTTTGAGTTGTGATCGATACTGAGATACGTTTACACTGGGTCGTGGATTGATTCAAGATAATATTTATCAATTTATTTCTGTACATCTAACTGTGGACAACTAGTTGTAGGTTACTAACGAGGACAGCTGACTTAATAAACTTAAAACATCAAAATATATTAAAAGTGTTGTAAATATATTTTGAACATACTTTGATATATATGTATAGATTGTTATAGGTTCGTGAATCAACCAGTGGCCAAGTCTTACTTCCCGACGAAGTAAAAATCTGTGAAAGTGAGTTATAGTCCCACTTTTAAAATCTAATATTTTTGGGATGAGAATACATGCAGGTTTTATAAATGATTTACAAAATAGACACAAGTACGTGAAACTACATTCTATGGTTGAATTATCGAAATCGAATATGCCCCTTTTTATTAAGTCCGGTAATCTAAGAATTAGGGAACAGACACCCTAATTGACGCGAATCCTAAAGATAGATCTATTGAGCCTAACAAACCCCATCCAAAGTACCGGATGCTTTATTACTTCGAAATTTATATCATATCCGAAGGGTGTCCCGGAATGATGGGGATATTTTTTTATATGCATCTTGTTAATGTCGGTTACCAGGTGTTCACCATATGAATGATTTTTATCTCTATGTATGGGATGTGTATTGAAATATGAAATCTTGTGGTCTATTATTATGATTTGATATATATAGGTTAAACCTATAACTCACCAACATTTTTGTTGACGTTTTAAGCATGTTTATTCTCAGGTGATTATAAGAGCTTCCACTGTCGCATACTTAAATAAGGACGAGATTTGGAGTCCATGTTTGTATGATATTGTGTAAAAACTACATTCAAGAAACTTATTTTGTTGTTACATATTTGTATTGTAAACCATTATGTAATGGTCGTGTGTAAACAGGATATTTTAGATTATCATTATTTGATAATTTACGTAAAGCTTTTTAAAACTTTATTGATGAAATAAAAGTTATGGTTTGTTTTAAAATGAATGCAGTCTTTGAAAAACGTCTCATATAGAGGTCAAAACCTCGCAACGAAATCAATTAATATGGAACGTTTTTAATCAATAAGAACGGGACATTTCAGTTGGTATCCGAACGTTGGTCTTAGAGAACCAGAATTTTGCATTAGTGTGTCTTATCGAGTTTGTTAGGATGCATTAGTAAGTCTGGACTTCGACCGTGTTTACTTGAAAAATGATTGCTTAACAAATTTTGTTGGAAACTATATATTTTTAACATGTGAATATTATGTGATATATTAATCTCTTAACGTGTTTGATATTATGTGATAGATGTCTACCTCTAGAACAAGTCCCATTGACTCACCTAATAATAATGAAGAGTCAAATGTAAATTGGAATGATTCGTGGACTGATTCACAAGTTCCCGAAGAGGAACCGGAAGAAGAGTCGGAACCGGAAGAAGAATCGGAACCGGAAGAAGAATCGGAACCGGATGAAGAAATAGAACCGGTGGGGGAAATAATAAAACGGTTAAGTAAAAGAAAATCCTCAACCAACCGACCAAGGTTAATTAAGGTCAATGGTGTTTCCGCCAAGGAAGCAAAATATTGGGAGGATTACCAATTCTCCGATGAATCGGATTCCGACGAGAATTCCGATGATGTTATAGAAATTACCCCAACTGAATTTAAAAAGGCAAAAGAAAATAATAAGGGAAAGGGCATAAAAATAGAGAAATCTAATTCCAACCCCGATGAACTTTATATGTATCGTCAACCCCCGAAGTCCTTAAGTTGTAACAATGACCCGGGAACCTCAAAACCACCAGGTTTTTCTAAACCAATGTGGAAAACGACGGCTCGTATTAGGGGAACATCATACATCCCTAGAAACTTGGCAAAACGATCCAAAACCGAAGAAGAAGAAACATGCGAGTCGGAATAAGATAGTTGTATTCGTGTGGTGTAATATATGTAATATAGTATGCTTATGCTTTATGATATATGTAAAAATTGCTTGTATTAATAAGTATTTTTTTTATGAATCTAACTCTTGTCTATTTTACAGTATAAAAACACAAAATGGATAGACAACCCAATATTTTAAGAGACCTACCCGGAGACATGATTGATGAAATCTTGTCTAGAGTCGGTCAGAATTCTTCGGCACAACTATTTAAGGCGAGATCAGTTTGTAAGACATTCAAAGAACGTTCCAAGAATGCCTTGGTTTATAAAAGGCTTTCGTTCGAAAGATGGGGGATATCACATTGGGAAATCCATAAGTTACGATGTGTTTACTTTGACGCATATATTGCGGGGAACCCAAATGCTATTTTACGCAATGGGTTAAGAAATTATTTTGACTCAATATATCCGAATATTGGACTTCGTGGTTTAGAAAAAGCGTCTAACATGCAACATAAAGAAGCATGTTATGCTTACGGATTAGTAATGTTCGCTTCTCACCAAAGTGAGAACAAGAACATCGGGCTACAACTATTAAACAAAACGTTCCCACAAGTGACGGAGTCGGTAATTGGGGTAAGAGATGAGGTTTTTAGATTGTTACGGGACTGTTGGACATTACGTAACCCTCGTCCCTTTGACGACGTTACAACACGCTGTCTTATCAACGGCCATAACGGTTATGTTCCACAAGACCAAGGATGGGAAGTAATCCTAGTAAAACCAGAATGCATGACTTGTTTCTGGACGTATGAATTACGTGTCTTTATTGCCTTTGCTGAACGACTTGTGTACTAGCTAGAATTATCTTCACAACCATCTTGTATCAAATTTATTGTGTGCTATATTTCATGCTATATGTAAAATAAGCGGTATTGTAAGTTTGTAAAATATTGTGTAAAAGTTTGAACGCGAAATATTATTATAATCAGTTTTTCATATAGAATTGTAGTAGTTGAATTGTATATTAGCTACTAAGTATGAACTTAACGGGTTGGTAATACCCGAATTTAAACTTATAAAACGCTAATATGAAGAAAAAGCTTTTATAAATGAGTTCATATTATGCTACGAAATACTATTAACTACTCTTAATATTCTGTATGATTAACTTGTTCCATTTGACTATTTTGAAGGAAATGACACCGACTACTCGACACACCGTGAATATGAATGAAGAGGAATTCCGTACTTTTCTAGCTTCAAACATAGCCGCAGTATAGGCTGCGCTACATACCAACAATAACCTTGGATCTAGCAGTACAGGAAATCGTGTAGGATGCACCTACAAATAATTCACTGCCTGCAAACCTTTGGAATTTGATGGAACCGAAGGACCGATCGGATTGAAACGGTGGACCGAGAAGGTCGAATCGGTGTTTGCCATAAGTAAGTGTACTGAAGAGGACAAAGTAAATTACGCTACGCATACCTTCACAGGTTCTGCGTTAACATGGTAGAATACCTATCTAGAGCAAGTGGGACAAGACGATGCGTACGCACTACCGTGGTCAGCATTCAAGCACTTGATGAACGAGAAGTACCGTCCCAGAACCGAGGTCAATAAGCTCAAGACAGAACTTAGAGGGTTACGAACCCAAGGATTTGATATTACCACGTACGAAAGACGATTCACAGAATTGTGCCTATTGTGTCCGGGAGCATTCGAAGATGAGGAAGAGAAGATCGACGCGTTTGTGAAAGGATTACCGGAAAGAATCCAAGAAGATATAAGTTCACACGAGCCCGCCTCCATACAACAGGCATGTAGAATGGCTCACAAACTAGTGAACCAGATTGAAGAAAGAATTAAAGAACAGACTGCTGAAGAGGCCAATGTGAAGCAAGTCAAAAGAAAGTGGGAGGAAAACGGTGATAAGAATCACCAATACAACAACAACAGCAATTACAACAATAATCGCAACAATTATCCCAACAATCTCAACATCAATCGCAACTAAAACAAACGGCCCAATAACAACAACAACAACAACAACAGCAACTACAACAATCATCCCAACAACAATAATAACCGCAACAACAACAACAATCAGAAGCAGCTATGCCAAAGGTGTGAAAAGTATCACTCGGGGTTATGCACCATATTTTGCAACAAGTGTAAAAGAAATGGTCATAGCGCGACGAAGTGTGAGGTCTACGGACCAGGGGTTAATAGAACGAAAGGAACAAATGGTGTTGGAACGAGTAATGGCGGAGCAAGTAGTGTCGGAGCAAGTTATGCCAATGTAGTTTGTTATAAATGTGGAAAACCGGGCCACATTATTAGAAATTGCCCAAACCAGGAGAACACGAATGGACAAGGCCGCGGAAGAGATTTCAATATTAATGCGGCAGAGGCACAGGAAGACCCGGAGCTTGTTACGGGTACGTTTCTTATTGACAATAAATCTGCTTACGTTTTATTTGATTCGGGTGCGGATAGAAGCTATATGAGTAGAGATTTTTGTGCTAAATTAAGTTGTCCATTGGCGCCTTTGGATAGTAAATTTTTACTCGAATTAGCAAATAGTAAATTAATTTCAGCAGATAATATATGTCGGAATCGAGAAATTAAACTGGTTAGCGAAACATTTAAGATTGATTTGATACCAGTAGAGTTAGGGAGTTTTGATGTGATAATCGGTATGGACTGGTTGAAAGAAGTGAAAGCAGAGATCGTTTGTTACAAAAATGCAATTCGCATTATACGAGAAAAAGGAAAACCCTTAATGGTGTACGGAGAAAAGGGCAACACGAAGCTACATCTTATTAGTAATTTGAAGGCACACAAACTAATAAGAAAAGGTTGCTATGCTGTTCTAGCACACGTTGAGAAAGTACAAACTGAAGAAAAGAGCATCAATGATGTTCCCATTGCAAAAGAATTTCCCGATGTATTTCCGAAAGAATTACCGGGATTACCCCCACATCGATCCGTTGAATTTCAAATAGATCTTGTACCAGGAGCTGCACCAATAGCTCGTGCTCCTTACAGACTCGCACCCAGCGAGATGAAAGAACTGCAAAGCCAATTACAAGAACTTTTAGAGCGTGGTTTCATTCGACCAAGCACATCACCGTGGGGAGCTCCTGTTTTGTTTGTCAAGAAGAAAGATGGTACATTCAGGTTGTGTATCGACTACCGAGAGTTGAACAAACTTACCATCAAGAACCGCTACCCACTACCGAGAATCGATGACATATTTGATCAACTACAAGGCTCGTCTGTTTATTCAAAGATTGACTTACGTTCCGGGTATCATCAAATGCGGGTGAAAGAAGATGATATTCCAAAGACTGCTTTCAGAACACGTTACGGTCATTACGAGCTTATGGTCATGCCGTTTGGTTTAACTAATGCACCAGCTGTGTTCATGGACCTTATAAACCAAGTGTGTGGACCATACCTTGACAAGTTTGTCATTGTTTTCATTGATGACATACTTATTTACTCAAAGAATGACCAAGAACACGGTGAACATTTGAGAAAGGTGTTAGAAGTATTGAGGAAGGAAGAATTATACGCTAAGTTTTCAAAGTGTGCATTTTGGTTGGAAGAAGTTCAATTCCTCGGTCACATAGTGAACAAAGAAGGTATTAAGGTGGATCCGGCAAAGATAGAAACTGTTGAAAAGTGGGAAACCCCGAAAACTCCGAAACACATACGCCAGTTTTTAGGACTAGCTGGTTACTACAGAAGGTTCATCCAAGACTTTTCCAGAATAGCAAAACCCTTGACTGCATTAACGCATAAAGGGAAGAAATTTGAATGGAATGATGAACAAGAGAAAGCGTTTCAGTTATTGAAGAAAAAGCTAACTACGGCACCTATATTGTCATTGCCTGAAGGGAATGATGATTTTGTGATTTATTGTGATGCATCAAAGCAAGGTCTCGGTTGTGTATTAATGCAATGAACGAAGGTGATTTCTTATGCGTCTAGACAATTGAAGATTCACGAACAAAATTATACGACGCATGATTTGGAATTAGGCGCGGTTGTTTTTGCATTAAAGACTTGGAGGCACTACTTATATGGGGTCAAAAGTATTATATATACCAACCACAAAAGTCTTCAACACATATTTAATCAGAAACAACTGAATATGAGGCAGCGTAGGTGGATTGAATTATTGAATGATTACGACTTTGAGATTCGTTACCACCCGGGGAAGGCAAATGTGGTAGCCGTTGCCTTGAGCAGGAAGGACAGAGAACCCATTCGAGTAAAATCTATGAATATAATGATTCATAATAACCTTACTACTCAAATAAAGGAGGCGCAACAAGGAGTTTTAAAAGAGGGAAATTTAAAGGATGAAATACCCAAAGGATCGGAGAAGCATCTTAATATTCGGGAAGACGGAACCCGGTATAGGGCTAAAAGGATTTGGGTACCAAAATTTGGAGATATGAGAGAAGTGGTACTTAGAGAAGCTCATAAAACCAGATAGTCAATACATCCTGGAACGGGGAAGATGTACAAGGATCTCAAGAAACATTTTTGGTGGCCGGGTATGAAAGCCGATGTTGCTAAATACGTAGGAGAATGTTTGACGTGTTCTAAGGTCAAAGCTGAGCATCAAAAACCATCAGGTCTACTTCAACAACCCGAAATCCCGGAATGGAAATGGGGAAACATTACCATGGATTTCATCACTAAATTGCCAAGGACTGCAAGTGGTTTTGATACTATTTGGGTAATAGTTGATCGTCTCACCAAATCAGCACACTTCCTGCCAATAAGAGAAGATGACAAGATGGAGAAGTTAGCACGACTGTATTTGAAGGAAGTCGTCTCCAGACATGGAATACCAATCTCTATTATCTCTGATAGGGATGGCAGATTTATTTCAAGATTCTGGCAGACATTACAGCAAGCATTAGGAACTCGTCTAGACATGAGTACTGCCTATCATCTACAAACTGATGGACAGAGCGAATGGACGATACAAACGCTTGAAGACATGCTACGAGCATGTGTTATTGATTTCGGAAACAGTTGGGATCGACATCTGTAGTGACCCGAACTTTTCCATGTTTATATATATATTAAATGAAATTGTTATTTACATGATTAAAAGTTTCCAACATTTTAAGCAATCAAACTTGTTAAGATTTGATTAATTGAAATATGTTTCATATAGACAATTGACCACCCAAGTTGACCGGTGATTCACGAACGTTAAAACTTGTAAAAACTATATGATGACATATATATAGATATATATATATATATATATATATATATATATATATATATATATATATATATATATATATATATATATATAGTTAACATGATACTATGATAAGTAAACATATCATTAAGTATATTAACAATGAACTACATATGTAAAAACAAGACTACTAACTTAATGATTTTTAAACGAGACATATATGTAATGATTATCGTTGTAAAGACATTTAATGTATATATATCATATTAAGAGATATTCATACATGATAATATCATGATAATATAATAATTTAAAATCTCATTTGATATTATAAACATTGGGTTAACAACATTTAACAAGATCGTTAACCTAAAGGTTTCAAAACAACACTTACATGTAACGACTAACGATGACTTAACGACTCAGTTAAAATGTATATACATGTAGTGTTTTAATATGTATTTATACACTTTTGAAAGACTTCAATACACTTATCAAAATACTTCTACTTAACAAAAATGCTTACAATTACATCCTCGTTCAGTTTCATCAACAATTCTACTCGTATGCACCCGTATTCGTACTCGTACAATACACAGCTTTTAGATGTATATACTATTGGTATATACACTCCAATGATCAGCTCTTAGCAGCCCATGTGAGTCACCTAACACATGTGGGAACTATCATTTGGCAACTAGCATAAAATATCTCATAAAATAACAAAAATATGAGTAATTATTCATGACTTATTTACATGAAAACAAAATTACATATACTTTATATCTAATCCATACACCAACTACCAAAAACACCTAAAAACACTTTCATTCTTCAATTTTCTTCATCTAATTGATCTCTCTCAAGTTCTATCTTCAAGTTCTAAGTGTTCTTCATAAATTCTACAAGTTCTAGTTACATAAATTCAAGAATACTTTCAAGTTTGCTAGCTCACTTCCAATCTTGTAAGGTGATCATCCAACCTCAAGAAATCTTTGTTTCTTACAGTAGGTTATCATTCTAATACAAGGTAATAATCATATTCAAACTTTGGTTCACTTTCTATAACTATAACAATCTTATTTCAAGTGATGATCTTACTTGAACTTGTTTTCGTGTCATGATTCTGCTTCAAGAACTTCGAGCCATCCAAGGATCCGTTGAAGCTAGATCCATTTTTCTATTTTCCAGTAGGTTTATCCAAGGAATTTAAGGTAGTAATGATGTTCATAACATCATTCGATTCATACATATAAAGCTATCTTATTCGAAGGTTTAAACTTGTAATCACTAGAACATAGTTTAGTTAATTCTAAACTTGTTCGCAAACAAAAGTTAATCCTTCTAAATTGACTTTTAAAATCAACTAAACACATGTTCTATATCTATATGATATGCTAACTTAATGATTTAAAACCTGGAAACACGAAAAACACCGTAAAACCGGATTTACGCCGTCGTAGTAACACCGCGGGCTGTTTTGGGTTAGTTAATTAAAAACTATGATAAACTTTGATTTAAAAGTTGTTATTCTGAGAAAATGATTTTTATTATGAACATGAAACTATATCCAAAAATTATGGTTAACCTCAAACTGGAAGTATGTTTTCTAAAATGGTTATCTAGACGTCGTTCTTTCGACTGAAATGACTACCTTTACAAAAATGACTTGTAACTTATTTTTCCGACTATAAAACTATACTTTTTCTGTTTAGATTCATAAAATAGAGTTCAATATGAAACCATAGCAATTTGATTCACTCAAAACGGATTTAAAATGAAGAAGTTATGGGTAAAACAAGATTGGATAATTTTTCTCATTTTAGCTACGAGAAAATTGGTAACAAATCTATTCCAACCATAACTTAATCAACTTATATTGTATATTATGTAATCTTGAGATACCATAGACACGTATACAATGTTTCGACCTATCATGTCGACACATCTATATATATTTCGGAACAACCATAGACACTCTATATGTGAATGTTGGAGTTAGCTATACAGGGTTGAGGTTGATTCCAAAATATATATAGTTTGAGTTGTGATCAATACTGAGATACGTATACACTGGGTCGTGGATTGATTCAAGATAATATTTATCAATTTATTTCTGTACATCTAACTGTGGACAACTAGTTGTAGGTTACTAACGAGGACAACTGACTTAATAAACTTAAAACATCCAAATATATTAAAAGTGTTGTAAATATATTTTGAACAAACTTTGATATATATGTATATATTGTTATAGGTTCGTGAATCAACCAGTGGCCAAGTCCTACTTCCCAACGAAGTAAAAATCTGTGAAAGTAAGTTATAGTCCCACTTTTAAAATCTAATATTTTTGGGATGAGAATACATGCAGGTTTTATAAATGATTTACAAAATAGACACAAGTACGTGAAACTACATTCTATGGTTGAATTATCGAAATCGAATATGCCCCTTTTTATTAAGTCTGGTAATCTAAGAATTAGGGAACAGACACCCTAATTGACGCGAATCCTAAAGATAGATCTATTGGGCCTAACAAACCCCATCCAAAGTACCGGATGCTTTAGTACTTCGAAATTTATATCATATCCGAAGGGTGTCCCGGAATGATGGGGATATTCTTATATATGCATCTTGTTAATGTCGGTTACCAGGTGTTCACCATATGAATGATTTTTATCTCTATGTATGGGATGTGTATTGAAATATGAAATCTTGTGGTCTATTGTTACGATTTGATATATATAGGTTAAACCTATAACTCACCAATATTTTTGTTGACGTTTAAAGCATGTTTATTCTCAGGTGAATACTAAGAGCTTCCGCTGTTGCATACTAAAATAAGGACAAGATTTGGAGTCCATGTTTGTATGATATTGTGTAAAAACTGCATTCAAGAAACTGATTTCGATGTAACATATTTGTATTGTAAACCATTATGTAATGGTCGTGTGTAAACAGGATATTTTAGATTATCATTATTTGATAATCTACGTAAAGCTTTTTAAACCTTTATTTATGAAATAAAGGTTATGGTTTGTTTTAAAAATGAATGCAGTCTTTGAAAAACGTCTCATATAGAGGTCAAAACCTCGCAACGAAATCAATTAATATGGAACGTTTTTAATCAATAAGAACGGGACATTTCAGTTGGTATCCGAGCGTTGGTCTTAGAGAACCAGAATTTTCATTAGTGTGTCTTATCGAGTTTGTTAGGTTGCATTAGTGAGTCTGGACTTCGACCGTGTTTACTTGAAAAATGATTGCTTAACAAATTTTGTTGGAAACTATATATTTTTAACATGTGAATATTATGTGATATATTAATCTCTTAACGCGTTTGATATTATGTGATAGATGTCTACCTCTAGAACAAGTCCCATTGACTCACCTAATAATAATGAAGAGTCAAATGTAAATTGGAATGATTCGTGGACTGATTCACAAGTTCCCGAAGAGGAACCGGAAGAAGATTCGGAACCGGAAGAAGAAATAGAACCGGTGGGGGAAATAATAAAACGGTTAAGTAAAAAAAAATTCTCAACCAACCGACCAAGGTTAATTATGGTCAATGATGTTTCCGCCAAGGAAGCAAAATATTGGGAGGATTACCAATTCTCCGATGAATCGGATTCCGACGAGAATTCCGATGATGTTATAGAAATTACCCCAACTGAATTTAAAAAGGTAAAAGAAAATAATAAGGGAAAGGGCATAAAAATAGAGAAATCTAATTCCAACTCCGATGAACTTTATATGTATCGTCAACCCCCGAAGTCCTTAAGTTGTAACAATGACCCGGGAAAGCGAGTCGGAATAAGATAGTTGTATTCGTGTGGTGTAATATATGTAATATAGTGTGCTTATGCTTTATGATATATGTAAAAATTGCTTGTATTAATAAGTATTTTTTTATGAATCTAATTCTTGTCTATTTTACAGTTTATAAACACAAAATGGATAGACAACCCAATATTTTAAGAGACCTACCCGGAGACATGATTGATGAAATCTTGTCTAGAGTCGGTCAGAATTCGTCGGCACAACTATTTAAGGAGAGATCAGTTTGTAAGACATTCGAAGAACGTTCCAAGAATGTCTTGGTTTATAAGAGACTTTCGTTTGAAAGATGGCGGATATCACATTGGGAAACCCATAAGTTATGATGTGTTTACTTTGATGCATATATTGCGGGGAACCCAAATGCTATTTTACGCAACGGGTTAAGAAATTATTTTGACTCAATGTATCCGAATATAGGACTTCATGATTTAGAAAAAGCGGCTAACATGCAACATAAAGAAGCATGCTATGCTTACGGGTTAGTAATGTTCGCTTCTCGCCAAAGTGAGAAAAAGAACATCGGGCTACAGCTACTAAACAAAACGTTCCCACAAGTGACGGAGTCGGTAATTGGGGTAAGAAATGAGGTTTTTAGGTTATTACGAGACTGTTGGTCATTACGTAACCCTCGTCCCTTTGACGACGTTACAACACGCTGTCTTATCAACGGCCATAACGGTTATGTTCTACATGACCAAGGATGGGAAGTAATCATAGTAAAACCAGAATGCATGACTTGTTTCTGGACGTATGAATTACGTGTCTTTATTGCCTTTGTTGAACGACTTGTGTACTAGCTAGAATTATCTTCACAACCATCTTGTATCAAATTTATTGTGTGCTATATTTCATGCTATATGTAAAGTAAGCGGTATTGTAAGTTTGTAAAATATTGTGTAAAAGTTTGAACGCGAAATATTATTATAATCAGTTTTTCATATAGAATTGTAGTAGTTGAATTGTATATTAGCTACTAAGTATGAACTTAACGGGTAGGTACTACCCGAATTTAAACTTATAAAACGCTAATATGAAGAAAAAGCTTTTATAAATAAGTTCATATTATGCTACGAAATACTATTAACTACTCTTAATATTCTGTATGATTAACTTGTTCCATTTGACTATTTTGAAGGAAATGGCACCGACTACTCGACACACCGTGAATATGAATGAAGAGGAATTCCGTACTTTTCTAGCTTCAAACATAGCCGCAGTACAGGCTACGCTACATACCAACAATAACCTTGGATCTAGCAGTACAGGAAATCGTGTAGGATGCACCTACAAAGAATTCACTGCCTGCAAACCTTTGGAATTTGATGGAACCGAAGGACCGATCGGATTGAAACGGTGGACCGAGAAGGTCGAATCGGTGTTTGCCATAAGTAAGTGTACTGAAGAGGACAAAGTGAAGTATCCTACGCATACCTTCACAGGTTCTACGTTAACATGGTGGAATACCTATCTAGAGCAAGTGGGACAAGACGATGCGTACGCACTACCGTGGTCAGCATTCAAGCACTTGATGAACGAGAAGTACCGTCCCAGAACCGAGGTCGATAAGCTCAAGACAGAACTTAGAGGGTTATGAACCCAAGGATTTGATATTACCACGTACGAAAGACGATTCACAGAATTGTGCCTATTGTGTCCGGGAGCGTTCGAAGATGAGGATGAGAAGATCGACGCGTTTGTGAAAGGATTACCGGAAAGAATCCAAGAAGATATAAGTTCACACGAGCCCGCCTCCATACAACAGGCATGTAGAATGGCTCACAAACTAGTGAACCAGATTGAGGAAAGAATTAAAGAACAGACGGCTGAAGAGACCAATGTGAAGTAAGTCAAAAGAAAGTGGGAGGAAAACGGTGATAAGAATCACCAATACAACAGCAACAGCAATTACAATAATAATCGCAACAATTATCCCAACAATCGCAACATCAATCGCAACTACAACAAACGGCCCAACAACAACAACAACAACAACAACAACAACAACAACAACAACAACAACAACAACAACAACAACAACAACAACTACAACAATCATCCCAACAACAATAATAACTGTAACAACAACAACAATCAGAAGCAGCTATGCCAAAGGTGTGAAAAGTATCACTCGGGGTTCTGCACCAAATTTTGCAACAAGTGTAAAAGAAATGGTCATAGCGCGGCGAAGTGTGAGGTCTACGGACCAGGGGATAATAGAATGAAAGGAACAAATGGTGTCGGAACGAGTAATGGCGGAGCAAGTAGTGTCGGAGCAAGTTATGCCAATGTAGTTTGTTATAAATGTGGAAAACCGGGCCACATTATTAGAAATTGCCCGAACCAGGAGAACACGAATGGACAAGGCCGCAGAAGAGTTTTCAATATTAATGCGGCAGAGGCACAGGAAGACCCGGAGCTTGTTACGGGTACGTTTCTTATTGACAATAAATCTGCTTACGTTTTATTTTATTCGGGTGCGGATAGAAGCTATATGAGTAGAGATTTTTGTGCTAAATTAAGTTGTCCATTGATGCCTTTGGATAGTAAATTTTTACTCGAATTAGCAAATGGTAAATTAATTTCAGCAGATAATATATGTCGGAATCGAGAAATTAAACTGGTTAGCGAAACATTTAAGATTGACTTGATACCAGTAGAGTTAGGGAGTTTTGATGTGATAATCGGTATGGACTGGTTTAAAGAAGTGAAAGCAGAGATCGTTTGTTACAAAAATGCAATTCGCATTATACGAGAAAAAGGAAAACCCTTAATGGTGTACGGAGAAAAGGGCAACACGAAGCTACATCTTATTAGTAATTTGAAGGCACAAAAACTGATAAGAAAAGGTTGCTATGCTGTTCTAGCACACGTCGAGAAAGTACAAACTGAAGAAAAGAACATCAATGATGTTCCCATTGCAAAAGAATTTCCCGATGTATTTCCGAAAGAATTACCGGGATTACCCCCACATCGATCCGTTGAATTTCAAATAGATGTTGTACCAGGAGCTGCACCAATAGCTCGTGCTCCTTACAGACTCGTACCCAGCGAGATGAAAGAACTGCAAAGCCAATTACAAGAACTTTTAGAGCGTGGTTTCATTCGACCAAGCACATCACCGTGGGGAGCTCCTGTTTTGTTTGTCAAGAAGAAAGATGGTACATTCAGGTTGTGTATCGACTACCGAGAGTTGAACAAACTTACCATCAAGAACCGCTACCCACTATCGAGAATCGACGACTTATTTGATCGACTACAAGGCTCGTCTGTTTATTCAAAGATTGAATTACGTTCCGGGTATCATCAAATGCGGGTGAAAGAAGATGATATTCCAAAGACTGCTTTCAGAACACGTTACGGTCATTACGAGTTTATGGTCATGCCGTTTGGTTTAACTAATGCACCAGCTGTGTTCATGGACCTTATGAATCGAGTGTGTGGACCATACCTTGACAAGTTTGTCATTGTTTTCATTGATGACATACTTATTTACTCAAAGAATGACCAAGAACACGGTGAACATTTGAGAAAGGTGTTAGAAGTATTGAGGAAGGAAGAATTGTACGTTAAGTTTTCAAAGTGTGTATTTTGGTTGGAAGAAGTTCAATTCCTCAGTCACATAGTGAACAAAGAAGGTATTAAGGTGGATCCGGCAAAGATAGAAACTGTTGAAAAGTGGGAAACCCCAAAAACTCCGAAACACATACGCCAGTTTTTAGGACTAGCGGGTTACTACAGAAGGTTCATCCAAGACTTTTCCAGAATAGCAAAACCCTTGACTGCATTAACGCATAAAGGGAAGAAATTTGAATGGAATGATGAACAAGAGAAAGCGTTTCAGTTATTGAAGAAAAAGCTAACTACGGTACCTATATTGTCATTGCCTGAAGGGAATGATGATTTTGTGATATATTGTGACGCCTCAAAGCAAGGTCTCGGTTGTGTATTAATGCAACGAACGAAGGTAATTGCTTATGTGTCTAGACAATTGAAGATTCACGAGCAAAATTATACGACGCATGATTTGGAATTAGGCGCGGTTTTTTTTGCATTAAAGACTTGGAGGCACTACTTATATGGGGTCAAAAGTATTATATATACCGACCACAAAAGTCTTCAACACATATTTAATCAGAAACAACTGAACATGAGGCAGCGTAGGTGGATTGAATTGTTGAATGATTACGACTTTGAGATTCGTTACCACCCAGGGAAGGCTAATGTGGTAGCCGATGCCTTGAGCAGGAAGGACAGAGAACCCATTCGAGTAAAATCTATGAATATAATGATTCATAATAACCTTACTACTCAAATAAAGGAGGCGCAACAAGGAGTTTTAAAAGAGGGAAATTTAAAGGATGAAATACCCAAAGGATCGGAGAAGCATCTTAATATTCGGGAAGACGGAACCCGGTATAGGGTTGAAAGGATTTGGGTACCAAAATTTGGAGATATGAGAGAAATGGTACTTAGAGAAGCTCATAAAACCATACACTCAATACATCCTGGAACGGGGAAGATGTACAAGGATCTCAAGAAACATTTTTGTTAGCCGGGTATGAAAGCCGATGTTGCTAAATACGTAGGAGAATGTTTGACATGTTCTAAGGTCAAAGCTGAGCATCAGAAACCATCAGATCTACTTCAACAACCCGAAATCCCGGAATGGAAACGGGAAAACATTACCATGGATTTCATCACTAAATTGCCAAGGACTGCAAGTGGTTTTGATACTATTTGGGTAATAGTTGATCGTCTCACCAAATCAGCACACTTCCTGCCAATAAGAGAAGATGACAAGATGAAGAAGTTAGCACGACTGTATTTGAAGGAAGTCATCTCCAGACATGGAATACCAATCTCTATTATCTCTGATAGGGATGGCAGATTTATTTCAAGATTCTGGCAGACATTACAGCAAGCATTAGGAACTCGTCTAGATATGAGTACTACCTATCATCCACAAACTGATGGGTAGAGCGAAAGGACGATACAAACGCTTGAAGACATGCTACGAGCATGTGTTATTGATTTCGGAAACAGTTGGGATCGACATCTACCGTTAGCAGAATTTTCCTACAACAACAGCTACCATTCAAGCATTGAGATGGCGCCGTTTGAAGCACTTTATGGTAGAAGGTGCAGGTCTCCGATTTGTTGGAGTGAAGTGGGGGATAGACAGATTGCTGTTCCGGAGATTATACAAGAAACTACCAAGAAGATCATCCAAATTCAACAACGGTTGAAAACCGCCCAAAGTCGACAAAAGAGCTACGCTGACATTAAAAGAAAAGATATAGAATTTGAAATTGGAGAGATGGTCATGCTTAAAGTTGCACCTTGGAAAGGCGTTGTTCGATTTGGTAAACGAGGGAAATTAAATCCAAGGTATATTGGACCATTCAAGATTATTGATCGTGTCGGACCAGTAGCTTACCGACTTGAGTTACCTCAACAACTCGCGGCTGTACATAACACTTTCCACGTCTCGAATTTGAAGAAATGTTTTGCTAAAGAAGATCTCACTATTCCGTTAGATGAAATCCAAATCAACGAAAAACTTCAATTCATCGAAGAACCCGTCGAAATAATGGATCGTGAGGTTAAAAGACTTAAGCAAAACAAGATACCAATTGTTAAGGTTCGATGGAATGCTCGTAGAGGACCCGAGTTCACCTGGGATCGTGAAGATCAGATGAAGAAGAAATACCCGCATCTATTTCCAGAAGATTCGTCAACACCTTCAACAGCTTAAAATTTCGGGACCAAATTTATTTAACGGGTAGGTACTGTAGTGACCCGAACTTTTCCATGTTTATATATATATATTAAATGAAATTGTTATTTAAATGATTAAATGTTTCCAACATGTTAAGCAATCAAACTTGTTAAGACTTGATTAATTGAAATATGTTTCATATAGACAATTGACCACCCAAGTTGACCGGTGATTCACGAATGTTAAAACTTGTAAAAACTATATGATGACATATATATAGATATATATATATAGTTAACATGATACTATGATAAGTAAACATATCATTAAGTATATTAACAATGAACTACATATGTAAAAACAAGACTACTAACTTAATGATTTTTAAACGAGACATATATGTAACGATTATCGTTGTAAAGACATTTAATGTATATATATCATATTAAGAGATATTCATACATGATAATATCATGATAATATAATAATTTAAAATCTCATTTGATATTATAAACATTGGGTTAACAACATTTAACAAGATCGTTAACCTAAAGGTTTCAAAACAACACTTACATGTAACGACTAACGATGACTTAACGACTCAGTTAAAATGTATATACATGTAGTGTTTTAATATGTATTAATACACTTTTGAAAGACTTCAATACACTTATCAAAATACTTCTACTTAACAAAAATGCTTACAAATACATCCTCGTTCAGTTTCATCAACAATTCTACTCGTATACACCCGTATTCGTACTCGTACAATACACAGCTTTTAGATGTATGTACTATTGGTATATACACTCCAATGATCAACTCTTAGCAGCCCATGTGAGTCACCTAACACATGTGGGAACCATCATTTGGAAACTAGCATAAAATATCTCATAAAATAACAAAAATATGAGTAATCATTCATGACTTATTTACATGAAAACAAAATTACATATCCTTTATATCTAATCCATACACCAACGACCAAAAACACCTACAAACACTTTCATTCTTCAATTTTCTTCATCTAATTGATCTCTCTCAAGTTCTATCTTCAAGTTCTAAGTGTTCTTCATAAATTCTACAAGTTCTAGTTACATAAAATCAAGAATACTTTCAAGTTTGCTAGCTCACTTCCAATCTTGTAAGGTGATCATCCAACCTCAAGAAATCTTTGTTTCTTACAGTAGGTTATCATTCTAATACAAGGTAATAATCATATTCAAACTTTGGTTCAATTTCTATAACTATAACAATCTTATTTCAAGTGATGATCTTACTTGAACTTGTTTTCGTGTCATGATTCTGCTTCAAGAACTTCGAGCCATCCAAGGATCCGTTGAAGCTAGATCCTTTTTTCTCTTTTCCAGTAGGTTCATCCAAGGAACTTAAGGTAGTAATGATGTTCATAACATCATTCAATTCATACATATAAAGCTATCTTATTCGAAGGTTTAAACTTGTAATCACTAGAACATAGTTTAGTTAATTCTAAACTTGTTCGCAAACAAAAGTTAATCCTTCTAACTTGACTTTTAAAATCAACTAAACACATGTTATATATCTATATGATATGCTAACTTAATGATTTAAAACCTGGAAACACGAAAAACACCATAAAACCGGATTTACGCCGTCGTAGTAACACTGCGGGCTGTTTTGGGTTAGTTAATTAAAAACTATGATAAACTTTGATTTAAAAGTTGTTATTCTGAGAAAATTATTTTTATTATGAACATGAAACTATATCCAAAAATTATGATTAAACTCAAAGTGGAAGTATGTTTTCTAAAATGGTCATCTAGACGTCGTTCTTTCGACTGAAATGACTACCTTTACAAAAATGACTTGTAACTTATTTTTCCGACTATAAAACTATACTTTTTCTGTTTAGATTCATAAAATAGAGTTCAATATGAAACCATAGCAATTTGATTCACTTAAAACGGATTTAAAATGAAGAAGTTATGGGTAAAACAAGATTGGATAATTTTTCTCATTTTAGCTACGAGAAAATTGGTAACAAATCTATTCCATCCATAACTTAATCAACTTGTATTGTATATTATGTAATCTTGAGATACCATAGACACGTATACAATGTTTCGACCTATCATGTCGACACATCTATATATATTTCGGAACAACCATAGACACTCTATATGTGAATGTTAGAGTTAGCTATACAGGGTTGAGGTTGATTCCAAAATATATATAGTTTGAGTTGTGATCAATATTGAGATACGTATACACTGGGTCGTGGATTGATTAAAGATAATATTTATCGATTTATTTCTGTACATCTAACTGTGGACAACTAGTTGTAGGTTACTAACGAGGACAGCTGACTTAATAAACTTAAAACATCAAAATATATTAAAAGTGTTGTAAATATATTTTGAACATACTTTGATATATATGTATATATTGTTATAGGTTCGTGAATCAACCAGTGGCCAAGTCCTACTTCCCGACGAAGTAAAAATCTGTGAAAGTGAGTTATAGTCCCACTTTTAAAATCTAATATTTTTGGGATGAGAATACATGCAGGTTTTATAAATGATTTACAAAATAGACACAAGTACGTGAAACTACATTCTATGGTTGAATTATCGAAATCGAATATGCCCCTTTTTATTAAGTCTGGTAATCTAAGAATTAGGAAACAGACACCCTAATTGACGCGAATCCTAAAGATAGATCTATTGGGCCTAACAAACCCCATCTAAAGTACCGGATGCTTTAGTACTTCGAAATTTATATCATATCCGAAGGGTGTCCCGAAATGATGGGGATATTCTTATATATGCATCTTGTTAATGTCGGTTACCAGGTGTTCACCATATGAATGATTTTTATCTCTATGTATGGGATGTGTATTGAAATATGAAATCTTGTGGTCTATTGTTACGATTTGATATATATAGGTTAAACCTATAACTCACCAACATTTTTGTTGACGTTTAAAGCATGTTTATTCTCAGGTGAATACTAAGAGCTTCCGCTGTTGCATACTAAAATAAGGACAAGATTTGGAGTCCATGTTTGTATGATATTGTGTAAAAACTGCATTCAAGAAACTGATTTCGATGTAACATATTTGTATTGTAAACCATTATGTAATGGTCGTGTGTAAACAGGATATTTTAGATTATCATTATTTGATAATCTACGTAAAGCTTTTTAAACCTTTATTTATGAAATAAAGGTTATGGTTTGTTTTAAAAATGAATGCAGTCTTTGAAAAACGTCTCATATAGAGGTCAAAACCTCGCAACGAAATGAATTAATATGGAACGTTTTTAATCAATAAGAACGGGACATTTCAACATCTACCGTTAGCAGAATTTTCCTACAACAACAGCTACCATTCAAGCATTGAGATGGCGCCATTTGAAGCACTTTATGGTAGAAAGTGCAGGTCTCCGATTTGTTGGAGTGAAGTGGGGGATAGACAGATTACGGGTCCGGAGATTATACAAGAAACTACCGAGAAGATCATCCAAATTCAACAACGGTTGAAAACTGCCCAAAGTAGACAAAAGAGCTACGCTGACATTAAAAGAAAAGATATAGAATTTGAAATTGGAGAGATGGTCATGCTTAAAGTTGCACCTTGGAAAGACGTTGTTCGATTCGGTAAACGAGGGAAATTAAATCCAAGGTATATTGGACCATTCAAGATTATTGATCGTGTCGGACCAGTAGCTTACCGAATTGAGTTACCTCAACAACTCGCGGCTGTACATAACACTTTCCACGTCTCGAATTTGAAGAAATGTTTTGCTAAAGAAGATCTCACTATTCCGTTAGATGAAATCCAAATCAATGAAAGACTTCAATTCATCGAAGAACCCGTCGAAATAATGGATCGTGAGGTTAAAAGACTTAAGCAAAACAAGATACCAATTGTTAAGGTTCGATGGAATGCTCGTAGAGGACCCGAGTTCACCTGGGAGCATGAAGATCAGATGAAGAAGAAATACCCGCATCTATTTCCAGAAGATTCGTCAACACCTTCAACAGCTTAAAATTTCGGGACGAAATTTATTTAACGGGTAGGTACTGTAGTGACCCGAACTTTTCCATGTTTATATATATTAATTGAGATTGATATTTACATGATTAAATGTTTCCAACATGTTAAGCAATCAAACTTGTTAAGACTTGATTAATTGAAATATGTTTCATATAGACAATTGACCACCCAAGTTGACCGGTGATTCACGAACGTTAAAACTTGTAAAAACTATATGATGATATATATATGGATATATATATATAGTTAACATGATACTATGATAAGTAAACATATCATTAAGTATATTAACAATGAACTACATATGTAAAAACAAGACTACTAACTTAATGATTTTTAAACGAGACATATATGTAACGATTATCATTGTAAAGACATTTAATGTATATATATCATATTAAGAGAAATTCATACATGATAATATCATGATAATATAATAATTTAAAATCTCATTTGATATTATAAACATTGGGTTAACAACATTTAACAAGATCGTTAACCTAAAGGTTTCAAAACAACACTTACATGTAACGACTAACGATGACTTAACGACTCAGTTAAAATGTATATACATGTAGTGTTTTAATATGTATTTATACACTTTTGAAAGACTTCAATACACTTATCAAAATACTTCTACTTAACAAAAATGCTTACAATTACATCCTCGTTCAGTTTCATCAACAATTCTACTCGTATGCACCCGTATTCGTACTCGTACAATACACAACTTTTAGATGTATGTATGATTGGTATATACACTCCAATGATCAGTTCTTAGCAGCCCATGTGAGTCACCTAACACATGTGGGAACCATCATTTGGCAACTAGCATGAAATATCTCATAAAATTATAAAAATATGAGTAATCATTCATGACTTATTTACATGAAAACAAAATTACATATCCTTTATATCTAATCCATACACCAATGACCAAAAACACATAAAAACACTTTAATTCTTCAATTTTCTTCATCTAATTGATCTCTATCAAGTTCTATCTTCAAGTTCTAAGTGTTCTTCATATATTCTACAAGTTCTAGTTACATAAAATCAAGAATACTTTCAAGTTTGCTAGCTCACTTCCAATCTTGTAAGGTGATCATCCAACCTCAAGAAATCTTTGTTTCTTACAGTAGGTTATCATTCTAATACAAGGTAATAATCATATTCAAACTTTGGTTCAATTTCTATAACTATAACAATCTTATTTCAAGTGATGATCTTACTTGAACTTGTTTTCGTGTCATGATTCTGCTTCAAGAACTTCGAGCCATCCAAGGATCCGTTGAAGCTAGATCCATTTTTCTCTTTTTCAGTAGGTTTATCCAAGGAACTTAAGGTAGTAATTATGTTCATAACATCATTCGATTCATATATATAAAGCTATCTTATTCGAAGGTTTAAACTTGTAATCACTAGAACATAGTTTAGTTAATTCTAAACTTGTTCGCAAACAAAAGTTAATCCTTCTAACTTGACTTTTAAAATCAACTAAACACATGTTCCATATCTATATGATATGCTAACTTAATGATTTAAAACCTGGAAACACGAAAAACACCGTAAAACCAGATTTACGCCGTCGTAGTAACACCGCGGGCTGTTTTGGGTTAGTTAATTAAAAACTATGATAAAATTTGATTTAAAAGTTGTTATTCTAAGAAAATGATTTTTATTATGAACATGAAACTATATCCAAAAATTATGGTTAAACTCAAAGTGGAAGTATGTTTTCTAAAATGGTCATCTAGACGTCGTTCTTTCGACTGAAATGACTACCTTTACAAAAATGACTTGTAACTTATTTTTCTAACTATAAACCTATACTTTTTCTGTTTAGATTCATAAAATAGAGTTCAATATGAAACCATAGCAATTTGATTCACTCAAAACGGATTTAAAATGAAGAAGTTATGGGTAAAACAAGATTGGATAATTTTTCTCATTTTAGCTACGTGAAAATTGGTAACAAATCTATTCCAACCATAACTTAATCAACTTGTATTGTATATTATGTAATCTTGAGATACCATAGACACGTATACAATGTTTCGACCTATCATGTCGACACATCTATATATATTTCGGAACAACCATAGACACTCTATATGTGAATGTTGGAGTTAGCTATACAGGGTTGAGGTTGATTCCAAAATATATATAGTTTGAGTTGTGATCAATACTGAGATACGTATACACTGGGTCGTGGATTGATTCAAGATAATATTTATCGATTTATTTCTGTACATCTAACTGTGGACAACTAGTTGTAGGTTACTAACGAGGACAGCTGACTTAATAAACTTAAAACATCAAAATATATTAAAAGTGTTGTAAATATATTTTGAACATACTTTAATATATATGTATATATTGTTATAGGTTCGTGAATCAACCAGTGGCCAAGTCTTACTTCCCGACGAAGTAAAAATCTGTGAAAGTGAGTTATAGTCCCACTTTTAAAATCTAATATTTTTGGGATGAGAATACATGCAGGTTTTATAAATGATTTAAAAAATAGACACAAGTACGTGAAACTACATTCTATGGTTGAAATATCAAAATCGAATATGCCCCTTTTTATTAAGTCTGGTAATCTAAGAATTAGGGAACAGACACCCTAATTGACGCGAATCCTAAAGATAGATCTATTGGGCCTAACAAACCCCATTCAAAGTACCGGATGCTTTAGTACTTCGAAATTTATATCATATCCGAAGGGTGTCCCGGAATGATGGGGATATTCTTATATATGCATCTTGTTAATGTCGGTTACCAGGTGTTCACCATATGAATGATTTTTATCTCTATGTATGGGATGTGTATTGAAATATGAAATCTTTTGGTCTATTATTATGATTTGATATATATATAGGTTAAACCTATAACTCACCAACATTTTTGTTGACGTTTTAAGCATGTTTATTCTCAGGTGATTATTAAGAGCTTTCGCTGTCGCATACTTAAATAAGGACGAGATTTGGAGTCCATATTTGTATGATATTGTGTAAAAACTGCATTCAAGAAACTTATTTTGTTGTTACATATTTGTATTGTAAACCATTATGTAATGGTCGTGTGTAAACAGGATATTTTAGATTATCATTATTTGATAATTTACGTAAAGCTTTTTAAACCTTTATTGATGAAATAAATGTTATGGTTTGTTTTAAAATGAATGCAGTCTTTGAAAAACGTCTCATATAGAGGTCAAAACCTCGCAACAAAATCAATTACTATGGAACGTTTTTAATCAATAAGAACGGGACATTTCAGTTACCATCACTTTTTTACTTTTGCCAAGATCTAAAAAGCATATTTCTCCCCCAAATCTTCATCGCCTTCTTCAATCTTCAACTTTTTAAGGTTTACCGTCTTCCAAGGTCAGTACACTTCATCTTACTGCTATTTTCTTCTTGTTGATATCTTTTAAAGTATTATCATGGCTTCTACACTGAGTACTGGCCAAGAGCACACTAAGCCTTCTTCATCAAATGCTGCTGACATTCCAGAAGTTAGCACGATGGCTTCATCATTGACAAGTGAATATTTAGATGGCTTAAAGATTGCCTTCCGCCATCTCAATCAATACAACCCTGTTCTTCCCACCAATAGACAAACTGCTGACAGCCCTCCTGAGGGGAAAATTCCTTTATATACCTTACAAATTACCCACTGTAACCTCCGTGTTCCCCTTACTAACTTTCTTCTTCACCTTCTTAGATATTATAAGGCCTGTCTTAGTCAGATGCATCCACACGGCCTTCAAAAAATCATCCTTTTTGAAATGTATTGCAATGCTATTAATATAAAGCCTCGCATTAAAGTTTTTATCTCTTTGTTTAGAATTCGCACAATTAGTGATTGCTGGCTTACTATTGATAGTAAGAAAATAACCATTTTGTTGGTCCGAATAGAGTTTCAAATTTGAAGGACTGGAAAAGTCCATTTTTCTTTGTTGATGAGACCGTTATTCCGGAAGAGTACTCCGTTGTCCGGGAATAGGGTGCTATTGATGCTGGTATAGGAAAGGGCGTTAAGATTTCTCCCTCAGAGCAGCGGATAGTAAATAGCTTGAAAGAGCTCCGTCTTCCTCCCAGATCATACGAAAGGTATGAGGGAATTCTTGTGCTGTGCAAAGTGAGTCAAGAATGGCCAAGCAATTATGCGCCAGTACTTCATGAGAAAAACCAGGGTAGGATGTGATATGATCATCCTATTATATATATAGATTTGTGTCTATTGTTTGTCATGTTTACTATATTGCTGTTTATGTGTAATTTTTGCAGCCAACTCTGTGATGCAGGTTCGCTCTGCTCTTTTATCCACTGATCTTGATGATGATGTAGAGGTCACTGCTCGTGACAAAACTGTTGAAGAGCTAGAGGCGGAGAGAGTTGCAGCTGAAACTAAAGCTGCTGCTGATGCTGCTGCTACTGCTGAAAAGGGGAAAGAAATTGCTGTGAGCAGCTCAGACAGTGAATCTGGGTCTGAACATACAGACACTGAGCGGACAGCGGATGATACCACCACCGCCGATCAACAAACATCGGGGTCAGTTGACATCACGGGTGAAACTAACCCTACTCCTCCTCCAACCCAAAAGACAAGAAAGAAGAGCATAGGCTCTAAAAGGGTGAAAAGTACAGAGGAGGGCAAAAAGCAGAAACGCAGGAGAAGTATGTCCATTCTGTGCTTTCTTGAAAATGCTCATGTTTTTGCTTACAACCATTATGTTTGTTCATAATGCTAATTTGTTCTTGTTAGTGATTTTAGCAGAGTCGGATGATAGCCAAGGGAAGGCCACGGATGGCGGTGAACGGAGGTCGGAGGAGATTCTTGAAAGTGAAGGAAAGAAGGGCCTAAAAATGCATGACCCAAACTTTACTCCATTTGATGAATCTGAGTTTCATGAAGATAGGTCGGAAGGCAACTATGCTTATCATTCTCCTCCTCCTAATATCACTAACCCAGCTATCACATCCTCCAATGTTCAAGAGCCAACTCTTCCTGCTCATGTGAGGGCATTGCAGGCCATCATTGCAAACCCTGCTACCAAAGATAAAGAATTTGCAACTCTTCTTCAGGTATGAATGATAAGACCTTCTGCATGTATATGTTTGTAATTTGTTGATGTGAGTTGCCTGAAATTACTCATAAATTTTTTTCTTGTACAGGGTTGTGTTATCCCTGAGCTGAAACCCCAATTCACCGCTCTCCATTCTGATCAACTCAGGGAATCAACTATGGCAGCTCATATACTGCTAACCAATCATCTAGACTCTGTGCTGCAACTTTAGAAGCATCAGGAGTCTATTCTTGCTATAGCCCGTAAATACATAACTGAAGGTGTAAATGCTCGTAAAAGAGCTGCTGATGCTGAGCGTGCCTTAAGTGATGCGCAGAAAATAATAAAGGCTAAAGAAGTTGAGCTAAAAAGTGCTCAAGATATCGCTGTTTCTCTGCAAGGGGAAAGGGACGCTGAGAAGAAAAGACTTGAAGAGGAGCAGGTGAAAGTAGGTGAGCTGGAGAAGCAACTGAATGCAGAGAGGGAAAAGTCTGCTGAGCTTCTCCGGAGGGCGGAGAAAGGCGAATGTAATTTTGCTGAGCTTAAGAAGGGTATACCAGGTCTGATAGCTAAGGTGCTTGGATCCAGTCTTGTAGGGAATCCCTACAATGATTATGTTGATGCTGCCTGTACCCATTCTATTGCTGATGTGACCAGCAAGCTGTTTAAATGCCTTGCTCCTAACCAGACCCCTTCTGCTGCTATTGCCAAACTAATGCCTCCTGGTACTCAGGTAAAGGTTGATGAGACTAAAGACAAATTGATAAATTTGAAGATAAACGTTTATGATGAAGTATGCAGCAAAGAAGATTCATCTGCTCAAGATGTGCTTAGCGTACAGTTTGATTGATTTTTGTAAAAATGTCAAACAATGTTTTGTAATAAATTTGTTTCTGACCTTGACATTATATACATACTGACTTTATTGTGATAACTACGTGTGTTTACATGC
This sequence comes from Rutidosis leptorrhynchoides, assembly GCF_046630445.1. Classification (NCBI taxonomy): domain Eukaryota; kingdom Viridiplantae; phylum Streptophyta; class Magnoliopsida; order Asterales; family Asteraceae; genus Rutidosis; species Rutidosis leptorrhynchoides. Next base: position 175,111,418 of record NC_092341.1, read on the forward strand.
TTATTGCAAATATTTTGATGCTTAATGCTTTAAAACCAATCGATTATGCACCTGAGCATAAAATTTCTATACACAATTGTGCAGTGTATAATTGAGCAAATCATTTTGAAAAGTGTATAAGGTAATTCATATGTAAACGCCTTGTAGTATTAAGTTTTGCTGAATGAATATGATGTCTGAATTCTGTTACACGCTTTCCGTCATAAAATTAATGAGGAAGAATTATGAAGTGTTTTAGAAGAATGATTACAAATCAATAGACTCTCCGTCTTACGCCTTCCGTCATAAAGTATATGAGGAAGAATTGCTAATTATTTTGCCTTCATACATAAAATATAGAACTTCGTTCTGTGAAGTAAGTTTTTATAATGTTTGTCATGACAAGTATCTGAGTTTTGTATCATGCCTCGATGCGTTCTAGTAAAACTTAAACGTTTTCTAGCCGATCCCTTGTGCCTTTACTGGCCGGCACAAAAGCTTCCGCCATCGGAGGTATTTTAAAAATACACTCCTTCTGTGGGCAGGTTATAAATGTAATGTTTTACATTTGTCACGGGCAGCACTTTGTTTAAGAAAAATATAATATTTATTGTTCGGTACTGTGCAATACATAAACGATTGATGACGAATTTAGGTGGATCAAGCCTAATTAGTACGCCATGAATGTTTAATGTATGCAATTGCTAACATATGCACTGTAAAATAATCACAATGGTTCACAGTAAATTGATAAACGTTGCTCTTCATATAATACGAGAATATGTTCTTCAAATGCCAAACATGTGTATTTTGGCATGAATACAATGATTGTAAATGGCAATGTCTTCATAAAAATGCTAAAAAACTGCTCTGATAATAAACTTTTGTTCTTGATAACATACTGAGATTTGCTTCTTCATATGCCGAGCGCCCAGCGCTATCCGGCCTACACACTTGATTATGGAATGAAAAACTCCTGAACTTCATCATCACTAAACAACCGATTATGCTTTCTCCAGTTTACGTTGCCTTCTGGTAAGTTCACAAATGTGGATCTTTCCCTAGCCGGTGCCACATACTGTGAATGTATGGCGGCTACTCCGTTAGGAGTTGGGAACCTGATCTCTTCATGAGCTGTCGATGTTATCGCTCCGAATTTAGCCAACACTGCCTTTCCAAAAAGGACGTTAAATCGAGAATTTCCATCTATGATTGTGAAATCAATTGTTTCTGTTCTCAACAATGGGAATGTGCCCATAACCACTTCCAAACGAATCTGCCCCATGGCATTTACCGGTGCTCCCGTTAATCCAGAAACTTTCAACCTCGTTTGCCTAGCTCTGCCCTGCACATGCCTTGGAAAAGTCTTCAAGCAATGCCAGTAAATGATGTCAGCTTCACTTCCCTTATCTGTGTAGATACAGTTGACAAACTTATTTGCTATCACTGCTGAAATGATCACTGGTTGGATGGACAATGCCCGATTCTGAATTGGCTGAAAGATAATTGGAGCATATCTCCAGCTGTCCAAATTGCTGTTTGTTGATTCACCTTCTTCATAATGACTGTCGTTGATCCAAACCATCCTAATTACAACTTCTGGAGTTGTCTCACGCTCTGTGATCCGATCTCCGTACTGCGGTTGGTTCCGATTATCTCTTCCACCATGCTGCTCTCTTCTGTTCCCTCCACGGCGTCCTCTGTTACCATTATTCCTTTGCCACGTAAATTTCCTGCGAGGATCATTCCTCCTGTACTGTTTGCCAGGCAACAAATGATTTAGTTCTCCTACCTTGATTTTTGCTATGATTTCTCTCATCAAAGATTTGCAATTGTCTGTATCATGGGCCCAAGCCTCATGAAAATCGCACCACAACTCACTCTTTGGACCCTCCCTTTCCTCCATAGGTGCTGCAGCATTGAAAGTGGTCCGAATTGGTTCAGTGAAAAGGATTTCCTTCGAAGTTTTGGTAAGCACCATGATCAACGGGTGTCTTTCTATTGGTCTTTTGTTGTGGTGAAAGTCATTAGGGTGATTGTTTCCTCTCCATCCTCCATTTGAATTGTCATTCCTTCTCTGATTTCTGTCAAAATATTGTCCTCTGTTGTGCAGCTTGCTACTACTGCCAGTATCAAACTTGTTCAACCCACGCTCACCAGCTCGAACATGCCTCTGTGCAACCTCCAACGCTTGATGCAATGTTTTTGGCAAGTTATATCGTAATGCATGAACAAGTGCACTAAACCGTCGCTGGTCCAAACAAAAAATGAAACTAGATACAAGCTATGATTCTGGACAATCAGGAATCTTCTGTGCTTCAAGTGTATAACGCTTCATAAAATTGCTCAAAGACTCGTTATGATGCATTGTGATCTCGTGTGCATCAAGATGTGTTAGAGTACAGTTCCGTAGATTTTGGTATTGCATCACAAATTTTGCTCTCAAATCAAGAAAATAGGTAATACTCCTTGGTGGCAAACTAGCAAACCATTCGCGTGCCATTTTCTGCAGTACCATAGAAAACATATGGCACGCAGTTTCATCCTCCCAATGCTGCAACCTCATAACACCTTCAAACATAGTCAGAAAATCTTCCGGATCCGTTGTGCCATCATAAACTCCAATTGTTGGTATAGCAAGATTTCTGGGCAATGGATAATTAGCAATTCGATCAATGAAACACTGTGTAGATTCAGCCATGGCTGGTGGCTTGGTGGCTTGCTCTCCAGTAATAAGGGCAAAGAAATTGTCCACGGCCACAGCACGGACGGCGGGCTGCGCTAAGCGTTGCTTATACTTTGCCGGAGCTGTCTGCTTAAGAATGTCATTTAAAAGCAACACTGCCTGCTTTTCTGACATGAACTCATCTTTGTCAATTTCATCATCAGAGTCATTATTATCATAGCTCAGGTCGTTATCATTCCCAGAATCATCAATAAGACTGCCCAGCTTGTCAAGTAGCCTGGATAACTTGTATTTTGACATAGATTGCCTTTTCATTATTTGCTTGTCTTTGCCATCCGCCACCTGCCGAAAAGGTATAAATGATGGACATCATCGTGGTTGCATCAATGGTCGTCGCTCTGTATTAGTAACAAAATTTGGAAGTCTTTCTGCACTTTTGGTTGTTGTTTCTTCGATTACTGGCCTTTTTTCTGAATTAGTTGCCAAATGTTTGAGCCTTTCGGCAGTTTTAGAAACTGTTTCTTCAATCGTACCATCTAGTGGTGGAACAGGTACATCTTCAACAGTTATCATATCATCAGTTGATTGATTATTGACTGCTTCAAGTACAAATGGAGCTTCAGTTGTTTTTGTTCCTTTTCCGTTTCGTGTGTTCTTTGCATTAGTGGATGGCGCCATTGTTAACACCTATTTCCTTATGAGGTAAGGCTTAGTATGTCAACAAGATACTAGAAGTAATCTAGCTTTAAGAGAGCGAAGTGTTTCCGATTAATTTTTACCCTCGGGAAATAATCCCTGCAGACCCGGTTCATAAGTGTAGAAACTTGTGGGGTGACTTAATCAATCTGTCGTCCGTAGAGCGTAAAAGTGCTAGCTGGATGACTTCTAGTGAGAGAAAGTAGAGAGAGAAAGAGAAGTGAAGTCTCAGCTCTCAAGGTTGTCAGAATATCTGAACTGTGTAAAATGACGACCCAAGGGGTCTATTTATAGTGTCAGATCCACTAGATTGCTTGGGGACACGTGTCAGATGATGATATGTTCTGTTACTTGTGATCCTAAATTTACGCTGAAGGTGGCGTTCTCCGGCCAGAGCTTACACGCTAGGCGGCCTTCAGGGCTTACGCATGACGGATCAGCCTGTACAACGGAGAATGCTGGACGGATAACTCCACAAAACTGTTGTTTCCAGCCTTCCTGATGCTACTTTTATGCAACCTGTTAACACCTTTTATGTGTGTATATGATAGGATACACCATTATCACACGTGCGGCTGAGTGATCAACCGTGCGAGTGATATAGTCACTCGTGCCACTGTTGACACATCTGAGCAGTAATATGGTTTCAGACAAGGTACACGGTTGAGGTACTGTTTATAAGCGAGTGAGTCAACCGTATGATGACTCGTGTGGCTAATCACACGTGTCAGCTCTGTCAAGCGAGTGAGCTGTAGAGACCCGTCCTAATCCATCCGGACGAAGTCCATATCGATTACAAACGATTCACAACAGTTGATTACATCGCGAGGTAAATGACCTCTATATGATAAATTTTACAAACATTGCATTCGTTTTTAAAAGACAAACTTTCATTACATCGACAGTTGACAGGCATGTAAAGCATTTCATAATATATCCAAATATAATTGACTTAATAATAATCTTGATGAACTCAACGACTCGAATGCAACATCTTTTGAAATATGTCATGAATGACTCCAAGTAATATCTCTAATATGAGCAAATGCACAGCGGAAGATTTCTTTCGTACCTGAGAATAAACATGCTTTAAAGTGTCAACCAAAAGGTTGGTGAGTTCATTAGTTTATCATAAAGAATCATTTCATAATTTTAATAGACCACAAGATTTCATACTTCCATTTCTCATAATCATACGTCCCATGCATAGAGACAAGAATATCATTCATATGGATTGAACACCTGGTAACCGACATTCACAATATGTATATAAGAATATCCCCATCATTCCGGGATCCTCCTTCGGACATGATATAAATTTCGAAGTACTAAAGCATCCGGTACTTTGGATGGGGCTTGTTGGGCCCGATAGATCTATCTTTAGAGTTCACGTCAATTAGGGTGTTTGTTCCCTAATTCTTAGATTACCAGACTTAATAAAAAGGGGCATATTCAGTTTCGATCATTCAACCATAGAACGTAATTTCGATTACTTGTGTCTATTTCGTAAAACAGTTATAAAAGTTGCGCATGTATTCTCAGCCCAAAAATATAAAGGGTAAAAAGGTAAATGAAACTCACGCATGTAAATATTGTAAAATAGTTAATAAAGTATTTGCATGTATTCTCAGCCCAAAAACGTAAAGAGTAAAAGGGGCAAATGAAACTCACGCATATAAATATTGTAAAACAGTTAATAAAGCATTTGCATGTATTCTCAGCCCAAAAACGTAAAGAGTAAAAGGGAGCAAATGAAACTCACAATACTGTATTTTGTAGTAAAAATACATATGACGACATTGAACAATGCAGGGTTGGCCTCGGATTCACGAACCTATATCAAGTATTAACACATTATAGTATAAATCAATTAAGTTTATATATTTGTTATGTATTAATTATTCTTATAATATATTATGATACTTATTTGATATTTAATTAATGTTATATCAATAATATTAGTTGAAACATAATTTTATGTAATATTAGTATATTTTATGTAATAATATATTTACATATATATCTTTTGTTTTGTAAAATTAATAATTGTAGAAATACCTAAGGATAATAATAATAATATTAATAATAATAATAATTTTTAAAAGTATAAAACTACCTTAGGAGTCAGTTTTAAAAAAATTGCACCAAGCCGGGCTCGAACCCGAGACCTCTCGTTCACTCATCAACACCCTTAACCATTCCTCCATTTCAGTTTTTCTGATTTATAATAAAAACCCAAATACTTATCTATTACATGTTTCAACCCACTTCATCTTCTTCACCAAAATCTAAACAATCAAACAACTTCATTCTTAATAGTCAATCATCAAAATGGTTTTAGGACTGCTAAACAAACATGAAACAAAAAATAAAAATGTGTTCATGATATAAAAAAAATGAGAAAAAAAACAAAAAAATCCTACTGCTTGTTAGTAGCCAAGAAAAAAAAAATTTGTTTTCAATTTTGAGTTCGTTTTGGACAATCTTTACAACATGAAACATGTTTCAAATCATTCCTAAAAACTATTGAAATTGTCAATTGAACTTAAAACATCAAAACAAGCTCTAATTTCTCCAAGAACAAAACAGTTGACTTTTGACAATTTAACTTTGACTCGCAAATTCGAATTCGTTATCAGGAATTGGAACTTGAGATTTTGCAGGAAGTTTAAGTAAATGATTCCTAACAACTCTACATTTTTAGTTTTTGAAATTTGTTTCGAATTCACGTTAGTGTATATCACTGTGAAGAACTCAAGAACTCAAAAATTGATTTTTAGATTAAGAGTGTTATAGGTTATGATTACAACATGAATTGTGTTGTAAATTATTCCTATAATCTTTATGGATCATTAAATTAACTGGAGATATCAAAACAAACTCGAATTTGATTCAAGAACACTTAGTTGACTTTGAAAACCAAAACTTTGACTCTCAAATTAGAAATTAATGGAAAGAATTGAGGATTGAAAACTTACAGATAGTTTAGATAGACGATTCCTAACATGACTGCATTATTACATTTTGAAAATTTGTTCTAAATCAAAATATGGTGAAAAAGATGAATGTACAAAGTGTCGAGCTTATTTTCTGGGTTTTCTTTGTTTTCAACTCAAATTGCAGTTTGTAACTTATATAGAGTGATTAGGTACATGATTTAACAGTTAAATTGATTTCCAATTGATTTGTGAAGTAGACTTGTAACAAACTGGAGACATGAAGTACGTAAATTATTTTCATGTGAAGAAAAAGAAAAAAAAATTGATAGTTACTTCTAACATAATGGGATTCCCTATTTTTATTTTTAATAAATATTAATAGTAAATACCCTAATAATATTAATAATAATTCTAATAAAATAACTAAATAATATCATAAAAATGATAATAAATATAAATAAGAATTCGTTTAAATCATAAATAAATTTTAATCTTAATTATCTTGTACATTATTTTACATTTTCAATTCAAATGATTATTTTGTATTTTATTAATACAACTTAATATGCACTCTTATATTTATACATGTATATATATTTACATATTTATTTATACACAATTGTTCGCGAATCGTCGGAAATAGTCACAGGTTAAATGAATCTATATAAATAGTTTAAACATTTCGAGACTCAACATTACAGGCTTTGCTTATTGTGTTGGAACATATAAAGATTAAGTTTTAATTTGGTCGGAAATTTCCGGGTCGTCACAGTACCTACCCGTTAAAGAAATTTCTTCCCGAAATTTGAGTGGAATGGTCATGGCTGACAATAAGTATGTTTTCATGACGTATCCGAGCTAGAAATTAGAGTTTTATCATCAGTGAGTAATATAGGTAAAAAAAATTTGATTACGCGAAGAGTATAATCGAAGCTATCGCAAGAGAGGGAACTGATGACGTAGTTATGATTGATTTCCGGAATTCATGGGATTTAAAGAAAATCTTCGTAATAAGATTTGGTTCTTCGGCGATATAGGAAATCAGATCTTCTTTGATTAAATGCAATAATCTGTTTCGATTGCTCTGTCAGATATTTTACTATAAATCCATTCCCTTCGTTTCCTTATTTTCACAGCTCACACCTTCCATTCTTTCTCCCCTGATTCATATTTTTAAAGCATTCATTAATATGCTCCATCCAGTTCTGATCCTTGATATACTCTTAACTTTCATATCTGTCATTCTTCTCTTTCATTTACCACCGGAGGATTATATTTACTTCTACTATTATCTTGGGGTTATAGTGTTTTTAATTTTCCCGTGCCTTTACGTGGCAATACGTATTGATATGCACGGTTTGTAATTTATGTGTTGTTGTCGAGCTTTATATTTTCTTTATATTCAAGAGTTCCATACTTTCGTCTCCTCTTCCCGACTTCAAGTCAAGCGAATAATGGTCCGGAATTCGTAGATATGGATTTTGAAATGAACATAGTTAATGTTCTAGAAGGAAATCGTAATGGCACGATCTTGATTTTTCAAATTACTAGAATATCTGAAAAGATAGAACTATTAAGAATATATGTTCTTGATATACTTGGAGATTGGGTAGAATGTAAGAGTCGTGTAACATGGCACATGATGACGTTATGATCTGTGAATTATCACGTTCCATTAGAAACTCAGCATGACTTACTGTAATATAATCACGTTGATCAAGTGTCATTATATTATACTAACTCATGCATCAGTTCCCAACATTACTTCAATAACATTCATATTTCAAGCTCGAAAGTTTACAGAATATAGAAACTAACAGTTTCTATATGATGTAACACTGATAGCATGAAGAGATTAATGATTTCAGATAAGAATTGTTATGAAAATATTCTCGAAAATATCAAAGATATTTATGATGATATTTTCAGAATTTCTGAGATCGAATGTTGATGAAGAAAATCCTTTCGCAAGGATTTAGAATAAATAAGGAGCAAGATATTCACTAAAGACTTCATCAGAAACAGAATCATCAGGGTTCTTTATGTACAAGTTTAGTCCTTGTGATTTGTTCAGAGTCTCCTTCATGGTTTGCGCAATTCGTTTTTCAGTACCAAACTTCCTTTTGAGCTTTTCCAACGTATCTTTTTTTTTATCAAACTTTTGACTGTTAAAATCATCCATAGTTTTTGTTGCTTCATTCAACTTTTCAAAATTTAGAGCATTAATTCACAGACTGGGTGCTTTTCTGAATTTCAGAATGGAAGGTCATAGTTTTAAGAGATAAATGTTATATGGATACATATAACTGTTGATGTGGAAACATTGCGAGACTCAAAATACAAATTTGCTGATTCCCGGTAATTGGTATGGCAGTTCTCGTTACAAGATGCGGATGAGTATATGATAGGGTTTCAATGAATAAATATAATGATTTGTCAGAGAGATTTAAGCCAAAAAAAAACAACGAGGCTGCTGGTACGTCTTCTGGTAATATGGTGGAATATAAAAGAATTCTCCGTTATAAAAAGGGTAATTGTATATATCAGGATTATAGTAAGGCTACTTCAAATGAAAAGTCGAAGTTGACTTGCTGGAGCTGTGACAAAATTGGCTACTTTGAAAAGGGATCGCAAAGTTATTTTTTCTAATAAATGTCAAAGGATCTGATGCGGCTACGTGTTAAACTTTTACTCAGTTGCTGAGAGTTTCTCAGGTGCATAACTATATGCATAAACCTTTCCTTCCGTAGATGAAGTGCGGTTGATTCATCCTATCGATTGAGGTGTTTTCAAGAATCATGAAAGGTTTGAACGCAGATTGTAATCGTCAAGATACAGATGAGGTTTAAGATGAGATCAAGTGGCAAACTTGAAGATATGTTTAGTTTCATATGTTATAATCAATATTTTAATTCATTTTAATTATCCAATGTCGACAGTCCATATTTGATAGTCCACAATTAACAGTCCGATAATACATATATAGCTTAATATATAATATCCGAATTAATTAATACGTATCGGGACCCGTGTACAGGTCTCAGACTCGATCACAACTCAAAGTATATATATTATTATAGAATCAACCTCAACCCTGTATAGAGAACTCGATCATTACTGCATATAGAGTGTCTATGGTGATTCCAAATAATATATATAGAAGCATCGATATGATATGTCAAAACCTTGTATACGTGTCCCGATATTTAAAGTGCGTAAAATAAATAACAGGAATTAAATAACGATAACTAAAGTGCGTAAAGTAAATAACAGAAATTAGATGACAATAAATAAAATTGCGGGAATGTAAATTGCGATAATTAAATTGCAATAAATAAAATGCGATAAATAGAATGTAATCAGTTAGCTAGGAACAGTTAGCTGGAACAGTTAGCATGGTTTCTTAACAAAATTCCATATTGTTAATTAGTCTGTTTCTAATCAATTTTTATTGTGTCCATTATTTCTTCATTATGCCACTTGTTGGATTCTGGTAAGTAAAAATCCAAATATGAAATTGAATTTGAATAAAAATGGTTATTCTATGGTGAACGGATTCGTATATCGATAGATGTAGGTAGGATGGTAATCGACCGTTGAATCAGATTCGAAGACTGTACAATGTAACTTATTAATGTGAAATCTTAAATATTTCTCGGGTATTACCTACCCGTTAAAATATTTTTACCATTAACAGTTTGTGCGAAAGAATTTTTAATCACAATCTTTATGAAAATATATTTACATATATATTTTCTTCAGATGTAATTATGGATTTAATGAGTCAATGTGATAGTAAACTCATCAGATTTACGATTAGAACTATGATACATAATCTCTAAAACATTAGAGTTTACATAATCGTCATGTCGAACGAAGATAAATGATGTAGAATGATTTGTGGAACAATAATTATACTCGAGGTACAGAATGAGATGTTGAGGCATGGATTGTTGAAACTTGGGTTGTTGGTGGTACTGGTGCCATTGGTGCTAAGGCTAGTGATGTTACTGGTGTTGGTGATACTGTTGATGATTGCAAATTGTATACCGTGCTCTCTAAAGTTAATACTCGAGCTCGGAGTTCTCTAACTTCTTCTACTAACCCGAGTTGTTTATCAATGTGAGGTAGAGGTCGGATATCTTCTCTAGTTCCATTAATGGTAGTTTCAAGACGAAAAATTCTTGCAAATAGGGTATAAACGGTATTGCGAACGGGTTCGCCGGTGAGCAGGTCAAGTACTCCAAGGTTAGGTGGTAGATTTGATTCATGATATGGAGTACCTTCTTCCTTTCTCCATAGGGTGAGTATGTCGCGAACCCATCCCCATTTTCTCCAGTAATCACGGTAGTTGATTGGTTGGTGTGCTCCTGTCACGCTGTCTTCGGAGTCAGAGGAACTTGGTCGATTCGTAGAGGCCATCTTAAACGATCTCATGAAAGATTTTTGGTATGAAGATTTTAGTGGCATCAATTGATAGTTAGATGGTATTCTCAATGCATAATTTGCATAGATATATATAGTACCAGGATCCCTTAAATTAAGGAGAAATTTACGAGAGATATCAGGCAAGGTCTACAGTAACAGATACACTAAGATATGAATTGTCAGATACGCTAAGATATGAATTTTGTCTATACACTATTCATGCAGTCAATGCAGTAAATTGTGTCTAGACTAAGAATAATGAGTAGGTAATTTCCTAAGGATGATAAACAGATGTTTTCCGATAAAAATGATAAGCAAAACTTTTGACATGCAGACACGGTCGAAGTCCAGACTCACTAATGCATCCTAACGACTATCAGTTAGGCACGCTAATGCAAGACCTGGTTCGCTAAGACCACCGCTCTGATACCAACTGTAGAGACCCATCATAATCCAACCGGACGAAGTCCATATCGATTACAAACGATTCACAACAGTTGATTAGATCGCTAGGTAAATGACCTCTATATGATAAATTTTACAAACATTGCATTCGTTTTTAAAAGACAAACTTTCGTTACATCGACAGTTGACAGGCATGTAAAGCATTTCATAATATATCCAAATATAATTGACTTAATAATAATCTTGATGAACTCAACGACTCGAATGCAACATCTTTTGAAATATGTCATGAATGACTCCAAGTAATATCTCTAATATGAGCAAATGCACAGCGGAAGATTTCTTTCGTACCTGAGAATAAACATGCTTTAAAGTGTCAACCAAAAGGTTGGTGAGTTCATTAGTTTATCATAAAGAATCATTTCATAATTTTAGTAGACCACAAGATTTCATACTTCCATTTCTCATAATCATACGTCCCATGCATAGAGACAAAAATATCATTCATATGGATTGAACACCTGGTAACCGACATTCACAATATGTATATAAGAATATCCCCATCATTCCGGGATCCTCCTTCGGACATGATATAAATTTCGAAGTACTAAAGCATCCGGTACTTTGGATGGGGCTTGTTGGGCCCGATAGATCTATCTTTAGAGTTCGCGTCAATTAGGGTGTCTGTTCCCTAATTCTTAGATTACCAGACTTAATAAAAAGGGGCATATTCAGTTTCGATCATTCAACCATAGAACGTAATTTCGATTACTTGTGTCTATTTCGTAAAACAGTTATAAAAGTTGCGCATGTATTCTCAGCCCAAAAATATAAAGGGTAAAAAGGTAAATGAAACTCACGCATGTAAATATTGTAAAATAGTTAATAAAGTATTTGCATGTATTCTCAGCCCAAAAACGTAAAGAGTAAAAGGGGTAAATGAAACTTACGCATATAAATATTGTAAAACAGTTAATAAAGCATTTGCATGTATTCTCAGTCCAAAAACGTAAAGAGTAAAAGGGAGCAAATGAAACTCACAATACTGTATTTTGTAGTAAAAATACATATGACGACATTGAACAATGCAGGGTTGGCCTCGGATTCACGAACCTATATCAAGTATTAACACATTATAGTATAAATCAATTAAGTTTATATATTTGTTATGTATTAATTATTCTTATAATATATTATGATACTTATTTGATATTTAATTAATGTTATATCAATAAAATTAGTTGAAACATAATTTTATGTAATATTAGTATATTTTATGTAATAATATATTTACATATATATCTTTTGTTTTGTAAAATTAATAATTGTAGAAATACCTAAGGATAATAATAATAATATTAATAATAATAATAATTTTTAAAAGTATAAAACTACCTTAGGAGTCAGTTTAAAAAAAATTGCACCAAGCCGGGCTCGAACCCGAGACCTCTCGTTCACTCATCAACACCTTTAACCATTCCTCCATTTCAGTTTTTCTGATTTATAATACAAACCCAAATACTTATCTATTACATGTTTCAACCCACTTCATCTTCTTCACCAAAATCTAAACAATCAAACAACTTCATTCTTAATAGTCAATCATCAAAATGGTTTTAGGACTGCTAAACAAACATGAAACAAAAAATAAAAATGTGTTCATGATATAAAAAAAATGAGAAAAAAAAACAAAAAAATCCTACTGCTTGCTAGTAGCCAAGGAAAAAAAAATTTGTTTTCAATTTTGAGTTCGTTTTGGACAATCTTTACAACATGAAACATGTTTCAAATCATTCCTAAAAACTATTGAAATCGTCAATTGAACTTAAAACATCAAAACAAGCTCTAATTTCTCCAAGAACAAAACAGTTGACTTTTGACAATTTAACTTTGACTCGCAAATTCGAATTCGTTATCAGGAATTGGAACTTGAGATTTTGCAGGAAGTTTAAGTAAATGATTCCTAACAACTCTACATTTTTAGTTTTTGAAATTTGTTTCGAATTCACGTTAGTGTATATCACTGTGAAGAACTCAAGAACTCAAAAATTGATTTTTAGATTAAGAGTGTTATAGGTTATGATTACAACATGAATTGTGTTGTAAATCATTCCTATAATCTTTATGGATCATCTAATTAACTGGAGATATCAAAACAAACTCGAATTTGATTCAAGAACACTTAGTTGACTTTGAAAACCAAAACTTTGACTCTCAAATTAGAAATTAATAGAAAGAATTGAGGATTGAAAACTTACAGATAGTTTAGATAGACGATTCCTAACATGACTGCATTATTACATTTTGAAAATTTGTTCTAAATCAAAATATGGTGAAAAAGATGAATGTACAGAGTGTCGAGCTTATTTTCTGGGTTTTCTTTGTTTTCAATTCAAATTGCAGTTTGTAACTTATATAGAGTGATTAGGTACATGATTTAACAGTTAAATTGATTTCCAATTGATTTGTGAAGTAGACTTGTAACAAACTGGAGACATGAAGTACGTAAACTATTTTCATGTGAAGAAAAAGAAAAAAAATTGATAGTTACTTCTAACATAATGGGATTCCCTATTTTTATTTTTAATAAATATTAATAGTAAATATCCTAATAATATTAATAATAATTCTAATAAAATAACTAAATAATATCATAAAAATGATAATAAATAAAAATAAGAATTCGTTTAAATCATAAATAAATTTTAATCTTAATTATCTTGTACATTATTTTACATTTTCAATTCAAATGATTATTTTGTATTTTATTAATACAACTTAATATGCACTCTTATATTTATACATGTATATATATTTACATATTTATTTATACACAATTGTTCGTGAATCATCGGAAATAGTCACAGGTTAAATGAATCTATATAAATAGTTCAAACATTTCGAGACTCAACATTACAGGCTTTGCTTATTGTGTTGGAACATATAAAGATTAAGTTTTAATTTGGTCGGAAATTTCCGGGTCGTCACATGAGCAACTAAATCAAATTCAACGAGTGAGCTCAAAGGTTCACACGGTTGATCATCAACCGTTTACTGACTCGTGCGAGTCATGTCTCACGCGTGCGAGTGATTTGACTCGTGCATGTCTGATGAAACACATATTAAATGCACTTTTAAATCATCAAAATTACATGTTTGATCGCTTTAGGGGCCGATTTACATCACAATAGCAACATTAGGTTCCGTTTAACACAAAACAATAATAGATAAGCATCAAAACAAGCTTCAATTTCACAAAATTCAAGTTACAAACCCTTAGGGTTTCGATACATTCAAACAACAAATTAGCACACTAAAACTTGATGAAATTATACCTAGATGATGGCGATGGAGTCGGCTTTTTATTCTTAACAAACGCTGCGGTGGAAAATTGATTTGGTGATGATCGAATTTTGAGAGAAAAATAGGTAGAGAGTGCAAGAGTGAGCGACTGTGCTCAGATCTCTCTATTTATACTCTAGTGAACCGTACGGTTGATCACATGATTCATCATCAATCGTGCATCTCACAGTCACTCGTGCGTGTGACCCAGATGTCTTAGGACAATTCTAGAACAGGGTCATCCGTACGGTTAACCTCACACATGTAGTTCTCGTACGGTTCACACATCAGTCGTGCGAGTAAGCCACTTATGCAATTTCAAATTTTCAAATTTTCACAAACTTAGGATTTCGACTCGTTTGGCAATCTTAGAGCTAACTAGCACTATTAATTTGAGTCATAAATCTTTAATCCATCAGGAAATGATCATTAACACTTAGGTTGATCAAAAATCCTAACCAGAACGAGGTTATTACTCTTAAACATTCTGTTTCTCATGAGTAAGTCCTACAGTTTAATGTCATCTTAAGTTCACTAACAACCTTAAATCATTAAAGTCCTTTAAACCATCACAAGCTCTACAAACTTCTATCTTATGGATTTGGTGGCCAACAATATCTTGATCTCAATAAGGTTCTTTCAGATATCATTGTACATTTAGAGGATAATCAGAAAACAAAATAACGAAAGAAATCTTTATGAATTTTCTGAGATATAATGTCATGCAACTAAAAATATGCAAATAAAAGAGATTTTACCATGAAATGCAATAACATGCAAAGCCAAAATCTTTTTATTGGTTTACAGTTTTCAATGCAAACTATTTAATAAACAGATAAGCAAACAAATAAATCCACATTATTTTTGTGAGCAAGATGATTAACAATTTAATAAAAATGGATCAGAACTGACATATTGAATCAACTTATGTTGTTCATTCCTAATTATCTAGTCTATGTCTATTATCATGCAATTACTGATATCAATCCTCATTAAACATGAACATATTTATTCCGGGCACTTCGACAATCATGTTGTTGATGCATTTTATGCAAGTTCCTAGACATCTACCCACATTTATTGCAGGTACAATAGTTTAAGGCCACCATGACTACTCATTATTATCCTATCCATGTTTGTATGTGGTTACAGGAACTGCAGGAACGAGATTTGGATGTTTGACTATGTTAGACTTAGGGACTATTTACAAATGCCCTAATGGGCTGAATGTTATAGAGAGCTCATTCGATCACCAACATGTATTGTTTACTTGTGGATTATTGCTAAATGAAGGGCTGAGTGAACATATATCCATCCAGCTACAAAAGTAGTGTTGTCCCCATACAACCAAATTATTTCCTCCTCTACCCTCTTCTCTCTTACAAGTTCTACCCCAATCAAAACATTATAAATCATATCTCCATCCATATTGGGTTTTAGAATACATATTTCTAGATCTGTATGAGACTTCTGTGTATTTGATTGTAATTTGACAAAACCCAAAAATTATATGTATGCATCGATTTATAATTACATCGATGAACTCAGAATACCCACTTCGATTTGTAATTACAGAGATGAACTCATATTACTCACTTCGATTTGTAGCCGACGTCATTAAATCTTTTTTTGTTTCCAAGATCCTGATTTTCTTCAAGTATAGATATATAAACTGTTATTAATTAGATTTATAACTTGAGAAAAACCCAGACAAAAAATTAAAGTCGGATATTTGAAGAATAATAAAGAACTAAGGAGCAGGAAATATTTTGGTAAATGGAAACTTTTTTGGGTTAGTTGGGTGCCAAACATGGTAGAAGAAATATAATACGGAGTAATATTTATGTACTCAAAAGTTTATGCTCGGTGTAAAAACAGATTGATTCTTTTTTTTTTCATTCTGAAGACAAGTTTAGTTTACGATTGATACTTTGTGATGGGTTTTTTTCAATGTAAAAAATTTATTAATTTTGAAGGGTAATAAAGTCATTTATTTTTATGCAGTCGATTCATTCAGCATAAAGTAAACAGCAAATTGATTATCTTCTTTCTACATATAAACATTCATTACTCATTCTGCCATCTACATCCATATAGGAGATTAATGAAAATATAGTAAACAAGCCCTTAGTCAGACGTACGAGTGAAGCCTCACTCGTATGGCTGACAGGCTCATACGCACGGTTGATGTTGAGCTAAGTCACAATTATAACCTAAATGAGAAGACACGAGTGAGTGATCACCCGTACGGCTGATGAATCTAACTCGTACGTATGATGGATGACTTGTACGGGTAAGTCAACAGCAGGGGTATATAAAGTCTTATGTTCTTCATTTTAGGTTAAGCCTCTCATTTGTTACACCCACTCAGATCTAGTGAGCTCCTCCGATTCTCTCTCAGCCCAAATCACCCAGGTGGTGAATAATAGCTCTAGGTGATGATCTAATCACACTTGATTTAGTTGTGGTTTGACTAAATTAATCTCAAAAAGCTTAACCTATTCACTAGAGGGTTTGATTCACTTATTCCACCATTGTGTGAGTTAAATTTGTTGATTTCTAAGTTCCTAGTCATGTTTCATCATTGGTTTCAGAGCGTAGGTTGTCATTTCAACATCATCCTAGTGATTTTTGGTAATTAAAGAGTTTATTTGTTTGGGTTTTTGAGTTTAGAGTAATTTTTAGCAAAAAGGAATCAGTTTTACGTGTGTAATTGTGATTTGAGAGTGTGTTTATGTTAGTTTAGTGCTAATCCAGCTTGTGAACGAAGAAATTTAGGTTCAGCTTTAATTTCTAGGGTTTTTGAGTGATCTGTATGTGAACAGCAGCTCACACGAGTGGGTCAAGAATTTTGATCACATGCACGGTTGACCAGACGGTTGACATCACTCGTGAACTCACACGCACGGGTAAGCATAACCTTTTAGGTTAAGAAACTACAAGTCTGATCACACGATTGATTAAGTGGTTGACTGTGACTCGTACGAGTAATCATACGAGTGATCCTGACTCGCACGTTTGATACTTTGGGTTTGGTACTTTGGTTTGAGTAGTGACACGTACGTTTGAGTTGTGACACGTACGAGTGAGAATGTCACACGTACTCTTGACATCCTGAACCGCACGGTTGATAACTTGAACCGCACGGTTTACCAGTTTTTGTAATTTCTCAAGATGTTTAATTCAAATGATTATGCGTTAGCTGCACCATTAGTTCAAAGCATTACGAGTATGACTCAATGATTACTTCTTGCTGAGGCGAATCCGGAAGTGGTACGAAATGTCCGAGATTAATGACCATGGATAACTATTCCACTTGGAAGTTGAGGTTTAAGATTTGGTCTGATGGTCAAGACACGAAGCTTTGGAAGTACATTGAAACAAAATTTCAATGGCCACATTCACCAGTTACGAATGAGTTGTATACGTTACACAACATGCCTTCTGAAGAACGTGAAGAGTATAACTTAGAGAAGAAGATGTACTGTAATTTGACAAGTGCTCTTGATGGTCTGATTTTCCATCAATTTCTGTGTCATGATAATTCATTCAAGATATGGGAAGCACTTCGCACTTTTAATGAAGGAAATATATCTTACCGAACTAGAAAGGGTTTAGAGTTGAAAGATGAGTTTGATCATTTTCACTGGAAAGTCGGAGAATCTATTATGGGATTAGTAGAAAGATATCGTCATTTGCTTGCTGAACTACACAAGCATGATGTGACTATTGAGGAGAAAGATAAAGTTGTCTAGCTGGAGCATTACCTTTGGAATGGAATGGTTTCATTTAACTATGAAAACCAATGGAGAACTTGCTACTGCTATAGTGAACTCGTTTATTGCAAGACTTCAAGAAGAAGAGTTAGAATTGTTAAACAAAGTCAAGAGGTCTAAACAAGTTCAAGACACCAAAATGTATTGTCCGAATGGCTATACACCTCCTAAATCAGCTCATGCACCGTTTCAAACTGCTTTTGCTACAAACAATCAGAGTATGTATGGTTTGAATGTCAGTAATACACCTATCCAACAGCCTTCGTATCCACCACAAATTTCACCATGTTCACTTAACACTCAACCACAGCCTACTTCAAATATAACCGGATCATCTACACCATCTGCTACAGAAGTTTTATCTGCACTCAAGATTGAGAACATAAGAAAATAAGGAAAGGAGAAGATTAATGAAGATATAGCATTGTTGTCTAATCTTGTGAACTCTTATGATACTTATCTTGATGGTCGTGTGGGTAATATTCATCTAACAACGAATGATTATCAACAACTTGATAAAGAAGAAGCAGAAAGAATGGATATCATGTGGGGTATGGAAAATTTAGTGAGAAGAGCAAAAGATTATGAGGAAAGAACTTGGAAACTGACCAGTCTGACCAAGGATACAAAATTGGTTTTTGATATGAATACAGTTACTTGTTACAATTGTGGAGAATTAGGTCATTTCTCTAGGCAGTGCACTAAACAGAAGAAGCAAGGTAATCAGAATCCATTCAGAAATCAGAACTATAATCGTGTTAGTTCTCAAAGTCAGTTGACAAAGCATGAAATCTACATTTCAGACAAAGGAAATGATGTAGAAACTGCGAAAAATCCTAACAAAGCTTTAGTTGTCATTCATGGAGATGATGATGATTGGTCTATCAAATTGAATGTTGATGATCACCAACCTAAAGCTAACATGGCCAAGATTCTAAAGAAAAAGAAGACTGTGTCATCAGTCAAAGTATAGTTGAGAAGCTGACTGCTCGTGCTGAAAGAGCTGAAAAGTTATCACGAATCATTTGGAAAGAGAAGATTCAAAAGATGGTTAAAGATAAATTCAAGAAGGCACGTGATTCGGTTCCTCGTACACCTGAATCTGGAAGTATTTCACCAACATCATCAAAGGACTTCTACTTCAACAGTTGGAAGGATAACTATGGTGATACCTCTGTGTTTGAAGAAAGTCTAGAGGCTAATCAGAGTGAAGAGACATTGGTTGATTCTGATACGGAACTAGACAAATGGGGTAAAATGTTTGCTGCTGAATTGGAAATGTTAGTTCTTATGGGTGAAGTTCAGATCTTGAGAGTGTAAGTTCAGATGTTGATGATTCAGACAAGACATCAGAATCAGAGGCTGAAGATAAAGCTGATCATACTGGAGTAGATCAATATGAGTTTAAAGCATTAAACAAGCAAGCAGTAGATTTACTGAAGATGTGCTTATCAGAAAGTGATCTTGAAAAGGTTCCTGGTTTGGACAAGAGCTAAGGATATATGGGACAGACTTGAGCAAATTCATTTGGGTAAAGATGCTGATACATCAGATTTTCTTGCAGACTCATCAGAATCAGAAGATGAGCTCGATGATGGGATGAAGACAGATTTCTTTGCATTTATGGCTGAGACTTCCTCATCAAATAACGCTCAACAGGTATCTTCTGATCCATCTACTGTTATTGAATGTGTTAAATGCGCTGAATGTAAGGTAACAATAGATAATTTAACTAAGGCATATGCGGAGATGAAAGAAAAGTGGCATGCTGACCATGTGACCACTAAGGTTGAAAATTAATTGAAAGAGCAAATTAAAGTTTATAAAAAACAACTTCACGATCTTAAATGTTATAACTTTGACATAAATCAAGCTTTAATTAAACGTGTTGACACAATTAATGAACTAAAGAAAGAAAATGAATGCATTAAAGCTGATTTAGAGGCAATGTCAATCAAAATGAAATGTTGGGCAAGCGCATCACAATGGAATGCATTAATGTGGAACTTAATGACACCAAGGGAAAGGGTATTGGATATAGTTCGGCATTTCCTCCTTTTCAGAACACAATTATTAATGCTAACGTAGTTGACGGTCTACCAGAAGATTGTATCCCTCCTAGTTATGAAGATTATGTTGAAAAGAATAAAAAATGTAGTTCAACTAAGAATACAACTTCTGATGATACTGCTGAAGGTGCTCTAGATCATGAGGAAGATAGGAAAACTGGGTTAGGATGTGATGACCCGAAAATTTCAGATCAAATTTAAACTTTAATCTTTATATGAGATCAACACGATAAGTAAAGTCTGTAATGTGGAGTCTCAAAATTGTTGAAATCTATGTTCATACAATCAATTACCCTTTGACTGTGCTCGATGATTCACGAACAATAGATATGTACATATAAATAATTAGATATAATTTCTATACATAATTATTATATGAATATTGTAATAAGTTATAAGTATTATATGTATAAATTATAATAATTACTTATATGTAAATAATTACAAGTTAAAATATAGTTATTGTAATAATATAATCATTTATTTCATTATCATTATTAATACTAATATCAATATTAGAATTATTATTATTATTGTTATAATTAAAATTAAAAGGTTATAACTATTAAAATAAAGATGTTAGATATAAATATTATTATAACAATGACTAAAACTACAATTCAAATTATTATTAGGAATATTAATTATCGTTATTAAATGTTATTTTTTTATTTAAAAATATTATTTTTATTATTATTATTACGTTTATCATTATCCTTATTGTTATTATCATATCATTATTATTTATTATTATTATTATTATTATTATTATTATTATTATTATTATTATTATTATTATTATTATTATTATTATTATTATTATTATTATTATTATTATTATTAATATTGTAAAGTATTACTACTATTATTAATTAATAACTAATCAAAATATCAGATAATAATGTTGGAATTAGTTAGCCATCACAATCTGGGTGATTTTTTTATTTTTATTTTTTTCTCTGATTGATTCTCTTGTCTGAATTTGTTACCCATCAAAATCAATTCTTAATACAAACAAAGGTGGATCCTATCATGCATACTGATTCCATTATTCAATTACTATCTCTAAATGATAGTACTATATACTCGCTTCAAATCAAAATGGAAACATGTTTATTGACTCAAACTCAAATCCATCATTTTCTCTGATCAAACCTTACACCATCTTCTTAAACCTCTAACCCAACGAACACCACTTGGTTGTTGATACAACACCTTCATTTCTGTTTTTTTTTCTTCTATTTGTTAATGTTATATCTAATCGATCACCTTTTAATTACAACCAACATCACATAATCCCAACCATCGTGTACTACTACTCCTATCTATTTCTATTTCTACTTGGCTCATTGGGTGCTGCTATTCTTGGTTCTTGGTATCCAGACTATCACCCAACAACAAACACAAGTTCGACTCACAAGTTATTGTTACTATTTTCGATCCAAACCCACTATCGTTGCTATATTCAACTTTCAAGAGAACACCCACCACCACCATGAACCATTGTAAGTTGATGGGTTACTACTATCTATTTTATGATTTCTGTTTCCATGTCAATAAAAAAAATCCACAAACATTCACCACCTTAAAACCACTACGTTCTGTTTCTATTCTATTTGTAAGCCTAACACCACCTTCTTCATTCGAGCACCACTTATATCACCACCTTTATTCATTTTTTTATTTCGCTGCGTGAATCACAAAAACCCACAAGACTAATATACTGCTACGACTACTTTTTCCTTTCTGTTTCCAGTCGACAAGTGGATAGAATAAAGAATAAGTGGATAGTAGGGTATGATATTCATTTTACTCAAAAGGAAATGTTACAAATTGATGATGCAAAACCCCACACAATTGGTGTGTATATTAAAGAGAATGGAGGGGTCACGATGGGGGCTACTACAACTTACTTTCCTTTTCTGTTTATTTTTTCTTGTTCTCCTTATTACCGCCGGTTCCCAGTTTTAATTTGGAACGAGACTTATACAAGCAAAATGTTAAATGTAATTAAGTTATTCTCTTGGGGCCTTCTATTAATATTAGACTGCTTATGGGCATTAGCAAACCCAACTATTATTTATTTTCGAAGCCCAAGACTTTACTACACTAAACGGCTTCCGACTGTTACGTGCTATCCATATTCGATGCAGCTCATTTTTTTCTGTCTTGGTTCTGTTAAATCGATAGGAGTTGGTGAATCACGATAATAGGGATGATTGATGATGTTGATTAGATGATAATGTATAATGATGGGTGCGTTTATGAGGGTGACATTTAGTAAGAAAAGAAAGTAGAAACATGTGGGAGTAATATAATTAAAGAAGAAGGTGTAGACCCACTATATAAAGTGGGATTAGATTGTGCTGTGAAAATCGTTAGCATGGTAGGGTCTGAGAATCAAAAGGAGTGTGATGAGCTGTACATGAAATTTTCGATTAATTTGTGAATTGAACAAACGTTATCTTCAATTGATTTTAGCGGGCCTTTTGAAAACAAACTTAATTCATTTTGGGCTTATAATAAGTTATGGGCCATGACATGTCTAATATTGTTATTGGGTTAAAAGGTTAAAGCCTTGTTCCATTCTAAATTGGGTCGTGAACACATTTTAGAAGTTGGGCCAAGATTCATTTCTCTTTTGGGCCGAGAAGTTGATGATGGTGATATATTATTGTGTTTGTCGAAGAAAAAGAAAACTGAAATATGGGTTAAAAGAATTTAGATCCTTATTATATCAGAAATAAAACAATGGTGCAGTGGTTAGGAGTGTGTGGGTTTAATGAGAGGTCGTGGGTTCGAGCCCCTGCGGAGGCGTAATTTCTTTTAAAGCTGTCTTCAAAGGTTGTATATTTTTTTTATTTATCATTATAATTAATATTATTATTATTATTATTAATTTTATTATTTTTATTATTATTATTGATTTTATTATTATTATTAATATCATTAAGTATTAGTATTATTATTATTAAGTATTATGGATATTGTTGTTATTATTTAATTATCATTATTATTACTTTTACTACTATTATTATTATTATTATTATTATTATTATTATTATTAATATGATTATCATTATTAATATTATTATTATTAAAAAGTATTATTTTTACAACTATACTATTAATATTATTATTATTTTTACTGCTAGTATCATTATTATTATTACAACTATTAATTTAACAAATAAATGATGCTTATATAAAAATATATTTAATACACATAACTTAACTATATGAATATCTTTATTTATTTAAAATATATAAAATGAATATATTTAATTAAATAATGAAATCTATAAGTTATCAATATAAATATGTTATCACTAATAAAAATATATATATATGTGTGTGTGTGTGTGTGTTCGATTACAATCATATGTGTTAATATATATATATAAATGATATAGGTTCGTGAATCCAAGGCCAACCCTACTTTTGTTAAATTTCGTCATATGTATTTTTACTACAAAATACAATAGGTGAGTTTCATTTGATTCCCTTTTTACTCTTTACATTTTTGGGACTGAGAATACATGCGCTTTTATAAATGTTTGATGCAATAGACACAAGTACCTTAACTGCATTCTATGATAGAATTATCTGGGATTGGGGTTGATTATTATGACACGCATTAGCCCCCGGTTTCCGTTAGAGCATATGAGCTCCCGAGCGGGGTGGATGGTTTATTATTGATGACATTTTGGCATCGATTGTCCTATATTTTATAAACATGTGTTCAGCCGTGGGGTGTAAAGACCGGCACAGAGGTTCTATATTTTGAAGGCACATGTATTCAGCCGTGGAGTGAAAGACTGGCTCAGATGGTTACTATTATATTTTGAATCCTCACCAGGTGTTCTTCATATGAATGATATTTTTCGTGCAGTTGAAATGGGACTTCTGCACGTTTTATAGTAAATGAAATCTTGTGGTCTATTAAAATGATGAAAATGAATTGATTACTATAAACTGATGAACTCACCAACCTTTTGGTTGACACTTGAAAGCATGTTTATTCTCAGGTTTGAAAGAAATCTTCCGCTGTGAATTAGCTCATTTTAAGGATATTACTTGGAGTCATTCATGACATATTTCAAAAGACATTGCATTCGAGTCGTTGAAGTTCATTAAAGATTATTGTTAAGTAAATGACGGATTAGGTCATTTATAGTTTGGATATTATGAAATGGTATGCATACCTGTCAACTTTCGATGTAATGAAAGGTTGTCTTTTAAAAATGAATGCAATGTTTGTAAAATGTATCATTTAGAGGTCAAGTACCTCGCGATATAATCAACTATTATGAATCGTTTATAATCGATATGGAATTCGTCTGGATGGATTAGGACGGGGCGTTTCATACGAGATAACTCTAAGACAAGTAGAGTTAGAACACCGAAAGGTCCTGTTAAAATTTTGAGAAATCCTTGATTTGCTAATAGACCGGTTCCTCCTGTTACACCGACACCTGTTCCAAGAAATAAAACAAATGATTCTCCTGTGTTAGTAAGAACACAAGATCCGACATCTTCAAATTTTAATAACTTGTATGAATTTAGAGGACATAGGGAGTTTCGTCAATGTCTTAGTTGTGCTATTTTTGGACACATTGCTGCAAATTGTCCTAGAAGATATAGATCACCAAGACAGAAGATTGACCTCACATATGATGATCGCAGATATCTTATGCTCATAAAACAGTCTCACCTGTTAATGATGAAGTTCATGTTAAAAATCATACGACAAAGGTTGTCTATGGAGAGTATAAGAGAAAGAAAGTCAATAGGTCAATTTCTCCTATGAAGATTAAGGTTCCTAAACAGGATACTGAGGCAAGAGTTGCCAAATCAAGTGATCACAGTAGAGCTTTTGAGTCAAAAGCACGATCGCCTTCGCAAAAAGCTAGTCGTTGAAAATATTTTTCTCGTACCAGACCACGATCTAATCGCTTCGAAGATGAGCAAAATGTGGAAAACCAGAAGAGCAATATTGCTACTTCTAAACTGTCTAAGTTTATGGTTTCTAATGATGAGATTCCACTGGACTCAAACGGGTAATGGATGGAAGTTCAAACTATGGGTGTTAATGGATAACCTACTGTCGTCCGGGCATGGGTTCCCATTATCAATTAATTTTCTTAATGTGATATGCAGGGAACCAGGATACCTGCAAACAACACCTGGATTGTGGATAGCGGCACTTCGAGACATATGACTGGACATCTATCTCTTCTTTCGAATGTACACCCAATTAAGGGAGGTTATGTTGCATTTGCTGGAGATAAGGGTGGTCATATTTCAGCTCAGGGTTTATTGAAAAATGATAAAGTCAGTTTTGATAAAGTGAACTATTATCAAGAGCTTGCAAATAATTTGTTATCAGTTTCACAAATCTATGAAAAATCCTTCAAAGTAGCATTTGATGATGAATTCACCTATATCTTGAAACCAGAGTTTGTGATTTCTCCTGAAATGATTTTGATGAAGGCTCCTCGACAAGCTGATTTATACATGCTAGATATGAATGTTGCTACTTCAACTGCTGAACATCATCAAGCTTTTGTTTCTAAAGCGACTGAACAAGATTGTATTACATGGAACAAACGCATGGGTCATTTAAGTTTTCAGAAGATGAACCATCTGGTTCACAACAATCTCGTAGAAGGTGTTGATCTTCATTCATTTCAGATTCCAGGCACATGTGTTCCTTGTAAGAAGGGTAAGCAGAGCAAGAAAGCACACAAGTTGGTGAAGTATAATCCAATCTCTGCTCCGCTAGAGTTGTTGCACATGGATCTATTTGGTCGAATTCATTTTGAAAGCATTGATGGTAGTAAGTATTGTCTGGTGGTAACTGATGATTATTCAAGATTCTCATGGGTTATGTTTTTGAAAGAGAAGTCTGATACGTTTGAGAATTTAAAAGTGCTAATCAATCGATTAGAGACAGGTTTTAATTTGAAAGTTAGAAAGATTCGATGCGATAATGGTACGGAATTTAAGAATCAGTATCTTGCAGGTTTCTGTATTGAAAAAGGTATCATTATGCAGTTCAGTTCTGCATACGCTCCACAGATGAATGGTGTTGCTGAAAGAAAGAATAGGGTTTTGATTGAGACTGCTGGAACTATGCTAGCTGATTCATCTCTACCTGTTCATTTTTGGGGTGAAGCTGTTGCAAATGCTTGTTACACTATGAATCGAGTTTTAACTGTTAAACGACTAGGTAAAACGTGCTATGAGTTATTGCATGGGAGAAAACATTCTTTGAAGCATTTAGAACCATTTGGTGCCCCGTGTACCATTTTGAAGAGAAAACCAGGAAGTAAGTTTGATTCGAAAGTGGTTACTAGAGTGTTTCTAGGGTATAGTCCTCCTAACAAGCTAGTTTTCAACAATGAGACGAGATGTGTTGAAGAATGGTCTGAAGTTGACGTCCAACAGAATTACACAAAGACTGCTACCAAAAGTCATCCTTGGATCTACAACTATGATGATCTGATTGATTCATTTAATCTTGCTCCTGATCAGATGGAGAATGAAGTAGAGTTACAAATGCTGTTTGATTTACAGAACGAGCCAGAAGTGTCTACACCTACTCCAACTCCTTTACCTACAGTCGTTGAACCAACACAAGATTTAGATCAAGATGTTGATCCAGTGTACGATACTTGCGGATCTGATATTTCAAGTGAGAATTCTGATAATCCTGAAGATGGAGATACCACGAATCTACACCACGAGATACCTGTTCCCGCACACCCAGTTCCCAGAACTATAGCTGCTCATCCTAGAGAAAATATAATTGGAGATCCAAATGCATGTGTTAGGACAAAAAGACAAGTTCAGTTTGATGGTCAAGTTGATGCTCATATGACAGCTGCTGCTGCATATTACAAGTACTTATGTCATATCTCAAGAATTGAGCCAAAGACTATAAAAGAAGCTTTAAAGCATGTTGATTGGGTCATGGCTATGCAAGAAGAAATTCAGCAATTCAATCATCTAGATATTTGGAAGCTAGTTACTATGCCGCAAGGTGCGAAATTAATCGATCTCAAATGGGTTTGGAAGTGCAAATTCGACGAAGATGGCAAAAGTTCAAGATGACGACATTATTTTAGTCCAGATTTACGTTGACGATATTATCTTCGGTGCTACTAAGCAGGAACTCGTTGATGAGTTCGAACAGGTGATGAAGGACGAGTTCGAAATGAGTAAATTGGGTCTTTTACACTAATTTCTTGGTTTACAAGTCGAACAAACAGAAAATGGAATTTTTCTTCATCAGGCAAAGTATGTGAATGATATACTGGAATGTTTAGGTATGACTCAAGAACGTCCTGTGTCAACTCCGTTAGCTGTGAATCATGGTATTTCGCTAGAGTGCGAAGGAGAACCTATTGATCCTACGTATTATCGAGCAATCATCGGGTCGTTTATGTATCTCACTGCGTCTAGGCCGGATATTATGTTCGCAACATATCTGTGTGTTTGTTATCAAGTTAATCCGAATATAGTTCATCTTACAGCTGCCAAGAAAATCCTACGTTATTTGTTGCATTCACCAAATCTCGGCATCTGGTATTCGAACAATGAGAAGTTTGATCTTGTAGCTTACAGCGATTCAGATTATGCAGGTTGCAAAATCAACAACAAATCTACATCAGGAGGATGTCAATTTTTAGGTGAAAGGATGGTGACCTGGTAGTGCAAGAAACAAACTGCAGTTGCTCTTTCCACGTGTGAAGCTGAATATATAGCTGCTGCTAGTTGTTGTTCGCAAGTTGTTTGGATCCAACAACAACTTCGCGATTACGGGCTAAGAATCTCTTTCTCTCCTCTTTATATTGATAATACTGTTGCTATAGCGATCACTAAGAATCCTGTTCAACATTCTAAAACAAAACACATAGGTGTTAAATATCATTTTCTTAGGGATGTCCATGATAAAAAGGTTATTAAGGTTCAGAGAATAGGTACTAAGGACCAGAGGGTTGACTTATTTACTAAGGCTTTTGATAGACCTAGGTTCTTATTCCTACTAGAGATGAATGGCATTGTTGATCGAGACAAAGTGATTTTGAATGTTGTGTGCGAGGTTTAGTCAAGACTTTTAGACTTTGCATGTAGGATGCATGGCATATAGATTTTTAGTTTCTGATTATCTATATTGCATATTTTTGCTTCCTGTCTGCATTTCTTTACATGATTTCATTCATGATTGCATGCTAGTCTGTAGATATTTTCTGTTTGGTTAAAATACTAAAACACAAAAAGATTCTATATTTTAGTATTTAGGGGGAGTATATGTTATCAGCAGAAAATACCTAAAAAGTGAAAAATGCCTCACCCAGAAAATCATAAAAAGTTGAAAAATCCGAAAATGAGCTTGTTTTGATTAATCTGATGGAGATGACGAAGTTACTGTACAGAGAATTGATAATTGATTAGTAAGGACAGATTTGAACGTTTATGTCTATCTATTGTGTGATGTACTGATAGATGTGACTTATGAATTCTTGGCATTAGACAATCATAATAAGAATAACGATCATCTGAGATTCAAAAGTCATGAACGATATGTTGCCTTTGAACGTAGTCACCTAGTTATCTCTGAAACTGTATCTAATGATAATTGTTGAGGAACTCAACAGTCGGTTGAGGGTATCCCCTATCATAATTGATAATCGTTAGAGAAAGTTGGGGGTGAATTTTAAGTTGAGGGTTATCTGTTTAGCTGGTGCATACCACGTTGTCACGGGCCTGAGACTTAATAATCGAAACTAAACTCCAAAAAGTCAGATGAAAAATTAGTTTATGTCGAAAGTAAGTGTCCCTTCTCGCTTAAGGTTGAAAAGTATAATTCCTTATTGCGGACCGTTCAAGCATTTAAGGGAGAACACCTTCGAGTGATCTGAGCACACAACAAAGAAAATGAGTACATGCATAAAAATGGAAAATCCATTCATGATGGCGTTCAAAATCAATATATCAAAAGACAGTGATATGCTGAAAAGGAAATATCAAAAGAAAATCAAAGTAAAAAATAATTGGCATATCAAGATGGCAAAGTCCTGAAAGTATGAAGAATGCTGATTCATGATGTGCTCATAAAGAACTCAGATCATTCTTAGTGTGATGCCCCCGTGCAGATTGAATTGTTTAATCGCGACGTTCACACCGAACTATCAAGATTCTCGTCGTCTGCAATATCTCTACCTATTAAGACTGTAAGTTGGAAAGATACTTATCTAGATATACTCTAATTAAATATATATATGAAAGTTTAACTTTCGATTCCGTTTTCCATGTCAACTTGAACATAATGAAGTTAAGGGCCTTGAGGTTTATTTCGTGTGACGACTGGTGATAATGCTAAAAACGAACATATATTGCATAGCATTATCCCTCAAGAAAGACAAGCTTTTAGTTGCAATTGTTCTATTTACAAGTAATATTTGTTTAAATAATAAAAGGTGAAGACAAAAGACAGACTCGACGAATTGAAGACGCAAACGACCAAAAATTACAAGATATTAAATTATACGCAAGGACGTTCAAAAATCCGGAACCGGGACCAGAGTCAACTCTCAATGCTCGACGCAACGGACTAAAAATTACAAGTCAACTATGCACATAAATATAATATAATATTTAAATAATTCTTATAGTTATTTTTATATTATATAATATATTAATAAACTGTCGGCAGAAGAAACAAACACATGTGAGCTTCCCCAGCTGGCCATGCGATCGCATGGCCTTGAAGGGCAAAGCTCATGCGATCGCATGAGACCCTTTTTTAGCTCACAGGCCTATAAATTTTGAGCTTTGGTGCACCATTTAACACATCTTTTTCCTTCTTCATTCATCAACGTATTATATATATATATATATATATATATATATATATATATATATATATATATATATATATATATATATATATATATATATATATATATATATATATATATATATATATATATATATATATATTATAATTTTAATTTTAATTTTAATTTTAATTCTAATAATAAGGGTATGTTAGCGCATATTGTAAGGGTGTAAGTCGAAATTCTGTCCGTGTAATGCTACGCTATTTTTAATCATTGTAAGTTATGTACAACCTTTTTACATTAATGTCTCGTAGCTAAATTATTATTATGCTTATTTAAAACGAAGTAATCATGATGTTGGGCTAAATACTAAAATTGGGTAATTGGACTTTGTACCATAATTGGGGTTTGGACAAAAGAACGACACTCGTGGAAATTAGACTATGGGCTATTAATGGGCTTTATATTTGTTTAACTAAATGATAGTTTGTTAATTTTAATTTAAAGATTTACAATTGGACGTACCTATAAATAACCATATACACTCGATCGGACACGATGGGCGGGATATTTATATGTACAAATAATCGTTCATTTAACCGGACACGGGAATGGATTAATAGTCTATGGAATTATTAAAACAAGGGTGAAATTATGTACAAGGACACTTGGCATAAT
Source organism: Rutidosis leptorrhynchoides (assembly GCF_046630445.1). Taxonomy (NCBI): domain Eukaryota; kingdom Viridiplantae; phylum Streptophyta; class Magnoliopsida; order Asterales; family Asteraceae; genus Rutidosis; species Rutidosis leptorrhynchoides. Next base: position 175,142,264 of record NC_092341.1, read on the forward strand.
TGATAACAAAGTATTAAAACCTTGGGTTACACGCAGTCGATATCCTGGTGTAATTATTAAACAAAGTATTAAGACCTTGTTACAGTTTAAGTCCCCAATTAGTTTGAATATTTGACTTCGGGTATAAGGATAATTTGACGAGGACACTCGCACTTTATATTTATGACTGATGGACTGTTATGGACAAAAACCATACGGACATATTAAATAATCCAGGACAAAGGACAATTAACCCATGAGAATAAACTAAAATCAACGCGTCAAACATCAGGATTACGGAAGTTTAAATAAGTATAATTCCTTTATTTTCATATTTAATTGCACTTCTAATTATCGCACTTTTATTTATTGTCATTGTATTTAATTGCACTTTTAATTATCGCACTTTTTAATTATCGCAATTTTGTTTCATCGCACTTTTATTTATTGCAATTTCATTATCGTTATTTATTTTACGCTTTAAATTAAGTCTTTTATTTATTTAATATTTTACATTAGGTTTTAACTGCGACTAAAGTTTTAAAAATCGACAAACCAGTCATTAAACGGTAAAAACCCCCCTTTATAATAATAATATTACTTATATATATTTTTGTATTTTTATAAATTAAAACTAATATAGCGTTAAGCTTTGTTTAAAGATTCCCTGTGGAACGAACCGGACTTACTAAAAACTACACTACTGTACGATTAGGTACACTGCCTATAAGTGTTGTAGCAAGGTTTAGGTATATCCATTCTATAAATAAATAAATATCTTGTGTAAAATTGTATCGTATTTAATAGTATTTCGTTGTAAAATATAAGCTATTTCATATACACCTCGCATAACATCAAGTATTTTTGGCGCCGCTGCCGGAGAATCTTTTCTGCTAAAACGCCGGAAGCGCAACGCTAATATATAAAAAAAAGATTTTTATTAATTTTTAAGTCTACTTTTATAAAAATTACGCTTTTGTAAAAATACGTTTTAAAAATTCGAAAATATAAAAAGAAAAACAAAAATATAAATATTTTTAAGAGTTTGTTAAACATATAAGTTTTATAAAGTTTCTTTAATTTTATTTTAGTTTGTAAAAAAAATATATAAGTTTTATTTACATATATATAAATATATAAAACAGAAAACAGAAAAAAATAATAATAAAAACTCTCGGCCCGTACTGTAGCAGCCCGTAACCTGGCCCAAAATCAAATCTCATGCGATCGCATGAGACCGAAGGCATAACTTCATGCGATCGCATGAAGGCACCTGACACGCCACAGTAAAACCCTAAACAACATTAATTACAGGTTATTATTATTATTATTATTATTATTAATTAAACCCTAACTAGGTTATTATTATTATAATATTTAGTTTTAATTCTTTAATTTGTATTTTTAGTTAATTTAGTTTTAATAATTTATAAAATTAATAGTTTTATTAAATAAATAATATAAAAATAATATTTTTATAAAAATTGTACTTTTTACAACTTTTAGTATATTTTTATATTTTGTTCCTTTTTATTCATTTTAACGTAATATTTGTATTTTTCACTCGTTTTTAGTTTTAAATCATAGTATTTGCCATAGTTATTTTTATTTCTAGATTTTTAGGCTTTGCCGTAAAATCCCTTAAGTGCTTTTTCTTTAGACTAAGATTTAGGTGCTTTAGAATTTTACGACGCCATTTTTATTTTATTTTAGTACCTTTTTAAGTTATTGCCATTTGGGATATAGTTTTACTTGTAAGCTTTAATATTTTTAGACGCAACTTTTAATTCTTAGTTTTTAGTTCCTTTTTAAGTTTCAACGCGCTACTTTCTTATTTTTATTTTTTGACGCCTTTTACCTATGTATCAATTATCACTCCAATTAGTAATCTCAATTTGCAATTTTAATTTTAAGTTAGTGATAATAATAAGGCTGGGTTAGTCGAGTGTTTTAAAGTTTTATAAGTCACTCTTTTTCTTTTTTATTTCTCCAATTTTAATACCGACGCGCTCTTTTTCTTTCTTATTTCTCGCCATTCTAGTTTTTAGGACATAGAATTTTCTACTTCTTCTCTAAAATTTCTTTAAATTACGAAAATTTATTTTAAGCGGTTAAATTGATAGACATCAAAATTTTCTGGTTCGTAGTAATAGTTGGATTTGTACGTGGACCGGGTTATTGGTGCCAAACAGTACTCAATTATATTGAGACCAAATGAATCCTGCCCCTCTGCTGCATCTTTTGGCTATTCGAAATGTGGGCAAAATCAGAAAAGTCTATTAATTGGATAACTTATATAATTTTTCTTTCTTTTTAAAACTAATAGGATATTCAGTGAATGCACCGAGCAAAACGTTCACCACCTTTTGTACGTTCACCACCTGTAACTCGATCAAGATATCTAGCTAATATTGTCGCCGTTGATTTTTCTTTAGAATCGTCATCCAGTCGACCAAGTACTCCAATTCAAATTTCTGATAATCCATTTTTTGAACCCGACCTCACAATTGAGAATCCGGAGAATATTCAGGGACAATTCATAGATCCTGAACCACTAATCTTTCCTCCGGAACCACCAATCATTCAAACAGAGATTGTTGAAGAACGAACCATTAAATCAGAATCCTCTAGTGATTCAGATTCAACAAATTCAATCATGGAAAATCTGGAACCTTTAAGTATGGAAGATCGAATGAGAGCTAAACGCACTGGCCAAGGTCACGCAATTACTCAACCTGACATTAATGCGCCAGATTATGAAATCAAAGGACAAATCCTACACATGGTGACTAATCAATGCCAATTTAGTGGTGCGCCGAAGGAAGATCTAAATGAACATCTTCGTACCTTTAATAGGATCTGCACTCTATTTAAAATAAGAGAAGTAGAGGATGAACATATATATCTCATGTTATTTCCCTGGACTTTAAAGGGAGAAGCCAAAGATTGGTTAGAATCGTTACCTGAAGGGGCGATTGATACATGGGACGTTTTAGTTGAAAAATTTCTTAAACAATTCTTTCCGGCATCTAAAGCCGTGAGACTTCAAGGAGAAATTGTTACATTCACACAGAAACCAAATGAAACTCTATATGAGGCATGGAGCAGATTTGGAAAGTTATTGAGAGGATGTCCGCAACATGGTTTAGACACCTGTCAAATAGTACAAATATTCTACCAAGGATGCGACATCACTACAAGGAAAGACATAGACATAGCAGCTGGTGGTTCCATTATGAAGAAAACAGAAACTGATGCTTATAAGATTATTGATAACACTGCTTCCCACTCACATGAGTGGCACCAAGAAAAAGATATCGTTAGATCATCTAAAGCAGCTAGAGCCGATTCTAGCCATGACTTAGATTTCATTTCTGCAAAGATAGATGCTGTCGAGAGACGAATGGAAAAGATGACCAAAGATATTCACTCAATACGAATTAGTTCTGAGCAGTGTGTAGGACCACATTTGACAAAAGATTGTCTCAGCATTGAACTAACAATGGAACAAAGGGAGAATGTTTCATATCTAAACCAAAGGCCTGGAAATAATTATCAGAATAATTATCAACCGCCAAGACCGATTTACAATCAAAACCAGAATTATAACCGAAATGTTCCATACAACAACCAACAAGGTCCTAGTAATCAACAAGTATCCAATAATACTTACAATCAGTAAAGACCTAATTTTCAAAACAAACCACCACAAACCGATGATAAAAAGACGAATTTAGAAGATATGATGACAAAGCTAGTTGAATCTCAAACTCAATTTTTCACATCTCAGAAACAAACCAATGAACAAAATGCTCAAGCATTTAGAAATCAACAAGCTTCTATTCAAAATCTGGAACAAGAAGTAAGTAACCTAGCAAGGTTAATAGGTGAAAGAAAACCGAGAAGTCTACCTAGTGATACAAATGCTAACCCCCGGAATGAAACAGCTAAAGCCATTACCACAAGAAGTGGTATTACACTTAAACCACCTGAAATACCTGTAATTTCTGAGGAAGCTATTCCTACTCCACAAGAACCACAACCTAAACAAGATAAGGAAAAAGAACCGGTAGTTGAAAAGGTTAATGAAGATAACACAGTTAAGGCAAAACCTTATGTTAAAACATACCAACCACCACTTCCTTACCCTAGTAAAATGAGAAAAGAGAGACTTGAAGCCGAGCAATCCAAATTCTTGGATATGTTTAAACAGATAAATGTAAATCTTCCTTTCATTGATGTAATTTCAGGAATGCCTAGATATGCTAAATTTCTGAAAGATCTAATCTCAAATAGAAAGAAAATGGAAGAACTTCGGCCGTTACTATGAATGCTAATTGTTCAGCAGTGCTGTTGAATAAGATACCAGAAAAATTATCAGATCCAGGAAGTTTCACAATTCCATGTTTTCTGGGTAGTCTTAGTTCAATAGAAGCATTGGCAGACTTAGGTGCTAGTATAAATTTAATGCCGTATTCACTATACGCTAAACTAGACCTTGGAGAATTGAAACCAACACGAATAAGTATACAACTAGCCGATAGATCAGTAAAATATCCTAGAGGGATAATGGAGAACATGCAAGTTAAAGTTGGTACTTTAGTGTTTCCAGTAGATTTTGTTGTTCTGGACATGGAAGAAGATTCTCAAGTTCCTCTCATATTAGGAAGACCATTCTTAAACACGGCTAAAGCAATGATAGACGTGTTCGGTAAGAAACTGACCCTAAGTATAGAGGACGAGAGTGTTACCTTTTCTGTTGATAGAGCAATGCAACAACCGCAATCTGCAGATGATACATGTTACTATATTCAAACTATAGAATCACATGCAGAATTGTTAGAAGAATTTCCAGAATTACAAGGAACAGGAGAATATTCTTTAGGAGAAGGTACTGAACCAATTGATGAAACTGAAATGTTAGCTACACTTATGGCTAATGGATACGAACCAACAACAGAAGAAATTCAAATTCTAAAAGAGGAAGACATATATCGATATAAATCATTGATAGAAGAACCACCGACATTAGAGTTAAAGCCACTTCCAAACCATTTGGAATATGCTTATTTACATGGTGAATCTGAATTACCTGTAATAATATCGTCTTCTCTTACTGAAAATGAGAAATCACAACTCATTTCTGTGCTAAAAGCTCATAAACTAGCTATTGCATGGAAGATTCATGATATTAAAGGAATAAGTCCTTCGTATTGCACACATAAAATCCTTATGGAAGAAGGTCATAAAACGTATGTGCAACGCTAACGAAGACTAAATCCTAATATGCAAGATGTTGTTAAGAAAGAAATCATTAAACTGCTAAATGCAGGTTTAATTTATCCAATTTCTGATAGTCTATGGGTAAGCTCAGTTCAATGCGTGCCTAAGAAGGGTGGCATGACTGTTATCACAAATGAGAAAAATGAGCTTATTCCTACTAGGACTGTAACAGGATGGCGTGTATGTATTGATTATAGAAAATTAAATGACGCCACCAGAAAAGATCACTTTCCCTTACCTTTTATTGATCAAATGTTGGAATGATTAGCCGGAAATAGTTACTATTGTTTTCTTGATGGTTTTTTTGGATATTTTCAAATTCCAATAGCACCCGAGGATCAAGAGAAAACCACGTTCACGTGCCCTTATGGAACTTTTGCTTACAAACGCATGCCATTTGGACTTTGCAACGCCCCTGCAACCTTTCAAAGGTGCATGATGGCGATTTTTCACGACATGATAGAAGAATGCATGGAAGTTTTCATGGATGACTTTTCAGTCTTCGGTGATACATTTGAATCATGTCTAGTTAATCTTGAACGAACGCTTATTAGATGCGAACAATCAAATCTAGTTCTTAATTGGGAGAAATGCCATTTCATGGTTAAAGAAGGCATCGTTCTTGGTCATAAAATTTCAAAGGAAGGAATTGAAGTGGATAGAGCTAAAGTAGATGTAATTGCTAAACTTCCACATTCCACCAATTTTAGAGGAGTTAGGACTTTTCTAGGGCATGCCGGTTTTTACCGACGTTTTATAAAAGATTTCTCCAAAATTGCCACTCCTATGAATAAACTCCTAGAAAAGGATGCTCCATTTATCTTTTCAGATGAATGCATCAAATCTTTTAATATTCTTAAAGAAAAACTCACTAATGCGCCGATTATGATAACTCCAAATTGGAATCTACCATTTGAACTAATGTGCGATGCAAGTGATTTTGCAATGGGAGCCGTTTTAGGACAAAGGATTGAAAAACGATTTCAACCTATTTATTATGCTAGTAAGACGTTACAAGGAGCACAAACAAATTACACAACTACTGAAAAAGAACTCCTTGCTATTGTCTTTGCTTTTGACAAATTTCATTCATATCTCGTTCTAGCTAAAACGGTGGTCTATACTGACCATTCTGCTCTTAGATACCTATTTTCGAAACAAGATGCTAAAATAAGATTAATCCGTTGGATCTTACTCTTACAAGAGTTCGATATTGAAATACGAGATAAAAGAGGAGCAGAAAATCTCGCCGCTGATCATCTTTCTCGTCTTGAAAATCCCGAATTAGAAGTTCTAAATGAATCGGCCATACAAGACAACTTTCCTGATGAATATCTATTGAAGATAGATTATAATGAAATTCCATGGTTTGCAGACTATGCAAACTATTTAGTATGTGGATTCCCTGAAAAAGGATTGTCGTACCAAAAACGAAAGAAATTCTTTAGCGATATAAAACACTATTTCTGGGAAGATCCACATTTGTTTAAAAGTTGTCCCGATAGAATAATACGCCGATGTGTATTCGGAGATGAAGCTAGTCAAATCATAAAGCATTGTTACACAGGACCAACAGGAGGGCATTATGGGCCACAACTAACAGCAAGAAAAGTTTATGATGCTGGATTCTATTGGACTACAATTTACAAAGACGCACACCTTCTTTGCAAATCCTGTGATGCATGTCAAAGGGCCGGAAAAATAAGTCAACGTGATGAAATGCCCCAAAATGTCATTCAAGTATGTGAAGTATTTGACATCTGGGGTATTGACTTTATGGGTCCATTTCCAAAATCTCATAATAATCTATATATTCTCGTTGCCATTGATTATGTATCTAAATGGGCGGAAGCACAAGCTCTCCCGACTAATGATGCATGAGTTGTAGTCAACTTTTTAAAACGTCTTTTTGCAAGGTTTGGAACACCGAAAGCTTTAATAAGTGATCGGGGTACTCATTTCTGTAATAATCAACTTGAGAAAGTTCTTAAAAGATATGGAGTAACTCATAAAATCTCCACCGCATATCATCCACAGACAAGTGGACAAGTTGAAAATACCAACCTAGCTTTAAAACGTATTCTAGAGAAAACCGTAGGATCAAATCCGAAGGAATGGTCCATTAAATTGGAGGATGCACTCTGGGCTTTTAGAACAGCCTACAAAACTCCAATTGGAACCACACCTTTTAAACTCGTTTACGGAAAAGCATGTCATCTTCCAGTAGAAATTGAACATAAAACATTTTGGGCTTTGAAGACATGTAATCTTGATTTACATGAAGCCGGACGTCTACGGTTAAGTCAATTAAATGAATTAGAAGAATTAAGCCATGAAGCATACGAAAATTCGTTAATCTATAAGGAAAGAACGAAGAAATGGCATGATAAAAGAATCAGAAGTTCAAAAGAATTTAAAGAAGGAGACAGAGTTCTTCTTTTCAATTCACGATTCAAGCTATTTCCTGGAAAATTGAAATCAAGATGGTCTGGACCATTCATAGTCAAAAGAGTTTTCCAATACGGAACAATAGAGTTAATAAATTCAAATGGGATTGAATTTAAGGTTAATGGTCACAGAGTTAAACATTACATAGATAGTCCGATGGAAGTTGAAAACGAAGTTAATCACAATTTCGATACCACATCTAACTAAGTGTAGGGAGAATCAAGTCTTTTAAAGAATAATATGTATTTCTGTTAGAGTTATATTTTCTGTTTTCGTGTAGTTCTCGAAAATGGAACCCGAATGGTCTTTCCCTAGCAGACCTTAAAGAACTAGTCTTCTCCCCCCATTATGAATTTTTAATTTTTTTAGGTTTTTACGAAATGAAGACTTCCTGTGAACTAAACCATGGTCTAATGCTACACGCTTTGATCACTAAACATAATAATGACACACTTCCGAGTGAACTGGTATCAGTAATCAGAGAAAAATTGGACGGAGTAAGAAAAGAATCCAGATGCGAAGATAATAAGTTACAATTTGGTAAAGGAAAATCAAAATCCGTAGTGAAAAGAAGAGCACGACACCTTGAAAGATGTCACAAATGCGGAAAATGGTCACACGAAGGTAAATGTTCGAATAATCAAACTTATTCAAACACCGAATTTGTTACTTTATGCATAGACGGACCCCGTTCATATGTTTAGAAGAAAAAACGTTGAATGCTCGAGGTTACGCCTATGTAGCCATGGAAAATCAATTAGTCCGACTATCTTATGAGTGGGCTAGAGCATATCACTAAGAAATATATTTCACAGGTAAGTACGTACAGTTTTCACTTTTATTTTTATTTTTATTTTTAACCTTTTGATAATAAACGCTAATTTTTTCGCTATAAAGTATTAAATTGGTATTCAATAAAATTAGGTCTTGTGACCGAAATTATTGATATCATACAAAAAATTTTTACATCACTGCGAAATTTAACGTTTATTCTTAAGGTATAAATATCTTTAATCAATCAACCAAAAATATTTCAAAAATTCATCATGAGTTAAATTAGGTCATGGAACCGAAATTACTTTACCGAAAAGAGGGGTGCATATTTTTGATAATATTTGATTGATTAAAGTGAGATAAAAGCCAAAAAGATTTTCAATTTTTTTTACCATGTTTTTAAAATTAATATATAAATATTAAATTAATATTGTAAACTTCTTTAAAATTGTAAATATCTGAATAATTAATATTTTTAATATAAGTTTGTATGTATAAAAACAAAAATATAATTTAAGTTTGGTGTGAATTTTTAATATGAATTTTTAATTTTATGCATTTTAAATTTAAGTTTGGTGTGAATTTAAAAACAAAAAAATTTACTTTATTTCGCTAAGTTAAAAATATGATTTTTAAAATTCATCGTGAGTTGAAGACTAGGTCTTTGAACCGAAATTGCTTTACCCGAGAGAGGGACGAGAACTTTTATTATCATTATTTTTAATCTTATTGAATTAAAGTATGCCAAAAAAACATTAAAAAAATCCAAAAATCTTTGCTTTTAAAACCGCGCTTTAAATTGACAAATTTTAAAATTTTGTCGAGGGACGGACTAGGACATCGATCCGAAAAGCCCTCATCCCAAAAAGAAACAAATTTTTAAAATTTTATTAATTTTATGTTTTATAAAGTGTAAGGTTTTATATAAAAAAAAAAGGTCAAAACACTGTAGCCGGCACCCCATGCGATCGCATGGGGTTTACACTCCAACCTCATGCGATCGCTTGAGGCTGGAAATCAGGCCAGACACAAAAGGGCAGCGAGCTGTTCTTCAACACCACAACACACAAACACATACGAAAACACACTCAAATTCTCTCCAAATTTCACCAAAATTCACCGTAATTCGTCAAATTTCTTGCTCTAATCATGCCTAGATTCGCATTCTTCAGCAAAAAGGTAAAAATTACACCCCTAAACTCTATAAATTCCTAGTTTTTGTGATAATTACCAATATTTTATCTAATGCAATTTTGTTAATTTCTAGTGTAATTAGTGTTAAATTGTTAGTATTTTATGCATGTATAACCTAGATTGATGCTATTTAACATGATTTGAAGCCAAAAACTTCAAAATTTTTAGAAATCTAGGGTTTGTGTTCTTGAGCAATTTGGGGCTTTTTGATATAAACAGGTTATGGCCGATTTTTGTCATGAATTATTGCTAAATTGAGTAGTGTAACATGTTTAGGTAGTTAAATGTTCCAAACATTGATCCTAAACATGATTTTTAAAGATTAAAGAGGACTTTTTAGGTACAAAATTCATGAACTTGATTAATTTGATATATTTGCCATTTGAGACTTGTTTAATTATTAGTAATGACTATTTTGACATGTTATTTAAGTTAAATACTTATAAACTTTGTCTACATTTTCATATGTGCTCATTTGAAAAAGTATAGAATTGTAAAAAATGTGAAAATGTGTATAAGTTTAATTTTGATTTAACATGTTATTGTGATTGTTTTAAGTTGTTATTTTGCTAACACTAATGCATATTTGGATCCACAAATTTTGTGTTTATTGTGTTTTGTAGAAAGCCGATACTGGAGGTTCAGGATCATCATCATCTAGACGACCTGCTCCAGCTCCAGAACCAGAACCAAAAATGCAATACGAGCCAGAACCTGAACAAGTACCACAACAGGAACCACAACAACAGCCTGATCAGCACGTACCTTATTATGATCCGCTACAGTTACCTAATTAATTCACAGTATTTCCCCCGCATCCGCCTGTAGAATACCCAACAATTCCGGAACACACGTTGCATCCTAATCTGAGATTCGATAGACGATGGAGAGATTAGGCATATCAAAGTAATAAATTTAAATTGGTAACAAAAGAGGTAGAGGTGCCGAGGGTAATTGATTGGAATCCTTTAGAAACGGTCCATCTAGCTGACCGTGTTAGACAGCATTTGGTACAAAGGTATGGCAGTTCTTCTTTAAAGATTGTGAACGTCTTTTCACCATTCGTAGACTTGTATATAAGGAATGGTGTGTTGAGCTGATGAGTACTATAGCGTTAAATGTAGATGTAGATAGGTTAGATGATAGAAGTTTTCTTAGATTTATCCTTGGCGGTAGGATGTACAGAATGTCCATGATGGACATGGCCAGGGCATTACAGATTTACACTCCTAGTGAATTGCTACTACCCGATTGTATGAGTTTGATTTATCGTGGTGAAAGGGTAGATAGGAACTTTGACGCTGACGCCGTTTGGAGGCGTATGTCGAACTATAATGTTTTTACACTAGGAGGAAAACACTCCTACTTACATATTAACAAAGCCGAGCTTCGTGTAATTCATAGATTTTTGGCTAACTCGATTACACAGAGAGGTTACAATAAGGAGAAAATGACCTTACATGATTTATTTTACCTAAAGTGTATTCGAGACCCGAGAAGCTTTGTTAATATCCCTTACTGTGTTGGTTTTTATTTATCTAAAATGGTAGAAGGAATGCAGGACGGGAGTATAATAGGAGGAGGTATTTTTGTTACTCTCATTGGAGAGTATTTAGGTGTTGATAGGAACCAAGGGGGTCCATTACAGCTTTGTAGAGAACAGGATGAGACCATAGGATTGCGGGTTTATGTGGGTGCTAAAGTATTGAAGAGTAGACGCAACCAGGCATTGCCCTATGAAGGTAATCATCCACAGGTAGAAAGGGGTTCAGACGAAGAAATAGAGGAAGCGGAAGACATTAGGGATGTCATTCGAGATGCTATTCTTGACGTCCACGTTCATATAGATGAGGAATCAATGACGAGCGCGGCCAGACATAGTATGTATGAGCAGTGGAACTCAGAGGTGACGCCAACACGATAGCTGGTTAGTTCATCAGCACCAAATCATGAGCCAGCTATCATATCAGGTACCAAATAATTATGTGCCTACTCGACCTGCTCATTTTCCGCCACACAACCCCGACATCTGACCACCCTTTAACCGGTATGAATATAACCAGGCCTATCAGAACACCTATAACCAACAATGGAACCCACCTGACGAGATGAACTGGAACCCCTATCCAGACTGATTTAGTTCCATTGGTTATTTTTATGATTTTTATGTTTTTATCTTTTTAATTATTCATGTTTAAACTTATGTTATTGGATATATTTATGTAATTTTTATCATTTTTATTATTATTGTGTACTAATATTTCACATTTAGGATTTAAAAGTGGGATACTAAGTCCCATTTCAAATTGCCATGCATGTTTATATCTGTATGTATGCATATTGTCGATTGTACAAAACAGGGTAAAACAGCGAATTTTCAAAGACTGGCATTAAGTTCAGCAAAAGCTAGTACTTTTGACGACAAAACGAAAAACAAATGTGATGAAATAACAAGAAGGAATGAACAAATGATGTGCACCATTTATCATTCAGCAAACAAATGCCAATATGTTTGGAAACTTTGGTAAAATTTAATTATTTTTCTACGCTAATCACCCTCAATAATTTTAATATAAAGATTTACAATTGGATGTACCTATAAATAACCATATACACTCGATCGGACACGATGGGCGGGATATTTATATGTACGAATAATCGTTCATTTAACCAGACACGGGAATGGATTAATAGTCTATGGAATTATTAAAACAGGGGTGAAATTATGTACAAGGACACTTGGCATAATTGATAACAAAGTATTAAAACCTTGGGTTACACGCAGTCGATATCCTGGTGTAATTATTAAACAAAGTATTAAGACCTTGTTACAGTTTAAGTCCCCAATTAGTTGGAATATTTGACTTCGGGTATAAGGATAATTTGACGAGGACACTCGCACTTTATATTTATGACTGATGGACTGTTATGGACAAAAACCGGGACGGACATATTAAATAATCCAGGACAAAGGACAATTAACCCATGGGAATAAACTAAAATCAACGCGTCAAACATCATGATTACGGAAGTTTAAATAAGTATAATTCCTTTATTTTCATATTTAATTGCACTTCTAATTATCGCACTTTTATTTATTGTCATTGTATTTAATTGCACTTTTAATTATCGCACTTTTTAATTATCACAATTTTATTTCATCGCACTTTTATTTATTGCAATTTCATTATCGTTATTTATTTTACGCTTTAAATTAAGTCTTTTATTTATTTAATATTTTACATTAGGTTTTAACTGCGACTAAAGTTTTAAAAATCGACAAACCAGTCATTAAACGGTAAAAACCCCCCTTTATAATAATAATATTACTTATATATATTTTTATATTTTTATAAATTAAAACTAATATAGTGTTAAGCTTTGTTTAAAGATTCCCTGTGGAACGAACTGGACTTACTAAAAACTACACTACTGTACGATTAGGTACACTGCCTATAAGTGTTGTAGCAAGGTTTAGGTATATCCATTCTATAAATAAATAAATATCTTGTATAAAATTGTATCGTATTTAATAGTATTTCGTTGTAAAATATAAGCTATTTCATATACACCTCGCATAACATCAACTGGTTATCAGGCAAGTCTGCTTTAACTGTACACCAATCCCCGCGGTAAATAATGTGCCTATTCGGATAATCCAATATATTCTAAAATCTGCCGTTCCAACTAGATTGAAGATTATCAATACACTGATAGAAGCCAAAGGCTGACAGGGTTATTTAAAATGCCGTGAGAACCATCCTGTTCAATTTGAATGAAATACATGGAAAGATATAACGGAAAGTTACATGTAATGAATTGACAACCCAATAACAACGCACAATCATAGGTGATGAAAGAATCAAGGATTAATGAACTTAGCGTGATCTCAAAAATCACTGCTCTATAATGTTCAAAGTACTTAATGCCAACATGATTGTCGAAGTGTTCGGAATGAATATGTTCATGTTCAATGAGGATTGATATCAGTAATTGCATGATAATAGACATAGACTGGATAATTGGGAATGAACAACAGAAGTTGATTCAATATGTTAGTTCTGATCCATTTTTATTTTAATTAATCATATTGCTCACAAAAAGAATGTGGATTTGTATATTTCATTTATATGCTTGTTAAATAGCTTGTTCTGATTACTGAAAAACAACAAAAAGATTTTGGTTTACATGTTATTGCATTTCATGATAGAATGTCTTTCATTTGCATAATTTTAGTTGCATGACATTTTACATCAAAAAATCTATAAAGATTTTTTTTTCATTTCTCTGTTTTCTGATTATCCTCGGAATGCATAACGACATCTGAAAGAACCTTGTTGAGATCAAGATATTTCTGGCCACCAAATCCATAAGTTTGAAGTTTGTAGAGCTTGTGAATGTTTGAAAGAGTTTGTGTTGAAGTGAATTTAAGATGACATTACACTGTAGGACTTACTCAGGATAAACAAAATGTTTGGAGTAATAACATTAATTAGGTTAAGTTGTTTGGATTACCTAAGTGTTAATGGTCATTTCTTGAAGGCTTTAGTTATTTATGACTCAAAATGATAGTGTTAGTTAGCCCTAAGATTGCTAAACGAGTCGAAATCCTAAGTTTGTGAAATTTTGAAATTGCCTAAGTGGCTCACTCGCACGCTTGATGTGTAAACCGTACAAGTAACCACATGTTTAAGGTTAACCGTACGGATAACCTGATCAAAATTGGTCTAAGTCTATTGGGTCACACGCACGTGTGATTAAGATGAGACGCGCGGTTGATTATGGATCATGTGATCAACCGTACGGTTGATCACGAGAGTATAAATAGGGGTGACGAACACTGATGCTCACACTTGTGCACACATTTCATTTTCTCTCTCAATTTTCGATCTTAACCAATCAAGATTTCCACCGCAGCGTTCGTTCATTACTTGATTCCGACCTCAGCACCATCTAACAGGTACAATTTCATCGAGTTTTAGTCCACTAATTTGTTGTTTGAATGATTCGAAACCCTAAAGGTATATACCTCGAATTTTGTGTAATTAGAGCTTCTTTTGATCTATGTTTGCTTTTGTTTTAAGTTAAACGGAACCTATACATGCTATTGTGATGTAAATCGGCCCCTAAAACAATCAAACATGTAATTTGTTGAATTTAAAATGGCATTTAATAAGGGTTTCATCAGACATGCACGAGTGACGTCACTCGCACGTGTGAGACATGACTCGCGCGAGTCAGTGCACGGTTGATGATTAACCATGTGGACCTTTGAGCTCACTCGTTTGTCTTGATTTTATTGATCACTCGTCTACAAGAGCTGATACGTGTGATTAACCGCACGAGTCACCCCCGATTGACTCACTCGCTTAGAATTTTGCCTCAACCGTGTACATTGTCTGAAACCATGTTACAGCTCAAATGTGTCAACAGTGACACGAGTGACTATATCACTCATACGGTTGATCTCTCAGCCGCACGTGTGACATGATCACTCGCACAGTTCATCATATTTAACAAGTTTATGACACTTTGATGCAAATGCTATGATGTTTTATGGTGATTGATATATATATCTAACTGTTCTGTAAATGTTTCAGTTTTTGTTTAGATATCATCAAATGGCTGAACAACAAGTCAATATTCTGGTTGTTAATGTTGAAGGACAGGGGGAGCAACAAGCTAATCCTCAAGTGAATTCGGTCATCCCACCTGCTCAGCAAGAGATTCCTTTAGAGAAGGGAGAACTGAACAATCAAGTTGCTCTTTATGATCTTAATCTTGAGAGAGGTTCTCATTTTAAGGAGATTGTCTAATTTCTTAGGAGATCGAGGATACACACTGCTATTTCTACTCAGTGCACAGCGTACTATAGCCATCAGAGAGAGTTATGGAGAAATGCTGTACTGGATGTAGATGAAGATAAGCTTGTTAGTAAGGTTCAAGGACATGATATTACTGTTTCTAAGGATGTGATTAGAAGGATTTTGGGTTTTAATGACGAGAACTGCTCCCACATGACTATCAGTAGAGAACGAATTCATGGTTGCTTTAGAAGATGTGCTTATTCTGGTTACATTGGTGGCAAATCCGAACTGATGAAGACACTACTGCCTCCACAGTTTAGATATCTTGCTCACGTGATTATGCACTGTTTGAGTGGTCGCAAATCTGGATTTGATAAGCTGAACGAGAAAGTGCAAAGCATGTTTTTGGCACTTGTTCTCAAGGCACCATACGATTTCTCAGGATTTGTCTTATACTACTTCAAAGCAAACCACTTTAGTTCTACTCAGAAGTATCTGATCTACACTCATTTTCTTCAATTAATCATTAATGACGCTGCACCTGATCTACCCAAGCTTGAAGAGGATATTATCCACCTTAAGCCGATGAATCCGATTACTTTCCGCAGAATGGAAGAGACAAGGAATGAGGATTTAAAGCATGACTTTAATAGAAAGCTCATTTGTCATCTTATATAGGAGAACTATCGATGCCCAACAGGTAATGCTTGGAGGAATGAGGATTCAAATTCTGACTATGAAGTTACAGATGAGGAAGGACAAGGTGATAATCAGAAAGCTACTGGTAATGTTCAAGGAGGAGATGAAGTTGATGACAAGGTTATCGAGGGTGATGATGAAGCGACAGAGGAGGATGCCAGCTTGATTCAGAGAAAGAGGAAAGGAAAGGATCCTATGCCCTCAAAACAACTCAAGAAAAAGGAGAAAAGAACGAAGTATTCCTATGATTCACCTCAGAGATCATCACAAGGAGGCTCGAAACAACAAGCTCAGAGAAAGCCATCCGGTTTCATGAAGGATGCAAGGGCTGCTGTTACCTCACCAAAACCTACCACCACAATGAAATGTCCCGTTCATATTGATTATAAACGTTCCATATTAATTGATTTCGTTGCGAGGTTTTGACCTCTATATGAGATGTTTTTCAAAGACTGCATTCATTTTTAAAACAACCATAACCTTTATTTTATCAATAAAGGTTTCAAAAGCATTACGTAGATTATCAAATAATGATAATCTAAAATATACTGTTTACACACGACCATTACATAATGGTTTACAATAGAAATATATTACATCGACATATGTTTCTTGAATGCAGTTTTTACATAATATCATACAAACATGGACTCCAAATCTTGTCCTTATTTTAGTATGCAACAGCGGAAGCTCTTAATATTCACCTGAGAATAAACATGCTTTAAACGTCAACAAAAATGTTGGTGAGTTATAGGTTTAACCTATATATATCAAATCGTAACAATAGACCACAAGATTTCATATTTCAATATACATCCCATACATAGAGATAAAAATCATTCATATGGTGAACACCTGGTAACCGACATTAACAAGATGCATATATAAGAATATCCCCATCATTCCGGGACACCCTTCAGATATGATATAAATTTCGAAGTACTAAAGCATCCGGTACTTTGGATGGGGTTTGTTAGGCCCAATAGATCTATCTTTAGGATTCGCGTCAATTAGGGTGTCTGTTCCCTAATTCTTAGATTAGCAGACTTAATAAAAAGGGGCATATTCGATTTCGATAATTCAACCATAGAATGTAGTTTCACGTACTTGTGTCTATTTTGTAAATCATTTATAAAACTTGCATGTATTCTCATCCCAAAAATATTAGATTTTAAAAGTGAGACAATAACTCACTTTCACAGATTTTTACTTCGTCGAGAAGTAAGACTTGGCCACTGGTTGATTCACGAACCTATAACAATATATACATATATATCAAAGTATGTTCAAAATATATTTACAACACTTTTAATACATTTTGATGTTTTAATTTTATTAAGTCAGCTGTCCTCGTTAGTAACCTACAACTAGTTGTCCACAGTTAGATGTACAGAAATAAATCGATATATATTATCTTGAATCAATCCACGACCCGGTGTATACGTATCTCAGTATT
This sequence comes from Rutidosis leptorrhynchoides, assembly GCF_046630445.1. NCBI lineage: Eukaryota > Viridiplantae > Streptophyta > Magnoliopsida > Asterales > Asteraceae > Rutidosis > Rutidosis leptorrhynchoides. Next base: position 175,159,904 of record NC_092341.1, read on the forward strand.
GATCACAACTCAAACTATATATATATTTTGGAATCAACCTCAACCCTGTATAGCTAACTCCAATATTCACATATAGAGTGTCTATGGTTGTTCCGCAATATATATATAGATGGGTCGACATGATAGGTCGAAACATTGTATACGTGTCTATGGTATCTCAAGATTACATAATATACAATATAAGTTGATTAGGTTATGGTTGAAATAGATTTATTACTAACTTTCACGTAGGTAAAATGAGTAGTTTTTATCAATCTTGTTTTACTCGCCATTTCTTCGTTTCTAATCCGTTTTGAGTGATTCCAGTGGCCACGGTTTCGTATTGAACTTAAATTTATGAATCTAAATAGAAAAAGTATAAGTTTATAGTTGAAAATACAAGTTACAAGTCGTTTTTGAAAGAGGTAGTCATTTCCGTCGAAAGAACGACATCTTGATGACCATTTTGAAAAACATACTTTCACTTTGAGTTTAACCATGATTTTTGGATATAGTTTCATGTTCATAAGAAAAATCATTTTTCCAGAAGTATAGCTTTTAAATCAAAGTACTTCTTAGCTTTTAATTATCCCAACCAAAACAGCCCCCGGTTTTACTACGACGGCGTATATCCAGTTTTATGGTGTTTATCGTGTTTTTGGGTTTTAAATCATTAAGTTAGCATATCATATAGATATAGAACATGTGTTTAGTTGATTTTAAAAGTCTAGTTAGAAGGATTAACTTTATTTGCGAACAAGTTTAGAATTAACTAAACTATGTTCTAGTGATTACAAGTTTATAACGTTGAATAAGACAGCTTTTTATGTATGAATTGAATGATGTTATGAACATCATTACTACCTCAAGTTCCTTGGATAAACCTACTGGAAATGAGAAAAATGGATCTAGCTTCAAAGGATCCTTGGATGGCTTGAAAGTTCTTGAAGCAGAATCATGACACGAAAACAATTTCAAGTAAGATTTCCACTCGAAATAAGATTGTTATAGTTATAGAAATTGAATTAAAGTTTGAATATTATTATTACCTTGTAATAGAAAGATAACCTACTGTAAGTAACAAAGGTTTCTTGATCTTGGATGATTACTTGGAATGGATTTAGAAAACTTGGAAGTAAACTTGCAATCTTGGAAGTATTCTTGATTTTATGAAACTAGAACTTTTGGAATTTATGAAGAACACTTAGAACTTGAAGATAGAACTTGAGAGAGATCAATTAGATGAATAAAATTGAAGAATGAAAGTCATGAATAAAATTGAAGAACACTTAAAACTTGTTGATAAGTCATGAATGATTACTCATATTTTTGTAATTTTATGAGATATTTCATGCTAGTTGCCAAATGATGGTTCCCACATATGTTAGGTGACTCACATGGGCTGCTAAGAGCTGATCATTGGAGTGTATATAACAATAGTACATACATCTAAAAGCTGTGTATTGTACGAGTACAAATACGGGTGCATATGAGTAGAATTGTTGATGAAACTGAACGAGGATGTAATTGTAAGTATTTTTGTTAAGTAGAAGTATTTTGATAAGTGTCTTGAAGTCTTTCAAAAGTGTATGAATACATATTAAAACACTACATGTATATACATTTTAACTGAGTCGTTAAGTCATCGTTAGTCGTTACATGTAAGTGTTGTTTTGAAACCTTTAGGTTAACGATCTTGTTAAATTTTGTTAACCCAATGTTTATAATATCAAAAGAGATTTTAAATTATTATATTATCATGATATTATGATGTACGAATATCTCTTAATATGATATATATACATTAAATGTCGTTACAACGATAATCGTTACATATATGTCTCGTTTCAAAATCATTAAGTTAGTAGTCTTGTTTTTACATATGTAGTTCATTGTTAATATACTTAATGATATGTTTACTTATCATAATATCATGTTAACTATATATATAACCATATATATGTCATCATATAGTTTTTACAAGTTTTAACATTCGTGAATCACCGATCAACTTGGGTGGTCAATTGTCTATATGAAACCTATTTCAATTAATCAAGTCTTAACAAGTTTGATTGCTGAACATGTTGGAAATACTTAATCATGTAAAATAACAATTTCATTTAATATATATATAAACATGGAAAAGTTCGGGTCACTACAGTACCTACCCGTTAAATAAATTTCGTCCCGAAATTTTAAGCAGTTGGAGGTGTTGACGTATCTTCTGGAAATAAATGCGGGTATTTCTTCTTCATCTAATCTTCTCATTCCCAGGTGAACTCGGGTCATCTACGAGCATTCCATGGAACCTTAACAATTGGTATCTTGTTTTGCTTAAGTCTTTTAACCTCACGATCCATTATTTCGACGGGTTCTTCGATGCATTGAAGTTTTTCGTTGATTTGGATTTCATCTAACGGAATAGTGAGATCTTCTTTAGCAAAACATTTCTTCAAATTAGAGACGTGGAAAGTGTTATGTACAGTGAGTTGTTGAGGTAACTCAAGTCGGTAAGCTACTGGTCCGACACGATCAATAATCTTGAATGGTCCAATATACCTTGGATTTAATTTCCCTCGTTTACCAAATCGAACAACGCCTTTCCAAGGTGCAACTTTAACCATGGCCATCTCTCCAATTTCAAATTCTATATCTTTTCTTTTAATGTCAGCGTAGCTCTTTTGTCAACTTCGGGCGGTTTTCAACCGTTGTTGAATTTGGATGATCTTCTCGGTAGTTTCTTGTATTATCTCCGGTGTAAGGACCCGTCCTAATCCATCCGGACGAAGTCCATATCGATTATAAACGATTCATAACAGTTGATTGCATCGCGAGGTACTTGACCTCTATATGATACATTTTACAAACATTGCATTCGTTTTTGAAAATACAATCTTTCATTACATCAAAAGTTGACGACATGCATACCATTTCATAATATGTCCAGCTATAATTGACTTAATAATAATCTTGATGAACTCAACGACTCGAATGCAACGTCTTTTGAAATATGTCATGAATGATTCCAAGTAATATCTCTAAAATGAGCAAATGCACAGCGAAAGATTTCTTTAATACCTGATAATATACATGCTTAAAACGTCAACCAAAAGGTTGGTGAGTTCATAGGTTTAATTTCTATATAATAATCATGATATTTAATAAGCCAAAAGATTTCAGTTTCATAAATAAGCATACACTCGTAAGTGTATAAAAAATATTCTATAAGTTGTAGGCACCCGATAACAAGCCTTACCGTTCATGTTTTACCCTCTGAAAGTACACCGAATCAGGTGTGTTATATAAACCTCGAAGTACTAAAGCATCCCATAGTCAGGATGGGGTTTGTCAGGCCCAATAGATCTATCTTTAGGATTCGCGCCTACCGTACATAGACAAGTAGTTTAATGTTACCAAGCTAAGGGTATATTTCTGGTTTAAACCCACGTAGAATTAGTTTTAGTACTTGTGCCTATCTCGTAAAACATTTATAAATCAGCGCATGTATTCTCAGCCCAAAAATATATATAAAAAGGGAGTAATGAAACTCACAATACTTAATTTTGTAGTAAAAATACATACGACTGAACAATGTAGGGTTGGCCTCGGATTCACGAACAAAACCCCCGAACAATACCCATAACCTCCTTAGTTATAAGCCATAAATTCTTTAGCTTTCAATCCGTTTAAAACTTGTTTTGAAAATCACTTGAACATAACCCCATCGTAGTATTTTAGGTATATTATCATTTGTAATAATACTACTACTAATAAGAATAATACTAAGATTAATATTAATAATAATAATATTAATATTAATAATAATTCTTCGTTGTAAGATATAGGTAAAGATATATGTGTCTAGCAGAAAATCAATTGAATATATATAAGCACCAATTCCAAATATCTGAAAAATATAGGCGCCACTTTGATGAACCGGATCCAGCTGGCTTTTGTTTCTTAGTTCACAATTTAATTTAATATAATATAAATATAATAATATAAAAATATAATAATAATAATATTATAATAATTAGAATATAATAATAAAAAGAAATCATGACACTTTATAGACATAAAGCAAATCACGTGAATAAAGTTGTATCATTATGACAACGTTGGCCCATTAACTATTTGTTTTCTATTAATGTACAGAAATTAGTAGCTAAATATCATGGAGAGGACATGAATACAACTCATATCTTTAACATTGTTTACCAAAATTAATACCTTGATTTAAACTGGGTCGATAAAGTTTAGACCAAATTTTTCATTATTTATTGTAATCTCAATACGTAAATCATAACAAATTTTTAAAACCCGATGTGTAGGAATCTAATCATACAAACAATTTGTGACAGAAATAAGTAAGAGACAATGTAATTATTATATATTCCTTATTATCGATACATGAGAGTATGAGACTTTAACACATAACAAGATTTATACATTAACAAATCTTATGATAGGTGTTTACTTTATAATTCTTAATCACTTTAGCTAATATTATGATTAAATATTATTTTAGTTATTTTTAGTTTAAATTAGTAAACATTAATTTAACTTCCAAAGTTTATTTGTTCAAAATAACTTATACGGACTAATTATGTTAACTTTAATAACTAAAAACAAATGAAATACTATTAAATTCATATCTACTATATAAATCAACATACAAATTATGGTATAAAATCGATCATTAACTGTTTAAACTTATTAAGGAAAAATTAAATTAATTATTAGCCCCCAACCCCAAGTAAAAATACTAATTGTTAAAATTTAACAAATATCACCTAAATATATATTTAATGGGCCTATAAATTATATAACTCATTTTCGGATCACCATTTATTTTAAAATCACATAAATTCGTATTTAACTTGTTTAATATCTTTCGAATGGTAATTGAGTATTACAGTTGTTTACTAAATAGATTCGAAATTACAAAATATATATTTAATATACTTTATTTATATATATAGATATGTTTTATATAATAATTATCATAATATCATATTTTTATTTTTATTTTATATACTTAGCTTTAATAACAACAACATATAATATTTCAAATTGTTATTAAATATATTCATATGTTTAGATATTTATGTATCTATTTACAAACAGTGGTTCGCGAATCGTCGAGAATGGTCGAAGGTTAATTGAATATACAAAACAGTTCAAAAATTTTGAGATTCAACTTTACAGACCTTGCTTATCGTGTCAGGATCATATAAGTTTAAGTTTAAATTTGGTAGGAAATTTCCGGGTCGTCACAGTACCTACCCGTTAAAGAAATTTTGTCCCGAAATTCGAGTGAGGTGGTCATGGCTAACAATAAATATGTTTTCATGACACATATGAGTTGATAAATAGCGTTTTATCATTATTGAGTGATATGGATAAAGCAATTCGATCATGCGAAGAGTATAAGTAAAGCTATCACAAAAGAGCGAAATGAAAAATAAAGTCTCGTCATATCTTTTGATGTAGACATGATTGATTTTTGGAGTTCAAGGGATTTAAAGAAAATATTCGAAGTCTAAAAGATTTGATTTTCTTCGGCGAATAAGGAAATTAAGATTTCTATAATTAAATACGGTGATCTGCCTCGATTACTCTGTCTGATATTTCCATTATATATATTAAGCTCTTCCATTCCATTTTTTTTTCTCGCCATTCCTATACTTTCTTTCTTAGCTCATACATTCAAAAAAATTGTGAAAATGCTTAATCCAGTTCTAATCCTTGTCCTTATCCTTACTATCGCAACAATCATTCTCATTTTCCAACTTCCACCGGAGGAATCTGTTTTCTTCTACTTCGCCCTTGGAGTTATAGTGTTTGTAATTCTCCCGTGTCTTTATGTTGCGATAAACATTGACATACACGGTTTGTAATTTATATGTTGTTATCGGGCTTTATATCCTCCCTTATATTTCGAAGCTCTATGCTTTTGTTTTCTTCTCGACCTCTAGTAAAGCGAGTAATGGTCCAGAATTTGTAAGTATGGAGTTTCGAATGATTATAGTGTTCTAAGCACGAAGGAATGTATTAGCACTATTTGATTTGTCAAATTACCAGAATCTCTGAGGATAGAACCATCAAGAATATATTTTCTTGATATGTTTAGAAGTTAATCAGAATGAAAGAGTTATGTAACATGACTCATGATAATTGTATGATCTACTGTGAACCATCATCACGTTTCTTTAGAAACTCAGCATGACTTACTGTAATATAATCACGTTGGCCAAGCGTCATTATATTATATTAACGCATGCTTCAATTCCCAACACTTCTCCACAATACATTCATAATTTATATTCAGATTTTTACAGAAGTTTCCAATATAATGGAATACATAAAACACGAAGAGGTAGATAATTTCGGGCAAGAATATTTATGAAAATATCCTCAAAAATATCAAAGATATTTATGATGATATTTTAGAATTTCTAAGTTCAAAGATTGAGGAAGAAAAATTTTTCACAAGATTTTGACATGAGTACGAAATATTCTCTAAAGATTTTATTGGATCCAGAATTACCCAGATGCTTTGAATATAGGGTTTGGTCCTTGTATTTGACCTTGATCTCCTTCATGGTTAGCTCAATTCGTTTTTCAGTACCATATTTTCTATCGAGTGTTCTGAATACTCCATTCTTTATCATCAACTCTTGGCCATTTAGACCATCAACACTTTTGTTGTTTCCTCCGCATTTAATGATACCATATCTGAATCATCGGTTATCAATCTGAGGTGGTTTCAAGAGAATTGTGTTTTTAGATGATTAAACGCTGATGGTAATATGGTGGTATATAAAAGGTTCCCCGGTAACAATAAAGAGCATGCATATATATCAAAGTTATAATAAGGTTGTTTCGAACGAAAAGTCGAAGTTGATTTGCTGGAGCTGTGACAAAATTAGCTATCTTGAACAGGAGTTGCAAAGTTATTTTCGGTAATAACAACGCCAAAGGAATTAGCACATCTACGTGTTGAACAGTTACTCAGTTTCCGAGAGTTTTTCAGGTGCATAACTATATGCATCAATCTCTTCTTACGTAGATGAAGTGCGATTGGTTCATCCTCTCGATTTGAGGTGTTTTCAAGAATCACGAAAGGTTTGAACGCAGATTGTAATCGTCGAAATACAATGAGGTTTAAGATGAAATCAAGTGGCAAACTTGAAGAATTGTTTAGTTTCATAAGTTATAATCAATATTTTAATTTATTTTAATTTTCCAATGTTGGCAGTCCATAGTCGATAGTCCACAGTTAACAGTCCAATAATTCATATATAGTTTTATATATAATATTCGAATTAATTAATACGTATCGTGACCCGTGTACATGTCTCAGACTCGATCATAACTCAAACTATATATATTAATGTAGAATCAACCTCAACCCTGTATAGAGAACTCGATCATTACTGCATATAGAGTGTCTATGGTTATTCCAAATAATATATATAGATGCGTCGATATGATATGTCAAAACCTTGTATACGTGTCCCGATATTTAAAGTGCGTAAAATAAATAACAGAAATTAAATGATGATAAATAAAATTGCGAGAATTAAAATTGCGATAAATAAAATGCGATAAATAAATTACGATAAATAAATTGCGATAAATAAAATGTAATCAATTAGGTAGGAACAGTTAGCGTGGATTCTTAACAAAATTTTTCTCATAGTTAAATTGTTTGTTTCTAACAAATTTTATTTTTGTCCAATGTTTTCTTCATTATGCCACTTGTTGGATTCTGATAGGTCAAAATCCAAATATGAAATTGAATGAAAATGATTTTTCTGCGGTGAACGGATACGTATCTGTGGATGTAAATAGGATAGTAAATGACTGTTGAATCAGATTCTAAGAATGTATAATGTAACTTATTAATGTGAAATCTAAATATTCCTCGGGTATTACCTACCCGTTAAAATATTTTCACCATTAACAGTTTGTACTAAAGAATTTTTAAATTACAATCTTTATGAAAAATATACTTACATATATATTTTCCTCAGATGCAGTCATGAATTTAATGAGTTAATATAATATTAACTCATCTATTTTACCGTTAGAACAAGAATATATAATCTCTAAAACATTAGATATTACATAATCGCCATGTCGAACGAAGATAAATGATGTAGAACGTTATCTAGAATGATGATTATACTCGAGGTACAGAATGAGATTTTGAGGCATAGATTGTTGATGGTACGGGTTCTGCTACTGATGTACTATTGGTGTAGGTGATGTTGCTGAAGCTGGTATGTTTTGCACCATACTTTCCTAGGCTACAACTCGAGCACGAAGCTCGTTGACTTATTACTCCAGAATGATTGTCGGTCGAAACGAGCGGATGAATAAGGTTTAGAATTCTAGATAAAATATAATCGTGGTGAGATATTCGGGAAATGAGGGTGAAAATGATGTTTCAGACTGGTTCGTCGGTAAGTGCTTCAGGTTCATCGCCAAGAGGTAGATTCGGTTGGTGAAAAGAATCGCCTTCATTGAGTCTCCATTGATTAAGTTGACTACGAACCCATCAGATGAATTGATGAGGGCTGGTTGGTTGATCCATTCTGGTTATACTATTTTCAGAGCTCAGGTGGATATCCATATCGGAATAGCTGTCGGAATCCGAGGAATTCGAACTGGTTGAAGGATTCATCTCGTACGATCAGATGAAGGATTTTTGATAAGAAATAGATTATAGGATGTAGATTAGTACCCTGTAATACATAATTTACATATGCATATATAATACTAAAATCCCATAAGTTAAAGGGGAATCTACGGAAGCTGTCAGACAAAGGTAACAATAACAAACACGCTAAAATATGAATTTATCTATACACTGTCTATGCAATAGTGGCAGTAAGACGTGTCTAGACTTTAAGGATGATAAGCAAATAATTTTCGACACTAAATGATAAGCAAAACTTTTGACGTGCAGACACGGTCGAAGTCCAGACCCACTAATGCATCTAAACAACTATCAGTTAGACACACTAATGCAAGACCTGGTTCGCTAAGACCACCGCTCTGATACCAACTGTAAGGACTCGTCCTAATCCATTCGGACGAAGTCCATATCGATTATAAACGATTCATAACAGTTGATTACACCGCGAGCTACTTGACCTCTATATGATACATTTTACAAACATTGCATTCGTTTTTGAAAAGACAATCTTTCATTACATCAAAAGTTGACGACATGCATACCATTTCATAATATCTGCAGCTATAATTAACTTAATAATAATCTTGATGAACTCAACGACTCGAATGCAACGTCTTTTGAAATATGTCATGAATGACTCCAAGTAATATCTCTAAAATGAGCAAATGCACAGCGGAAGATTTCTTTAATACCTGAGAATAAACATGCTTAAAACGTCAACCAAAAGGTTGGTGAGTTCATAGGTTTAATTTCTATATAATAATCATGATATTTAATAAGCCACAAGATTTCAGTTTCATAAATAAGCATACACTCGCAAGTGTATAAAAAACATTCTATAAGTTGTAGGCACCCGGTAACAAGCCTTAACGTTCATGTTTTACCCTCTGAAAGTACACAAAATCAGGTGTGTTATATAAACCTCGAAGTACTAAAGCATCCCATAGTCAGGATTGGGTTTGTCAGGCCCAATAGATCTATCTTTAGGATTCGCGCCTACCGTACATAGACAAGTAGTTTAATGTTACCAAGCTAAGGGTATATTTCTGGTTTAAACCCACGTAGAATTAGTTTTAGTACTTGTGCCTATTTCGTAAAACATTTATAAATCAGCGCATGTATTCTCAGCCCAAAAATATATATAAAAAGGGAGCAATGAAACTCACAATACTGTATTTTGTAGTAAAAATACATACGACTGAACAATGTAGGGTTGGCCTCGGATTCACGAACAAATCCCCCAAACAATACCCATAACCTCCTTAGTTATAACCCATAAATTCTTTAGCTTTCAATCCGTATAAAACTTGTTTTGAAAATCACTTGAACATAACCCCGTCGTAGTATTTTAGGTATATTATCATTTGTAATAATAATACTACTAATAAGAATAATACTAAGATTAATATTAATAATAATATTAATATTAATAATAATTCTTCGTTGTAAGATATAGGTAAAGATATATGTGTCTAGCAGAAAATCAATTGAATATATATAAGCACCAATTCCAAATATCTGAAAAATATAGGCGCCACTTTGATGAACCGGATCCAGCTGGATTTGGTTTCTTAGTTCACAATTTAATTTAATATAATATAAATATAATAATATAAAAATATAATAATAATAATATTATAATAATTAGAATATAATAATAAAAAGAAATCATGACACTTTATAGACATAAAGCAAATCACGTGAATAAAGTTGTATCATTATGACAGCGTTGGCCCATTAACTATTTGTTTTCTATTAATGTACAGAAATTAGTAGCTAAATATCATGGAGAGGACATGAATACAACTCATATCTTTAACATTGTTTACCAAAAGTAATACCTTGATTTAAACTGGGTCGATAAAGTTTAGACCAAATTTTTCATTATTTATTGTAATCACAATACGTAAATCATAACAAATTTTTAAAACCCGATGTGTAGGAATCTAATCATACAAACAATTTGTGACAGAAATAAGTAAGAGACAATGTAATTATTATATATTCCTTATTATCGATACATGAGAGTATGAGACTTTAACACATAACAAGATTTATACATTAACAAATCTTATGATAGGTGTTTACTTTATAATTCTTAATCACTTTAGCTAATATTATGATTAAATATTATTTTAGTTATTTTTAGTTTAAATTAGTAAACATTAATTTAACTTCCAAAGTTTATTTGTTCAAAATAACTTATACGGTGTAATTATGTTAACTTTAATAACGAAAAACAAATGAAATACTATTATATTCATATCTACTATATAAATCAACATACAAATTATGGTATAAAATTGATCATTAACTGTTTAAAATTATTAAGGAAAAATTAAATTAATTATTAGCCCCCAACCCCAAGTAAAAATACTAATTGTTAAAATTTAACAAATATCACCTAAATATATATTTAATGGGCCTATAAATTATATAACTCATTTTCAGATCACTATTTATTTTAAAATCACATAAATTCATATTTAACATGTTTAATATCTTTCGAATGGTAATTGAGTATTACAGTTGTTTACTAAATAGATTCGAAATTACAAAATATATATTTAATATACTTTATTAATATATATAGATATGTTTTATAAAATAATTATCATAATATCATATTTTTATTTTTATTTTATATACTTAGCTTTAATAACAACAACATATAATATTTCAAATTGTTATTAAATATATTCATATATTTAGATATTTATGTATCTATTTACAAACAGTGGTTCGTGAATCGTCGAGAATGGTCGAAGGTTAATTGAATATACGAAACAGTTCAAAAATTTTGAGATTCAACTTTACAGACCTTGCTTATCGTGTCGGGATCATATAAGTTTAAGTTTAAATTTGCTAGGAAATTTCCGGGTCGTCACATCCGGACCCGTAATCTGTCTATCCCCCACTTCACTCCAACAAATTGGAGACCTGCACTTTCTATCATAAAGTGCTTCAAACGGCGCCATCTCAATGCTTGAATGGTAGCTGTTGTTGTAGGAAAATTCTGCTAACGGTAGATGTCGATCCCAACTGTTTCCGAAATCAATAACACATGCTCGTAGCATGTCTTCAAGCGTTTGTATCGTCCTTTCGCTCTACCCATCAGTTTGTGGATGATAGGCAGTACTCATGTCTAGACGAGTTCTTAATGCTTGCTGTAATGTCTGCCAGAATCTTGAAATAAATCTGCCATCCCTATCAGAGATAATAGAGATTGGTATTCCATGTCCTTCAAATACAGTCGTGCTAACTTCTCCATATTGTCATCTTCTCTTATTGGCAGGAAGTGTGCTGATTTGGTGAGACGATCAACTATTACCCAAATAGTATCAAAACCACTTGCAGTCCTTGGTAATTTAGTGATGAAATCCATGGTAATGTTTTCCCATTTCCATTCCGGGATTTTGGGTTGTTGAAGTAGACCTGATGGTTTCTGATGCTCAGCTTTGACCTTAGAACACGTGAAACATTCTTCTACGTATTTAGCAACATCGGCTTTCATACCCGGCCACCAAAAATGTTTCTTGAGATCCTTGTACATCTTCCCCGTTCCAGGATGTATTGAGTATCTGGTTTTATGAGCTTCTCTAAGTACCATTTCTCTCATATCTCCAAATTTTGGTACCCAAATTCTTTCAGCCCTATACCAGGTTCCGTCTTCTCGAATATTAAGATGCTTCTCCGATCCTTTGGGTATTTCATCCTTTAAATTTCCCTCTTTTAAAACTCCTTGTTGCGCCTCCTTTATTTGAGTAGTAAGGTTAGTGTGAATCATTATATTCATAGATTTTACTCGAATGAGTTCTCTGTCCTTTCTGCTCAAGGCGTCGGCTACCACATTTGCCTTCCCCGGCTGGTAACGAATCTCAAAGTCGTAATCATTCAATAATTTAATCCACCTACGCTGCCTCATATTCAGTTGTTTCTGATTAAATATGTTTTGAAGACTTTTGTGGTCGGTATATATAATACTTTTGACCCCATATAAGTAGTGCCTCCAAGTCTTCAATGCAAAAACAACCGCACCTAATTCCAAATCATGCGTCGTATAATTTTGTTCGTGAATCTTCAATTGTCTAGATGCATAAGCAATCACCTTCGTTCGTTGCATTAATACACAACCGAGACCTTGCTTTGATGCGTCACAATAAATCACAAAATCATCATTCCCTTCAGGCAATGACAATATAGGTGCTGTAGTTAGCTTTTTCTTCAATAACTGAAACGCTTTCTCTTGTTCATCCTTCCATTCAAATTTCTTCCCTTTATGCGTTAATGCAGTCAAGGGTTTTGCTATTCTGGAAAAGTCTTGGATGAACCTTCTGTAGTAACTAGCTAGTCCTAAAAACTGACGTACGTGTTTTGGAGTTTTTGGGGTTTCCCACTTTTCAACAGTTTCTATCTTTGCCGGATCCACCTTAATACCTTCTTTGTTCACTATGTGACTGAGGAATTAAACTTCTTCCAACCAAAATGCACACTTTGAAAACTTAGCGAACAATTCTTCCTTCCTCAATACTTCTAACACCTTTCTCAAATGTTCACCGTGTTCTTGGTCATTCTTTGAGTAAATAAGTATGTCATCAATGAAAACAATGACAAATTTGTCAAGGTATGGTCCACACACTCGGTTCATAAGGTTCATGAACACAGCTGGTGCATTAGTTAAACCAAACGGCATGACCATAAACTCGTAATGACCGTAACGTGTTCTGAAAGCAGTCTTTGGAATATCATCTTCTTTCACCCACATTTGATGATACCCGGAACGTAAGTCAATCTTTGAATAAACAGATAAGCCTTGTAGTTGATCAAATAAGTCGTCGATTCTCGGTAGTGGGTAGCGGTTCTTGATGGTAAGTTTGTTCAACTCTCGGTAGTCGATACACAACCTGAATGTACCATCTTTCTTCTTGACAAACAAAACAGGAGCTCCCCAAGGTGATGTGCTTGGTCGAATGAAACCACGCTCTAAAAGTTCTTGTAATTGGCTTTGCAATTCTTTCATCTCGCTGGGTGCGAGTCTGTAAGGAGCACGAGCTATTGGTGCAGCTCCTGGTACAAGATCTATTTGAAATTCAACAGATCGATGTGGAGGTAGTCCTGGTAATTCTTTCGGAAATACATCGGGAAATTCTTTTGCGACGGGAACATCATTGATGCTCTTTTCTTCAGTTTGTACTTTCTCGACGTGTGCTAGAATAGCATAGCAACCTTTTCTTATTAGTTTTTGTGCCTTCAAATTACTAATTAGATGTAGCTTCGTGTTGCCCTTTTCTCCGTACACCATTAAGGGTTCTCCTTCTTCTCGTACAATGCGAATTGCATTTTTATAACATACGATCTCTGCTTTCACCTTCTTCAGCCAGTCCATGCCAACTATTACATCAAAACTCCCTAACTCTACGGGTATCAAATCAATCTTAAATATTTCGCTACCCATTTTAATTTCTCGATTCCGGCATATATAATCTGCTGAAATTAATTTACCGTTTACTAATTCGAGTAAATATTTACTACCCAACGGCGTCAATGGACAACTTAATTTAGCACAAAAATCTCTACTCATATAGCTTCTATCCGCACCCGAATCAAATAAAACGTAAGAAGATTTATTGTCAATAAGAAACGTACCCGTAACAAGCTCCGGGTCTTCCTGTGCCTCTGCCGCATTAATATTGAAAACTCTTCCGCGGCCTTGTCCATTCGTGTTCTCCTGGTTCGGGCAATTTCTAATAATGTGACCTGGTTTTCCACATTTATAACAAACTACATTGGCATAACTTGCTCCGACACTACTTGCTCCGCCATTACTCGTTCCGACACCATTTGTTCCTTTCGTTCTGTTAACCCCTGGTCCATAGACCTCACACTTAACCGCGCTATGACCATTTCTTTTACACTTGTTGCAAAATTTGGTGCATAACCCCGAGTGATACTTTTCACACCTTTGGCATAGCTGCTTCTGATTGTTGTTGTTGTTGTTGCAGTTATTATTGTTGTTGGGATGATTGTTGTAGTTGTTGTTGTTGTTGTTGTTGTTGTTGTTGGGCCTTTTGTTGTAGTTGCGATTGATGTTGCGATTGTTGGGATAGTTGTTGCGATTATTGTTGTAATAGCTGTTGTTGTTTTATTGGTGATTCTTATCACCGTTTTCCTCCCACTTTCTTTTGACTTGCTTCACATTGGCCTCTTCAGTAGTCTGTTCTTTAATTCTTTCTTCAATCTGGTTCACTAGTTTGTGAGCCATTCTACATGCCTGTTGTATAGAGGCGGGCTCATGTGAACTTATATCTTCTTGGATTCTTTCCGGTAATCCTTTCACAAACGCGTTCTCTTCCTCATCTTCGAACGCTCCCGGACACAATAGGCATAATTCTGTGAATCATCTTTCGTACGTGGTAATATCAAATCCTTGGGTTCGTAACCCTCTAAGTTCTGTCTTGAGCTTATTGACCTCGGTTCTGGGACGGTACTTCTCGTTCATCAAGTGCTTGAATGCTGACCACGGTAGTGCGTAAGCATCATCTTGTCCCACTTGCTCTAGATAGGTATTCTACCATGTTAACACACAGAACCTGTGAAGGTATGCATAGCGTACTTCACTTTGTCCTCTTCAGTACACTTACTTATGGCAAACACCGATTCGACCTTCTCAGTCCACCGTTTCAATCCGATCGGTCCTTCGGTTCCATCAAATTCCAAAGGATTGCAGGCAGTGAATATTTTGTAGGTGCATCCTACACGATTTCCTGTACTGCTAGATTCAAGGTTATTGTTGGTATGTAGCGCAACCTATACTGCGGCTATGTTTGAAGCAAGAAAGGCACGAAATTCCTCTTCGCTCATATTCAAGGTGTGTCGAGTAGTCGGTGCCATTTCCTTCAAAATAGGTAAATGAAACGAGTTAATCATATAGAATATTAAGAGTAGTCAATAGTATTTCGTAGCGTAATATGAACTTATTTATAAAAGCTCTTTCTTCATATTAGCGTTTTATACTCTTTAATTCGGGTAGTACCTACCCGTTAAGTTCATACTTAGTAGCTAACATACCATTTCAACTACTATAATTCTATATGAAAAACTAATCACAAAAAAAAAATATATCATATTCAAACCTTTATACAATAACTTGCAAACTTACAATACCGCTTTTTTTTTTTTATACATATAGCATGAAATATAGCACATAAAACTTTGATACAAAGTAGTTGCGAAGATAATTCTAGTTAATAAATAAGGCGTTCAGCAAAGGCAATAAAGACACATAATTCATACGTCCAGAAACAAGTCATGCATTCTGGTTTTACTAATACCACTTCCCATCCTTGGTTTTGTGGAACATAACCATTGTGACCGATAGTAAGACAATGTGTTGTAACGTCGTCAAAAGGATGAAGGTTACGTAATGACCAACAGTCTCGTAATAACCTAAAAACCTCATTTCTTACCCGAATTACCTACTCCGTCACTTGTGGGAACGTTTTGTTTAATAGTTGTAGCCCGATGTTCTTGTTCTCACTTTGGTGAGAAGCGAACATTACTAACCCGTAAGCATAACATGCTTCTTTATGTTGCATGTTAGCCGCTTTTTCTAAATTACGAAGTCCTATATTCGGATATATTGAGTCAAAATAATTTCTTAACCCGTTGCGTAAAATAGCATTTGGGTTAACCGCAATATATGCGTCAAAGTAAACACATCGTAACTTATGGATTTCCCAATGTGATATCCCCCATCTTTTGAACGAAAGCCTTTTATAAATCAAGGCATTCTTGGAACGTTCTTCGAATGTCTTACAAACTGATCTCGCCTTAAATAGTTGTGCCGAGGAATTCTGACCGACTCTAGACAAGATTTCATCAATCATGTCTCCGGGTAGGTCTCTTAAAATATTGTGTTGTCTATCCATTTTGTGTTTTTATACTGTAAAACAGACAAGAGTTAGATTCATAAAAAAAATATTTATTAATACAAGCAATTTTTACATATATCATAAAGCATAAGCACACTATATTACATATATTACACCACACGAATACAACTATCTTATTCCGACTCGCTCGTTTCTTCTTCTTCGGTTTTGGTTCGTTTTGCCAAGTTTCTAGGGATATATGATGTTCCCCTAATACGAGCCGTCATTTTCCACATTGGTTTAGAAAAACCTGGTGGTTTAGAGTTTCCCGGGTTATTGTCACAACTTAAGAAATACGGGTGTTGACGATACATATAAAGTTCATCGGGTTTGGAATCAAATTTCTCTATTTTTATGCCCTTTCCCTTATTGTTCTCTTTTGCCTTATTAAATTGTGTTGGGGTAATTTCTATAACATCATCGGAATCCTTGTAGGGATCCGATTCATCGGAGAATTGGTAATCCTCCCAATACTTTGCTTCCTTGGCGGAAACACCATTGACCATAATTAACTTTGGTCGGTTGGTTGAGGATTTTCTTCTACTTAACCGTTTTATTATTTCCCCCACTGGTTCTATTTCTTCTTCCGGTTCCGATTCTTCTTCCGGTTCCAATTCTTCTTCCGGTTCCGACCCTTCTTCCGGTTCCTCTTCGGGAACTTGTGAATCAGTCCACGAATCATTCCAATTTACATTTGACTCTTCATTATTATTAGGTGAGTCAATGGGACTTGTTCTAGAGGTAGACATCTATCACATAATATCAAACGCGTTAAGAGATTAATATATCACATAATATTCACATGTTAAAAATATATAGTTTCCAACAAAATTTGTTAAGCAATCATTTTTCAAGTAAACACGGTCGAAGTCCAGACTCACTAATGCATCATAACAAACTCGATAAGACACACTAATGCAAAATTCTGGTTCTCTAAGACCAACGCTCGGATACCAACTGAAATGTCCCGTTCATATTGATTATAAACGTTCCATATTAATTGATTTCGTTGCGAGGTTTTGACCTCTATATGAGACGTTTTTCAAAGACTGCATTCATTTTTAAAACAACCATAACCTTTATTTTATCAATAAAGGTTTCAAAAGCATTACGTATGAAGGTATTTCATATGCCCGAGAGACATATTAAATTAATGTGGCTAACATGTTATGATCCAAGTCGGGTCATACCCAATAACAAGCTTACCAACACCTTATTCGTATTTGATCTTAGCGAATGGATCGTTGATTAAATACGCGACACTTGAACTTTAAGAAAAATGGTTTTCTTAATTATTACTTGATGTGTATATATATATAAATTATGGAATAATTTATATAATATGGATTTAATTATTTATAGGTTAAATAATTAATAATGTTATGTTACATTTTATATATAATTGGTTTTATATAAAATGTATTTATAAACATATCTAATTATGGAAGTTTATAAAAGAATGGTTTTATAAAAACTAATACTTTTATAAAACTAATCTTTTTTTTAAACTAAAGGGAAGTGGCATGGGAGTTTGAGTTCTAGTGTTAAGAACTTGTGCATTTGACCACTTTTTCCATATATCCATACACACATGCCTAGCTCTTTTTGAGACTCAAGTAATACATGCAAATACACATAAAATAAGCAAGAAAAAACTGCATCTTTCTCCCTCTTTTTGCTGTTTCTGCCGTGGGGTTCCAAGGGAGATAAGGTGACCAATTTTCTTTTAACAAGCTTATTCTCAAGTGTTGATAAAATCCTAACCAAAGTACAAGGTGTTGGTCACAAGTTTGGGGTATAACAACTTGAGGTTCATGCTTTTGGAACTTGCATTCAGCATCATTTCTTGAGGGCTGCTGTCCAGAAATTTTGGGTACAAAAAAAAGGGGTTTCAAGCTAGATTAACAAGGGTGTTAAGGTTATAAAGTCTCGTAAACTTAAGGGTGGTGTTGGAGGATCAAAGGCTTGAAGTTCTACACATTTGTTCATCATCTTATAAGCATTTGAACAGCCCTTAAACTTGTTTTAAGGAGGTATATATAACTCTCCCTTTCTTGTTAATTTGTAAGCATGATTTCATAACTTGATCCTATTGGGATTTAACTTTAAATTGGTTTAAAGATTAACAAGTTTAATTTATAATTACACGCTTCCGTTTTGATTATAATCTTAAATGGTTTTAAGAGTTTCAAACTTGTTAAATCCCAACAATGGTATCTAGAGCCGAAGTTGTTGAAATATGCTTCGAATTGTTGTTTTAAACCCACTATATTTGCAATCTATGAACATGCATGAATGTAGATTGCAAAAACAAATGGGTTTGGGTGGGTTTATGATGAATGCCGAATTCAAAAGGGTCCAAAAGTGGGTTTGGGCTCTTCCATTTGGTTCATATTTAGTTACATGTTAATGTTCACAATCTTAGCCTTGACCTTGTGTTGCATGCATATGTGTTTGGTTGATTTGTAATGTTATTTGGTTTGTAATATTATTCATTCATATGGCATGTAATAATTCATTCATTTGGCTATGTAATTTGTTTTACATTTGGTATGTAAAATAGAATAGGTTGTATTTTCATTTTCTAGATAAAAATGTATTAGGATACATATTTTGTAAAAATGAAGATACAAGATGATGAAGACTTGAAGAATACAAGGAGCATATGGATGCAAGGTTAAGTGGGAGATTTGAAATCTCCTACTTTGTATTATTACCCCTTAACCCGGTGACATTTGTTTTCGGCTAAACAAATGTCCACCAAAATGGCTAGATTGTGAACATACTTGTTTTGCATGTGTGGTTGTTTGTTTGTTTATTGTATTGTATGTTTGGTTGATACAATTAATCACAAGATAACAACAAGCAAAACGACAATTTAAATGGTTAAATTAGATGTATTAATGACATGCAAAATGACAATTTAATTGGTTAAATTAAAAGCAACTAAAGACCTTAATAAATGGTTATTAAGAACAAGAAAAGGATCATATATATATAAAATGGTTTATATCAAGTAATTGGCAAATTACAAGACATGAAAATGGTTTTTCATAAGTACCATACACTAAATGCATGTTGGTGTATGGCATAAAAGTTTTCTCAAACTAGTATTAATGAAAACTTAAAATCCCTTTTACAAACAAGGAAAACAAGTTAAACGCCATCCTATTGTGGGACACTTGAACATAGTAGTGAACTCATAATGGGATAAAGGTCACCTAACCGTTATGAGCAAACTAATATGGTTAAGGTAAAATTCACATGCTTGTGGGATAAAGGTCACCTAACCACTTGCATGTTAATTTTACATGTTTACACAAGTAGGACGACTTGATTTGGGAATCATGAACTTAGGGTCACCGAAGCATGAGGAACAAATAGGCGTTGATGGGATAAATATGCCATGCAAAAGGATTGCATGATCCCATAATTTAGAAGTTGCAAAAGGATTGCAATTGTCATATAAATGACTACCTAGCTAAATCAAATAACGGGATAAAGGTCACCTAACTGAAATTTGATTTACCGTTGGATTCTAATATTTAATAAGACAATTATAATATAAAAGGGTATTGTTTATTAAATTTGAAATCAATACTTAAATGAACTTTGTTAATTTTGTAGATGGCCGCTAATAACAACAACAACATGCAAAACGCACCACTTAACCTAAACAAACTATCGTTAAGGTCTCTCCTCGAGAAAGACAAACTCAATCATACGAACTTTATGGATTGGTTCCGTAATCTTAGGATTGTCCTCAAACTCGAGGATAAAGCGTATGTGTTGGAGGACCCCATTCCCGATCAACCCGACATGGATGATACGGAGGGCATGGCTTACTATGACAAATATTGTGCCGATTCGGTGTAACTTGGTTGCCTAATGCTTGGGACTATGATACCCGAACTCCAAAATGATTTCGAACATCATAGTGCATATGACAAGATAACGCAATTGAAGGAGATGTTCCTTCAACAAGCACGTGTCGAGCGCTTCGAAACGGTTCGAGCGCTACATGCATGTCGTATGGATGACACCCAATCCGTCTCCTCCTATGTCCTCAAAATGAAAAGCCTCATTGATCACGCAAACCGTCTGAACCTCAATATTTCCAATGAGCTAGCCACCGATCTTATCCTAAACTCCTTGTCAAAGAGGTTTGACCAATTTGTAATTAATTACAATATGAATGGGATGGATAAGACCATTGGTGAACTTCATGGCATGTTAAGGACGGCGGAAACTAGCATGGGTAAGAGGGCTTCACCCGTGCTAATGATCAATGATGGTGGGTCCAAAGGTAACAACACCTCTAAGCCAAAGGCGGCTAAGAGGAAAGTACCCGCCCATAAAGGCAAAGGAAAAGGGAGGATGGTTACCCCAACCAAAAACAAGAACAAGAAGCAAAAGGTTGCCGGACAAGCAAACCCCAAGGAAGACCCGTGCTTCGGTTGCGGTGAAATGGGTCACTGGAAACGCAATTGCCCGGTCTACCTTAAGGAGTTGAAGGAAAAGAGGGATGCGGGGCAATCCTCAGGTAACATATATATGGTATATATAGAGCTTAGTATTACTTCTTCTAATACATGGGTATTAGACACTGGATGTGGAACTCACATTTGCAATTCTTTGCAGGGGTTCAATAGAAGTAGCAAGCAAACGGGAACATCAAGTCTCTTTATGGGTAATGGAGCCAAAGTGCAAGTGAAGGCTCAAGGAGACTTTGTATTAAAGCTTCCAAGTGGTTTGGAACTTATTTTGAACAATGTTTTGTATGCACCCGACTTGTGTCGAAACATTATTTCTGTTTCCCGTTTGAAACAATATGGTTTTAATGTTAATTTTATTAATGATGATATCCATGTTTGTTTAGATAATGTATTCTATTTCAAGGCTTCGCCTTCAAATGGAATTTATGAATTGGTTCATGATGACACATCATCTAGTAGCTCAATGTACCATACAAGCACCAAGAAACTCAAAAGGGATTTGAGTGATTCCTACTTATGGCATTGTCGCCTTGGTCACATAAACAAGAACCGAATGCATACACTTCAAAAGAATGGACTTTTAAAATCAAATGAGATGGACTCGTTTGATGTATGTGAATCTTGTTTACAAGGCAAAATGACTAAAGCACCTTTCAAAGGGACCTATGAAAGGGCTAAAGACTTATTGGGATTAATACATTCGGATGTGTGTGGACCCTTTAAGCCCATGACTAGGAATGGTGAAAGATACTTTGTTACATTCATTGATGACTTCAGTCGTTTCGGATATGTCTACTTGTTAAGGCATAAGGATGAAACTTTTGAAGCATTCAAAGAATATCAAAACGAAGTACAAAATCAACTCAACAAGACAATCAAGGTACTGCGTACCGATAGAGGAGGTGAATACCTAAGCGATGCCTTCCAAAATCATCTTAGAAGTTGTGGGATTATCTCACAACTCACTCCTCCTGGAACACCCCAACTGAATGGAATTTCCGAAAGGAGGAACCGAACCCTAATGGATATGGTTCGATCTATGATGGCTAGAAGCTCGTTACCTCTATCATTTTGGGGTTATTGTCTATGCTCCGCGGCTCGTATTTTAAATATGGCCCCAACCAAGAAAGTGGAACGAACACCTCATGAGATGTGGTTTGGAAAACCTCCATCTCTTTCATACTTAAAGGTATGGGGATGTGAAGCTTACCCTAAGCGTTACGTCCCTAATAAGTTGAATGCTCGATCCACGAAGTGTATCTTCATAGGATATCCTAAGAATGATATGGGATATTATTTCTATGATCCATCCGAGCAGAATGTATTTGTTGCTCGGAAGGCGGAATTCCTTGAAACTAAGTTCCTAATGGAAGGAAATAGTGAAAGGAAGATAGATCTTGAGGAGGTTCAAGATCAAGTAGATGATACACAATTGGTTGACACTAGCACTCAACATGAAAATGTTGAGAATGATCAAATGGTTGATCAAAATACACAAGACGTTCGCAGGTCTGGTAGGATTAGTAATCCTCCTGAGAGATATGGGTTTCTCATGGATGGTTGCTATGTGGTTGATTTGGATGAACCAATAAACTACCAAGATGCTTTATCAAGGATTGATAAAGATAAATGGCAGGAAGCCATGAACGCTGAGATGCAATCCATGTATGACAACCAAGTTTGGGAACTTGTTACACAACCTGCTGGCTCAAGGCTAGTTGATTGTAAATGGCTTTTCAAAATGAAAACCGACATACATGGAAACTTGGATACATATAAAGCTAGACTTGTAGCAAAAGGTTTCACTCAAACTCAAGGGGTTGACTATGATGAAACTTTTTCGCCTGTGGCAATGCTAAAGTCTATTAGGATATTACTTGCCATTGCTGCTCATTATGATTATGAAATATGGCAAATGGATGTCAAGACCGCTTTCCTAAATGGACATCTTGAGGAAGATGTCTATATGGTTCAGCCTGAGGGTTTTGTTGATCCGAAATATCCTAAAAAGGTATGCAAGTTAAAGAAGTCAATCTACGGATTGAAACAAGAATCTAGAATGTGGAATCATCGTTTTAATGAGGAGGCCAAGAAATTTGGCTTCATTAAAAATGGTGATGAAGCTTGTGTATACAAGAAAGCTAGTGGGAGCACTATCATGTTCCTTGTACTATATGTGGATGATATATTGTTATTTGGAAATGATATTCCGGCAATGCAAGGTGTTAAAACTTGGTTAAGCAAATGCTTCTCCATTAAGGATCTTGGAGAAGCACAATACATTTTGGGGATTGGGATCTACAGGGATAGATCCAAGAAACTGATAGGTTTAAAATAAAGTGCATACATTGAAAAGATCTTGAAAAGGTTCAAGATGGAGAACTCTAAGAAAGGTTTGGTACCTATTCAAAAGGGAACACTTCTCAGTTCATCTCAGTGCCCCACCACGAAAGATGAACATGAGAGAATGAAGAAAGTCCCATATGCTTCTGCCATTGGGTCAATCATGTATGCAATGATATGCACTAGACCGGATGTGTCATGCGCTCTTAGCCTGACAAGTAGATACCAGAATAACCCAGGAAACGGTCATTGGATTGCTGTTAAAAGTATATTGAAATACCTTAGGAGGACTAAGGATATGTTTCTAATATATGGGTCTGGTGAGGAGGAACTCGCTGTAAAAGGTTACGTGGATGCGAGTTTCCAAACTGATCGAGATGATTCTCGATCACAATCCGGTTATGTCTTCACATTAAATGGTGGTGCGGTCTCTTGGAAGAGTTCAAAACAGGATGTTGTTGCATTATCCACTACAGAGTCGGAGTACATTGCCGCCTCATTGGCAGCTCAGGAAGCTGCATGGATGAAGAAATTCATAGACGACTTAGGAGTGGTCCCATCCATTCAGGACCCTCTTGAGATCTTTTGTGACAACGAGGGTGCGATTGCTCAAATCAAAGAACCTCGTGCTCACCAAAAGACCCGTCACATTGAGCGGAGATTCAACTACATAAGGGATGAAGTTGAAAAGGGAATGATATGTATTCGCAAAGTTCACACAGATCTTAACATAGCGGATCCTCTCACGAAGCTCTTACATGGATCAAAACATGCTGGACATGTTTGTGCATTAGGGCTTCGATATTCTAGTGATTGGTCATGATCTGTTTTAAGTATTGTAATGGAACGAAATTGTTCAAACTCATTAATATAATTATGGTTTAATTTATTTTGAGTTAAGTTTCTATTTTGCATATTTTATCCATGAATAAGCAATTATTCTAAATTCCGTAGTTGATCACATTTGTGGGAACAAGTGTGAAGTTTAGACTATTATGAACTTGGATTGGTATACATTCACGGACTGAATGTGGGGCAAGGTTGCAACCAAGGTTCATAGATATTTGTGGGATACAAATATTGGAAGACCCGCCCTCAAGATTTACTAAATGGAGCCTTTGTGGTTGATCACATGTAGTCTTGAGTAAAGGCGAATATCATTGTATCCTCTGACCTGAGATATATATTGGGTTCGGATATTTACCAAGTATTGTGCCTTGATTCATTCCTTCGCTATTCTGAAATATGGTAGTTCATAAGGAAGAGCTCAGGTATAATACAAGGTATATATATTTAGGACGTATG
The DNA here is from genome assembly GCF_046630445.1 of Rutidosis leptorrhynchoides. Classification (NCBI taxonomy): domain Eukaryota; kingdom Viridiplantae; phylum Streptophyta; class Magnoliopsida; order Asterales; family Asteraceae; genus Rutidosis; species Rutidosis leptorrhynchoides. Next base: position 175,184,665 of record NC_092341.1, read on the forward strand.
TAGTCAAGATAGAATTTGTCCCTCTTATTCGTTGAGAGTCAGATGTCTAAGGCCTGATAAAGTTAAATCTAGAAGAGAGTGATCACTCTGTGTCTCTTGGATTTAACATGACACCTAGGACGAAAGGATATAATGAAAAGATTCACCTATTCATATTCGAGATGGGAACTCGAAAGGGATGATGTTATTGAATGGCACAAAGTCATAACATATTGGGGGTGATGGACGGTCGTTAGGTGGTATCCATCACTTGCATTAATTTCTTATGTTTCTCATGCAAGTGGGAGATTGAAGGTATTTCATATGCCCGAGAGACATATTAAATTAATGTGGCTAACATGTTATGATCCAAGTCCGGTCATACCCAATAACAAGCTTACCAACACCTTATTCGTATTTGATCTTAGCGAATGGATCGTTGATTAAATACGCGACACTTGAACTTTAAGAAAAATGGTTTTCTTAATTATTACTTGATGTGTATATATATATAAATTATGGAATAATTTATATAATATGGATTTAATTATTTATAGGTTAAATAATTAATAATGTTATGTTACATTTTATATATAATTGGTTTTATATAAAATGTATTTATAAACATATCTAATTATGGAAGTTTATAAAAGAATGGTTTTATAAAAACTAATACTTTTATAAAACTAATCTTTTTTTTAAACTAAAGGGAAGTGGCATGGGAGTTTGAGTTCTAGTGTTAAGAACTTGTGCATTTGACCACTTTTTCCATATATCCATACACACATGCCTTGCTCTTTTTGAGACTCAAGTAATACATGCAAATACACATAAAATAAGCAAGAAAAAACTGCATCTTTCTCCCTCTTTTTGCTGTTTCTGCCGTGAGGTTCCAAGGGAGATAAGGTGACCAATTTTCTTTTAACAAGCTTATTCTCAAGTGTTGATAAAATCCTAACCAAAGTACAAGGTGTTGGTCACAAGTTTGTGGTATAACAACTTGAGGTTCATGCTTTTGGAACTTGCATTCAGCATCATTTCTTGAGGGCTGCTGTCCAGAAATTTTGGGTACAAAAAAAGGGGTTTCAAGCTAGATTAACAAGGGTGTTAAGGTTATAAAGTCTCGTAAACTTAAGGGTGGTGTTGGAGGATCAAAGGCTTGAAGTTCTACACATTTGTTCATCATCTTATAAGCATTTGAACAGCCCTTAAACTTGTTTTAAGGAGGTATATATAACTCTCCCTTTCTTGTTAATTTGTAAGCATGATTTCATAACTTGATCCTATTGGGATTTAACTTTAAATTGGTTTAAAGATTAACAAGTTTAATTTATAATTACACGCTTCCGTTTTGATTATAATCTTAAATGGTTTTAAGAGTTTCAAACTTGTTAAATCCCAACAACGTAGATTATCAAATAATGATAATCTAAAATATACTGTTTACACACGACCATTACATAATGGTTTACAATAGAAATATATTACATCGACATATGTTTCTTGAATGCAGTTTTTACATAATATCATACTAACATGGACTCCAAATCTTGTCCTTATTTTAGTATGCAACAGCGGAAGCTCTTAATATTCACCTGAGAATAAACATGCTTTAAACGTCAACAAAAATGTTGATGAGTTATAGGTTTAACCTATATATATCAAATCGTAACAATAGACCACAAGATTTCATATTTCAATATACATCCCATACATAGAGATAAAAATCATTCATATGGTGAACACCTGGTAACCGACATTAACAAGATGCATATATAAGAATATCCCCATCATTCCGGGACACCCTTCGGATATGATATAAATTTCGAAGTACTAAAGCATCCGGTACTTTGGATGGGGTTTGTTAGGCTTAATAGATCTATCTTTAGGATTCGCGTCAATTAGGGTGTGTCACGACCCTACTTTTTCCATTATCTTTTGCCGTTAATTATTTAACGACCGTTAACTGATATTCGTGCCACGTCATTTTTATGATCTATATTATTTTTATAATAATATATTAATTATTATGTGTTATATGAATATTTGTATTCACATTTTAAGTTATACGTTTCTACGTGTCGCGGATTTCTATCCGGCGAATCTTTTCGGTTTTCAAACCAACGATCGAGCTTTCTGGATTTTTAAATCCTAATGATTTTAAATATGATATTTTAAGATCATATAATTATATATAGTATTTATATTTATTTTTCGTCGCGTAGTTATTATCTTTTCGGATTTTTAATCGCGTAAGCGTGTTTTCGCGTTTCGGGCTTCGATCGGGCATTCGGGCCACTAGTATTTAACCATTTATCAAATTGGACCATTAAGGGGGCCCACCCCTTGGATTTTCAGCCGAACACTCCCAAGGGGAGGGAGTGTTGGCTCCTTTTGCTCTCATTTTGTAAATTTCATGTTTCATTTTCATTTAACCTAGTATTCCTTTTGCTCTCATCTTTCTCTCTTTCTCCCTTTGTGAGCTGTCGCCTATACCACCACCATCATCATCATTTTGCAACAAAAACTTGCTTGGATCAATCAATCATTAGCATAATCGGATTCTACGCGATCTTCTCTACACGATTCTATCAATTGATTATTGATTAGGGTATAAACCCTAACCCTAGAACTTTTGATTTTTCATTATACTTCTGTTTTTGATGTCTATATTAATAGTATGATGATTATTGATTGTTGTAATGATATTTGTATGCATAGAATTACTCAAAAACACTTGATTTCGGTTTGATTTGATTGGGACAGCAGCTATCACGTTCATTTCTGATATTGTGACTGTAATAAAAGTTAAAATAAAGTAGTTAGATGAGTTCCTCTCATCAAGACATTAATTTTAGACTCCGGATTCATGTCGTTTCGATTCCCGGAGCCCTAGATATGATCAAATTAGTATTTTGTTGAGATTGAAATATGGAATTGGTATGAACCAGGTTTGGTCCGACTTTGTGACCATATTTGGTGTCTTTAGGGTGTGTTAGTGTGTTAGGACTGAGGGTGGGATGAACTTTCATGTTCAGGTCACCTAAATCCGAGCCACGGATCACCCGTTGCGTCTAAAACACGATTTTGGTTGAATTGAAGTTCCAAGTAGTGAATTGGCTGTACATCACGACTTGTGAGCTGTTCATGGTGTGTTCTTGAGTGTACCAAAGTGTTGGGTGGTTTGCTTAGGCGGAGATATATGTAAGGCTCGCCGAAAATCGACACCAGGGGCTCAGGATACGACCCGATGAACTTTTGATTTAAAACTTGTGATTAATTATTAAACTTATGATATAAATAATGGATTTCATTAACATTTAATTACTTATGATAAAAAAAGTAATTATTATTATTTACAACTTATGATATATATTTATTATATCATTTAATTAATACTTATGATTTAATTAACATTTTAATTAAACATATGATTAATGATACTTCATTATTAATGGAAAATACTTATGATAAGTATTATACTTATATTATGAGATTACTATTATAAGACTTATAATAAGGATTAAATAATTATTTAATTATTATAAGGCTTAGTTATTATTTAATTATAATTTAATTATTAAATACTTATGATTTAATAATTATAATTAGAAACTTATGATATGATTAATAATTCATTATTAATTAATAATACTTATGATATGATTTAAAATGTATTATTAATTAATAATACTTACATTATGACTAATATTTAATTAATTAATTAAATACTTATGTTATATTAATTATATCATTTAAACTTATATTAACTTTAATAATTTATTTTAATTTAATTAAACTTATGTTATGACATAATTAGACATATCTAACTTTAATAAACGTTATAACTTACATTATTATTATAACTTACACTTTTAAAATTAACGTTGACTATGTTTGACCAAGGTTGACTTTTGAGTTGACTTTCGGTTGACTTTGACTTTCAGTCGGCTTTTCTTGACTTTCTAAATAAGGAAACTTTCTTAACTTAAAACTTTCTAAAAATAGAAACTTTTCAAAAATAGAAACTTTCCAAAAATAGAAACTTTCCAAAAATGGAAACCTGCTAAAAATAGAAACTTTCTAAAAATAGAAAGTGTGTGTCCGTAAGCTGTTTCGATCAAACCGATGCATGTTGAGTGCTGTTCTATGTCTTCTTGCAATATGTACAATAGCTATCATACTAAGACTTGACCTAAGTTAGTTATTTATATCGACCTGCTTTATTTATAGGTAGGCGTTGTGATCATTCCTGATCACTTTACTTCATTTGCTGTTCGCATATTTGTGTGGTTACTTCGTTGCTATTAAGGTGAGTTATAGTCCCATTTTTCTATTTTTAATCTTTTGGGATGAGAATACATGCAATTTATTTTATATTTGGGACAAGTGGAAGTTGGTTTAAATTATTCATTGTGAGTTGAAAAAAATATTCCCTAGTCTGGTAACTGTAATCACTGATTTCTACTAGTGAACGCGAATCCTACGGATAGATCTATCGGGTTTGACAACCCCATTTCAAGCTAGTCGCGCTAGTAATTTATAATCGGAATGTTTAGTACTTCGTATTTTGTTGTAGATACACTTGTTCGGTGTATATTATTTATTGTGTTTGGCAAGGGTAAATAAATGGTTAAGTGGTTACCAGGTAGCTCACGAAAAATGGAATAATGTTTTATTATATGTTTTCTAGCATATAATTTTGTGGTCCAAAAACGAGTTTTTATGTTTTCAAACATCAATTTTTATTGTTTAAATTAAATATTGTTTGCAATATTAAACCTATAATTCACTCAACATTTTTGTTGACAGTTACTCGCATGTTTTATTCTCAGGTTCATGATTGATTGCTTCCGCTGTGCTTAGAGAGTCTGCATATTTATGATGGCAGCTTTTGTTAAACATTAACTTGCATTCTATTTTGTTACATTAAATAGTGGGTGTTTGTTGACTTTGTTTTGGTCAACTTTTGGCTAAAGTATTTATGCATAGTTTTTCTAAACTTATACATTTTAGTAGATTTCCTTTATAGGAAATCATTTTTAAATAAAGAATGCAAGGTTGTTTTATTAAATTCATATAGAGTTTTGATCAAGCTGTGGGACCAAGATAACGATAGTCGTCAAGTGTACTATGACGGGTCGTTAAAGTTGCTATCAGAGCGTTGGTTGTAGGGAATTAGGCTGCATTGATGTCGTTACCCGAGTCAATAGGGTGCATTAGTGTGTCTAGTCTATAGCCCGGCATATAATATATTATTATATGTGATTATTTGTATCGTATTGGTATGTATATTGTTATCATACATACATCTCTATTATGTTCTGAATCTGGAAGGAACTCCCATTCTGATTTAAACGTATTCTTCGACTCATGCGAACTTATCCTTATAAGAACACCTCGGGTAGTGAAACCGAGGGATGTCATTCTTGACTTCTGAAATTCGAGACATTTCTATGTCATCTATTATGGTTATGTATATATAATGTTTGAGTTATCTTACGCGAGATGTCATTCTTGACTTCTAAATGCTCGGCATTTCAATGTCAGCTATTATGTTTAGGAATATAACATTCTTGTTATATTACGTGCCTTTGTGCCGTTGTGCCTATGTGCTTTGGTTTTTGAACTGGAAGAAGTCATTCTTGACTTTTAGAGATTTTTAGCACTTCGAAGACATTTCTATGTCCTCGTTACTCCTATTTGTTACTTATGATGTTTTGTCTCTTGTGCTATCCTTAGCACGTTGTTTAAGAAAATGTTTTAGAGAAATTTTGTGGAAATCCGAGGTTGATCGCGTTTTCTGACCTTATGTAGTGCTATTGGAATGGAGATATGAATTAGAGAAATATAATGGCGTCAGGCCAACGTGATTATATTACGTTAATTCATAAAGAAGTCCCAATATTGTGACATGAGGAATAGAAAGCGAGTCAAAGAAAATTTTACACTACTCATCTAGAAATTCCGATGTATTACATGGGTAGGGAAAATATTCATTATCTTATTTGTTGATATACGAGGAGCTCGTCTTAACTAGATTATCTATCTCATGCTCTACCCTTTCATAACTCGCTTGTTAGCAACAGCTTCGCTCGGGAACAGTTTTGGCCCAAGGACTTATGTCCTGATAATAGTCAAAACAACATTTAACTCATTGGTTTTCATGACCCCGTAACATTTGTTGGTCAAATGTCGCACGATAATTCAGGTCATTTACTCGATCTTTCACAATCTTACTTCAACTTCTAACCTCTGAAATACAGATACTCTGTTTATCATTGGGAGTTTTACACATTTGTTTAATTGGGTGGTTCTCACAGATTTATGGGCGAATAGAAGTAATGAAATATTTTGTCATGTATACAATTTATAAAATTGTATATGTACGTATGGATTCAAATGAATAAGTTTACCTTAACCTATTTTGATTAGTACATACTAAATCATACCTTCAAAAATTATTTTAAACCACTCATTTATTGAGCTGTTTGATTAAGTCAATTTATTTTATATAAAATGGTACACATTGTACATACTTCTAAATTACTAAGAACTTCGTTCCGTTTATGTTGTTACATCAAACGTTTAAAGCTTTTTCAAAACTCCTTTGATTAATTTTATCAACTTTTCGCATTACCCTACAGAGTGTCTGGATCACAGTTCTTCTCATCCTCGGTTTAAGGATGAACCTTACCATTAAGTTCATTGATAGAAACTCTTACGCCACTTTGGATGCCGGTTTTATAAAATTTGTTGGAAAGTCTTTGTGCTCATAAAATTTTCCCTCTTATGGTTGGACATGGCCAAAACACGGGCCGATAAATCAATTTTCTGGGGTACACTCGGTGGTCACCCTATTGTAGAAAAGGCGCTAGGTGGGTTTCTACCCCAATTGTTGTTATAGTGGGTATCATGGATATATATTACACTAGACCGTTTGAGGAGTTTCTACTCTCAATATTCGCTGTCAACCGCAACACCCTCGTAAACATCAATCCTAGGATTCAATACTTTGAGGTGCACGAAATTATTTTTGGAGATTCATCCCACCTGGAGTCGGCCATTCTTTATAACCCATGATTCGCGTTCTTTTCATCCGCACATAAATTTAAGAATATGGATGAATCCTAGATTTCCTCGCTCATTGAGCAAGGGAGTTCACTCTCGTTGAAATATCACACCTTTCGTACGTCTTCCTTTCGAAAATGTAATGAAAATTTACTTTGAAGTCCATGATCCTCGTTATCTCCTTTGAGAGAATTGCCTTAAGTATCTATGCCACCGATGTGACTACTCCATATATTTCTTCCTTCATTGTTGCAACTATATTTCATTCGTCCCAGTTCGTCCCCTTGGGGAGCTCCTGTTTTGTTTGTTAAAAAGAAAGGTGGTTCGTTCCGATGGTGTATTGATTATCGCGAGTTGAACAAGCTTACAGTTAACAACCGTTACCCTCTTCCGAGAATTGATGATCTGTTCGATCAACTTCAAGGTTCGTTCGTTTATTCTAAGATTGATCTTCGTTCTGGTTATCACCAATTGCGCGTTAAAGAATCTGATGTTCCGAAAACTGCTTTTCGCACCCGTTATGGTCACTTTGAATTCCTTGTTATGCCGTTCAGATTGACAAATGCACCCGCTGTGTTAATGGACCTCATGAACCGTGTTTGTAGCCCATATCTGGATAAATTCGGTAACGTTTTCATCGATGATATCCTTATTTATTCCAAGAGTGATGAAGAGCACGAAGAACATTTGAAGTTGGTGCTTGATTTATTGAGGAAAGAAGAGTTGTACGCTAAGTTCTCTAAGTGTGCTTTCTGATTAAGAGAAGTTCAATTCCTTGGACATGTTGTTAGTAAACAAGGAATACAAGTTGATCCTGCCAAGATTGAGGCAATTGAGAAGTTGGAAATTCCGAAAACTCCTACTCAGATTCGTCAGTTCCTAGGTTTGGCAGGCTATTATAGAAGGTTCATTCAAGATTTCTCTCGTATAGCGAAACCCCTGACTGCTTTAACGCACAAGGGGAAGAAGTATGAGTGGAAAGATGAACAAGAGACTGCTTTTCAAACTTTGAAGAAGATGATGACTACCGCTCCGATATTGTCACTACCTGAGGGTAATGATGATTTTGGTGTTTATTGTGATGCTTCTCGTTAGGGCTTTGGTTGTGCTTTGATGCAACGAAAGAAAGTTATTGCATACGCGTCACTTCAGTTAAAGATTCACGAATAGAATTATACAACCCATGATTTAGAATTGGGAGCTGTTGTGTTTGCGCTCAAGATTTGGAGACATTATCTTTATTGGGTCAAAAGTACAGTGTACACTGATCACAAAAGTCTTCAACATATCCTTGACCAAAAACAGTTGAAGATGAGGCAACGAAGATAGGTTAAGACGTTGCATGATTATGATTACGAACTTCTGTATCATCCGGGGAGGCCAATGTTATGGCCGATACGTTAAGTCATAAAGAGAGGACTGAACCTCGTATGTTTAGGGCCTTGAATATGAACATTTGAACAAACCTCGCATGGCAGATTCTTGCAGCTCAACAAGAAGCCTTGAAGGAGGAGAATTTTGTAACGGGAAGGTCCGAGGCTTGAGTAAATAGTTAGATGTACGAACCGATGGTACTCGGTAATTTGCGGGACATCTTTGGGTTCCGGAGTTTGGTGATCTACGACAACTTGTTTTAGATGAGGCTTATAAATCTAGGTACTCTATTCATCCTGGTTCAGGAAAGATGTATCATGAACTTAAGGAGCTGTATTAGTGGCCCAATTTGAAAGCTGATGTGGCTACGTATGTGGCTAAGTGTTTGACCAGTGCTAAGGTTATAGCTGAACATCAGAAACCGTCTGCACTTTTGGTGCAACCTGAGATTCCCGAGTGGAAGTGGGAAGGTATTACAACGGATTTTATTACGAAGTTACTGAGAGTTGTGGGTGGTTATGATACCATTTGGGTAATTGTTGACCGACTCACAAAATCAGCTCATTTCTTACTGATTAAGGAAACAGATTCGAAGGAGAAGCTTACTTGTTTGTATTTGAAGTAGATTGTTTCTAGACATGGTGTTCCCGTGTTATTTTGGACCGAGATAGTCGATTTACATCGAGGTTTTGGCAGTCCTTACAGGATGCTTGGGGAACTAAATTGGATATGAACACTGATTATCATCCACAGTCAGATGGTCAGAGTGAAAGGACCATTCAAATATTGGAAGACATGTTACGAGAAAGCATCTTTGATTTTGTGCAGGTCTCCTGTCTGCTGGAATGAGGTTGGGGATGCTCAACTCACAGATCCAGTAACTTTTCATGAAACTACCGAGAAGATCGTACGGACTAAGGAAAGTTTGAGAACTGCCAGAAGTCGGCAAAAGAGCTATGCCAATAAGAGAAGGAACGATATTGAATTTCAGGTCGGTGATCATGTTATGTTGAAGGTACCACCTTGGAAGAGCGTGAGACGTTTTGGTAAAAGGGGAAAGTTGAATCCTCGTTTTGTTGGACCGTTTGAGATTATTGAGAGAGTTGGACCCGTGGCTTATCGTTTGAAATTGTCACAAGAACTCAGTGATGTTCACGACGTTTTTCACGTGTTGAATTTAAAGAAGTGTTTGGCCGAGGCCGATAAGACAATTCCTCTGGAGGAACTTCATGTTGATAAGCAACTTCATTTTATTGAGGAACCTGTTGGAATTATGGATCGAGAAGTTAAGACTCTAAAGCAGAGTAGAATTCCTATTGTTCGAGTTAGATGGAATGCCGGACGCGGTCCCGAGTTCACTTGGGAGCGTGAAGGTCAGATGAAGCAGAAGTACCCACATTTGTTCCCAGATGCTGAGTCAACCCCTGCACCTACTTAAATTTCGGGACAAAATTTCCGTAACGGGAAGGTACTGTCACGACCCTACTTTTTCCGTTATCTTTTGCCGTTAATTATTTAACGACCGTTAACTGATATTCGTGCCACGTCATTTTTATGAACTATATTATTTTTATAATAATATATTAATTATTATGTGTTATATGAATATTTGTATTCACATTTTAAGTTATACGTTTCTACGTGTCGCGGATTTCTATCCGGCGAATCTTTTCGGTTTTCAAACCAACGGTCGAGCTTTCTGGATTTTTAAATCCTAATTATTTTAAATATGATATTTTAAGATCATATAATTATATATAGTATTTATATTTATTTTTCGTCGCGTAGTTATTATCTTTCCGGATTTTTAATCGCGTAAGCGTGTTTTCGCGCTTCGGGCTTCGATCGGGCGTTCGGGCCACTAGTATTTAACCATTTATCAAATTGGGCCATTAAGGGGGCCCACCCCTTGGATTTTCGGCCGAACACTCCCAAGGGGAGGGAGTGTTGGCTCCTTTTGCTCTCATTTTGTAAATTTCATGTTTCATTTTCATTTAACCTAGTATTCCTTTTGCTCTCATGTTTCTCTCTTTCTCCCTTTGTGAGCCGTCGCCTATACCACCACCATCATCATCATTTTCCAACAAAAACTTGCTTGGATCAATCAATCATTAGCATAATCGGATTCTACGCGATCTTCTGTACACGATTCTATCAATTGATTATTGATTAGGGTATAAACCCTAACCCTAGAACTTTTGATTTTTCATTATATTTCTGTTTTTGATGTCTATATTAATAGTATGATGATTATTGATTGTTGTAATGATGTTTGTATGCATAGAATTACTCAAAAACACTTGATTTCGGTTTGATTTGATTGGGACCGCAGCTATCACGTTCATTTCTGATATTGTGACTGTAATAAAAGTTAAAATAAAGTAGTTAGATGAGTTCTTCTCATCAAGACATTAATTTTAGACTCCGGATTCATGTCGTTTCGATTCCCGGAGCCCTAGATATGATCAAATTAGTATTTTGTTGAGATTGAAATATGGAATTGGTATGAACCAGGTTTGGTCCGACTTTGTGACCATCTTTGGTGTCTTTAGGGTGTGTTAGTGTGTTAGGACTGAGGGTGGGATGAACTTTCATGTTCGGGTCACCTAAATCCGAGCCATGGATCACCCGTTGCGTCTAAAACACGATTTTGGTTGAATTGAAGTTCCAACTAGTGAATTGGCTGTACATCACGACTTGTGAGTTGTTCATGGTGTGTTCTTACCAAAGTGTCGGGTGGTTTGCTTAGGCGGAGATATATGTAAGGCTCACCGAAAACCGACACCCGGGGCTCAGGATACGACCCGATGAACTTTTGATTTAAAACTTGTGATTAATTATTAAACTTATGATATAAATAATGGATTTCATTAACATTTAATTACTTATGATAAAAAAAAAGTAATTATTATTATTTACAACTTATGATATATATTTATTAAATCATTTAATTAATACTTATGATTTAATTAACATTTTAATTAAACATATGATTAATGATACTTCAATATTAATGGAAAATACTTATGATAAGTATTATACTTATATTATGAGATTACTATTATAAGACTTATAATAAGGATTAAATAAATATTTAATTATTATAAGGCTTAGTTATTATTTAATTATAATTTAATTATTAAATACTTATGATTTAATAATTATAATTAGAAACTTATGATATGATTAATAATTCATTATTAATTAATAATACTTATGATATGATTTAAAATTTATTATTAATTAATAATACTTACATTATGACTAATATTTAATTAATTAACTAAATACTTATGTTATATTAATTATATCATTTAAACTTATATTAACTTTAATAATTTATTTAAATTTAATTAAACTTATGTTATGACATAATTAGACATATCTAACTTTAATAAACGTTATAACTTATATTATTATTATAACTTACACTTTTAAAATTAACGTTGACTATGTTTGTCCAAGGTTGACTTTTGAGTTGACTTTCGGTTGACTTTGACTTTCAGTCGACTTTTGTTGACTTTCTAAATAAGGAAACTTTCCTAACTTAAAACTTTCTAAAAATAGAAACTTTCCAAAAATAGAAACTTTCTAAAAATAGAAACTTTTTAAAAATAGAAACTTTCCAAAAATGGAAACCTGCTAAAAATAGAAAGTGTGTGTCCGTAAGCTATTTCGATCAAACCGATGCATGTTGAGTGCTGTTCTATGTCTACTTGCAACATGTACAATAGCTATCATACTAAGACTTGACCTAAGTTAGTTATTTATATCGACCAGCTTTATTTATAGGTAGGCGTTGTGATCATTCCTGATCACTTTACTTCATTTGATGTTCGCATATTTGTGCGGTTACTTCGTTGCTATTAAGGTGAGTTATATTCCCATTTTTCTATTTTTAATCTTTTGGGATGAGAATACATGCAATTTATTTTATATTTGGGACAAGTGGAAGTTGGTTTAAATTATTCATTGTGAGTTGAACAAAAATATTCCATAGTCTGGTAACTGTAATCACTGGTTTCTCCTGGTGAACGCGAATCCTACGGATAGATCTATCGGGTTTGACAACCCCATTTCGAGCTAGTCGCGCTAGCAATTTATAATCGAAATGTTTAGTACTTCGTATTTTGTTGTAGATACACTTGTTCGGTGTATATTATTTATTGTGTTTGGCAAGGGTAAATAAATGATTAAGTGGTTACCAGGTGGCTCACGGAAAATGAAATAATGTTTTATTATATGTTTTCTAGCATATAATTTTGTGGTCCAAAAAGGAGTTTTTATGTTTTCAAACATCAATTTTTATTGTTTAAATTAAATATTGTTTGCAATATTAAACCTATAATTCACTCAACATTTTTGTTGACAGTTACTCGCATGTTTTATTCTCAGGTTCATGATTGATTGCTTCCGCTGTGCTTAGAGAGTCTGTATATTTATGATGGCAGCTTTTGTTAAACATTAACTTGCATTCTATTTTGTTACATTAAATAGTGGGTGTTTGTTGACTTTGTTTTGGTCAACTTTTGGCTAAAGTATTTATGCATAGTTTTTCTAAACTTATAAATTTTAGTAGATTTCCTTTATAGGAAATCATTTTTAAATAAAGAATGCAAGGTTGTTTTATTAAATTCATATAGAGTTTCGATCAAGCTGTGGGACCAAGGTAACGATAGTCGTCAAGTGTACTATGACGGGTCGTTAAAGGGTGTCTGTTCCCTAATTCTTAGATTACCAGACTTAATAAAAAGGGGCATATTCGATTTCGATAATTCAACCATAGAATTTAGTTTCACGTACTTGTGTCTATTTTGTAAATCATTTATAAAACCTGCATGTATTCTCATCCCAAAAATATTAGATTTTAAAAGTGGGACTATAACTCACTTTCACGGATTTTTACTTCGTTCGAAAGTAAGTCTTGGCCACTGGTTGATTCACGAACCTATAACAATATATACATATATATCAAAGTATGTTCAGAATATATTTACAACACTTTTAATACATTTTGATGTTTTAAGTTTATTAAGTCAGCTGTCCTCGTTAGTAACCTACAACTAGTTGTCCACAGTTAGATGTACAGAAATAAATCGATAAATATTATCTTGAATCAATCCACGACCCGGTGTATACGTATCTCAGTATTGATCACAACTCAAACTATATATATATATTTTGGAATCAACCTCAACCCTGTATAGCTAACTCCAACATTCACATATAGAGTGTCTATGGTTGTTCCGCAATATATATATAGATGGGTCTACATGATAGGTCAAAACATTGTATACGTGTCTATGGTATCTCAAGATTACATAATATACAATATAAGTTGATTAGGTTATGGTTGAAATAGATTTATTACTAACTTTCACGTAGGTAAAATGAGTAGTTTTTATCAATCTTGTTTTACTCGCCATTTCTTCGTTTCTAATCCGTTTTGAGTGATTCCAGTGGCCACGGTTTCGTATTGAACTTAAATTTATGAATCTAAACAGAAAATATCGTTGAAAATACAAGTTACAAGTCGTTTTTGAAAGAGGTAGTCATTTCCGTCGAAAGAACGACATCTTGATGACCATTTTGAAAAACATACTTTCACTTTGAGTTTAACCATGATTTTTGGATATAGTTTCATGTTCATAAGAAAAATCATTTTTCCAGAAGTATAGCTTTTAAATCAAAGTTCTTCTTAGCTTTTAATTATCCCAACCAAAACAGCCCCCGGTTTTAATACGACGGCGTATATCCAGTTTTATGGTGTTTATCGTGTTTTCGGGTTTTAAATCATTAAGTTAGCATATCATATAGATATAGAACATGTGTTTAGTTGATTTTAAAAGTCTAGTTATAAGGATTAACTTTATTTGTGAACAAGTTTAGAATTAACTAAACTATGTTCTAGTGATTACAAGTTTATAACGTTGAATAAGACAACTTTTTATGTATGAATCGAATGATGTTATGAAAATCATTACTACCTAAAGTTCCTTGGATAAACCTACTATAAATGAGAAAAATGGATCTAGCTTCAAAGGATCCTTGGATGGCTTGAAAGTTCTTGAAGCAGAATCATGACACGAAAACAATTTCAAGTAAGATTTCCACTCGAAATAAAATTGTTATAGTTATAGAAATTGAATTAAAGTTTGAATATGATTATTACCTTGTATTAGATAGATAACCTACTGTAAGTAACAAAGGTTTCTTGATCTTGGATGATTACTTGGAATGGATTTAGAAAACTTGGAAGTAAACTTGCAATCTTGGAAGTATTCTTGATTTTATGAAACTAGAACTTTTGGAATTTATGAAGAACACTTAGAACTTGAAGATAGAACTTGAGAGAGATCAATTAGATGAAGATAATTGAAGAATGAAATTGTTTGTAGGTGTTTTTGGTCGTTGGTGTATGGATTAGATATAAAGGATATGTAATTTTATTTTCATGTAAATAAGTCATGAATGATTACTCATATTTTTGTAATTTTATGAGATATTTCATGCTAGTTGTCAAATGATGGTTCCCAAATGTGTTAGGTGACTCACATGGGCTGCTAAGAGCTGATCATTGTAGTGTATATAACAATAGTACATACATCTAAAAGCTGTGTATTGTACGAGTACAAATACTGGTGCATACGAGTAGAATTGTTGATGAAACTGAATGAGGATGTAATTGTAAGTATTTTTGTTAAGTAGAAGTATTTTGATAAGTGTCTTGAAGTCTTTCAAAAGAGTATGAATAAATATTAAAAAAATACATGTATATATATTTTAACTGAGTCGTTAAGTCATCATTAGTCGTTACATGTAAGTGTTGTTTTGAAACCTTTAGGTTAACGATCTTGTTAAATGTTGTTAACCCAATGTTTATAATATCAAAAGAGATTTTTAATTATTATATTATCATGATATTATGATGTACGAATATCTCTTAATATGATATATATACATTAAATGTCGTTACAACGATAATCATTACATATATGTCTCGTTTCAAAATCATTAAGTTAGTAGTCTTGTTTTTACATATGTAGTTCATTGTTAATATACTTAATGATATGTTTACTTATCATAATATCATGTTAACTATATATATAACCATATATATGTCATCATATAGTTTTTACAAGTTTTAACGTTCGTGAATCACCGGTCAAATTGGGTGGTCAATTGTCTATTTGAAACCTATTTCAATTAATCAAGTCTTAACAAGTTTGATTGCTTAACATGTTGGAAACACTTAATAATGTAAAATAACAATTTCATTTAATATATATATATAAACATGGAAAAGTTCGGGTCACTACACACAACACCTCAGGTCACGTCAGATGAATATAAGACTCAGCAAAATCTGTTGATGTCTTTGATCACGAAAATAACCAATCTTGAGAACCAAGCCATTGAGGAGAAGAAGATCAGTAATGCTAAGATTGAGTCGTTGGTGGAAGAGAATAAGAGGTTATCTGATCGGTTGGACTGACAGAAGAGTAGGACAGATAAGTTGAGAAAGAAAGTTTTGGCGATTAAGAGTGAGAATAAGGAGAAGTTGAAATTGATGAGCGATAAGATCGAACAGCTTACCTCAGGTAAAGTCAAGTTGATTAAGGAGAGTGGAGACGAGTATTCTTCTGATTTGGGAGGAGGTGATGAAAAGGATGAAGAAGAAGATGCTGGAACTGGAGGACCCTCTTTTGAGATACCGTTAGTGATACCTATTCGAAGTTTTAATGAATATGGTGAGGTCTTTACTGCTGAATGTTATATGAATTATTCAAATGTTTTTAATGATGCAGAAAAGGGGGACGTTCCACCAAGTGAATTTTCTTTGGAACAGCTTGCTGCTCTGGCATATGACAGCGAAAACGATACGGAGAATACAGAGTCAGTTAAAGCTGAAGACAAGGCTCCACAAGAAGAGCCAGCTGATGAAATCCCTCCCAAATCAATCCAAAATATCAACTTAAGTGATTTTGATCTGTTCAAAGACGAGAAGAGTGAAAGTTCTATTAGTAAAGAAAGCATGAAAGAGAATGTGATTGTCGAATCGGAAGACGAATTTGTGACAGAATCTGATGATGAAGAAGAAGAAGAAGAAGTTAAGATTGTTATGCCTTCGCTTGAGCCATACTCGCATCCGTCACTCAACACCTAAAGTGACTTCTTCAATCTGAGTTGTGAGGAGAAAAGAAAGAACTTAATTGAGTTAGAAAAGGCGAGGAAGGTATACATAGAACAAGTGAAAGAAGTGGATGTTATGATAGAAAGGAACAAGAAGATCCGACATGAGAAACTGATCATTGAGAAAGAAAGAAAAGAAACTGAATTGAAAGATAAGAAACTCTGAGCCGAACAAGCAAAGGCCGAGGGATGGAATGAGATTAAGAATTGGTTTGTACGTGATAGGGTTAAAGTGAATAAAAACGTTAAGGAAGACGAAGATCATCAAAGTTGGTGGAGACAGAACGTTGTTAACCCTGATCAAGTAGATAAGCCAGAACTCGAGCCGAAGTTTGTCAGTTTCTATGAGAAAGGTAAAACAACCCAGAAGTACTCCAAGGGTAAAATTTTGAGTTGGGGCTATTTCAAGGAGATCAATTGTTTTACGATCAAGAGGGAAGGCGGAGTAGATTATATGGCACGTCCAAGTCACTTCAAAACTCTACCATACTTCGAAATCATGCAACTTGCGAAGCTGAAGATATTGAACGCTGAAGTTAGTGACCTTTCCCAATAGTTTCAGAGAAAGTTAAGAACTGAGTATAGAACAGGAAAGTGTGATATCTTCAAGTCAACGGCCGCTAGGTTTTCCATACACCCGACAAAGAAAAATTCTAAGGGAGGACCTATCCGTGTTGTTAAGTTCCGTCCAGCTAAGTATATGAAACAATGTCCCTTGATGCCATTACAAAAGGATATCTGTAAGAACTTCAGATTGTGGTTCTATGATGTAACAATCCGACATCGTTTTACCAAAAATACGCATTAAAAAAAATTTGTAGTACAGTGCATCTGGACGGCGTCCCACGTATTTGGACGGCGTCCAGTATCGAAGACCAGGACGGCGTCCCAGTCATTTGGACGGCGTCCAAATGAACTAAAGTGGACTGATCAGTATTTCAATTTCACGCAAGCGGAAAACCCGCTTCCCGACACTTTTAAAACGAAACGACTTACACAACACATCATATTAAGTAAAACTAAGAGATTTCCACAATAAAAATAAGTTTTACAACACCGGGCCCACAATGACCCGTTTTATAAATAATATGGCGATTTCGACCAATTTAACTCTTTAGACGGATTAGGACTCTATAACCCAACCCAATACCAAGAGCATAATCCCGGGGACTACCAAATCCCCAATCCGCGTCCAAACATCCAAAACCTACCCCATCGAGCTCAAGCACTCCTAAGCATCTAGCTTAACAAACTAGCTAGCTTCAAACCACAATACCTGTAAAAAGGTAAACAACGAGAGGGGTAAGCCTAGGCTTAGTGAATGCAATAATTATACATATACATATATAATATACCTACTTGCAAACACTTACTCAATTACCGCATACACGCTAGAAATATATATATATATATATATATATATATATATATATATATATATATATATATATATATATATATATATATATATATATATATATATATATATATATATATATATATATATATGTAGCACACCAATGCAAAGTATAACGCTAAGCCTTCAAGACCACGAGCTAGCATAAACAATAGCATATATAACCCGAATAATATAAATGCCACACAACAAACACATAACCATGGTTAACCAATAGTACAAAGGAATGGTACTTCGAATTTCCCATCGGTGTTCCCAACAACCGTTAGCGTACAACGAATTATAACGCTAACCCCGGAGTGGTATCGATCGCCCGAACTTTAAACCCACCCGTCACGTGTAATGTGGTATCGAACGCCCGAACTTTAAACCCACGCTACACGCCCATACACATACATGACATGGCATCGAACGCCCGAACTTAAATCCATATCATATATTGACCCGATGTGGTATCGACCGCCCGAACTTAAACCTAGATCGAATCTCGTACAAGTAAATACATTATATACACACATGTATAATCATTCCACTCACCTTGGGATGCCCGCATAAGTCTTACATGTAAGTCGTCTCCAAAAGCAACCGAGCAAGCTTTTACCTATAATACGCATATAGATATACACACAATCAACATACATTCTCTACGAGAGAATTCGACTTCAACACCCTTAACCGAGGGTTTATACCTATATCCACAATCCGCCCATTCAGACACCTAAAGTGGACTTCATCAATTACCACTACGGGTGGTAATTCCGACCCATTCAACAAGTACAATTTAACCTAAATTATACTTGACGCCATTTAAACCAATCTAGGTCTTAACAAAATTGCTTATCAACCAATTAATCCAAAATTAAAGTCATTACCAAATTTAACCCATCTAAGTCAACCCATTTTGACATAAGTCCCAAAAACATCTTTAATCACTAACGGCTAGTGATTAACATTCCAAAATACCATTTAACACATGAATTAAACATTTACATTCTTGATTCATTAAATCTTGACCTCATAACTTAGTTTGACACTAAATAAAGGTTAACACCCATTTTGTCATACAAACATGTTCTTATGAACATCTAAACACTAACACATTTACAATCTAGTGGTTAAACACCCAAACCATGACCAAATTCATCATCAAACCCTAAACCACCAATAACGGGTCAAAACCCATCTACTAACCACAACAAACCCATTTCGCAACCATTAAAGGGTTCCTAACAAAATCAAGCTCAAACCCTAATATGAATATCAAAATCAAATAATGGATTTCGGAGTTAGAACTTACCAACACCATCACAACGTAGCTAAGGATGAGATGAACAACTTTTACTCTCACGACTTGACCCGTTTCACCCTTCTTCTTCCTCAAATCAAGCTCTCTCTCACAAAAAACACTTCCTCTCTCTAGGGTTTGAAGATGAGAGTGTTGGTGGGTGAAATGTGATTCACAAATGAGATTGGATCAGTTTTAGAGGCTCCAAACCGACCCCCAAGTGATAAGACACAAATACCCCTTTTAAATTCATTAAAATTCCAATAGTTGGCCTGTCAGGCCATTTGGACGTCGTCCAACCTTTCACTGGTGGACGGCGTCCCAAAATCTGGACGGAGTCCCACTGAACTGAGTCTGAAACTGAACTTGTTTTGGTCGTAACTTTCAAACCGTAGCTCCGTTTTTGATGAATCAAATATCATTGGAAACGTAATGAGATTTACTATCCAATGGTAAGGGTTTAGAACATCAACTTTAACTTTATTTAGGATCCAAATATACGCTTACAAGCCTCGTAATTCGAATGACGTCCAAAATAACGTGTAACTGAAAAACGGGTGTTACAACTCTCCCCCACTTAAATTGGATCACGTCCTCGTGATCCGCACCTACGCTAGAAGTCAAACACTTCTCCCTCGAACGTTTTCGCCTCCTACGCGAAGTCACACAAGTAGTAATCACGCATTCGAATTTCTCGCTTCGTACACTAACGCATCATAATACAACCATATCGGGTAATCAACCCACGAGTCAAAACAATCGTAACCGTTGCTCCTACGCCGAGTATCCAAACTCGTACCATACACTTCACAATCGTCCTTTGAGTAGAACAATTCACTGACAATCATCATCGTCATGCCTCACGATCCTACGAAACACAACCAAGCCCGACATCCATACATCTTCTGCGAATCCGAAGATCTCATCACACGCTAATAATCACTAGCGTGCACTACCGCAACAAGCGATATCTCATACACTCGAAGTCCAGAATTCTTGCTGAGGAAAAATACAAAAAACACCACATGTCTCTAGACCAAGAACCAAACTTCCCCCGACTCCATATCCGAGTCATCCTTCAACGAAGAAATTTTGGTAACCCCAAAATAAACACCTTCGAAGTAACTCTTTCCCATTGACCGATCCGCACATGACTATCCATCATTGGATTAATCCAGGTGGACAATAATACACCACGAGTTAGACGAAACATCAACACATCGTCATAGGGTTTCTCCTCTGAACCATACAATACGGTTTCCTAGTACTAGCATAGAAGCTACTTGTATACTAAAATCCCGTCAAAGGCGAATCATCATCACAAAATTTTCGCAATTCGCCACACGACTCATAAAAATAGTCACCAAATCCGGGTGAACCTTCCTACCTAGACCGTCTGCTAAGGATGGTCTCGACATTTTAATGCAACCTACGGGTCACATCACTAGGGTACACACTCTCGTAAACAAATAATATCCGCGTGTCTCTACGGGAGACAGTCAGAACCGACACTCTCCGCCTCATAATCGTCCATAAAGTGGAATAATCCACTGACAATTCCTACGACCACGTTTCCCGATAAGGAAAAATACAGTATTCACCACGATATCATACTCATACTCCCTTAACAGTACTATCCGAGTTTCACACCAGCCCAAATTTGCATCACGAAAGCACTTGCAACGACAGTTTCCTTTCCTCACCCCGAGATCTCAAACTTCACATTTGGTCTCACACCGAACAATGGTACTACACGACCACCTTTCATAAGAAGAATTTCACTTCCTTCGATCCCATCATCACAATCTTCACGCATAACACTCCGGAATTGTAAGCCACAACCGTAATGAACGACCTCGAGTCGACATCAACAACCCGTCACTCTTCCTCGTTAGGAACTCCGAATACCTATTAAGGCTTAGTACGGTACACTCCGACATTTCACTATATATAATACCACCGGAGCTTCCTCAGGCGGCAGTAAAAACTCCCCCACTTAGAATTTGGCTCCACATTCTTACCGCCATGATGATAACATCCTTCGGAATTATCATTCCATGAAACACAATGACCATTCTCATCGTTGTTCATATACTCCAAGTCACCAAGAATTCACTTTAGGCTCTCAGAGCCGACATACACCTTCACTTGAGACGTCGTACATACGACAACATCGCACCCTCATACCATAATTACAAATAACAGTCCTTCACCGTTCGCAAAGCGAACTCCACCAAGGTCTCACACGCGCCTCTACGACTAGGCATATTCCACTCCGCTTAATCAGCTGCGCATCTCAGTCGAGATCACCCGACCTTCCACTCAACGAACCTTTATCAACAATTGCTCACTCTCATGGAGAAGAATGACCAATCCGACACAATAATTATATCGGCTGCAATATCAACACTTCATCATAACCTTTCGGACCGACCGACCATTAAGTCCGTCACCGGTTCACCGGTCATCTTTACCCGTCTATCACTTAAGAGCAACAAGATTCGCTCACCTGTCACTTCATAAGAAGTATTCATCACAATGCTCTTAAACTTCAACTTTCGCAACCGTCGATTTACTATCACCCATCGATCACTATTATAATCTCCGCTGCTTCCAAGGGTATCTCACCAGCACCCTAAGCACAAAGTGATCACACCATCATCGGAGTTGAACATCACACTAGCAAGTATAAGAAGGCACCTGATGCAGTGTCATGTAGACTCCCGCCACAACCTACTGAATTTTAGAACTCGATCTTTAGGTTCCATACACCCGATGTCACCCACTCCACAATAATGACCCGAAGTGATACCTACCAGACAAACCTTACGGCCTATTGTCTTATCGAAAGTCCCAAGCGATCACACGCTACCCGCAATTTCCACAAGGCCAAACGATATAGCCTAACGAAACCCTTCATCTAACACTAAGGAGATGCTTGAGTACACCAAGTCTTACACCCTTCCACATGTCGGCACAATCACAACAACAGGGGTATTCCGTTAGGAATGTTACCCTATAATCCATAACACACTAACACACTATCGTAAACATCGTCATATGGGTCCCACTCCCATGAGTTTAATTACCCGAAGACTCCTCGATTCGCTAATTCCAAGGCGACTCATAATTAGAATCCTAACACGATTCTCTAACCACACACACTCTCCCGAGTGTAACCCAACTACAATCTTTAGACTTGTCGCATTCCTTTACGGAATTCAAATCCTCGACGCACACACGCACGCACATAACTCGGTCATCCAAGTTACGATATATAACTACAACCAATGACAATCTTAATAGTGCACCCACTACATAGGGTGACTAAGTACGCACCAAACTTGTGAGTTTGCTCACTTACTTTACAAAGCGAATCCACCATAACACTTCTCGACTCGCAACGAACCCCATGTGACTACAAGCACATCACCCAAGATAACTATCACCTAGGAACCAACAAAGATTCATCATTTATCCCGAATCTACCCCAACCATGCCACGTTTCCTCCATTCGGTACTCGTCATGTCATGCTTGGTGTCAAGATATACTTTCGTAATAATGGTGATCGGTCACTATTACAAATGCGTACCTTACCATTTTCACATGGTCACGCAAGGTACTTTATCCAGACTGACGCAACATTCACACAAAATAACACGTGATATTTCCTAGTACCCGAATGACCAAAGTCCTTACCGCGAACTTGATCATTCAAACCGCCAAGTATTCGAATCTCTCCAATAGATTCGTCCCTAGGACACCGCACGAAATAGATACTTGTATATATATATACCTATATACAATATAAATACTAAATGTACACAAGTACACCGCAACAAGTCAACCTACAACCTAGGTGACTATCACTAAAATAACGTCCAAGTTCGACTACTTACATTAGGCACTAGCAATCTAAGGCACTAATTTACTCACGAAATAAGGCCCCACGTAATACCACATTGGACAAGCACTAGTCCTAGTTAGTCACCTACTCTAAGGCACTAACAAATCTTAATCCGACCCGTATTCCTACAAGTCCCGCAAATAATATATATAACCGCCAATAAGTTTAAGACTAGGCACCTATTCCAAGGTTACCTAATTTCCTTAGACTATGCTCTGATACCACTTGTAACAACCCGACATCGTTTTACCAAAAATACGCCTTAAAAAAAATTTGTAGTACAGTGCATCTGGACGGCGTCCCACGTATTTGGACGGCGTCCAGTATCGAAGAGCAGGACGGCGTCCCAGTCATTTGGACGGCGTCCAAATGAACTAAAGTGGACTGATCAGTATTTCAATTTAACGCAAGCGGAAAACCCGCTTCCCGACACTTTTAAAACGAAACGACTTACGCAGCACATCATATTAAGTAAAACTAAGAGATTTCCACAATAAAAATAAGTTTTACAACACCAGGCCCACAATGACCCGTTTTATAAATAATATGGCGATTTCGACCCATTTAACTCTTTAGACGGATTAGGACTCTATAACCCAACCCAATACCAAGAGCATAATCCTGGGGACTACCAAATCCCCAATTCGCGTCCAAACATCCAAAAGCTACCCCATCAAGCCCAAGCACTCCTAAGCATCTAGCTTAACAAACTAGCTAGCTTCAAACCACAATACCTGTAAAAAGGTAAACAACGATAGGGGTAAGTCTAGGCTTAGTGAATGCAATAATTATACATATACATATATAATATACCTACTTGCAAACACTTACTCAATTACCACATACACGCTAGCAATATATATATATATATATATATATATATATATATATATATATATATATATATATATATATATATATATATATATAGCACACCAATGCAAAGTATAACGCTAAGCCTTCAAGACCACGAGCTAGCACAACAATAGCATATATAACTCGAATAATATAAATGCCACACAACAAACACATAACCATGGTTAACCAATAGTACAAAGGAATGGTACTTCGAATTTCCCATCGGTGTTCCCAACAACCGTTAGCGTACAACGAATTATAACGCTAACCCCGGAGTGGTATCGATCGCCCGGACTTTAAACCCACCCGTCACGTGTAATGTGGTATCGAACGCCCGAACTTTAAACCCACGCTACACGCCCATACACATACATGACATTGAAGGTACTTCGTATGCCCGAGAGACATATTAAATTAATGTGGCTAACGTGTTATGATCCAAGTCGGGTCATACCCAATAACAAGCTTACCGACACCTTATACGTATTTGATCTTAACGAATGGATCATTAAACAAATACGCGACACTTGGATTTCAGAAAATCGGGCTTCTGAAATATAATCACTTGAGATAAATTATTTGGATAATTTATATATATATATATATAATTATTTATAGGTTTAAATAATTATGTTGTGTTATATTTTATAAAAGGATTATAAAATAATGTGAAAGTATCAAATAAAACCATGGGATTTTATACATAAATTACAAGTTTTATAAAGAAATTCATGGTTTTATAAAAACCCCTTATATGGCCGAAATTTATAAGGAAAAATGGGACAAGCATGCTCTTGTTTTGTGGTCTTCAAGGCTACACAAGTTCTCATGCTCATGCTTAATGTTTTGACCAAGGTTTTGATTCATTTCACAAAAAATAATACATCATCTTACAAGTGAAATAACCTTCTCCTTTGGTCAGCTGCTGGTCGACTTTTCTGCAGAAAAAGGAGAGGTTTCAAGCTCATTAAACTAGCTTAATTCAAGTGAAATTCAAATCCTAACCAAAGATATAGGTGTTGGGGTTATTGCTTGGGGTATGCAACACTTGAGGCTTCAAGTTAGAAGCTTTTTCAAGTCATCATCTTCATAAACTTCCTGCTCATTTTGGACAGCTGCTGTTCGGTTTTTGGAAGCCTAATAAGGTGGTCTTAAAGCTTGGTTAATTAGCTTATTAAAGTTCTAAGGCGTAGCCAAGTGAAAGGGTAGTGTTGGTGCATTATTTCTTCTTCATTGCTCATCAAATTCAGCCCTTAAACTTAGTTTAAGGAGGTATAATAAACTCTTTCCTTCTCTTTAATTTGTAAGTATATTTAGCAACTTGATCCATGTGGGACTTAACTTTAAATTGGTTTAAAGATAACAAGTAAAATTTGAAAGTTTCACGCTTCCGTTCATAATGATTCTTAAAAGGTTTTAAGTATTATCAAACTTGTTAATTCCCAACAATGGTATCTAGAGCCGAAGTTGTTGAAATATGCTTCGAATTGTTGTCTTTAAACCCACTATATTTGCATTCCAAGTACATGCATGAAAATGGAATACAAAAATTGTCGGGTTTGGGTGGTTTTGATATGATGGCCGAAATTTTGATGTTCCAAAAGGGGTTTGGAACTTGTCATTTTGGTCATTTTGGTTGCATGTTAAAGTTCACAATCCTAGCCTTGACCTTGTGTTGATTGCATGCTATATTTGGTTGATTTGTTATATTCATTTGGTATGTAATATTATTCATTCAATTGGCATGTAATAATTATTATTTTGGCTATGTAATTTGTTTTACATTTGGTATGTAAAATAGAATAGGTTGTATTTCATTTTCTAGATAAAAATGTATTAGGATACATATTTTGTAAAAATGAAGAACAAGATCATGAAGACTTCAAGAACAGAAGGAGCATATGGATGCAAGGTTAAGTGGGAGATTGTAATCTCCTACTTTGTATGATTAACCCTTACCCGGTGACATTTGTTTTTCGGCTAAACAAATGTCCACCAAAATGGCTAGATTGTGAACATACTTATTTTGCATGTGTGGTTGTTTGTATGATTATTGTTTTGTATGTTTGGTTGATACAATTAATCACAAGATAACTACTAACAAAATGACATTTTAATTGGTTAAATTTAAAAGGCAACCGAGAACCTTAATAAATGGTTATTAAAAACATGATAAGGATCATACATATAAAATGGTTTATATCAAGTAATTGGTTTAATTACATAACATGAAAATGGATTTTCAATTAAACCATACACTAAATGCATGTTGGTGTATGGTGCAAAAGTTTTCTCAAAATAGAATTAATGAAAACTTAAAATCCCTTATTAACAAGGCAAACAAGTTAAACGCCATCCTTTTGTGGAAACACTTAGACGTATTAAGAAACTCTTGATGGGATAAAGGTCACCTAACCGTCATGAGCGAACTAATATGAATAAGGTACACTTCGCATACATGTGGGATAAAGGTCACCTAACCACTTGTATGTTAAGTCTACATGTTTACACAAGTAGGACGACTTGATTTGGGAATCATGAACTTAGGGTCACCGAAGCATGATGAACAAATAGGCGTTGATGGGATAAATATGCCATGCAAAAGGATTGCATGATCCCATAACTTAGAAGTTGCAAAAGGATTGCAATTGTCATATAATGACTACCTAGCTAAATCAAATAACGAGATAAAGGTCACCTAACCGAAATTTGATTTACCGTTGGATTCTAGAATTTAATAATTCAATTGGATTTAAAGGGTATTGAATGTTAAATTAAAATCGATACTTAAACGAACTTTGTTAATTTTGTAGATGGCCGCCAATAACAACAACAACATTCCAAACGCACCACTTAACCTGAACCACCTATCATTAAGGTCTCTCTTAGAGAAAGACAAACTCAACCATACAAACTTTATGGATTGGTTTCGCAATCTTCGGATTGTCCTCAAACAAGAGGATAAAATGTATGTGCTTGAGGACCCCATTCCCGATCAACCGGATGAGAATGATGTGGAGGCAATGGCCTCTTACGATAAGTATTGCCAGGACTCCCTTCAAGTCTCATGCTTAATGCTTGGGACTATGATACCCGAACTCCAAAAGGATTTCGAGCATCATAGTGCATACGACATGATAACGCAATTGAAGGAGATGTTCCTCCAACAAGCGCGTGTCGAACGCTTCGAAACGGTTCGAGCGCTACATGCTTGTCGTATGGACGATACCCAATCGGTTTCATCTTATGTACTTAAGATGAAAAGCCTTATCGATCGTGCTAACCTTCTTAACCTAAACATATCTAATGAGTTAGCCACCGATCTTATCCTTAACTCCCTATCAAAAAGGTTTGATCAATTTGTAATTAATTACAATATGAATGGGATGGATAAGAGCATAGGTGAGCTTCACGGTATGCTTAGAACGGCGGAAACTAGCATGGGTAAAAGGGCTTTACCCGTGTTAGCAATCGATCAAGGTGGATCCAAAGGTAACACCTCTAAGCCAAAGGTGGCTAAGAGAAAAGGACCCGCCCATCAAGGCAAAGGGAAGGGGAAGATGGTTACCCCAACCATCAACAAGGCTAAGAAGAAAAAGGTAGCCGAGAAGGCAAACCCCAAGGAAGACCCATGTTTCGGTTGCGGTGAGATGGGTCATTGGAAACGAAACTGTCCGGTCTATCTTAAGGAGTTGAAGGACAAGAGGGATGCAGGGCAAACCTCAGGTAATATATATATGGTATATATAGAGCTTAGTATTACTTCTTCTAATACATGGGTATTAGACACTGGATGTGGAACTCACATTTGCAATTCATTGCAGGGGTTCAAAAGAAGTAGCAAGCAAACGGGAACATCAAGTCTCTACATGGGTAATGGAGCCAAAGTGCAAGTGAAGGCTCAAGGAGACTTTGTGTTAAAGCTTCCAAGTGGTTTGGAACTTATTTTGAAAGATGTTTTGTATGCACCCGATTTATGTCGAAACATTATTTCCATTTCCCGTTTGAAACAATGTGGTTTTAATCTTAATTTTGTTAATGATGATATCCATATTTATTTAGATAATGTATTCTATTTCAAGGCTTCGCCTTCAAATGGAATTTATGAATTGGTTCATGATGACGCATCATCGAGCTCTATATACCATACAAGCACCAAGAAACTCAAAAGGGATTTGAGTGATTCCTACTTATGGCATTGTCGCCTTGGTCACATAAACAAGAACCGAATGCATACACTTCAAAGGAATGGACTTTTGAAATCAAATGAAATGGATTCATTTGATGTATGTGAATCTTGTTTACAAGGCAAGATGACTAAAGCACCTTTCAAAGGGACTTATGAAAGGGCTAAAAATTTATTGGGATTAATACATTCGGATGTATGTGGACCCTTTAGACCCATGACTAGGAATGGTGAAAGATACTTTGTTACTTTCATTGATGACTTTAGTCGTTTCGGATATGTCTACTTATTAAGACACAAGGACGAAACGTTTGAAGCATTCAAAGAATATCAAAAC
This sequence comes from Rutidosis leptorrhynchoides, assembly GCF_046630445.1. Lineage (NCBI taxonomy): Eukaryota > Viridiplantae > Streptophyta > Magnoliopsida > Asterales > Asteraceae > Rutidosis > Rutidosis leptorrhynchoides. The sequence continues at coordinate 175,213,273 of NC_092341.1, forward strand.
GAAGTACAAAATCAACTCAATAGGACAATTAAGGTAATTCGTACCGATAGAGGAGGTGAATACCTAAGCGATGCCTTCCAAGATCATCTTAGGAGTTGTGGGATTATCTCACAACTTACTCCACCCGGAACACCCCAACTTAATGGAGTTTCCGAAAGGAGGAATCGAACCCTAATGGATATGGTTCGATCTATGATGGCAAGAAGCTCGTTGCCTCTATCATTTTGGGGTTATTGTCTGAGCTCCGCGGCTCGTATTTTAAATATGGCCCCAACCAAGAAAGTGGAACGAACTCCTCACGAGATGTGGTTTGGTAAACCTCCATGTCTATCATACTTAAAGGTATGGGGATGTGAAGCTTATCCTAAGCGTTACGTCCCTAATAAGTTGAATGCTCGATCCACAAAGTGTATCTTCATAGGATATCCCAAGGATGATATGGGATACTATTTCTATGATCCATCCGAGCAGAATGTATTTATTGCTCGGAAGGCGGAATTCCTTGAAACTAAGTTCCTAATGGAAGGAAATAGTGAAAGGAAGATAGATCTTGAAGAGGTTCAAGATCAAGTAGATGATACACAATTGGTTGACACTAGCACTCAACATGAAAATGTTGATAGTGATCAAATGGATGATCAAAATACACAAGACATTCGTAGATCTGGTAGGATTAGCAATCCTCCTGAGAGATATGGGTTTCTCATAGATGGTTGCTATACGGTTGATTTGGATGAACCAACAAACTACCAAGATGCTTTATCAAGGATTGATAAAGATAAATGGCAGGAAGCCATGAACGCCGAGATGCAATCCATGTATGAAAACCAAGTGTGGGAACTTGTTGAGCAACCTCCTAGCTCTAAGCTAGTTGATTGCAAATGGCTTTTCAAAATGAAAACCGACATACATGGAAACTTGGATACATATAAAGCTAGACTTGTTGCAAAAGGTTTCACTCAAACTCAAGGGGTTGATTATGATGAAACTTTTTCGCCTGTGGCAATGCTAAAGTCTATTAGGATATTATTTGCCATTGCTGCTCACTACGACTATGAAATATGGCAAATGGATGTCAAAACCGCTTTCCTAAATGGATATCTTATGGAAGATGTCTATATGGTCCAGCCTGAAGGTTTTGTTGATCCAAAATATCCTAAAAGTGTATGCAAGTTAAAGAAGTCAATCTACGGATTGAAACAAGCATCTAGAATGTGGAATCATCGTTTTAATGAGGAAGCCGAGAAATTTGGCTTCATTAAAAATGGTGATGAAGCTTGTGTATATAAGAAAGCTAGTGGGAGCACTATCACGTTCCTTGTACTATATGTGGATGATATATTATTATTTGGGAATGATATTACCACAATGCAAGGAGTCAAAACTTGGCTAAAGAGTTGCTTCTCCATTAAGGATCTTGGAGATGCACAATACATATTGGGGATAGGGATCTATAGGAATAGATCCAAGAGATTGATAGGTTTAAGTCAAAGTACATACATTGATAAAATCTTGAAAAGGTTCAAGATGGAAAACTCTAAGAGAGGTTTGGTACCTATTCAAAAAGGAACCGTTCTCAGTTCATCTCAGTGTCCTACCACGAAAGATGAACAAGAGAGAATGAAGAAAGTCCCATACGCATCTGCTGTTGGGTCTATCATGTATGCAATGATATGTACTAGACCGGATGTGTCATGCGCTCTAAGCTTGACAAGTAGATACCAGAATAACCCAGGAAATAGTCATTGGATTGCTGTTAAAAGTATATTGAAATACCTTAGGAGGACTAAGGATATGTTTCTAATATATGGGTCTGGTGAGGAGGAACTCGCTGTAAAAGGTTACGTGGACGCGAGTTTCCAAACTGATCGAGATGACTCTCGATCACAATCCGGTTATGTCTTCATGTTAAATGGTGGTGCGGTCTCTTGGAAGAGTTCGAAACAGGAAGTTGTTGCGTTATCCACTACAGAGTCGGAGTACATTGCCGCCTCACTGGCAGCTCAGGAAGCTGCATGGATGAAGAAATTCATCGACGACTTAGGAGTGGTCCCTTCCATTCAGGACCCTCTTGAGATCTTTTGTGACAATGAGGGTGCGATTGCTCAAATCAAGGAACCTCGTGCTCATCAAAAGACTCGTCACATTGAGCGGAGATTCAACTACATAAGGGATGAAGTTGAAAAAGGAAAGATATGTATTCGCAAAGTTCATACAGATCATAATGTTGCGGATCCACTCACGAAGCTTTTACATGGGCCAAAACATGAGGGACATGTTTGTGCATTAGGGCTTCGATATTCTAGTGATTGGATATGATCTATTTTATGTATTGTACCGGAACGAAATTATTCAAACTCATTAATATAACTATGGTGTTAATTTATTTGAGTTATGTTCCTATTTTGCATATTTCATCCATGAATAAGCAACTATTCTAAATTTCCGTAGTCGATCACATTTGTGGGAACAAGTGTGAGGTTTGGACTATTATGAACTCGGATTGGTATACATTCATAGGTTGAATATGGGGCAAGGTTGCAACCAAGGTTCATAGATATTTGTGGGAAACAAATATTGGAAGACCCGCTCTCAAGAATTACTGTATAGAGCCTTTGTGGTTGATCACATGTAATCTTGAGTAAAGGCGAATATCATTGTATCCTCTGACCTGAGATACATATTGGGTTCGGATATTCACCAAGTACTATGCCTTGATTCTTTCCTTCGCTATTCTGAAACATGGTAGTACATAAGGAAGAACTCAGGTATATTACAAAGTGTATATCTAGGACGTATGTAGTCAAGATGGAATTTGTCCCTCTTATTCGTTGAGAGTCAGATGTCTAAGGCCTGAAAAGTTAAATCTATAAGAGAGTGATCACTCTGTATCTCTTGGATTTAACATGACATCTAGGATAAAAGGAAATAATGAAAGATTCACCTAATCATATTCGAGATGGGAACTCGAAAGGGATGATGTTATTGAATGGCACAAAGTCATAACATATTAGGGGTGATGGACGGTGTGTTAGGCTGTATCCATCACTTGCATTAATTTCTTGTGTTTCTCGTGCAAGTGGGAGATTGAAGGTACTTCGTATGCCCGAGAGACATATTAAATTAATGTGGCTAACGTGTTATGATCCAAGTCGGGTCATACCCAATAACAAGCTTACCGACACCTTATACGTATTTGATCTTAACGAATGGATCATTAAACAAATACGCGACACTTGGATTTCAGAAAATCGGGCTTCTGAAATATAATCACTTGAGATAAATTATTTGGATAATTTATATATATATATATATATATAATTATTTATAGGTTTAAATAATTATGTTGTGTTATATTTTATAAAAGGATTATAAAATAATGTGAAAGTATCAAATAAAACCATGGGATTTTATACATAAATTACAAGTTTTATAAAGAAATTCATGGTTTTATAAAAACCCCTTATATGGCCGAAATTTATAAGGAAAAATGGGACAAGCATGCTCTTGTTTTGTGGTCTTCAAGGCTACACAAGTTCTCATGCTCATGCTTAATGTTTTGACCAAGGTTTTGATTCATTTCACAAAAAATAATACATCATCTTACAAGTGAAATAACCTTCTCCTTTGGTCAGCTGCTGGTCGACTTTTCTGCAGAAAAAGGAGAGGTTTCAAGCTCATTAAACTAGCTTAATTCAAGTGAAATTAAAATCCTAACCAAAGATATAGGTGTTGGGGTTATTGCTTGGGGTATGCAACACTTGAGGCTTCAAGTTAGAAGCTTTTTCAAGTCATCATCTTCATAAACTTCCTGCTCATTTTGGACAGCTGCTGTTCGGTTTTTGGAAGCCTAATAAGGTGGTCTTAAAGCTTGGTTAATTAGCTTATTAAAGTTCTAAGGCGTAGCCAAGTGAAAGGGTAGTGTTGGTGCATTATTTCTTCTTCATTGCTCATCAAATTCAGCCCTTAAACTTAGTTTAAGGAGGTATAATAAACTCTTTCCTTCTCTTTAATTTGTAAGTATATTTAGCAACTTGATCCATGTGGGACTTAACTTTAAATTGGTTTAAAGATAACAAGTAAAATTTGAAAGTTTCACGCTTCCGTTCATAATGATTCTTAAAAGGTTTTAAGTATTATCAAACTTGTTAATTCCCAACAGACATGGCATCGAACGCCCGAACTTAAATCCATATCATATATTGACCCGATGTGGTATCGACCGCCCGAACTTAAACCCACATCGAATCTCGTACAAGTAAATATATTATATACACACATGTATAATCATTCCACTCACCTTGGGATGCCCGCATAAGTCTTACATGTAAGTCATCTCCAAACGCAACCGAGCAAGCTTTTACCTATAATACGCATATAGATATACACACAATCAACATACATTATCTACGAGAGAATTCGACTTCAACACCCTTAACCGAGGGTTTATACCTACATCCACAATCTGCCCATTCAGACACCTAAAGTGGACTTCATCAATTACCACTACGGGTGGTAATTCTGACCCATTCAACAAGTACAATTTAACCTAAATTATACTTGACGCCATTTAAACCAATCTAGGTCTTAACAAAATTTCTTATCAACCAATTAATCCAAAATTAAAGTCATTACTAAATTTGACCCATCTAAGTCAACCCATTTTGACATAAGTCCCAAAAATATCTTTAATCACTAACGGCTAGTGATTAACTTTCCAAAATACCATTTAACACATGAATTAAACATTTACATTCTTGATTCATTAAATCTTGACCTCATAACTTTGTTTGACACTAAATAAAGGTTAACACCCATTTTGTCATACAAACATGTTCTTATGAACATCTAAACACTAACACATTTACAATCTAGTGGTTAAACACCCAAACCATGACCAAATTCATCATCAAATCCTAAACCACCAATAACGGATCAAAACCCATCTACTAACCACAACAAACCCATTTCGCAACCATTAAAGGGTTCCTAACAAAATCAAGCTCAAACCCTAATATGAATATCAAAATCAAATAATGGATTTCGGAGTTAGAACTTACCAACACCATCACAACGTAGCTAAGGATGAGATGAACAAATTTTACTCTCGCGACTTGACCCGTTTCACCCTTCTTCTTCCACAAATGGAGCTCTCTCTCACTAAAAACACTTCCTCTCTCTAGGGTTTGAAGATGAGAGTGTTGGTGGGTGAAATGTGATTCACAAATGAGATTGGATTAGTTTTAGAGGCTCCAAACCGACCCCCAAGTGATAAGACACAAATACCCCTTTTAAATTCATTAAAATCCCAACAGTTGGCCTGTCAGGCCATTTGGACGGCGTCCAAAATGGCTGGACGGCATCCAACCTTTCACTGGTGGACGGCGTCCCAAAATCTGGACGGAGTCCCACTAAACTGAGTCTAAAATTGAACTTGTTTTGATCGTAACTTTCAAACCGTAGCTCCGTTTTTGATGAATCAAATATAGTTGGAAACGTAATGAGATTTACTATCCAATGGTAAGTGTTTAGAACATCAACTTCAACTTTATTTGGGATCCAAATATACACTTACAAGCCTCATAATTCGAATGACGTCCAAAATAACGTGTAACTGAAAAACGGGTGTTAAATATGATGAGTTGTCGGAAGAAACAATGATTCTGACTGCAATTGAGAAAGAAGATGGTAGCATACAGTTCGACAATGTGAGGATCTTGGATCCTATGTAGCTAAGAAACTTATCGTGATTTGATGTGGAGACTCTTCACCGCCATCACATTACATTTAGAGATGACAGAAAGGAGGAAGCTATGAGATATCAACATGTTATTGATGTTTATTATGCCTACCTCAACAAAGAAAGTGATGCTCAAAGCTCAAACCAAGTTCAAGCCAGTTGATCCGTGTCTGATACTGTTTTGCTAGTTTGTTTTTAGTTTTTGATGTTTGTTTATGCGAGAGAGAGAATATGGATCTGTAATAACTTTACTAAACTGTTTGTGTTTATGAACTTGCATGGTTTATGGAAATTTACTTAATTGTAATAGATGTTCTAGGTCCTAGGGGGAGTTGTTGATGCATTTTATGCAAGTCCCTGGACATCTACCCACGTCCATTGCAGGTACAATAGTTTACAGGCCACCATGATCGCTCGTTATTTTCCTATCCATGTTTGTATGTGGTTACAAGAACTGCAGAAAAAAGATTTGGATGTTTGACTATGTTAGACTTAGTCAGACGTACGAGTGAAGCCTCACTCGTACGCCTGACAGGCTCATACGCACGGTTGATGCTGAGCTAAGTCACAATTATAACCTAAATGAGAAGACACGAGTGAGTGATTACCCGTACGGCTGATGAAGCCAACTCGTACATGTGATGGATGACTCGTACGAGTGAGTCAACAGCAAGGGTATATAAAGTCTTATGTTTTTCATTTTAGGTTAAGCCTCTCATTTGTTACACACACTCAGATCTGGTGAGCTCCTCCGATTCTCTCTCAGCCCAAATCAACCAGGTGGTGAATAATAGCTCTAGGTGTTGATCTAATCACGCTTGATTTAGTTGTGGTTTGACTAAATTAATCCTAAAAAGCTTAACCTATTCACTAGAGGGTTTGATTCACTTATTCCGCCATTGTGTGAGTTAAATCTGTTGATTTCTAAGTTCCTAGTCATGTTTCATCACATGTTGACATTAATTACTTGAACACTATAATGCAGTGACTTTTGAGATCACGCTGAGTTCATTAATCCTCGATTCTTTCATCACGTATGATTGTGCATTTTTATTAGGTTGTCAATGCATTACGCGTAACTTTCCGTTATCTCTTTCCATGTACTTCATTCAAATTGAACAGGATGGTTCTCACAGCATTTTGAATAACCCTGTCAGCCTTTGGCTTCTATCAGTGTGTTGAAAATCTTCAATCTAGTTGGAACGGCAGATCTTAGAGTATATTGGATTATTCGAATAGGCGCATTATTTACTGCAGGGATTGGTCTACAGTTAAAGCAGACTTGCCTGATGAGCAGTCGTCACACGAAATAAACCTCAAGGCCCTTAACTTCTTTATGTTCAAGTTGACATAGAAAACGGAATCGAAAGTTAAACTTTCATATATATATTATTTAGAGTATATCTAGGTAAGTATCTTTCCAACTTACAGTCTTAATAATAAGTATATATCTAGGTAAGTATCTTGATAGTTCAGTGTGAATGTCGTGATTAAACAATTCAAGCTGCGCAGGGGCGTCACACTAAGAATGATCTGAGTTCTTTATGAGCACATCATGAATCAACATTCTTCATATTTCAAGACTTTTCCATCTTGATACGCCAATTATTTTTGACTTTGATTTTCTTTTGATATTTCATTTTTAGCATATCACAGTGTTTTGTTATATTGATTTTGAATGCCATCATGAATGGATTTTCCATTGTTATGCATAAACTCATGTTTCTTTGTTGTGTGCTCAGATCACTCAAAGGTGTTCTCCCTTAAATGCTTGAACAGTCTTTAATAAGGAATTATACTTTTCAACATTAAGCGAGAAGGGACACTTACTTTCAACATAAACTAATTTTCTCTGATATTTTCGGGGTTTAGTTTCGATTATAAAGTCTTAGGCCCGTGACAACGTGGTATGCACCAGCCAAACAGATAATCCTTAACATAAAAACCACCCCAACCTTTTCTAGTGATTATCAATTATGATAGGGGATACCCTCAACCAACTGTTGAGTTCCTCAACAATTATCATTAGATACAGTTTCGGAGATAATTAGGTGACTACCTTCAAACGCTACAGATCGTTCATGACTTCTGAATCTTAGATGATCATTATTCTTATTATGATTGTCTAATGCCAAGAATTCATAAGTCACATCTATCAGTACATTACACAACAGATAAACATAAACATTCAAATCAGTCCTTACTAATCAAATATATCAACTCTCAGTACAGTAATTTCTTCATCTCCAACATATTAATCAAAACAAGCTCATTTTCAGAATTTTTCAACTTTTTAGGGTTTTCTGGTGGGGTATTTTACACTTTTTAGGTATTTTCTGTTGAAACATATACTACCCCTAAAATACTAAAACATAAAATCTTTTTGTCTTTTAGCATTTTAACAAAAGAAACAGAAAATAACTACAGACTATCATGCAAACATGAGATAAATCATGCAGAGAAATGCCGACAGAAAGCAAAAATATGCAATACAGATAATAATAAACTAAAATCTATATGTCATGCATCCTACATGCACAGTCTAAAAGTTTGATTAACCCTCACAAACAACATCTGAAATCACTTTTGAAAGGACCCGTTCATATACATTATAAACGATTCACAATAGTTGATTACATCGCGAGGTATTTGACCTATATATGATACAATTTACAAACATTGCATTTGTTTTTAAAAGACAAACTTTCTTTACAACAAAAATTGATGGTATGCACACCATTTCATAATACATCCAACTATAATTGACTTAATAATAATCTTGATGAACTCAATGACTTGAATGCAACGTCTTTCAAAATATGCCATGAATGACTCCAAGTAATATCTTTAAAATGAGCTAATGCACAGCGGAAGATTTCTTTAATACCTGAGAATAAACATGCTTTAAAGTGTCAACCAAAAGGTTGGTGAGTTCATAGGTTTATCATAACAATCATTTCAATATATTAACAGACCACAAGATTTTCGTTTATAAATATATGTACACTCGCAAGTGTATAAAATTATTCTATAAGTTGTAGGCACCCGGTAACAAGCCTTAACGTTCATGTTTTACCCTCTGAAGTACACCAGATCAGGTGTGTTTAAAATAACCTCGAAGTACTAAAGCATCCCATAGTCAGGATGGGGTTTGTCAGGCCCAATAGATCTATCTTTAGGATTCGCGCCTACCGTACATAGACAAGTAGTTTAATGTTACCAAGCTAAGGGTATATTTCTGGTTTAAACCCACATAGAATTAGTTTTAGTACTTGTGCCTATTTCGTAAAACATTTATAAAAACAGCGCATGTATTCTCAGTCCCAAAAATATATATAAAAGGGAGCAAATGAAACTCACAATACTGTATTTTGTAGTAAAAATACATATGATGTCATTGAACAAGTGCAATGTTGGCCTTGGATTCAAATATTGAGATTCAATATTGCAGGAAAAGTACGTAGACGCAACAAAGATGATAAACACTAGTTTGACTCACGAGCAATACTCTCGATCAATACCCATAACCTCCATAGCTATAACCCATAATTTCCTTATCTTTATCCCGTTTGAAAACTTGTTTTGAAATCGTCTGAGTATAACTCCGTCGTAGTATTTTATGTATACTAATAATATCATGAAATAATACAAAGAAAATATATATATGTAATTCGATTGAGAGAGTTTAGAGAAATATATTTTCAAGTTTCTATGAAATAATGAAACCTATTCAATTCTATTTATAATAGATTTTTGAATTATTAAAGTATGAATTATTAAAGTGAATTATTAAAGTGAATTATTAAAGTATGAATTATTAAAGTGAATTATTAAAGTGAATTATTAAAGTATGAATTATTAAAGTGAATTATTAAAGTGAATTATTAAAGTGAATTATTAAAGTATGAATTATTAAAGTGAATTATTAAAGTATGAATTATTAAAGTGAATTATTAAAGTATGAATTATTAAAGTTAAAGTAAAGTAAAAGTAAAAGTAAAGTAAAGGTAAAGTTAAAGTATAGTAAAAGTATAAAACTATATACGTATAATACGCGTATAAATATATATAATATTAATTTAAATCGTTATATATATTTAATAAAATAAAATATAAATATCGTTATCTTTATCATATTGGTTAAGTAATGAGTTGTCAAAAGTGGTTCTAGATATTTATAAAAGATATATACATTTTAATAATAAAGTTCTTTTTAAACTGAAAACGTTTTTTGTACTTTTGAAACTAAATCAAATAAATATGATAATTTTGTTTTCCAAAACTAAATATAGTTAAGAATCATTTTGTTAAAAGGTTAAAATAATAGAAATCGTTATATCATAAAACATTTTAGAAAAGTAGAATTATATATATTCATAATAGGTTTCAAGTTTTTAAATTACAGTCTGTTGGTGAAGCATGGGATAAAGTCCAAAGGTTTAATAAATGTATGAAATTATCTTAATGAAAAATGTCGAGTTACTTAACTTGTCGATATCCAACATCTAAGTTATTTACACTCCACGTTCTTACTTATAGATCACTTTACCATTTTCTGAATATTGTCAAAAAGAATAGATTTCTTAAATCACAATGGACCTCATAACATTGGCCCGTAATCATATCATAATGTATCTGATAATTCAATCATTTGATATTATCTCTTAATTCTGTCGATAAATATATCGAAACAAATATGTTCATGTAAAGTATCATATATCTAATACTTTGTTAATGTTTTCAGTTAATATTATATATTATATATACATATCTATATACACATAATTGTTCGTGAATCGTCGAACACGGTCAAAGGGTAATTGATTACATGAATGTAGTTCCAAACTTTTTGAGATTCAACATTACAAATTCTGCTTATCGTGTCGGAAACATATAAAGGTTAAGTTTAAATTTGGTCAGAAATTTCCGGGTCGTCACAGTACCTACCCGTTAGAGAAATTTCGTCCCGAAATTTGATCGAGGTCATCATGGCTAACCATAAAAATGTTTTCATGACGGATATGTGTTGATAGATAAGATTTTATTACCATAGAGTAATATGGATAAAATGATCCAATTACTCGAAGCGTATGAGTGAAGCTATCACAAAATAGTGGAATGAGGAAAATAAGTTTCGTCATAATTTTTGACGTATTCATGGTTGAATTCCGGAATTCAAGGGATTCAAAAAAAAAAAAAAATCTTGGAAATCTATAAGATCTGTTTCTTCGAGATTTAAGGAAATTAGGATCTCTTTAATTAAATGCGATGATCTGTCCCGATTACTACGTCTGATATTTCCCTTATATATTTACCTTTTCCATTCCATTAGTTTTTAGCACCTCTATACTCAATTCCAATTTCAAAAGATTGAGAAAATGCTTAATCCATTTCTAATCCTTGTCCTTATCCTTACTATAGCAACAATCATTCTCCTTTTCCAACTTCCACCGGAGGAATCTATTTTCTTCTACTTCGCCCTTGGGGTTATAGTGTTTTTAATTCTCCCGTGTCTTTATGTTGCGATAAACATTGATATACACGGTTTGTAATTTATGTGTTATTTTTGGACTTTATATTCTCCCTTACATTTCGGAGTTTCATACTTTTGTTGTCTCTTCTCGGCTTTAAGTCAAGCGAATAATGGTCCAGAATTAGTAGGTATGAAGTTTTGGATGAACATAGTTAATGTTCTAAGAAGGAAATCGTAATGGTACGATCTTGATTTGGCAAATTACCAGAATATCCAGAAAGATAGAACTATCAAGAAGATATGTTCTTAATATGTTTGGAGATTTGGTAGAATGTAAGAGTCGTGTAAATGGCACATGATGACGGTATGTTATGTGAATCATCACGTTCCATTAGAAACTCAGCATGACTTACTGTAATATAATCACGGTGATCAAGTGTCATTATATTATACTAGTTCATGCTTCAGTTCCCAACACTACTTCAAAAATATTCCTATTTTAAATTCGAAAGTTTCAGAATTTAGAAACTAAAATAGTTTCTTTTATGATGTAATACAGACATCACGAAGAGGTAAATGATTTCAGATAAGAATAATTATGGAAATATCTTCAGAAATATGGAGGATATTTATAATGAAAGATACGATGATATCTTAAAATTTCTAATATCAGAGGATGATGAAGAATATTGTCCGTAAGGGTTTAGAGTCAGGAGCAAGTTATTCAATAATGACTTCAGCAGACACGGAATCATTTGGATTCTTTAAAGGTAGATTTCGTCCTTGTGATTTATCCACAGCCTTCTTCATGGTTTGCTCAATCCGTATTTTTCAGTACCAAATATTCTCTTTTTCTGAGCTTTGCCAACACACTACTCTTTATCATCAAACTTTTTACTGTTAAGGTCATTTATAGTTTTTGCTGCTTCATCAGTATTTCGAGAACTAGTTCGCAGTTTAGGGTGTTTTTCAGAAACTTCACATTCAAAGTATATAAGTCCAGAAGATAGACACATATAATTGTTGGCGTAGACATGCTGCGAGATTTCAAAATACTGATTGCTAATTTTTGATGATTCATATGGCAATTCTCGTTACAAGATGCAGATGAGTAAATGATGGGATTTTGATAAATATAAAGATTTTTCGGAAAGTCAAAGATCAATGAAGTTGTTAATAAGTTTACTGCTAATGTGGCGAGATATTAAAGGTTCCCCGGTAATAATGATGAAGGGGTAATCATTATAATAAGGCTTATTTGAATGAACAATTGAAGTTGGTTTACTGGAGCTGTGACAAAATCGTCTATTTTTAGAAGGGATTGAAAAGTTATTTTAGCTAGTAAATGCCAAAAGGTCTGACATGGATACATGTTAAATTATGACTTTGGTTTCAAGAGTTTTTCAGGTACGTAACTGTGGATAACATGTGGTTGGATCATCATCTCGATTGTTCATTATTTGAAGTGTCTTCGGGTATTTCGAAGGGCTTGAACACAGATTATAATCGTTAATATACATACGATGTTCTAACACAGTTTTGAAGTTAAAGTATAGCTTTGAAAGATGTAAGAATCTAAGAGTGATGATATCGTTTATAACTTGAATTGAATTCGGTGATTTCAAAATCAGAATATGTAATTAGATTTTTGAATGAGTATGGTTGTTTTGATTTCTATAAAAGAATGTATATTGTTGTGAAAGTAGGGAGTATAATGAATGATTTGCTGAATCAGATTCGAAGAATGCAACATATTAATTGTGAATTTATATATCTCTCGGGTATTATTTACCCGTTAAAAAAATGTCACAATTAATATTTTGTACAAAAGAATTTTATTACAGTCTTTATAGAAATATATGTGTATATTTCTTCAGATGTAATATAGATTTAATGAGTTAATATTAAATTAAACTCACTTGATTTATGGTTAAGGCTAGGATAGATAATTTCTAAACTTTAGAAATTACATAATCGTCGTAGAATGTTTTCCCAATGAAGTTATGAATCGATACTTCATCGTTGTGGTATTCCTTAGTATCTACAGGGCGTATGACGTCGATGCTCATGGGACAGATTGTGAAGTTGAGGTTTGCGATGCGGTTGTTGTTTGTGGTGGTAATGGTACTGTTGGTGTTGCTAATGGTGGTACTGTTTATGCTGCTGGTGCTGCTGCTGGTGTTTGTAACCTTTGCACCATATTCTCCAAAGCCACTACCCGAGCGCGAAGCTATTTGACTTCTTCTATTACACCGGGGTGATTGTCGGTTCGGACGAGCGGATAAATAAAATCTAGAATTTGGTGTAGTATGTAATCGTGACGAGATACTCTAGAAATAAGAGAGAAAATGGTGTTTCGGATAGGTTCGCCGGTAAGTGCTTCAGGTTCTTCACCATGAGGGAAATGTGGTGGATGGAAGGGATCACCTTCTTCTTGTCTCCAATGATTAAGGAGGCTACGAACCCATCCCCAATTCATCCAGAATAGATGATGACTAATTGGTTGATCCATTCCGGTCACACTGCTTTCGGAACTTGAGTGGGATTCCATTTCGGAATCCGAGGGACTTGAACTAATGACGAATTCCATTTCGTACGATTGAATAAAGAATTTTTCGATATGAAATGATTTTCCGGCTATCGGGTGGTATTCTAATTATATGGAGCAAAAGGTTTCGTAGATTACGGAGGAATTTACGGAATATGTCAGGCAAAGTTTACAGTAACAGATACGCTAAGATATGAATTAGCAGATACGCTAAGATATGAATTTTGTCTATACACTATTCATGCAATCAATGCAATAAGATGTGTCTAGACTAAGAATGATAAGCAGGTAATTTCCGACAAGAATGATGAGCAAAACTTTTGAAATGCAGACACGGTCGAAGTCCAGACTCACTAATGCATCCTAACGACTATCAGTTAGACACACTAATGCAGACCTGATTCGCTAAGACCACCGCTCTGATACCAACTGAAAGGACCCGTTCATATACATTATAAACGATTCACAATAGTTGATTACATCGCGAGGTATTTGACCTATATATGATACAATTTACAAACATTGCATTTGTTTTTAAAAGACAAACTTTCTTTACAACGAAAATTGATGGTATGCACACCATTTCATAATACATCCAACTATAATTGACTTAATAATAATCTTGATGAACTCAATGACTTGAATGCAACGTCTTTCAAAATATGCCATGAATGACTCCAAGTAATATCCTTAAAATGAGCTAATGCACAGCGGAAGATTTCTTTAATACCTGAGAATAAACATGCTTTAAAGTGTCAACCAAAAGGTTGGTGAGTTCATAGGTTTATCATAACAATCATTTCAATATATTAACAGACCACAAGATTTTCGTTTATAAATATATGTACACTCGCAAGTGTATAAAATTTTTCTATAAGTTGTAGGCACCCGGTAACAAGCCTTAACGTTCATGTTTTACCCTCTGAAATACACCAGATCAGGTGTGTTTAAAATAACCTCGAAGTACTAAAGCATCCCATAGTCAGGATGGGGTTTGCCAGGCCCAATAGATCTATCTTTAGGATTCGCGCCTACCGTACATAGACAAGTAGTTTAATGTTACCAAGCTAAGGGTATATTTCTGGTTTAAACCCACATAGAATTAGTTTTAGTACTTGTGCCTATTTCGTAAAACATTTATAAAAACAGCGCATGTATTCTCAGTCCAAAAAATATATATAAAAGGGAGCAAATGAAACTCACAATACTGTATTTTGTAGTAAAAATACATATGACGTCATTGAACAAGTGCAATGTTGGCCTTGGATTCATGAACGTATCAATATTGAGATTCAATATTGCAGGAAAAGTACGTAGACGCAACAAAGATGATAAACACTAGTTTGACTCACGAGCAATACTCTCGATCAATACCCATAACCTCCATAGCTATAACCCATAATTTCCTTAGCTTTATCCCGTTTGAAAACTTGTTTTGAAATCGTCTGAGTATAACTCCGTCGTAGTATTTTATGTATACTAATAATATCTTGAAATAATACAAAGAAAATATATATATGTAATTCGATTGAGAGAGTTTAGAGAAATATATTTTCAAGTTTCTATGAAATAATGAAACCTATTCAATTCTATTTATAATAGATTTTTGAATTATTAAAGTTTGAATTATTAAAGTGAATTATTAAAGTGAATTATTAAAGTATGAATTATTAAAGTGAATTATTAAAGTGAATTATTAAAGTATGAATTATTAAAGTGAATTATTAAAGTGAATTATTAAAGTGAATTATTAAAGTATGAATTATTAAAGTGAATTATTAAAGTATGAATTATTAAAGTGAATTATTAAAGTATGAATTATTAAAGTTAAAGTAAAGTAAAAGTAAAAGTAAAGTAAAGGTAAAGTTAAAGTATAGTAAAAGTATAAAACTATATACGTATAATACGCGTATAAATATATATAATATTAATTTAAATCGTTATATATATTTAATAAAATAAAATATAAATATCGTTATCTTTATCATATTGGTTAAGTAATGAGTTGTCAAAAGTGGTTCTAGATATTTATAAAAGATATATACATTTTAATAATAAAGTTCTTTTTAAACTGAAAACGTTTTTTGTACTTTTGAAACTAAATCAAATAAATATGATAATTTTGTTTTCCAAAACTAAATATAGTTAAGAATCATTTTGTTAAAAGGTTAAAATAATAGAAATCGTTATATCATAAAACATTTTAGAAAAGTAGAATTATATATATTCATAATAGGTTTCAAGTTTTTAAATTACAGTCTGTTGGTGAAGCATGGGATAAAGTCCAAAGGTTTAATAAATGTATGAAATTATCTTAATGAAAAATGTCGAGTTACTTAACTTGTCGATATCCAACATCTAAGTTATTTACACTCCACGTTCTTACTTATAGATCACTTTACCATTTTCTGAATATTGTCAAAAAGAATAGATTTCTTAAATCACAATGGACCTCATAACATTGGCCCGTAATCATATCATAATGTATCTGATAATTCAATCATTTGATATTATCTCTTAATTCTGTCGATAAATATATCGAAACAAATATGTTCATGTAAAGTATCATATATCTAATACTTTGTTAATGTTTTCAGTTAATATTATATATTATATATACATATCTATATACACATAATTGTTCGTGAATCGTCGAACACGGTCAAAGGGTAATTGATTACATGAATGTAGTTCCAAACTTTTTGAGATTCAACATTACAAATTCTGCTTATCGTGTCGGAAACATATAAAGGTTAAGTTTAAATTTGGTCAGAAATTTCCGGGTCGTCACAACTTTGTCTCGATCAACAATGCCATTCATCTCTAAAAGTAGCAAGAACCTAGGTTTATCAAAAGCCTTAGTGAAATGATCAGCCATCTGGTCCTTAGTACCTATTCTCTTAACCTCAATTATCTTTTTCTCATGGCAATCCCTAAGAAAATGATATTTAACACCTATGTGTTTAGTCTTAGAATGTTGCACAGGATTCTTAGTAATTGCAATAGCAGCAGTATTATCAATATAAAAAGGAGATAAAGAGATTCTTAGTCCGTAATCGCGAAGTTGTTGTTAAATCCAAACAACTTGCGAATAGCAACTAGCAGCAGCGATATATTCAGCTTTACATGTGGAAAGCGTAACTGCAGTTTGTTTCTTGCACTGCCAGGTCACAGGCCTTTCACCTAAAAATTGACATCCTCTAGATGTAGATTTGTTGTTGATTTTGCAACTGCATAGTCTGAATCACTATATGCTACAAAATCAAACTTGTCTTCGTTCGAATACCAGATGCCGAGATTTGAAGAATGTAACAGATAACGAAGAATTCTTTTGACAGCTGTAAGTTGAAATGTATTCGGATTAACTTGATAACGAGCACACAGACCTGTTGCGAACATAATATCCGGCCTAGATGCAGTGAGATACATGAGCGATCCGATGATTGCTCGATAGTATGTAGGGTTAACAGGCTCCCCCTTACAGTCTAACAAAATACCATGATTCACAGCTAGCGGGGTTGACACAGGACGTTCTTGAGTCATACCAAAACATTCAAGTATATCATTTAAATACTTTGCTTGATGAAGAAAAATTCCATTATCAGTCTGTTTGACTTGCAAACCAAGAAAGTAGTGTAAGAGACCCAATTTGTTCATTTCAAATTCGTCCTTCATAACCTGCTCGAACTCATCGACGAGTTCCTGCTTAGTAGAACCGAAAATAATGTCGTCTACATAGATCTGGACCAAAATAATATCATCATCTTTAACCTTCGTGAACAGAGTACAATCTACCTTGCCCATTTGATAACCTTTTTCGATCAGATAACTTGACAAACGTCCATACCAAGCTCTTGGGGCTTGATGTAAAACATATAGGGCTCTTCGTAAATGATAAACTTTGTCAGGATGAAGATGATCTTCAGAACTCGGTGGTTGATTGACATATACTCTTTCATTCAGCTTGCCATAAAGAAATGCACTCTTGACATCCATTTGAAATACTTTGAACTTCATAAATGAAACAAAAGTCAAGAAAATGCAAATAGCTTCCAATCTGGCAACAGGAGCAAAAACTTTATCATAATCGAATTCAGGATCTTGCTGATAACCTTTAGCAACTAATCTTGCTTTGTTACGGATAACATTGCCATCTTCGTCAAATTTGCACTTCCAACCCCACTTGAGATCAATTACTTTAGCACCATGCGGCTTAGTAACTAGCTTCCAAATATCTAAACGATGGAATTGCTGAATTTCTTCTTGCATTGCCATGACCTAATCAACATGCTTCAAGGCTTCTTTTGTTGTCTTTGGCTCTATTCTAGAAATATGACATGAGTACTCGTAGTATGCAGCAGCAGCTGTCATGTGAGTATCAACTTTACCATCAAACTGAACTTGCCTTCTTGTTCTAACACATGCATTTGGATCTCCAATAATATTCTCTCTAGGATGATCAACTGTAGTTCTGGGAACTGGTTGTGCATGAACATGTATCTCATGATGTAGATTCGTAGTATCACCAATATCTTTATGATTATCAGAACTCTTACTTGAAATATCAGATCCACAGGTATCGTACACTGGATCAACGTCTTAATCTGAATCTTGAACTGGTTAATTGACAGTGGGTAATGGAGTTGGAGTTGGTGTAGATGCAGATACTTCTGGTTAATTTTGTAAATCATACAACATTTGTAACTCAACTTCATTCTCCGTCTGATCTGGATCAAGATTGAATGAGTCAATTAGCTCATCATATTTATAAATCCAAGGATGACTCTTAGAAGCACTCTTCGTATAATTCCTCTGGACATCAACTTCAGACCATTCTTCAACACATTTTGTCTTATTATTGACAACTCGCTTATTAGGAGAACTATACCCAAGAAATACTCCAGTAACCACTTTTAAATCAAACTTACTTCCTTGTTTTCTTTTCAAGATGGTACATAGTGCACCAAATGGTTCTAGATGCTTCAAAGATGGTTTTCTCCCATGCAATAGCTCATAACAAGTTTTACCCAGTCGTTTAACAGTTAGAACCCGATTCATTGTGTAACATGCATTCGCAACAGCTTCACTCCAAAAATGAACAGGTAACGATGAATCTGCTAGCATTGTTCTAGCTGTCTCTATCAATACCCTATTCTTTCTTTCAGCAACACCATTCATCTAAGGAGCGTATGCAGAACTGAACTGCATATTGATACCTTTTTCAACACAGAAACCTGCAAGATACTGATTCTTAAATTTTGTACCGTTGTCGTAACAAATCTTTCTTACCTTTAAATTGAAACCTATCTCTAATCGATTGATTAGCACTTTCAAGTTCTCAAACGTATCGAACTTCTCTTTCAAAAACATTACCCAAGAGAATCTTGAATAATCATCAGTTACAACCAGACAATA
Source organism: Rutidosis leptorrhynchoides (assembly GCF_046630445.1). Classification (NCBI taxonomy): domain Eukaryota; kingdom Viridiplantae; phylum Streptophyta; class Magnoliopsida; order Asterales; family Asteraceae; genus Rutidosis; species Rutidosis leptorrhynchoides. Next base: position 175,232,449 of record NC_092341.1, read on the forward strand.
CTTACTTCCATCAATGCTTTCAAAACGAATTGGACCGAAAAGATCCATATGTAACAATTCAAGTGGAGCAGAGATTGGATTATACTTCACCAGCTTATGAGCTTTCTTGCTCTACTTAACCTTCTTACACGGAACACATGTTCCTTGAATCTAAAAAGATCGAAGATCAACACCTTCTACAAGATTGTTGTGGACAAGGTGATTCATTTTTTGAAAACTTAAATGACCCATGCGTTTGTGCCAAGTAATAGAATCTTGTTCAGTTGCTTTAGAAACAAAAGCTTGATGATGTTCAGCAGTTGAAGTAACAACATTCATATCTAGCATATATAAATCAGCTTGACTTGGAGCCTTCATCAAAATCATTTCATGAGGAATCACAAACTCTGGCTTTGAAATGTAGCTGAATTCGTCATCAAATGCTACCTTGAAAGATTTTTCACAGATTTTTGAAACCGACAACAAATTGTTTGCAAGTTCTTGACAATATTTCACTTTGTCGAAACTAACTTTTTCATTCTTCAATAAACCTTGAGCAGAAATGTGACCTCCTTTATCTCCAGCAAATGCGACATAACCTCCCTTAATTGGGTGTACATCCAAAGAAGAGATAGATGTCCAGTCATATGTCTCGAAGTGCCGCTATCCACTATCCAGGTGTTGTTTGCAGGTACCCTGGTCCCCTGCACATCACATTAAGAAAATTAATTGATAATGGGAACCCACGCCTGGACGACAGTAGGTTGTCCATTAACACCCATAGCTTGAACTTCCATCCATTTCTCGTTTGAGTCCGGTGGAATCCATCATTAGAAACCGTAAACTTAGACAGTTTAGAAGTAGCAATATTGCTCTTCTGGTTTTTCACGTTTTGCTCATTTTCAGAGCGATTCACTCGTGGTCTGGTACGAGAAAAGTATTTTCGACGACTAGCTTTTTGAGAAGGCGATCGTGCCTTTGGTTCAAAAGCTCTACTATGATCACTTAATTTGGCAACTCTTGCCTCAGTATCCTATTTAGGAACCTTAATCTTCACAGGAGAAATTGTCCTATTGAAGTTCTTTCTCTTATACTCTCCATAGACAACATTTGTCGTATGATTTTTAACACGAACTTCATCATTAACAGGTGAACCTGTTTTATGAGAATAAGATGATCTGCGATCATCATATGTGAGGTTAATCTTCTGTCTGGGTGATCTATATCTTCTAGGACAATTAGCAGCAATATGTCCAAAAATAGAACAATTAAAACATTAACGAAACTCCCTATATCCTCTAAATTCATACACATTATTAGAGTTTGAAGATGACAGATCTTGTGTTCTTACTAATACATGAGAATCATTTGTTTTATTTCTTGGAACAGACTTAGGTGTAACAGGAGGAACCGGTCTGTTAGCAAATCTAGGATTTCTTAAAATTTTAACAGGACCTTTCGGTGTTCTAACTCTACTTGTCTTAGAGTTATCTCCTAACCCAGTTTTCCTATCTTCCTCATGATCTAGAGCACCTTCAGCAGTATCATCAGAAGTTGTATTCTTAGTTGAACTACATTTTTTATTCTTTTCAACATAATCTTCATAACTAGGAGGGATACAATCTTCTGGTCGACGGTTAACTTCGTTTGCATTAACAAATGTGTTCTGAAAAGGAGGAGATGCAGAACTATATCCAATACCCTTGTCCTTGGTGTCATTAAGTTCCACCATTAATGCATTCCATTGTGACGCACTTGCCCAACACTTCATTTTGATTGTCATTGCCTCTAAATCAACTTTAATGCATTCATTTTCTTTCTTTAGTTCATTAATTGTGTCAACATGTTTAATTAAAGCTTGATTTATGTTAAAGTTATAACATTTAAGATCGTGAAGTTGTTTTTTATAAACTTTGATTTGCTCTTTCAATTCATTTTCAACATTAGTGGTCACATGGTCTGCGTGCCATTTTTCTTTCATCTCCGCATATGCCTTTGTTAAATTATCTATTGTTACCTTAGATTCAGCGCATTTAACACATTCAATAACAGTAGATGGATCAGAAGATACCTGTTGAGCGTTATTTGATGAAGAAGTCTCAGCCATAAATGCAAAGTAATCTGTCTTCTTCCCATCATCGAGCTCATCTTCTGATTCTGACGAGTCTGTAAGGAACTCTGATGTATCAGCATCTTTACCCAAATGAATCTGTCCAAGTCTGTCCCAAATATCTTTGGCTTTAGTTAACCCGGAGACCTTCTCAAGATCACTTTTTGATAAGCAACTCCTTAGTAAGTCTACTGCTTGCTTGTTCAAAGCTTCAAAATCAGTTTGGTTAACTCCAGTAATATCAGTTTCATTTTCAACTTCTGAGTCTGACTTCTTGTCTGAATCATCATCTTCTGAGCTTTCACTCTCAAGATCTGAACCTTCACCCATAAGAACTAACATTTCTAACTCTTCGGCAATCATTTTACCCCATTTATCTAGTTCTTTATCAGCATCAACCAATGTTTCTTTACTTTAATCAGCTTCTAGACTTTCTTCAGACACTGAGGGATCACCATATTTATCCTTCCAACTGTTGAAGTAGTAGTCCTCTGACGATGTTGGTGAAACACTTCCAGATTCAGGTGTACTAGGTGTGACAACCCGGAAATTTCCAACCAAATTTAAACTTTAATCTTTATATGTTTCCGACACGATAAGCAATATTTGTTAAGTTAAATTTTAAGAATTTTAAACTATGTTCATACATTCATTCAACCTCGACCAAGTTCCAACGATTCACGAACCATTAAACGAATATGATTATATATGTATATGTGTATATATATTATAACTTGAAACGTAAACAAAATATTAGATTAAATACTTTATATGATTGTATCTGTTTCAAAATGTTTATCAATGGAATTAGAAGATAAGATTAAATGATTGAATTATCAGATATATTGAATTATGATTACAAGTCTCTGTTGAAAGGCCCACGTTGATTTGAGAAATCTTTCCATTTTAACAATATTCAGAAAATGGTAAAGTGATTTATAAATAAGAATAAATTGTCAATCATTGAGAACTAGACAAAGGATAGTGGAAGATTGAATCTCATAAAGACTCGATTGATCTATTTAGTTTCAAACGTACAAAAACGTTTTCAGTTTAAAAAGAACTTTATTATTAAAATGTATATAACTTTTATAAATATCTAGAACCACTTTTGACAACTCATTAAAATGTATATAACTTTATTTGACAACTCATTACTTTTATAAAGATAACGATATTTATATTTTATTTTATTAAATATATATAACGATTTAAATTAATATTATATATATTTATACGCGTATTATACGTACATAGTTTTATACTTTTACTATACTTAAACTTTACCTTTACTTTATTTTTACTTTACTTTAACTTTAATAATTCACTTTAATAATTCATACTTTAATAATTCACTTTAATAATTCATACTTTAATAATTCACTTTAATAATTAATACTTTAATAATTCACTTTAATAATTCATACTTTAATAATTCACTTTAATAATTCATACTTTAATAATTCACTTTAATAATTCATACTTTAATAATTCACTTTAATAATTCAAAAATCTATTATAAATAGAATTCAATAGGTTTCATTATTTCATAGAAACTTGAAAATATTTTTCTCTAAACTCTCTCAATCGATTTACATATATATATTTACTCCGTATTATTTCAAGATATTATTAGTATACATAAAATATTACGACGGAGTGCTGTCCGAGTGATTTCGAAATTGTTTTTCGAGTAGGATATGATTAAGGAAATTATGGGTTATAGCTATGGAGGTGATTGAGTATGGTTCATGGGTATGCTCGTGAGGTCAATATAGTGTTTATCATTTCCGTTGCGTCTACGTACCTTTCCTGCAATATTGAATCTCAATATTGATACGTGAGTACTCATAATTTAACTTTTACATACTAACAGTGTATCCCTGACTAGGGCTCGAGTATTTAGGATTATGCATGTTTGTACTTTTGATATTGCCCTTAGACAGGTTAGGTTGAATCTTGAATTAGTTACACTTGCGGTTGAGATAAGGTATAAGATATGCATGTCCTTGGAAAGCTAGCGAAAAATTAAGAACTTTTCCTTTAGATATCGAATGGTTTCGATGAACGGATTAGAAGTTATAATCAATTGAATTTTCGATATTTTTATTAAAATTGATTATTATTATCGTAGTTTTTATCGTCGTTCTAGTTTTATCTTATTATTATCATTATTATTATCTTTATCAATAAAAGGGATTTATCATTAAAAATTGTTATTTTTTTTTTATTATTACTATCGTTATTATCGTTAAAGTTATAATTAATATTATTATTATTATCCAATTATTATTATTATTATTATTATTATTATTATTATTATTATTATTATTATCATTATTAATATATATATCATTATTTAAAAATGGTTATTGTTATTGTTATTATTATTATTACTATATTATCATTAAGATAATTATTGGTATTATCATTAATAATGTTATAGTAACTATCATTATTAATATTAGTGTAATTAAAACAAATATTTGTAACACCTAATTATTTTGATTACTATTATTATCATTATTATGAACACGATATAAAAGATGATTAAAAGCTATTAAACGAAACGGTTAGGAAATAATGAGTAAGAGTATCATGATGAAATTAAAATATTATAAGATATTGATTTAGATAAAATTATCGTTCTTATTATTTTTATCATTACTATTATTATTAAAAGTACCGTTAGTATTAAAACTATCATTTTAACAAAAATTATCATTTTAATAGAAATGTCATTGTTACTATAAAATCTCATTATTATTATTATTTTAAATAGAATTATTATTTTAAAGATAATATTAAAATATATCGTAAATATTAAAGTTATCATAATTAGAATTATCGTTTTATTATAATGTCATCTTAGTAATTAAAAATATTGATATTTTTATAATAATAATTATTATTACAAAATAATACAACTTTTACTTACTATCATTATAGATATTATTTTATCAAATAAATATGTGATACAAACATATTTTACTACGTGTAATAACTTACTTTAATAATACCTATCATATTATCTTTATGATATTAAATTAACCCTATTAATTTTATTACTTAATATATATAAAAGTATATTTTATTATATAAATTTAATATAAAATTTTATTTATTAAAACATAAATTATATTATTTACTCTAATAAATCTTTTAAAAATATTTAAAAATATAAAACGACGATATTTAAACTATATATTAATCATGTATAGATTTTTGGAAATTATTTTGAGTCAAATTTACTTTTATTAACTTTTGCATATTAGTCTCGAGCATTAGGATTGTGGTACACTATGACTTGACCTAATTTGTTAGATAAATATTGACCAACACATAAATATATATAATTAATTTAGGTTCGTGAATCCGAGGCCAACCTTGCACTTGTTCAATGACGTTATATGTATTTTTACTACGAAATACAGTATGGTGAGTTTCATTTGCTCCCTTTTTACTCTTTACATTTTTGGGGCTGAGAATACATGCAAATGCTTTATTAACTATTTTACAATATTTATATGCGTGAGTTTCATTTGCCTTTTTACCCTTTATATTTTTGGGACTGAGAATACATGCGCTTTTATAAATGTTTGACGAAATAGACACAAGTAATTGAAACTACATTCTATGGTTGAATTATCGAAATCGAATATGCCCCTTTTTATTAAAGTCTGGTAATCTAAGAATTAGGGAACAGACACCCTAATTGATGCGAATCCTAAAGATAGATCTATTGGGCCTAACAAACCCCATCCAAAGTACCGGATGCTTTAGTACTTCGAAATTTATATCATGTCCGAAGGAGGATCCTGGAATGATAGGGGATATTCTTATATGTATCTAGTTAATGTCGGTTACCAGGTGTTCACCATATGAATGATTATTTTTATCTCTATGCATGGGACATATATTTATGAGAACTGGAAATGAAATTCTTGTGGTCTATTAAAATGATGAAAATAAATGATTATGATAAACTAATGAACTCACCAACCTTTTGGTTGACACTTTAAAGCATGTTTATTCTCAGGTGTTAAAGAAATCTTCCGCTGTACATTTGCTCATTTTAAAGATATTACTTGGAGTCTTTCATAGCATATTTTGAAGAACGTTGCATTCGAGTTATTGAGTTCATCAAAGATTATTGTTAAATCAATTTATAGTTGGATAGTGGATATTATGAAATGGTATGCATGCCGGTCAATTTTCGATGTAAAGAAAGTTTGTCTTTTAAAAACGAATGCAATGTTTGTAAAATGTATCATATAGAGGTCAAATACCTCGCAATGTAATCAACTATTGTGAATCGTTTATAATGTATATGAACGGGTCCTTTCAGTTGGTATCAGAGCGGTGGTCTTAGCGAACCAGGTCTGCATTAGTGTGTCTAACTGATAAGTCGATAGGATGCATTAGTGAGTCTGGACTTCGACCGTGTCTGCATGTCAAAAGTTTTGCTTATCATTTTGTGTCAAAAATTAACTACTTATCATCCTCAGGAAATTACCTGGTTATCATTTTTAGTCTAAGACACGTCTTGCTGCATTGATTGCATGAATAGTGTATAGACAAAAATTCATATCTTAGCATATCTACTAAATCATATCTTATTGTATGTGTTACTTTAAACTTTGCCTAACATATCCCGCAAAGTCCTCTGTAATCTACGAAATCTTTTGATCTATATATATATATATATATATATATATATATATATATATATATATATATATATATATATATATATATATATATATTCTATGCAATTAGAATACCATCCGTTAGCCAAAATCATTTCATATCGAAAAAAAAAATCCTTTATCCAATCGTACGAAATGGAATTCGTCATCAGTTCAAGTCACTCAGATTCCGAAATGGAATCCCATTCAAGCTCCGAAAGCAGTGTGACCGGAATAGATCAACCAATCAGTCATCACCTATTCTGGATGAATTGGGGATGGGTTCGTAGCCTCCTCAATCATTGGAGACAAGAAGAAGGTGATCCCTTCCATCCACCACATTGCCCTCTTGACGAAGAACCTGAAGCACTTACCGGAGAACCTGTCCGAAACACCATTTTTTCGCTCATTTCTAGAGTATCTCGTCATGATTATATATTACATCAAATTTTAGATTTTATTTAGCCGCTCGTCCGAACCGACAATCACCCCGGTGTAATAGAAGAAGTCAACGAGCTTCGCGCTCGGGTAGTGGCTTTGGAGAATATGGTGCAGAGATTACAAACACCAGCAGCAGCATCAGCAGCATAACCAGTACTACCATCATCAACGCCAACAGTACCATTACCACCTCCAACCACAACCGGTTCGTAAACCTCAACTTCACAATCTGTCCCACGAGCATCAATGTCATACGCACAATAGATACCAAGGAGTACCAACAACAATAACTGACGAAGTATTAATTCATAACTTCATTGGAGAAACATTCCGCGGCAATTATGTAATCTCTAAAGTCTTAGAGATTATCTAATCTAGCCCTAACCATAAATCAGTTAAGCCAACCAAAATGATAGAAGGAAGAGTAGAAACCCTGACAAAAATGGTGTGTGATTAACAAGCTAAACTTGCTTTACCAACAGCATCAACAGTACCGTCAGCGTTACTAGCATCGTCAGTACAGTCAACATCCGAATCAACAACACCAATAACATCACAAACTCCGTCAGTTTAAGAATCACTGTGGACATCATTACGAATCAATAACGTGTATATTGTATCAACGAGATATGAAAAATTAACTCATTCCCTCTGAAGAAATTATATGTATATTATATATATATGTATATGTATATATATATATATATATATATATATATATATATATATATATATATATATATATATATATATATATATATATATATATATATATATTTTGAAATAAATCTTTCCGTGCTAAGCTATTGTGTGTGAATCTTAACTACTCAGTTAATTCATATTACAAATATGCAATAATGTACGTCCTTCGGCCGCAACTTAACCAGCGTTAACTACAATCTCTATCGCAATTCAACAAATTCCAATTCATAATAAATCAAGTATATATTTGATTTTACACTTTCATCATCGATGTACCCGAAACTTTTCAAATAACATCATTCGTACTTTGCAAAATTTACAAGAATTCCACGAACCGAACATCATACATCAACAAATAACGAAGTATTGATTCATAATTTCAATGTCATTAAAGAAATACTGCGTAAAAATTATGTACTTTTTAAAGCCTTTAGGGATTATTCAATTCTAGTTTCAACCGTCAATCAAATGAGGTTAATTTAACATTAACTCATTAAATCTATGTTACATCTGAAGAAAATATACATATATATATATATATATATTTTCATAAAGACTGTAATAAAATTCTTTTGTACAAAATATTAATTGTGAAATTTTTTTTAACGGGTAGGTAATACCCGAGAGATATATAAATTCACAATTAATATGTTACATTCTTCGAATCTGATTCTGCAAATCATGCATTATACTCCCAACTTTCACAACAATATACATTCTTTTAAAGAAATCAAAACAACCATACTCATTCAAAATTTAATTACATATTCTGATTTTGAAAACTCAAAATTCAACTTGAGATATGACCAAAATCATCACTCTTAGATCCTTACATCTTTCACAAGCTATATTTTAACTTCAAAACTGTGTTAGAACATCAAATGTATGTTAACGATTACAATCTGTGTTCAAACCCTTCGAAAATTTCTGAAGACACTTTGAATGATGAGCAATCGAGATGATGATCCAACCACATGTTACCCACAGTTATGCACCCGAAAAACTCTTGAAACCAAAGTAAAAGTTTAAACAACATATCCGCGTCAGATTCTTTGGCATTTATTAGCAAAAATAACTTTGCGACTCCTATTCAAAGTAGCCAGTTTTGTCACAGCTCCATCAAGTCAACTTCGACTTTTCAATCTGACTAACCTTATTATAACCTTGAGATATACACCATCGTTACCAGGGAACCTTTTACATTCCACCACATTATTAGCAGATGTACCAACAACTTCATTACCCTTTGACTTTAGCCTCTCCAAAAAGTTATTATAATTATTCATTGAAACCCCATCATTTACTCATTCGCATCTTGTAATGAGAATTGACATACAAATCATTGGGAATTAGCAATCAGTATTTTGAAATCTCGCAGCATGTCTACGCCAACAGTTATATGTGTATATATAATGTCTATCTTCTGGACTTAATTTGAATGTGAAGTTTCTGAAAAACACTCCGAACTACGAATTGGTTCTCCGAAAATGGAAAAAATGCTGATGAAGCAGCAAAAACTATAAACAACTTTAAACGGTAAAAGCTGGATGATAATGATGAAGTGTTCTGGCAAAGCGCAGAAAAAGAGAAGTTTTGGAACTGGAAAACGGATTGAGCAAAGTAGGAAGGAGGCTGTGGACAAATTACAAAGACTGAACCTGACTTCAAAGGATCCAAATGATTCAGTACCTGCTGAAGTCATTAACGAATACCTTGCTCCTGACTCTAAACCCATGCGGACAATATTCTACATCATCCTCTGATATTAGAAATTCTAAAATATCATCATATCTTTCATTATAAATATCCTCCATATTTCTGAAGATATTTTCTTAATTTTTCTTATTTGAAATCATTTACCTCTTCGCACTATCTGTATTACATCATAAAAGAAACTATTTTAGTTTCTAAATTCTGAATCATTCAAGTTTAAAATAGGAATATTTTGAAGTAGTGTTGGGAACTGAAGCATGAATTAGTATAATATAATGACACTTGATCAATGTGATTATATTACAGTAAGTCATGCTGAGTTTCTAAATGGAACGTGATGATTCACAGATCATAACATCATCATGTGCCATGTTATACGATTCTTGTATTTTATTTAACCTCTAAAATATCAAGAAAATATTTCTTGATGATTCGGCCTTTTCCAAGGTATTCTAGTAATTTGACAAGTCAAGATCGTGCCATCACAATTTCCTTCCTAGAACATTAACAATGTTCATTCCGAAATTCATATCTGTGAATTCTGGACCATTACAAGCGGTGCTTAATCGCAAGAAGAAGAAACGAAAGGACAAAACTACGAAATAGAAATTGGGGTATAAATTGAAGCAAATAAAAGAGAGCATTAACTGTGAATGATAATGATTATAGAAGACAGAAGCAGAGACTTTGAAATATAAGGGAACATATAAAGCCCAACAACAAACCAGAAATTATAAACCATATATATCGATGCATATAGCAATATAAAGACACGGGAGAACTAGAAACACTATAAACCCAAGAGTATAGTAGAAGTAAATAGATTCTTCCAGCGATAGATGAAAAAGAAGAATGACCGATATGAAAGTTAGAAGTATATCGAGAATCAGAACTGGATGGAGCATATTGATGAATACTTTAAAATATGAGTTGAGGGGGAAAGAATAGAAGGTGATGAAACATGACTAGGAACTTAGAAATCAAAAGATTTAACTCACACAATGGCAGAATAAGTGAATCAAACCCTCTAGTGAATAATTTAAGTTTTTTTTTTTGGTTAATTTAGTCAAACCACAACTAAATCAAGTGTGATTAGATCAACACCTAGAGCTATTATTCACCACTTGGGTGATTTGGACTGAGAGAGAATCGGAGGAGCTCACTAGATCTGAGTGTGTGTAACAAATGAGAGGCTTAACCTAAAATGAAGAACATAAGACTTTATATACCCCTGCTGTTGACTCACCCATACGATTCATTCATCACACGTATGAGTTGGCTTCATCAGCCGTACGGGTGATCATTCACTCGTGTCTTCTCATTTAGGTTGTGATTGTGACTTAGCTTAGCATCAACCGTGCGTATGAGCCTGTCAGCCGTACTAGTGAGGCTTCACTCGTACGTCTGACTAAGTCTAACATAGTTAAACATCTAAATCTCGTTCCTGCAATTCCTGTAACCACATACAAACACGGATAGGATAATAACGAGCAATCATGGTGGCCTGTAAACTGTTGTACCTTCAATGGACGTGGGTAGATGTCTAGGGACTTGCATAAAATGCATCAACAGAAGGTGTGAGTTGTAAGGAAATGAAGGAGGTGAATTTATAAGAAAATCTCCGACAGAACAATTAAAATGGACGATCGCATTTAAAGCGGATCCTAATTCCCTTGATTACCGGAGAGTCAAATCTTATTAAGAAGATTTTCTTCAAATCCCTTGAAATCTGGGAATCAATCATATCTACGTCAAATGATAAGATGAATCTACACTTACTCATTTCACTCTTCTATGTTAGCTTCATTCGTACTCTTCATATAAATGGATTGTTTATCCAAATTATTCGCTGATGATAAAACTCTAATTTTCAGCCCGTATGCATCATGAAAACATACTTATTATCATTCATGACCTTTCCACTCAAATTTCGGGACGAAATTTCTTTAACGGGTAGGTACTGTGACAACCCGGAAATTTCCAACCAAATTTAAACTTTAATCTTTATATGTTTCCGACACGATAAGCAATATTTGTTAAGTTAAATTTTAAGAATTTTAAACTATGTTCATACATTCATTCAACCTCGACCAAGTTCCAACGATTCACGAACCATTAAACGAATATGATTATATATGTATATGTGTATATATATTATAACTTGAAACGTAAACAAAATATTAGATTAAATACTTTATATGATTGTATCTGTTTCAAAATGTTTATCAATGGAATTAGAAGATAAGATTAAATGATTGAATTATCAGATATATTGAATTATGATTACAAGTCTCTGTTGAAAGGCCCACGTTGATTTGAGAAATCTTTCCATTTTAACAATATTCAGAAAATGGTAAAGTGATTTATAAATAAGAACAAATTATCAATCATTGAGAACTAGACAAAGGATAGTGGAAGATTGAATCTCATAAAGACTCGATTGATCTATTTAGTTTCAAACGTACAAAAACGTTTTCAGTTTAAAAAGAACTTTATTATTAAAACGTATATAACTTTTATAAATATCTAGAACCACTTTTGACAACTCATTACTTAACTAGTATGATAAAGATAAAGATATTTATATTTTATTTTATTAAATATATATAACGATTTAAATTAATATTATATATATTTATACGCGTATTATACGTACATAGTTTTATACTTTTACTATACTTAAACTTTACCTTTACTTTATTTTAACTTTACTTTAACTTTAATAATTCACTTTAATAATTCATACTTTAATAATTCACTTTAATAATTCATACTTTAATAATTCACTTTAATAATTCATACTTTAATAATTCACTTTAATAATTCATACTTTAATAATTCACTTTAATAATTCATACTTTAATAATTCACTTTAATAATTCATACTTTAATAATTCACTTTAATAATTCAAAAATCTATTATAAATAGAATTCAATAGGTTTCATTAGGTTGAATCTTGAATTAGTTACACTTACGGTTGAGATAAGGTATAAGATATGCATGTCCTTGGAAAGCTAGCGAAAAATTAAGAACTTTTCCTTTAGATATCGAATGGTTTCGATGAACGGATTAGAAGTTATAATCAATTGAATTTTCGATATTTTTATTAAAATTGATTATTATTATCGTAGTTTTTATCGTCGTTCTAGTTTTATCTTATTATTATCATTATTATTATCTTTATCAATAAAAGGGATTTATCATTAAAAATTGTTATTTTTTTTTTATTATTACTATCGTTATTATCGTTAAAGTTATAATTAGTATTATTATTATTATCCAATTATTATTATTATTATTATTATTATTATTATTATTATTATTATTATTATTATTATTATTATCATTATTAATATATATATCATTATTTAAAAATGGTTATTATTATTGTTATTATTATTATTACTATATTATCATTAAGATAATTATTGGTATTATCGTTAATAATGTTATAGTAACTATCATTATTAATATTAGTGTAATTAAAACAAATATTTGTAACACCTAATTATTTTGATTACTATTATTATCATTATTATGAACACGATATAAAAGATGATTAAAAGCTATTAAACGAAACGGTTATGAAATAATGAGTAAGAGTATCATGATGAAATTAAAATATTTTAAGATATTGATTTAGATAAAATTATCGTTCTTATTATTTTTATCATTACTATTATTATTAAAAGTATCGTTAGTATTAAAACTATCATTTTAACAAAAATTATCATTTTAATAGAAATGTCATTGTTACTATAAAATATCATTATTATTATTATTTAAATAGAATTATTATTTTAAAGATAATATTAAAATATATCATAAATATTAAAGTTATCATAATTAGAATTATCGTTTTATTATAATGTCATCTTAGTAATTATAAATATTGATATTTTTATAATAATAATTATTATTACAAAATAATACAACTTTTACTTACTATCATTATAGATATTATTTTATCAAATAAATATGTAATACAAACATATTTTACTACGTGTAATAACTTACTTTAATAATACCTATCATATTATCTTTATGATATTAAATTAACCCTATTAATTTTATTACTTAATATATATAAAAGTATATTTTATTATATAAATTTAATATAAAATTTTATTTATTAATACATAAATTATATTATTTACTCTAATAAATCTTTTAAAAATATTTAAAAATATAAAACGACGATATTTAAACTATATATTAATCAAGTATAGATTTTTGGAAATTATTTTGAGTCAAATTTACTTTTATTGACTTTTGCATATTAGTCTCGAGCATTAGGATTGTGGTACACTATGACTTGACCTAATTTGTTAGATAAATATTGACCAACACATAAATATATATAATTAATTTAGGTTCGTGAATCCGAGACCAACCTTGCACTTGTTCAATGACGTTATATGTATTTTTACTACGAAATACAGTATGGTGAGTTTCATTTGCTCCCTTTTTACTCTTTACATTTTTGGGGCTGAGAATACATGCAAATGCTTTATTAACTGTTTTACAATATTTATATGCGTGAGTTTCATTTGCCTTTTTACCATTTATATTTTTGGGACTGAGAATACATGCGCTTTTATAAATGTTTGACGAAATAGACACAAGTAATTCAAACTACATTCTATGGTTAAATTATCGAAATCGAATATGCCCCTTTTTATTAAAGTCTGGTAATCTAAGAATTAGGGAACAGACACCCTAATTGACGTGAATCCTAAAGATAGATCTATTGGGCCTAACAAACCCCATCCAAAGTACCGGATGCTTTAGTACTTCGAAATTTATATCATGTCCGAAGGAGGATCCTGGAATGATAGGGGATATTCTTATATGTATCTAGTTAATGTCGGTTACCAGGTGTTCACCATATGAATGATTATTTTTGTCTCTATGCATGGGACATATATTTATGAGAACTGGAAATGAAATTCTTGTGGTCTATTAAAATGATGAAAATAAATGATTATGATAAACTAATGAACTCACCAACCTTTTGGTTGACACTTTAAAGCATGTTTATTCTCAGGTGTTAAAGAAATCTTTCGCTGTGCATTTGCTCATTTTAAAGATATTACTTGGAGTCTTTCATAGCATATTTTGAAGAACGTTGCATTCGAGTTATTGAGTTCATCAAAGATTATTGTTAAATCAATTTATAGTTGGATAGTGATATTATGAAATGGTATGCATGCCGGTCAATTTTCGATGTAAAGAAAGTTTGTCTTTTAAAAACGAATGCAATGTTTGTAAAATGTATCATATAGAGGTCAAATACCTCGCAATGTAATCAACTATTGTGAATCGTTTATAATGTATATGAACGGGTCCTTTCACTAGGGACTGAATCACGTGCCTTATTGAATTTTTCTTTAACCTGTTTCTGAATCTTCTCTTTCCGAATTGTTCGAGACAATCTTTCAGCTCTTTCAGCACGAGCAGTCAGCTTCTCAACTAAATTCTGATCAATAACACAATCTGCTTCAGATTCAGTGATCTTTGCCATGTTAGCTTTAGGTTGTTGATCATTTACATTAAATTTGATAGACCAATCATCATCATCTCCATGAATGACAACCAAAGCTTTGTTCGGACTTTCTGCTGTTTCAACTTCATTTACTTTATCAGTAATGTAAATCTCACGCTTTGTATTTTGACTCTGAGAACCGTAGTTCTGATTCTTGAACGGATTACGATTACCCTGCTTCTTCTGTTTTGTGCACTGTCTTGAAAAATGACCTAATTCTCCATAGTTGTAACACGTAACAGTATTCATATCAAAACCCAGTTTTGTATCTTTGGTCAGACTGATTGGTTTCCAGTTTGCTCTTCGTAATCTCTTGCTCTTCTCACAAGATTTGCCATACCCCACATAATATCCATCTTTTCTGCTTCATCTTTATCTAGTTGATGATAATCTTCTGTTGCTAGATGAATGTTACCCACAAGACAATAAAGATAACTATCATAAGAATTAACAAGGCTTGACAGCAAAGCTATATCTTCACTAATCTTTTCTTTCCCAACTTTCCTTTTGTTTTCAATCTTAAGTGCAGAAACAACATCTGATGCAGTCGGTGTAGATGACTCTGTAGTGTTGGAAGTAGGCTGTGATTGAGTATTGAGAGAACATGGCGAAGCTTGTGGTGGATACGAAGATTGTTGAATAGGTGCACTGCTAACATTCAAACCATACATATTCTGATTGTTATTAGCAAAAGCTATTTGAAATGGTGCATGAGCTGACTTAGGCGGTGTGTAACCATTTGGACAATACATTTTCGTGTCTTGAACTTGTTTAGACCTCTTGACTTTGTTTAACAATTCTAGTTCTTCTTCCTGAAGTCTTGCAATAAACGAGTTCACTGTAGCAGTAGCTAGTTCTCCGCTGGTTTTCATAGTTAATACGAAACCATTCCATTCTAAAGGTAATGCTCCAGCTAGACATGTGAAAGGACCCATCCTAATCCATCTGGATGAAATCCATATCGATTACAAACGATTCACAATAGTTGATTACATCGCGAGGTACTTGACCTCTAAATGATACATTTTACAAACATTGCATTCGTTTTTAAAAGACAAACTTTCATTACATCGACAGTTGACAGACATGCATACCATTTCATAATATATCCAAATATAATTGACTTAATAATAATCTTGATGAACTCAACGACTCAAATGCAACATCTTTTGAAATATGTCATGAATGACTCCAAGTAATATCTCTAATATGAGCAAATGCACAGCGGAAGATTTCTTTCGTACCTGAGAATAAACATGCTTTCAAGTGTCAACCAAAAGGTTGGTAAGTTCATTAGTTTAACATAAATAATCATTTCATAATTTTAATAGACCACAAGATTTCATATTCCCAATTCTCATAAATAAACGTCCCATTCATAGAGACAAAAAATATCATTCATATGGATTGAACACCTGGTAACCGACATTAACTAGATGCATATAAGAATATCCCCTATCATTCCGGGATCCTCCTTCGGACATGATATAAATTTCGAAGTACTAAAGCATCCGGTACTTTGGATGGAGTTTGTTAGGCCCAATAGATCTATCTTTAGGATTCGCGTCAATTAGGGTGTCTGTTCCCTAATTCTTAGGCTACCAAGCAAAAAGGAGCATATTCGGCTTCGATCATTCAACCATATAATGTAGTTTCGATTACTTGTGTCTATTTCGTAAAACATTTATAAAAGCGCATGTATTCTCAGTCCCAAAAAATATATCTTGCAAAAGCATTTAAAAAGCGAGTAATGAAACTCACTATACAATATTTTGTAGTAAAAATATTCATACGGAGACACTGAGCAATGCAGGGTTGGCCTCGGATTCACGAACCTATATCATGTATATATATTAACACACATAATTGTAATCAAACAAATATATATATATATATATATATATATATATATATATATATATACATATAAGAATTTATTAAATATGTCATTTTTTATTAATAACCTATATGTTTCATATATTTATTTTATATATTTAAAATAAATAAATAAAGTATTAATTTTTTTATGTTATATGTATTTAATACATTTTTTTTTTGTATATATATGTATATATATCTTTTGTTTGTTAAAATTATATTAATACTAAAATAATATTAGTAATGATAAAAAATAATAATAATGATAATAGAGTTAAAAATGATACTTTTAATATTAATTATAAAATGATAACTTTAATAAAAATAATACTTTTAATAAAAATGATAATTTTAATAATAATGTATACTAATAATAATAATAATAATAAAAAATGATTTTTACTAATAATAATAATGATGTTATTATTTATATTAATACCTATATTGATAATAATACTACTAATAATAATACTAATGATAATGATAAAAAATAATAATAATAATAATTTTCAAAATAATACTAATGGTTATAATAATAGTAATTTTAATAATAATGATAATAATAATGATATTAATAATAATAATACTAACCATAACACTAATAATAATATAAATAAATAATAATAGTATCAATAATGCTAACAATAATAATAATAATTGTAAAAATAATAATAACATTAATAAATAATAATAATAATAATAATAATAATAATAATAATAATAATAATAATAATAATAATAATAATAATAATAATAATAATAATAATAATAATAATAATAATAATAATAATAATAATACTTGATAATATTATAAATAATATATATACCTAATAAAAAGGGGAAGCCGGACAGTTCAATCAGATCTAGGATGAAAAACTCGCTGGAGAAGAAAAAGAAAATCACTGTTCACGGTTTCATCGATTCATTAATCAAGCAATCGATCAAGTAGCAATCACCAAAGTTTAGTATGTCATCGATTGATTTGTCCGATCAGGAGAAGAACCCATTCACAAGATCATTAACCTTAGAGATCATAACCGTCATCATCAGCCTCCATCATCAATTAATCAGGAAATCGATTCACCAATTAATCTAGTAAGTATTCAGTTCTATGATATACTATTAATTTCTTTAATCTCTCTAATTATTTTCTGTATTCTTAATTGATCGAATGGAGATAAAGATAACAGATAGATAGATGGTAATGGTTGTTTGCAGGGTTGTGATCGAACGAATAAAAAAAATTTACATATATGTCTTGATCGAAAATAGAAACAGAAAAATAAAATAAGTAGAGTATTGAATCAGTGTTTAGAACAAACCTATCGGGAGAACACCCAAATACGATTTTTAAAGAACAATATGGTGAACCAGAGAGTGAGTTGATTGTATGTATAATTTGATGAGATAATAGTATAGATTTTGTTTGTGGGTTGTTCTCGTAGGTTCAACAGTTTCAAATAATAGGAAGAGAAGGAATCAAACAGTGACAGCAGTGAGGTTGATTGGGTTTCATTTGTGCTGCATACAAAAGTTGAATAGCAGATAAGAGTTCGGTAGCAGCTCAACAGAAAACATAAGAATAGCCTAGTTCACTTTTATTTGTCGAAGAAGAAAGAGAAATAAATGCAGTAAGTTCCATTTATGGTTCATGGTTGATATTGGTGATTGATAAGACAGAGACAATATAATTTTTGACTTGTGGTAATCTTTGTTGGATTGAATTAGTAGGAAAAATAGCAGCACAATTTAAAGTAATCAGTTGCAGGATCTTGATATGTGCTTTGTTTTAGTTTTTGAATGTAGGTGGTTTTAAGATAGTGGTAATTGCGAGAAGAAAAGCAGTTGAACAGTGGTTGTTTGGGTGGTTTCATTGACTGCAGTAGCAGCAGAAAGTTGCAGGTTTGGTGGTGTTTTGGGTTTGACCTTTGGTGACAGCAACGAAGAGGTGTAGCAGCAGCGCGATGAAGATGATAATTGGAGTGGTGATTGTTGTGAAAAGATGGTGATGGTTTTTGATAGGAAAACGGCAGCACAAGAGCATCATTTGATGGTGTCTTGGGTCGTTTATCTTGGACAAAAAACGGATACAGAAGTAGCTGTAACTGTAGGCGGGTTGTGGTTTGTTTGAGATAGAAATAGAACAGCTGCACAAGTGAATTGTAGCAGTGGTTGTGGTGACCAAGAGCTGCAGTAAAAAAAATAAAGATGGTTGAGTGGTGGCTCAAACAAAGATGTCGTGCAGGAGAAAGAGAGCAGATAGGTGAAATGTATGTTGACATATCTCTGTAATATATTTATATGTATATTATATAGAAGAGTTGTTGTAATGAGTTAAAAAAAATTTCCACTTGCAACTTTTAAAAGTCTCACTTAAGCACCCGTGATGTTTGCTACAGACACCTATTATAGGAGTAATATACATTTACATTTATTTATATATTATAAGGTAATAATTTATCCCATGGTTTGTTAAAGCGATTAATAGAAAGTGGGTACCGTATGATGTAACTGTTTGTAGTCTTTATGCATATATAAATACTTATATAATATATAAAAAGTAAGAGTAGATTAAGGGTGGAAAGTGATAGATGATTGGTGATATAAGATGGTGTTTGATGTATGGTGGAATATATTTATATCACACAAAGGTATATACATATCTTTTATATCTAACTATATGTATATATATAAGTTAATTAGATAAATATGAAAAGGTAAAGAACAAGAAAGAAAAAGAAAAAAAAATTTCAAATATGCACTGTACTCATATAGTAGTATCACGTTTATTTTGAAATGAAAGCAGCCATTGAAAAAAAAAATTAAATCAACTGTCCGCTTTCGATCCCAGATAAAAATATAAAGAGTGTTAAAATTTAACAAATAACTCCTAAATACATTTTTAATATTAACAGTAACAACAGCCTATTATAACAATTATATTTAATATTTAATATATTAGTTTTTACATATTATGTATTGTAACTATGTAATATATTATATAATAATGAGAATTAAATTTTTAATAGTAATATCTAATATAAATCATAATAATTATCATTATAATTTTTCTACTAGTTATAATAATAATAATGACAACAATAATATTATTAATGCTGATACAATTGATGATTATTAATGATAAAGGAAATAATAATATCCAATGACAAAATAGTTTATTAATCTATTTTAATTTTTAATATAATTATTTACATATATAGTTATATATATATATATATATATATATATATATATATATATATATATATATATATATATATATATATATATATATATATATATATATATATATATATATATATATATATATAAATATTTCTTTTTACGATTATAGGTTCGTGAATCGTCGGAAATTGTCAAAAGGTAATTGATTATATAAACACAACATTACAGACTTTACTTATCGTGTCGAAATCAATAAAGATTAAGTTTAAAATTTGGTCAGAAATTCCCGGGTCATCACAGTACCTACCCGTTAAATAAATTTCTTCCCGAAATTTGAGTGAGGTGGTCATGGCTAACAATAAAAATGTTTTCATGACGAATAAGAGTTGATAGCTTGAGTTTTATCATCATTGAGTAATATGGATAAAAATAATTCGATTATTCGAAGAGTACGAATGAAGCTATCACCAAAGAGTGAAATAGGAAAGTAAAGACTCATCTTAACTTTTGACAGAATCAGGGTTGAATTTCAGAATTCAAGGGATTTAAAGAAAATCTTCGAAATCTAAAAGATTTGATTCTTCAGCGAGTAAGGAAATTAAGATCTCTATAATTAAATACGGTGATCCGCCTTGATTACTCTGTCTGATATTTCCATTAGAAATTAAGCTCTTCCGTTCCATTATTCTCACCATTCCTGTACTTACTGAAATGTCCCGTTCTTATTGATTAAAAACGTTCCATATTAATTGATTTCGTTGCGAGGTTTTGACCTCTATATGAGACGTTTTTCAAAGACTGCATTCATTTTTAAAACAAATCATAACCTTTATTTCATAAATAAAGGTTTAAAAAGCTTTACGTAGATTATCAAATAATGATAATCTAAAATATCCTGTTTACACACGACCATTACATAATGGTTTACAATACAAATATGTTACATCGAAATCAGTTTCTTGAATGCAGTTTTTACACAATATCATACAAACATGGACTCCAAATCTTGTCCTTATTTTAGTATGCAACAGCGGAAGCTCTTAGTATTCACCTGAGAATAAACATGCTTTAAATGTCAACAAAAATGTTGGTGGGTTATAGGTTTAACCTATATATATCAAATCGTAACAATAGACCACAAGATTTCATATTTCAATACACATCCCATACATAGAGATAAAAATTATTCATATGGTGAACACCTGGTAACCGACATTAACAAGATGCATATATATAAGAATATCCCCATCATTCCGGGACACCCTTCAGATATGATATAAATTTCGAAGTACTAAAGCATCCGGTACTTTGGATGGGGTTTGTTAGGCCCAATAGATCTATCTTTAGGATTCGCGTCAATTAGGGTCTCTGTTCCCTAATTCTTAGATTACCAGACTTAATAAAAAGGGGCATATTCGATTTCGATAATTCAACCATAGAATGTAGTTTCACGTACTTGTGTCTATTTTGTAAATCATTTATAAAACCTGCATGTATTCTCATCCCAAAAATATTAGATTTTAAAAGTGGGACTATAACTCACTTTCACAGATTTTTACTTCGTCAGGAAGTAAGACTTGGCCACTGGTTGATTCACGAACCTATAACAATATATACATATATATCAAAGTATGTTCAAAATATATTTACAACACTTTTAATATATTTTGATGTTTTAAGTTTATTAAGTCAGCTGTCCTCGTTAGTAACCTACAACTAGTTGTCCACAGTTAGATGTACAGAAATAAATCGATAAATATTATCTTGAATCAATCCTCGACCCAGTGTATACGTATCTCAGTATTGATCACAACTCAAACTATATATATTTTGGAATCAACCTCAACCCTGTATAGCTAACTCCAACATTCACATATAGAGTGTCTATGGTTGTTCCGAAATATATATAGATGTGTCGATATGATAGGTCAAAACATTGTATACGTGTCTATGGTATCTCAAGATTACATAATATACAATACAAGTTGATTAAGTTATGGTTGGAATAGATTTGTTACCAATTTTCACGTAGCTAAAATGAGAAAAATTATCCAATCTTGTTTTACCCATAACTTCTTCATTTTAAATCCGTTTTGAGTGAATCAAATTGCTATGGTTTCATATTGAACTCTATTTTATGAATCTAAACAGAAAAAGTATAGGTTTATAGTCGGAAAAATAAGTTACAAGTCGTTTTTGTAAAGGTAGTCATTTCAGTCGAAAGAACGACGTCTAGATGACCATTTTAGAAAACATACTTCCACTTTGAGTTTAACCATAATTTTTGGATATAGTTTCATGTTCATAATAAAAATCATTTTCTCAGAATAACAACTTTTAAATCAAAGTTTATCATAGTTTTTAATTAACTAACCCAAAACAGCCCGCGGTGTTACTACGACGGCGTAAATCCGGTTTTACGGTGTTTTTCGTGTTTCCAGGTTTTAAATCATTAAGTTAGCATATCATATAGATATAGAACATGTGTTTAGTTGATTTTAAAAGTCAAGTTAGAAGGATTAACTTTTTTTTGCGAACAAGTTTAGAATTAACTAAACTATGTTCTAGTGATTACAAGTTTAAACCTTCGAATAAGATAGCTTTATATGTATGAATCGAATGATGTTATGAACATCATTACTACCTTAAGTTCCTTGGATAAACCTACTGGAAAAGAGAAAAATGGATCTAGCTTCAACGGATCCTTGGATGGCTCGAAGTTCTTGAAGCAGAATCATGACACGAAAACAAGGTCAAGTAAGATCATCACTTGAAATAAGATTGTTATAGTTATAGAAATTGAACCAAAGTTTGAATATGATTATTACCTTGTATTAGAATGATAACCTACTGTAAGAAACAAAGATTTCTTGAGGTTGGATGATCACCTTACAAGATTGGAAGTGAGCTAGCAAACTTGAAAGTATTCTTGATTTTATGTAACTATAACTTGTAGAATTTATGAAGAACACTTAGAACTTGAAGATAGAACTTGAGAGAGATCAATTAGATGAATAAAATTGAAGAATGAAAGTGTTTGTAGGTGTTTTTGGTCGTTGGTGTATGGATTAGATATAAAGGATATGTAATTTTGTTTTCATGTAAATAAGTCATGAATGATTACTCATATTTTTGTAATTTTATGAGATATTTCATGCTAGTTGCCAAATGATGGTTCCCACATGTGTTAGGTGACTTACATGGGCTGCTAAAAGCTGATCATTGGAGTGTATATACCAGTAGTACATACATCTAAAAGCTGTGTATTGTACGAGTACGAATACAGGTGCATACGAGTAGAATTGTTGATGAAACTGAACGAGGATGTAATTGTAAGCATTTTTGTTAAGTAGAAGTATTTTGATAAGTGTATTGAAGTCTTTCAAAAGTGTATAAATACATATTAAAACACTACATGTATATACATTTTAACTGAGTCGTTAAGTCATCGTTAGTCGTTACATGTAAATGTTGTTTTGAAACCTTTAGGTTAACGATCTTGTTGAATGTTGTTAACCCATTATTTATTATAACAAATGAGATGTTAAATTGTTATATTATCATGATATTATGATATATAATATATCTTAGTATGATATATATACAGTTAAATGTCGTTACAACGATAATCGTTACATATATGTCTCGTTTCGAAATCATTAAGTTAGTAGTCTTATTTTTACATATGTATTTCATTGTTAATACACTTAATAATATATTTACTTATCATTTAATATAATTAACAAAGTGTATCAATATCTTAATATGATTCATATGTACCTAGTAAGACGTTGTTATAACGATAATCGTTATATATATCGTTTTCGAGTTTCTTAAATTAATAGTCTCATTTTTTATGTATATAACTCATTGTTAAAATACCTAATGAGATACATACTTATAATAAAAACATGTTAACTATATATATAACCATATATATGTCATCGTATAGTTTTTACAAGTTTTAACGTTCGTGAATCACCGGTCAACTTGGGTGGTCAATTGTCTATATGAAACATATTTCAATTAATCAAGTCTTAACAAGTTTGATTGCTTAACATGTTGGAAACATTTAATCATGTAAATATCAATCTCAATTAATATATATAAACATGGAAAAGTTCGGGTCACTACAGTACCTACCCGTTAAATAAATTTCGTCCCGAAATTTTAAGCTGTTGAAGGTGTTGACGAATCTTCTGGAAATAGATGCGGGTATTTCTTCTTCATCTAATCTTCACGCTCCCAGGTGAACTCGGGTCCTCTACGAGCATTCCATCAAACCTTAACAATTGGTATCTTGTTTTGCTTAAGTCTTTTAACCTCACGATCCATTATTTCGACGGGTTCTTCTATGAATTGAAGTTTTTCGTTGATTTGGATTTCATCTAACGGAATAGTGAGATCTTCTTTAGCAAAACATTTCTTCAAATTCGAGACGTGGAAAGTGTTATGTACAGCCGCGAGTTGTTGAGGTAACTCAAGTCGGTAAGCTACTGGTCCGACACGATCAATAATCTTGAATGGTCCAATATACCTTGGATTTAATTTCCCTCGTTTACCAAATCGAACAACGCCTTTCCAAGGTGCAACTTTAAGCATGACCATCTCTCCAATTTCAAATTCTATATCTTTTCTTTTAATGTCAGCGTAGCTCTTTTGTCGACTTTGGGCGGTTTTCAACCGTTGTTGAATTTGGATGATCTTCTCGGTAGTTTCTTGTATAATCTCCGGACCCGTAATCTGTCTATCCCCCACTTCACTCCAACAAATCGGAGACCTGCACTTTCTACCATAAAGTGCTTCAAACGGCGCCATCTCAATGCTTGAATGGTAGCTGTTGTTGTAGAAAAATTCTGCTAATGGTAGATGTCGATCCCAACTGTTTCCGAAATCAATAACACATGCTCGTAGCATGTCTTCAAGCGTTTGTATTGTCCTTTCGCTCTGCCCATCAGTTTGTGGATGATAGGCAGTACTCATGTCTAGACGAGTTCCTAATGCTTGCTGTAATGTCTGCCAGAATCTTGAAATAAATCTGCCATCCCTATCAGAGATAACAGAGATTGGTATTCCATGTCTGGAGACGACTTCCTTCAAATACAGTCGTGCTAACTTCTCCATCTTGTCATCTTCTCTTATTGGCAGGAAGTGTGCTGATTTGGTGAGATGATCAACTATTACCCAAATAGTATCAAAACCACTTGCAGTCCTTGGCAATTTAGTGATGAAATCCATGGTAATGTTTTCCCATTTCCATTCCGGGATTTCGGGTTGTTGAAATAGACCTGATGGTTTCTGATGCTCAGCTTTGACCTTAGAACACGTCAAACATTCTCCTACGTATTTAGCAACATCGGCTTTCATACCCGGCCACCAAAAATATTTCTTGAGATCCTTGTACATCTTCCCCGTTCCAGGATGTATTGAGTATCTGGTTTTATGAGCTTCTCTAAGTACCATTTCTCTCATATCTCCAAATTTTGGTACCCAAATCCTTTCAGCCCTATACCGGGTTCCGTCTTCCCGAATATTAAGATGCTTCTCCGATCCTTTGGGTATTTCATCTTTTAAATTTTCCTTTTTTAAAACTCCTTGTTGCGCCTCCTTTATTTGAGTAGTAAGGTTATTATGAATCATTATATTCATAGATTTTACTCGAATGGGTTCTCTGTCCTTCCGGCTCAAGGCATCGGCTACCACATTTGCCTTCCCCAGGTGGTAATGAATCTCAAAGTCGTAATCATTCAATAATTCAATCCACCTACGTTGCCTCATATTCAGTTGTTTCTGATTAAATATGTGTTGAAGACTTTTGTGGTCGGTATATATAATACTTTTAACCCCATATAAGTAGTGCCTCCAAGTCTTTAATGCAAAAACAACCGCGCCTAATTCCAAATCATGCGTCGTATAATTTTTCTCGTGAATCTTCAATTGTCTAGAGGCATAAGCAATCACCTTCGTTCGTTGCATTAATACACAACCGAGACCTTGCTTTGATGCATCACAATAAATCACAAAATCATCATTCCCTTCAGGCAATGACAATATAGGTGCCGTAGTTAGCTTTTTCTTCAATAACTGAAACGCTTTCTCTTGTTCATCCTTCCATTCAAATTTCATCCCTTTATGCGTTAATGCAGTCAAGGGTTTTGCTATTCTGGAAAAGTCTTGGATGAACCTCCTGTAGTAACCAGCTAGTCCTAAAAACTGGCGTA
Organism: Rutidosis leptorrhynchoides; assembly: GCF_046630445.1. Taxonomy (NCBI): domain Eukaryota; kingdom Viridiplantae; phylum Streptophyta; class Magnoliopsida; order Asterales; family Asteraceae; genus Rutidosis; species Rutidosis leptorrhynchoides. The sequence goes on from NC_092341.1 coordinate 175,258,913, forward strand.
TGTGTTTCGGAGTTTTCGGGGTTTCCCACTTTTCAACAGTTTCTATCTTTGCCGGATCCACCTTAATACCTTCTTTGTTCACTATGTGACCGAGGAATTGAACTTCTTCCAACCAAAATGCACACTTTGAAAACTTAGCGTACAATTCATCCTTCCTCAATACTTCTAACACCTTTCTCAAATGTTCACCGTGTTCTTGGTCATTCTTTGAGTAAATAAGTATGTCATCAATGAAAACAATGACAAACTTGTCAAGGTATGGTCCACACACTCGGTTCATAAGGTCCATGAACACAGCTGGTGCATTAGTTAAACCAAACGGCATGACCATAAACTCGTAATGACCGTAACGTGTTCTGAAAGCAGTCTTTGGAATATCATCTTCTTTCACCCGCATTTGATGATACCCGGAACGTAAGTCAATCTTTGAATAAACAGACGAGCCTTGTAGTTGATCAAATAAGTCGTCGATTCTCGGTAGTGGGTAGCGGTTCTTGATGGTAAGCTTGTTCAACTCTCGGTAGTCGATACACAACCTGAATGTACCATCTTTCTTCTTGACAAACAAAACAGGAGCTCCCCACGGTGATGTGCTTGGTCGAATGAAACCACGCTCTAAAAGTTCTTGTAATTGGCTTTGTAGTTCTTTCATCTCGCTGGGTGCGAGTCTGTAAGGAGCACGAGCTATTGGTGCAGCTCCTGGTACAAGATCTATTTGAAATTCAACGGATCGATGTGGGGGTAATCCCGGTAATTCTTTCGGAAATACATCGGGAAATTCTTTTGCAATGGGAACATCATTGATGCTCTTTTCTTCAGTTTGTACTTTCTCGACGTGTGCTAGAACAGCATAGCAACCTTTTCTTATTAGTTTTTGTGCCTTCAAATTACTAATAAGATGTAGCTTCGTGTTGCCCTTTTCTCCGTACACCATTAAGGGTTTTCCTTTTTCTCGTATAATGCGAATTTCATTTTTGTAACAGACGATCTCTGCTTTCACTTCTTTCAACCAGTCCATACCGATTATCACATCAAAACTCCCTAACTCTACTGGTATCAAATCAATCTTAAATGTTTCGCTAACCAGTTTAATTTCTCGATTCCGACATATATTATCTGCTGAAATTAATTTACCATTTGCTAATTCGAGTAAAAATTTACTATCCAAAGGCGTCAATGGACAACTTAATTTAGCACAAAAATCTCTACTCATATAGCTTCTATCCGCACCCGAATCAAATAAAACGTAAGCAGATTTATTGTCAATAAGAAACGTACCCGTAACAAGCTCTGGGTCTTCCTGTGCCTCTGCCGCATTAATATTGAAAACTCTTCCGCGGCCTTGTCCATTCGTGTTCTCCTGGTTCGGGCAATTTCTAATAATGTGGCCCGGTTTTCCACATTTATAACAAACTACATTGGCATAACTTGCTCCGACACTACTTGCTCCGCCATTACTCTTTCTGACACCATTTGTTCCTTTCGTTCTATTAACCCCTGGTCCGTAAACCTCACACTTCGCCGCGCTATGACCATTTCTTTTACACTTGTTGCAAAATTTGGTGCAGAACCCCGAGTGATACTTTTCACACCTTTGGCATAGCTGCTTCTGATTGTTGTTGTTGTTGTTGCGGTTATTATTGTTGTTGGGATGATTGTTGTAGTTGCTGTTGCTGTTGTTGTTGTTGTTGTTGTTGGGCCGTTTGTTGTATTTGCGATTGATGTTGCGATTGTTGTTGTTGTTGTTGTTGGGCTGTTTGTTGTATTTGCGATTGATGTTGGGATAGTAATTGATAGTTGAATCAAATTCGAAGTATGTGCAGTGTAACTTATTAATGTGAAATCTAAATATTCCTCGGGTATTACCTGCCCGTTAAAATATTTTCACCATTAACAGTTTGTACGAAAGAATTTTTAAATACAATCTTTATGAAAATATATATATATATATATATATATATATATATATATATATATATATATTTCCTTCAGATATAATCATGGATTTAATGAGTTAATGTGATATTAATCTCATTTGATTTATTATTAGAACAAGAATATATAATCTCTAAAACATTAAAGATTACATATTCGCCATGTCGAACGATGGTAATTGATGTAGGATGATTTGCAGATTGATGATTATGCTCGAGGTACATAATGAGATATTGAGGTGTGAGATTTTGAACTTGGGTTGTTGATGGTACTGGTATTGATGTTTATGGTACTGTTGGTGCCGGTGATGTTGTTGAAGTTGGTATTTTTTGCACCATATTCTCCAAATTGATTACTCGAGCGCGAAGTTCGCTAACTTCTTCTATTATTCCGGGATGATTGTCGGTCGGAACGAGCGGGTGAATAAGTTTTAGAATTGTGGATAGAATATAATTGTGTCGAACTTCTCTCGAAATGAGGCTGAAATGGTGTTTCATATAGTTTCGCCGGTAGGTGCTTCAGGTTCCTCACCAAGAGATGAATTTGGTTGACGAAATGGATCGCCTTCTTCGCGTCTCCATGGATTAAATTGACTACGAACCCATACTCAATTCATCCAGAATGTATGATGGCTAAATAGTTAATCCATTTCGGTTATACTGTTTTCGGAGCTCGAGTGAAAATCCATGTCGGAATAGCTATCGGAATAACTATCGGAATAGCTATTGGAATCTGAGGGACTCGAACTAGTTGCAGAATTCATCTCGTACGATCAGATGAAGGATTTTCATTAAGAAATAAATTATAGGATGTATATTAGTACCCTGCAATACATAATTTACATATGCATATATAATACTAAAATCCCATAAGTTACGGAGGAACCTACGGAAGCTGTCAGAAAAAGGTAACATTAACAGATACGCTAAGATATGAATTTAACTATACACTGTCTACGCAATAGAGGCAGTAAGACATGTCTAGACTAAGAATGTTAAGCAGCTAATTTCCTAAGGATGATAAGCAGTTGATTTCCGACTAGAAATGATAAGCAAAACTTTTGACATGCAGACACGGTCGAAGTCCAGACTCACTAATGTATTTAAACAACTATCGACTAGACACACTATTGTAAGACCTGGTTCGCTAAGACCACCGCTCTGATACCAACCGAAAGGACCCGTCCTAATCCATCTGGATGAAATCCATATCGATTATAAATGATTCACAATAGTTGATTACATCGCGAGGTACTTGACCTCTAAATGATACATTTTATAAACATTGCATTCGTTTTTAAAAGACAAAATTTCACTACATCGACAGTTGACAGACATGCATACCATTTCATAATATATCCAAATATAATTGACTTAATAATAATCTTGATGAACTCAACGACTCAAATGCAACATCTTTTGAAATATATCATGAATGACTCCAAGTAATATCTCTAATATGAGCAAATGCACAGCGGAAGATTTCTTTCGTACCTGAGAATAAACATGCTTTCAAGTGTCAACCAAAAGGTTGGTGAGTTCATTAGGTTAACATAAATAATCATTTCATAATTTTAATAGACCACAAGATTTCATATTTCCAAATCTCATAAATAAACGTCCCATGCATAGAGACAAAAAATATCATTCATATGGATTGAACACCTGGTAACCGACATTAACTAGATGCATATAAGAATATCCCCTATCATTCCGGGATCCTCCTTCGGACATGATATAAATTTCGAAGTACTAAAGCATCCGGTACTTTGGATGGGGTTTGTTAGGCCCAATAGATCTATCTTTAGGATTCGCATCAATTAGGGTGTCTGTTCCGTAATTCTTAGGCTACCAAGCAAAAAGGGGCATATTCGGCTTCGATCATTCAACCATATAATGTAGTTTCAATTACTTGTGTCTATTTCGTAAAACATTTATAAAAGCGCATGTATTCTCAGTACCAAAAATATATATATTGCAAAAATATTTAAAAAGGGAGTAATGAAACTCACTCTACAATATTTTGTAGTAAAAATATTCATACGGCGACACTGAACAATGCAGGGTTGGCCTCGGATTCACGAACCTATATCATGTATATATATTAACACACATAATTGTAATCGAACAAATATATATATATATATATATATATATATATATATATATATATATATATATATATATATATATATATATATATATATATATATATATATATATATATATATATAAGAATTTATTAGATATGTCATTTTTTTTATTAATAACCTATATGTTTCATATATTTATTTTATATATTTAAAATAAATAAAAAAATATTAATTTTGTTATGTTATATGTATTTAATGCATTTTTTATATATATATATATATATATATATGTATATATATCTTTTGTTAGTTAAAATTATATTAATACTAAAATAATATTAGTAATGATAAAAAATAATAATAATGATAATAGAGTTAAAAATGATACTTTTAATATTAATTATAAAATGATAACTTTAATAAAAATAATACTTTTAATAAAAATGATAATTTTAATGATAATGTATACTAATAATAATAATAATAATAATAATAATAATAATAATAATAATAATAATAATAATAATGATTTTTACTAATAATAATAATGATGTTATTATATATATTAATAACTATATTGATAATAATACTACTAATAATAATACTAATGATAATGATAAAAAAATAATAATAATAATTTTCAAAATAATAATAATAGTTATAATAATAGTAATTTTATTAATAATGATAATAATAATGATATTAATAATAATAATACTAACCATAACACTAATAATAATAATAATATAAATAAATAATAATAGTATCAATAATGCTAATAATAATAATAATTGTAACAATAATAATAACATTAATAAATAATAATAATAATAATAATAATAATAATAATAACAACAACAACAATAATAATAATAATAATAATAATAATAATAATAATAATAATAATAATAATAATAATAATAATAATAATAATAATAATAATAATAATAATAATAATAATAATAATAATAATACTTGATAATATTATAAATAATATATATACCTAATAAAGAGGGGAAGCAGGACAGTTCAATCAGATCGAGGATGGAAAACTCGCTGGAGAAGAAAAAGAAAATCACGGTTCACAGTTTCATCAATTCATTAATCAAGCAATCGATCAAGTAGCAATCACCAAAGTTTAGTATGTCATCGATTGATTTGTCCGATCAGGAGAAGAACCCATTTAAAAGATCATTAACCCTAGAGATCATAACCGTTATCATCAGCCTCCATCATCAATTAATCAGGAAATCGATTCACCAATTAATCCATTAAGTATTCGGTTCTATGATATACTATTAATTTCTTTAATCTCTCTAATTATCTTCTGTATTCTTAATTGATCGAATGGAGATAAAGATAACAGATAGATAGATGGTAATGGTTGTTTGCAGGGTTGTGATCGAACGAATAAAATTTTTTTACATATATGTCTTGATCAAAAATAGAAACAAAAAAATAAAATAAGTAGAGTATTGAATCAGTGTTTAGAACAAACCTATCGGGAGAACACCCAAATACGATTTTTAAAGAACAATATGGTGAACCAGAGAGTGAGTTGATTGTATGTATAATTTGATGAGATAATAGTATAGATTTTGTTTGTGGGTTGTTCTCGCAGGTTCAACAATTTCAATTAATAGGAAGAGAAGGAATCAAACAGTGACAGCTGTGAGGTTGATTGGGTTTCATTTGTGCTGCACACAAAAGTCGAATAGCAGATAAGAGTTCGGTAGCAGCTCAATAGAAAACATAAGAACAGCCTGGTTCACTTTTATTTGTCGAAGAAGAAAGATAAATAAACGCAGTAAGTTACATTTATGGTTATGGTTGATATTGGTGATTGATAAGACATAGACAATATAATTTTTAACTTGTGGTGATTTTTGTTGGATTGAATTAGTAGGAAAAATAGCAGCACAATTTAAAGTAATCAGTTGCAGGATCTTGATATGTGCTTTGTTTTAGTTTTTGAATGTAGGTAGTTTTAAGATAGTGGTAATTGCGAGAAGAAAAGTAGTTTAATAGTGGTTGTTTGGGTGGTTTCGTTGACTATAGTAGCAGCAGAAAGTTGCAGGTTTGGTGGTGTTTTGGGTTTGACCTTTGGTGACAGCAACGAAGAGGTGTAGCAGCAGCGTGATGAAGATGATAATTGGAGTGGTGATTGTTATGAAAAGATGGTGATGGTTTTTGACCGGAAAACGACAGCAAAAGAGCATCATTTGATGGTGTCTTGGGTGGTTTATCTTGGATAGAAAATGGATACAGAAGTAGCTATAACTGTAGGCGGGTTGTGGTTTGTTTGAGATAGAAATAGAACAGCTGCACAAGTGAATTGTAGCAGTGGTTGTGGTGACCAAGAGCTGCAGTAAAAAAAAACAAAGATGGTTGAGTGGTGGCTCAAACCAAGATGTCGTGCAGGAGAAAGAGAGCAGATAGGTGAAATGTATGTTGACATATCTCTGTAATATATTTATATGTATATTATATAGAAGAGTTGTTGTAATGAGTTAAAAAAACTTTCCACTTGCAACTTTTAAAAGTCTCACTTAAGCACCCGTGATGTTTGCTACAGACACCTATTATAGGAGTAATATACATTTACATTTATTTATATATTATAAGGTAATAATTTATCCCATGGTTTGTTAAAGCGCTTAATAGAAAGTGGGTACCGTATGATGTAACTGTTTGTAGTCTTTATGCATATATAAATACTTATATAATATATATAGAGTAAGAGTAGATTAAGGGTGGAAATTGATAGATGATTGGTGATATAAGATGGTGTTTGATGTATGGTGGAATATATTTATATCACACAAAGGTATATACATATCTTTTATATCTAACTATATGTATATATATAAGTTAATTAGATAAATGATGGAAAGGTAAAGAACAAGAAAGAAAAAGAAAAAAAAATTTCAAATATGCACAGTACTCATATAGTAGTATCACGTTTAATTTGAAATGAAAGCAGCCATTGAAAAACAAATTAAATCAACTATCCGCTTTCGATCCAAGATAAAAATATAAAGAGTGTTAAAATTTAACAAATAACTCCTAAATAAATTTTTAATATTAACAGTAACAACAGCCTATTATAGCAATTATATTTAATATTTAATATATTAGTTTTTACATATTATGTATTGTAACTATGTAATATATTATATAATAATGAGTATTAAATTTTTAATAGTAATATCTAATATAAATCATAATAACTAACATTATAATTTTTCTACTAGTTATAATAATAATAATGACAACAATAATATTATTAATGCTGATATAATTGATGATTATTAATGATAAAGGAAATAATAATATCTAATGACAAAATAGTTTATTAATCTATTTTAATTTAAAATATAATTATTTACATATATAGTTATATATATATAAATATTTCTATTTACGATTATAGGTTCTTGAATCGTCGGAAATGGTCAAAAGGTAATTGATTATATAAACACAACATTACGGACTTTACTTATCGTGTCGAAATCAATAAAGATTAAGTTTAAAATTTGGTCAGAAATTACCGGGTCATCACAACATGTTACTTTCTCTTTTTCAGCAATGGTCACATCATGCTTGTGTAGTTCAGCTAGCAAATGACGATATCTTTCAACCAATTCTGTAATAGATTCTCCGACTTGCCAGTGAAAACGATCAAACTCAGCTTTCAATTCTAAACCTTTTCTAGTTATGTAAGATGTATTTCCTTCATTGAAAGTACGAAGTGCTTCCCATATCTTGAATGAGTTATCATGACACAGAAATTGATGGAAAATCGGACCATCAAGAGCACTCGTCAACTTACAATACATCTTTTTCTCCAAGTTATACTCTTCACGTTCTTCCGAAGGCATATTATGCAACGTATATAATTCATTTGTAACAGGTGAACGTGGCCATTGAAATTCGGTTTCAATGTACTTCCAAAGCTTCGTGTCCTAACCATCAGAGCAAATCTTAAATCTCGACTTCCAAGTGGAATAGTTATCGATATTCATTAAACTCGGACATTTCGTACCACTTCCGGATTCACTCTCAGCAAGAAGTAATCATTGAGTCATATTCGTAATACTCTGAACTAACGGTGCGGCCAACGCATAGTCGTTTGAATTAAACATTTTGAAAATTTTACCAAAGGTAAACCTTAGGTTCACGATATCAACCGTAGGTGTTACAGTATCAACCGTACGTGTCACGAATCAAGCGTGCGAGTCACTACTTTAGCGTACGTTTGACTAAACCAACCAAAAGAACCAATCACTTATTCTCAGACGTGCGAGTGATGATCACCCATGTGATTACTCGTACGTGTCAGAGTCAACCGTTTAATCAATCGTGTGATCAAATTGTAGTCACTTAACCTCAAAAGGTTATGCTAAACCGTGCGTGTGAGTTCACGAGTGATGTCAACCGTCTGGTCAACAGCACTTGTGAGCAAGAAATTTTGACCCACTCGTGTGAAGAGCTGTTAACCTTAAATCAACTAAAACCCTAGAAATTGATGCTAAACCTCAATTTCTTCGTTCACAAGCTGGATTAGCATTAAACTAACATAAACACACTCTCTAATCTCAATTACACACGTAAAAATGATTCCTTTTTGATCAAAATCACTCTAAAACTCAAAAACCCAAAAATACAAACTCTTTAATCACCAAAAATCACTACATGATGTTGAAATCACAACCAACGCTCTGATACCAATGATGAAACATGACTAGGTACTTCGAAATCAACAGGTTTAATTCACACAAAGGCAGAATTAGTGAATCAAACCATAACTAGTGACCCGTTTGGACTTATTTTGTTAAAAGTGGGGAAATTATGACCCATTTGAGTCATAATTGTTCCGATGACCCGTATATGTGATTTTATATATATAACTGAGAATATTGTTGTATTGTACGTATATATATATATATATACATACACTATATATATATATATATATATATATATATAGTGTATGTATATATATGTAGTGTATTGTACGTACGTATATATATGTATGGTGTATGTATATATATATATATATAGTGTATGTATATATATGTGGTGTATGTGCGAATGTATATATATGGTGTACATATTGAATATCATATAAATAGTAAATGTGGTGCGATTTACTAACTTGTTTAGTGTTTATTCTTAGGTGGTTCAGATGAGGAGAAGGCTCGATGATATTAGACTACCGAGTTTAGCTGGCGATCGGTGAGTGGGTCTATCTCCAAATAGAGTTTGAGTAGCGGATTATGCTACCGTGTTTAACTCTTTTACCAAGTTTAGTGTAGTATAATTATCATGTGATATTAGTGATTTCCATGATAGATTGATATAGTATGCTTGTTGATGTATGTGATTGTATGTGCACTATGTGATTGACACCAGTCGGGCCTGGGGAGACTGGGGACTCGTGACCGTGCCTAGGGAGGTTAGAGTCCGTATGAGGTCAATCGTGCCTAGGGAGGTTGGGTCCATAGGCTACTGATTGTGAGTATAGTGTGAACTATGCACCCCCTGTGTCAGGATGACTATACTGTGAATTGAGTAGTGAGGACTATCGGTTGTTTGACACGATTTGAACCCGTAACAATGGTAGCTAATCATTGTTACGCGATCACGTCGCATTAATTCGCTAGTACAACGTCTATCTCGCTTGATGACTGCTAAGACAACACAAAACAATTAGTGCAAGGTTAATTCACATAAACCTAAGCACTAATCAACTCCCGGTCCGACCCGTCTCCGACAAGTCCCGCATAAAGCGCATACACAAATAAGCCTAAGTCTAGGCACCTATCTTAGGTAGCCTAAATCCCTTAGACCATGCTCTGATACCACTTGAAACAACCCAACCTGTATTCCATACGATAAATTTTTTTCTTTAATAATACACATTTACGCGCCAATTAAATATGTAGACCATTCCACAAGTTCCATTTAAGACGTACCACAATTTAAATGTTTACAAGGCACGAAGGCCATTAACTAAGTTTAATACAAGTTCGACCCACTACAAATGATAGTTTATAATCCAAATGACACTTCGAGCATGGTTTGGGACTAAACTATCCAAAACGTTAGGCCAACTTCCGAAAGCTCCAACGAAACAACATCAAGGGACACCTAGTGCCCAACAACCCCTTTTACCCTATCCGCACCTGCATCTAAAAGGATAAACAACGAGAGGGTAAGCTAAAGCTTAGTGAATGCAATAATTATACGCATACATATATAACATACCTACTTGCAAACACTCAAATACACATACCGAAATACATGCTAGTAACACGATTAGCTTATCATCCATACGAGGCTACCAACCTCCAATATCACAAGCTAGCATAAGGGAATGGTGCCCGCGAAAGACCATCGGAGTTCACAACATCCATTAGTGTACTTAAGACCTCGTATCACTAACCCCCGGGTGGCATCTTAACACCTCGATACTTCACCCCGAGTGGCATCTTAACACCTCGATGCTTCACCCATCAATTACTTAGAGTGGCATCTTAACACCTCGATGCTTCACTCCGAGTGGCGTCTTAACACCTCGACACTTCAATCGTCACGTGAAACGTGGTGTCTTAACACCTCGACACTTCACATCTCACGCTACAACAATTAGGTACATTATATACCTACGCATATAATTATTCCACTCACCTTAACGATTCGGTGATGATTTAATGCTTCCGTATGCTTCGAGTAAAGTACCTAGTAAATAAGTACACATTTAATACACAACAAGTGGAATTAACCACCTTACTCACTCTTGAGCATTTAATAACCCAATTTGCATTAAATGGCTCAACTACATCAAAACCTCCCATAAATGGCCAAGACTCAACTTTAATCACTAAAGCTAGTGAATTAAAGTCTATTAACTTTAACTAACGCAAACTTAGGGTAATTCATACTCATATCGCCCAAACTAGGTCAAAATTACTCTTTTAACCCATTTTAATACCTAAACTTACAATTTTAGTCAAACATGACCCATTTACAATTCTTCCTTCAATTACAAGTGCATTAGTGACTAAAAACACCATCTAACACTTACAACTCCAAATCATAAGAACAAACCCTAGATTATGGCTATTTAGGGTTTCCTTTTATCACCTAACCCAAATCCACCCATATTACCCCCAAATGGGTCTTACAAGTTCCCAATGAACCAAACCCTAGCATAAACTAATTAAAACCCAAAACATGAAGTTAGGACTTACCAACACTATCCTCTTGTAGCTAAGAACAAGGAGAACAACTTTAATTCTTGCTCCAAGGTTTGATTCACAAATCTCCACTCGCAAATCTCACTTGAAATCAAATGGGTTTTTAAGTTTTGAGAGTAAATGGAGAAAGAAAAGGGAAATAAAAATGAATAAAATGGATGAGTGGTGGATTTTTAGTGCTACAATCAGATCTAGACGTAAAATGATGATTTTGCCCTTGAACCACTTATCTTAAAAACAAAATCCAGAACCAGTTCACCCAGTGGGTCGCGGCACGGCCCCAATTGTCGCGGCGCGGCATTTAACATATTTTACGAGTTTTCTTAAATCATTCCTGACTCGGATTCTAGTTATTTGTCGTGGCGCGACCCTCTTCTCCGCTGCGCGCCATATAAAGGGAAACTCGACCCTTCTTAACATGCCTCCTGACTCTGGTTTGAGTTCAATGTCGCGGCGCGACAAAGACTTGCGCGGCGCGGCAATGGCCTTCAACTGAGCCATTCGACAACTTTACACAACTTAACGATTTATCCAACTTATACACTTCGTTCACGCTTCCTATGCACGTCTAAACCTCATATTTATTCTCACAAGCCTTAACATCAACAAAGACTCATGCATATAACTATACATGCATATATTCTAAACACATATATATATACATACATATTCGTATATATATATATATAATTACATAATTACTAACACTTAGGTCTTTTAATCATATAAATGCACAAGTTATAAGCGTACTAAAAATTAAGTTTGTACCTTTAAATATGTACGGGAAAAACGGGATGTTGCAACTCTCCCCCACTTGAATCGGAGCGCGTCCTCGTGATCCAAGCCGCATGACAAGAGGGAAGATAAACCAACACGAATTCTTCGGACTCCCAAGTAAACTCGGAACCTTTACTATGACGCCATTGAACTTTAAAAGTTCTTACTTCTTTATTTCTCAACCTTTTGACCTTCTCATCGAGTATGGCAATCGGCTCCTCAATATATTCTAACTTATTGTTTAACCCTATCTCTTCTAATGGCACCCATGATGAATCATCCGCAAGACACTTACGAAGATGAGGAAACATGAAATGTATTATGGATCCCCGCTAGCTCTTCCTGTAATTCCAAACGATACGCAACTTCACCAACACGAGCTAGAATTTTAAAAGGACTAATAAACCGAGGAGCTAACTTTCCCCATTTTTGAAACTGAATAATACCTTTCCATGGTGAAATCTTAAGCATCACCATGTCACCTTCTTGAAATTCAATCATTCGTCTACGCTTGTCGGCATACGACTTTTGTCTATCTTGCGCCTTTTTCAAATGCTCCCGAATCATACCAATCTTACTATTCATTTCTAAGACCAAATCGGTACTCCTGATTTCTTTTTTACCAATTTCACCCCAACAAATCGGAGTTCGGCACCTCCGCCCATAAAGCATCTCGTAAGGTGGCATCTCGATACTAGTATGATAACTATTATTGTACGAGAATTCCACCAAAGGTAAGTGCTCATCCCAACTACCACAGAAATCAATAATACACGTCCGTAACATATCCTCCAAAGTTTGATTCGTACGTTCGGTTTGACCGTCCGTTTGAGGATGATACGCCGTGCTCAACTTCAATTGTGTGCCCATATCTTCATGAAACTTTTCCCAAAACCGAGATGTGAAATGGGTATCTCGATCCGAAATAATAGATATAGGAACCCCGTGTCTCGCTATCACCTCCTTAATAAACAACTTAACCAAAGTCTCCGATGATATCGCTTCCCAGATGGGAAGAAACAATGCACTCTTCGTCAATCGATCAACTATGACCAAATCGAATCGAATTGGGTTCTCACCGTCTTTGGTAACTTTGTGATAAAATCCATGGTAATGTGCTCCCATTTCCACTTCGGGATTTCTAACGGTTGGAACTTACCATACGGCTTTGGGTGTTCGTCTTTAACTTGCAAACACGTGACACATTGCTCAACATACTTAACAACATCACGTTTCATGCCCGGCCACCAATAATCCTTTCTCAAATCGAGATACATTTTCATAGCGCCCGGATGAACGGAATACTTTGACTTATGTGCTTCATCAAGTAGCACTCGTCGATAATCCCCCATCTTAGGCACCCACACTCTTCCTTGAAAAGACAACAAACCACGCGAACCCATAGTAATGAATTCTGCTTGCCCCACAATTCGTTCCACATGCTTGTTGTGAACGTAAGCTTCAATTTGAATCACACCAAGTTTTTCAAGAAAATCGTTAGTAATAATCATATGTAACGATCTTACTCGTATCGCCGGATGTTGACTCTTTCAACTTAATGCATCCGCGACCACATTCGCCTTGCCCGGATGATAAAGTATTTCACAATCATAATCTTTTACTACATCCATCCACCTACGTTGACGATAATTCAAATCTCTTTGATCGAAAAGATGTTTCAAACTCTTGTGATCCGAATAAATCGTACACTTGACACCATACAAGTAATGGCGCCAAATTTTCAACGCATGCACAACCGCTGCCAACTCAAGATCATGAGTCGGATATCTCGTTTCGTGTTCCTTTAATTGTCGAGAGGCGTAATCGATGACTTTACCTCTTTGCATTAGAACACACCCGAGCCCATTCAGAGAGGCATCACAATACACCGTCATGTCTTCCACACCTTCCGGAAACACTAACATCGGAGCTTGACACAATTTCTCTTTTAGCAATTGAAAAGCAATTTCTTGCTCGTTCTCTCACATAAATCTCGCGTTCTTCCTCGTCAATTTCGTCAAAGAAGAAGCGATCTTAGAAAAGTATTGGATAAACCGACGATAATAACCGGCCAATTCGAGAAAACTTCGGATTTTCGTAGGCGTAGTCGGTCGTCCCCAACTCTTTACCGTCTCAATCTTCCCCGGATCTACTTGAATACCATTTTCGTTCACGATATGGCCAAGGAATTGAACTTCCCTTAGCCAAAATTGACATTTAGAGAATTTAGCATACAACTTCTCCTTCCGTAACGTCTTTAACACACTCCGTAAATGATGTTCATGTTCTTTCATACTCTTCGAATAGACAAGTATGTCGTCAATGAACACAATTACCGACTTGTCCAACATAGGTTGGCACACTCGGTTCATAAGGTCCATGAATGCCACCGGTGCATTCGTAAGACCAAAAGGCATAACCACAAATTCAAAATGCCCGTAACGCGTTTGAAAAGCCGTTTTCTCAATATCTTCCTCACAGACCCGCATTTGGTGATAGCCGAACCGTAGGTCGATTTTAGAGAAATACGTTGCACCTTAGAGTTGGTCAAATAAATCGTTAATCCGAGGCAATGGATAATGATTCTTGATCGTCACTTTGTTCAACTCACGATAATCGATGCACATCCGCATACTACCATCCTTCTTCTTCACGAATAAAACCGGAGCGCCACATGGCGAAGCACTCGGTCGGATAAAACCCTTTTCAAGTAGCTCTTGGGTTTGATTTAACAACTCTTGCATTTTTGTCGGCGCTAAATGATAAGGAGTGTTAGTAATGGGAGTAGCTCCCGGAACCAACTCAATGTGAAATTCAACCTGTCTTTCCACCGGAACACCCGGTAACTCATCCGAAAAAACGTCTTCAAACTCATTTACCACCGGAATTTCACGAATGGATGGTGGCTCATATAGAGTATCAACAACATGGGCAAGAAAATCTGTGCCACCACTAACAAGAAAATGACGTGCCTATGCAAAAGTGCATATAGGCACAAGTCTTCTCCGTTTATCACTGTGAATAATTAACTCTCCCCCACTTGGGGTCTTTACACGAATAAATTTTTCATGGCATGCAATATTGGCTCTATTATGATCGTGCCAATCCATACCAACAACGATATCAAAATCACCCAAAGTGATCGGGATGAGATCAATTTTAAAGTTTTCGGCACCAAACCCGACATCACAATTTTTACACACATCCACCACTAGCACCGTTTTGCCGTCCGCTATTTCGACTTCTACCGGACGACTTAACTTAGCTAACGGTCTATTAAGTTTAGGCACAAATTTTGGAGACACAAACGACAAATTTGCACCGCTATTAAATAGAATTCTTGCCGGATTAGAGTTAACCATAAAAGTACCTGAGACAACTTCGTTGGATTGCTTGTCTTCATCATTCGTCATCAAATAGTTGCGACCCCTAGCCGTACCCGCCGCCTTCTCTAGATGCTTAACATTATCGTTTTGCAGATCGGGACACTCTGGCTTCTTATGTCCTTCTTTACCGCAATTAAAACAAGTGAGCTTGTTTCCTGAAGATGGTTTCGGACAATCACGAGCCATATGACCTGCTTGCCCACAATTGTAGCACGAAAAAGAAAAACCACCGGAAGCGCCTTTCTTTACGCTATTGACACTTTCGGAACCCTTCTTGTTCTTATTCTTCTTGTTTGAAAAGTTAGAATGACTAGAACCTTCAAACTTTCTTTTAGAAAAAGTGAAATCACTTCTCCTAGGAACTTCCGGCTCAAAACCCCGAGCCAATTCAAATAACTCTTCAAAAGACTTAGCCGCTCCTCGACAAATCTTACCCTTATACTCATCATTCATGGTACAGTAGAAATCTTTCATTAGCTTGTGATCGTCACCAACATATTCCGGACAAAAACGAGTCTTTGCCAAGAAGGTAGACAAAAACGAGTCTTTGACAAAAACGAGTCTTTGACAAAAACGAGTCATTAGCTTGCAACTCGTCCCGGATTCTATCAAAATCGGAAGAAGTTCGATATTCTTTGAAAAATTCCTTCTTAAACTCCTCCCATGTCAAGCTCATGCATTGCTCTTCACCATATAATTTTATTTTATCGTCCCACCACAACTTGCCTTCTTCGCGCAACATGCTAGACCCATACCTCGTCTTCTTCTCGGGAGGACATCCGCGGTATGGAAAGCTCCCTCGATATCGGAAATCCAACATGTGCTTTTCAACGGATCCCGTACCCCATTAAACATCGGGGGTTGAGCATCCTTGAAATTTTTGTAATGGAAGTCCCTCCTTCCATTCCCACCATTACCATCACCCCCTTCACCACGAGGATGAATGTTTCTAGCTTCTAATACCTCCTCGATCACGGCATTCATTCGCTCATTTATCATTTCGGTTACTTGCCCATCAACCGACTCTTGGAAAACCTTTCGAACATCATCAATAAAATCCTTTTTTAGCCTTTTAAAGATGGCCTCAACCTTGGTCGTGAGTTCAACGTCCTCACTCGTAGTTCCATCATTGATGTCGTATCCATTTCTCATCTTCATTTTATAAAATGAAGTAATTTAAGCAACGAAACGAAAGGACTTAACACATATGTATATACATATACACCACACTACCCCATCTTGCTCAACAATCGTTGTACATCGCTTGTTTGACACGATTTGAACCCGTAACAATGGTAGCTAATCATTGTTACGCGATCACGTCGCATTAATTCGCTAGTACAATGTCTATCTCACTTGATGACTGCTAAGACAACACAAAACAGTTAGTGCAAGGTTAATTCACATAAACCTAAGCACTAATCAACTCCCGGTCCGACCCGTCTCCTACAAGTCCCGCATAAAGCGCATACACAAATAAGCCTAAGTCTAGGCACCTATCTCAGGTAGCCTAAATTCCTTAGACCATGCTCTGATACCACTTGAAACAACCCAACCCTTATTGCATACGATAAATTTTTTTCTTTAATAATACACATTTACGCGCCAATTAAATATGTTGACCATTCCACAAGTTCCATTTAAGACGTATCACAATTTAAATGTTTACAAGGCAGAAGGCCATTAACTAAGTTTAATACAAGTTCGACCCACTACAAATGATAGTTTATAATCCAAACGACACTTCGAGCATGGTTTGGGACTAAACTATCCAAAACGTTAGGCCAACTTCCTAAAGCTCCAACGAAACATCATCAAGGGACACCTAGTGCCCAACAACCCCTTTTTTCCCTATCCGCACCTGCATCTAAAAGGATAAACAACGAGAGGGTAAGCTAAAGCTTAGTGAATGCAATAATTATACGCATACATATATAACATACCTACTTGCAAACACTCAAATACACATACCGAAATACATGCTAGCAACACGATTAGCTTATCATCCATACGAGGCTACCAACCTCCAATACCACAAGCTAGCATAACAATCGCATAAATATATATATAACTCGAACAATATAATAAGCCTTCGCTTACAATACAAATAACCATGGTTAACCAATCGTATAAGGGAATGGTGCCCGCGAAAGACCATCGGAGTTCACAACATCCATTAGTGTACTTAAGTCCTCGTATCACTAACCCCCGGGTGGCATCTTAACACCTCGATACTTCACCCCGAGTGGCATCTTAACACCTCGATGCTTCACCCGTCAATTACTTAGAGTGGCATCTTAACACCTCGATGCTTCACTCCGAGTGGCGTCTTAACACCTCGACACTTCACTCGTCACGTGAAATGTGGTGTCTTAACACCTCGACACTTCACATCTCACGCTACAACAATTAGATACATTATATACCTACGCATATAATTATTCCACTCACCTTAATGATTCGGTGATGATTTAATGCTTCCGTATGCTTCGAGCAAAGTAACTAGTACATAAGTACACATTTAATACACAACAAGTGGAATTAACCACCTTACTCACTCTTGAGCATTTAATAACCCAATTTGCATTAAATGGCTCAACTACATAAAAACCGCCCATAAATGGCCAAGACTCAACTTTAATCACTAAAACTAGTGAATTAAAGTCTATTAACTTTAACTAACGCAAACTTAGGGTAATTCATACTCATTTCATCCAAACTAGGTCAAAATTACTCTTTTGACCCATTTTAATACTTAAACTTACAATTTTAGTCAAACATGACCCATTTACAATTCTTCCTTCAATTACAAGTGCATTAGTGACTAAAAACACCATTGTACACTTACAACTCCAAATCATAAGACCAAACCCTAGATTATGGCTATTTAGGGTTTCCTTTTATCACCTAACCCAAATCCACCCATATTACCCGCAAATGGGTCTTACAAGTTCCCAATGAACCAAACCCTAGCATAAACTAACTAAAACTCAAAACATGGAGTTAGGACTTACCAACACTATCCTCTTGTAGCTAAGAACAAGGAGAACAACTTTAATTCTTGCTCCAAGGTTTGATTCACAAATCTCCACTCTCAAATTTCACTTGAAATCAAATGGGTTTTTAAGTTTTGAGAGTAAATGGAGAAAGAAAAGGGAAATGAAAATGAATAAAATGGATGAGTGGTGGATGTTTAGTGCTCCAATCAGATCTAGACGTAAAATGACAATTTTGCCCTTGAACCACTTATTTTAAAAACAAAATCCGGAACCAGTTCACCCAGTGGGTCGCGGCGCGGCCCCAATTGTCGCGGCGCGCCATTTAACGTATTTTACGAGTTTTCTTAAATCATTCCTGACTCGGATTCTAGTTATTTGTCGCGGCACGACCTTCTTCTCCGCGGCGCGACATATAAAGGGAAATTCGACCCTTCTTAACATGCCTCCTGACTCTGGTTTGAGTTCAATGTCGCGGCACGATAAAGGCTTCCGCGGCGCGGTAATGGCCTTCAACTGAGCCATTCGACAACTTTACACAACTTAACAATTTATCCAACTTGTACACTTCGTTCACGCTTCCTATGCACGTCTAAACCTCATCTTTAGTCGCACAAGCCTTAACATCAACAAAGACTCATGCATATAACTATACATGCATATATTCTAAACACATATATATACATACATATTTGTATATATATATATATATATATATATATATATATATATATATATATATATATATATATATATATATATATATATATATATATATATATATATAATTACACAATTACTAACACTTAGGTCTTTTAATCATATAAATGCACAAGTTATAAGCGTACTAAAAATTAAGTTTGTACCTTTAAATATGTACGGGAAAAAGGGATGTTACATGGTGATATTTAGTGTAAAGCTTGTGTGATGCTTAAGCTTATCCTATTAGATAGATTCCATTCACTTAGCGGTGCGCTAATCCCCACATTTACACCCCTGCAGGTTTAGGCAATGCTGGGATTGGGAATTGGGCTAAAGACGTGTTTGACTCAGAGTACTCTGATGTGTTATAATGTAAAAGGAAAACTATATTTTATTTAATAATGTTTGTGATGAATTATTTAATTACGTGTTTTATAAATAACGTGGTGTTTGTTAAATTAAGACTTTCGCTGTGATTTAAAAAAAATTATGTATTTGCTGGCGTTACAAGATGTGCAATCTTAGATATTCTAAGGTACTGCTAATTGGGTTAGAGGTCTCTCCTTTGCAATCACTTACTTAACCCCGGATCATCTTACAAAATCTTAAGAATGTTGCTTCTGACGCGAATCATGCTTTAGAGCAAGCTAGTGTTCACTGAACTCTATGTTGCTGACTCTAATCACAACCTAAATGGGCAGCTCTTCTTTGACAAATAATTGGTTATTCGTACGTAGGTACTATATCCCTATTGTGACGTTAAGCACACATAACTACTTACCTTGTATCCTAGGGTTGATCAGGTCCTAATACTAGGTTATAGCCACGTGAATAAGTAGAAAGGGTGATCCGTAAATAAACTTCTAAACCGTCAAGGTTTCAGCATAACAGTATGATAAGTTTCAGATGAAATATTCAACATATAATAAACATTCATAACAGACAGATAGACATGCAAGATGAAAGCAACTTAAGATAACAAGATAACTTCATTCAATTAAGGAAAGTGTTCACCGTTTACAGACGAGATCTGGACCATTACAAGTGCTGACATCCTCTAGACCGCTCCTATTACAATCTTTGGCGTTGCCCTCCGGGTACTTAATTTCCCGCTCGGAGGTGAGAAGGCCTTGAAAGCTCTAGTGAGAGAAAGTGTATTGTAGTGAGAGAGTGAAGAGAGGTGTGTTGAAATTGGATGACAAAAAGCCTTTAAATAAGCACAAAATTTGCCTGCAAACAGCTGGCAGGCCATTTGGCAAGCCGTTTGCCGAGCCCGTTTGCTAAGGCAAGCCGTTTAACGAGGCTGTTTGATATGGCCGTTTAGCAGCCCGTTTGGCAAGCCGTTTGGCTTGCCGATTCCCTGGATCGTAACTTGATTTCTTGTCTTTCACCGTTTTGGATCTAGAATCTTTGTTTTAGCTCCGCTTCTCTTGATTCTTTTTGCATCGTCTTCGTAATTACTATATCTACAAATTTAAAAAAAAAATCAATTATTTTTCCGACAAAGTTTTGAACTTTATGCTTTTGGGACTCAATATCGGGGGTAAAAACATGACTTTTTAGCCGATATCCCAAGTCTATACGGTGCACGTGCTACAGGCGCTTCTCCAGGCACTAAGTGAATCTGAAATTCGACGTCTCTACGATGGAAGATATGGTAATTCTCTCAGAAGGACCTTAAGGAATATTTCTAACGGTTGAGGCATTTTCGGATCTCTTAACTGCTGATTCAACTTTGCTCATATGTGCCAGAATTGCGAGACATCCTTATCTCATGTACTTCTGGACCTTCGAGCAATTAATGTAATGTAACGGTGTACTGATCTTCTCTCCGTACACCATCATTGATTCGTCTTAGGTGAAAGGAATTCGAATGGCCTTCTGGTCGTAACAACTTCAGTTTTGTTGCCTGATAACCAGTCCATTCCAACCACAAGGTCAAACAAAAGAAATATGGTAGTGCAAGTAAAATAATTTAACTCCAAACGTCACCCAAGTAGATTTCTATTGTAATGGCTCGCCAATCGTCGAAAAAATTAATGTTCGGTCTGGAAAGTTGTTATGAGCTTAACGGTATGGGTCTTAGCTTATAATTTGCGAATGATCGTTGATTAAAGTTTGGGGTGAGTTTTGGGTGAGAGAAGTTTACGATAGGAGTGTGAGATCAAACTTCTTAAAGCAGGACCTCCTTAAACTAAAATCACATCAATCATGATAAGGTTCATGTTATCTAAGACAGATATTGGATACTAAATGTTGTGAGAGAGTTCTCTAGTGATAAAGCTTCTATCAGCACCGATGTTTTAACAACCCGTCCTAATCCACCTGGACAAAGTCATCAACATCTGGTCCCATTGCGTGGTACTGACCTAAATATGCCATGAATGACTCCAAGTAATGTCTCTTATATGAGCAAATGCACAGCGGAAGATTTCTTTCATACCTGAGAATAAACATGCTTTAAAGTGTCAACCAAAAGGTTGGTGAGTTCATAGGTTTATCATAACAATCATTTCAATATATTTATAGACCACAAGATTTCCGTTTATATATATGTACACTCGCAAGTGTATAAAAGTATTCCATAAGTTGTTGAGCGCTTCGGTAACCATACTTAACAATTAATGTGGCATATTTCCTTTATTATGAAATTTCCCTACACTGTACCAAGTGTAGTAAAAACTAAGTACTATGCAACCGTTTACGATACTTGAGCGACTAACCCAGTTGGGGTGGTCAAACCCGATAGATCTATCAATAGGATTCGCGCTTACATGTTCTTCCAATATGTAAATATTAGTTACCAAGCTATTAGGGAAGATATGCAAAGTGGTACAACTCAACGTAGAATATATTTTAAGTACTTGTGTCTATTTCGTCAAACATAAAAGCAGCGCATGTATTCTCAGCCCAAAAATATATATTGCAAAAGCAATTAAAAATGGAGCAAATGAAACTCACCATACGATATTTTGTAGTAAAAATATACATACGACGATACTGAACAATGCAAGATTGGCTTCGGATTCATGAACCTATATCAATACTATATATATTAACACATATAATAATATTTAAACAAGTTTTTGTATTAAGTATGGCTTTATATAACTAATATTTACTGTAATAATAAAAATAATATTAATAGTAATATTGATAATAATAATAATATTATAGTAATAATGATACAAGTTATAATAAAAATGAAAATAATAATAATATTAATGTAAAAATAATAGTAATAATAATAATAGTAAAGATAATAATAATAATTTTGATAAAAAAATGATAATTTTTCTAATGATGATAATGATAATAAAAATGATACTTTTAATAATGATAATTTTAATAATAATAATAATAATAATAATAATAATAATAATAATAATAATAATAATAATAATAATAATAATAATAATAATAATAATAATAATAATAATAATAATAATAATAATAATAATAATAATAATAATAAAGAGTTACATATATTTATACAAAATATTTTTAATGATCATGACCATAATTATAACTATCCTAATATCTTGAAAATATTATTATATAATTATTTTCATTAATATAGCTATAGCCTATATCGTTCTAAATTCATATCATTAGCCCATTTTGTATTATACTTTTCATGTTATTGTATTAGTAAGCATATTAACTAAAATTTTTGATGCCTTAATATTATTTAATCATAATAATAATAATTAATAATAAAAATAAAAATAATAATTAATAATAAGAATTATAATTGTAGTAATATAATTTATACTACCTTAAGGGTATAAGTTTCCAAAAATAAAACTGCCTTAGTCCGGGCTCGAACCCGTGACCTCTTGTTCAACACCAACACTCTTAACCGTTGCTTCATTTCATCTTTTCTGTTTTAATTACGGATCAAATCATTTTACACAGTATTCGACTGTTTTCATTTTCCTAATTTCACCACCATCATCATCGTCCTTATCACCATCATACACTCATCATATAAATCATGATCATAATCGTCATGCTCGTTTTCACCAATCATCGTTACTCATCAAGATGGATGAAAATATATAACGTGTGATAGTTCATGACTTGATGGATTTAAACAGAAATTGATAGCCTTTGCCACTTCGTGGCCCATGTTGTCACACGAGCCCTATAAAAGTCCGATACAAATAAAGAGACCCATTTAGCGAGTCTAATAGTTTACGGCCCAAACAATTTCCCAGCCCAACTACAATTTGAATTTACGGTTCATTCATCTTTATAATAGAATATAAGCCACCAAATTTAATAATCATAATCATTATATTACTCCATAAAAAAATTTAAGTGGGACTATCCCTTTTTTAGTGGATGTCGACCATAGTGGTTGTATAATGTCCCACATACATATGAACATGCCTATGTGATCATCATCTTTTATTTACCAAAATGGAAATGACATACATGCATAGCTAGCATAAATCGAGTAATACTCTTACATGATGTTCAGTGTTTGTTGAAGCAGCGAAAAGAAAAAAAAATATATGTGGTGAATTGGGTTTCACGATGGTGGTGGTTAGTGGGTGAGGGTAGTTAGTCGTGATTGTTTGAGCTGCACACAGGAGTCGAGGCAATAGGAAAGTTGTGGGTTTGAGATTGGTTAATTTGTATGTTTTGTACATGACCTGCAACAGAAAATAGCTATTTGGTGGTGATGGTTTGGTGTTGGTGGTTATTGATGGTGGTGACTTCAGTGATGGTGGCCAAAGGTGGTGACCTTGGTGATGATGATGAGGGTGTCGGGTTTATATCAACGAAGATAGGGTGGTGTGGTTCTTGTGAAAGAAATATAGTAACGAAGGAAGTTTATGAGAGGGATCGATTAACAGGCACATATAGCAGGTGATGGTTTATGCTTCGATTGAACAAGCATATGTACCAGTATATATATATATATATATATATATATATATATATATATATATATATATATATATATATATATATATATATATATATATATATATATATATATATATATATCTAATCTATGTTTATGTATATATAAGAATATATAAGAGAAAGGGATGAGATACTACAGCAAATTGAATGATTTAGTTACATTATATCTTTATGTGTCTAAGTCATAGGTATTATATATAATTAGCATGCCCACATGGTTAATATCTGTAAAGTAATGTAAATGAGTTATAAAATATTACTCCGTACAACATTTTGTTTGTAATTGAAAAGTGGGTAATAAAGTCAAAAGGGAAACCTGCAATTGGAAATTCAGTTACACTTCATTGGATTTTAATACCGACGGTTTTCACGGATTATAATATCGTGGTCCCTTGCTAAACAGTTAACGTATAAAAGTGCTCAGAAAAATCCCATATTTTTAAATTAGATGTCTTTATTTATTTTGGTCATTATGGTATAAAATTCGATCATTAAATATTAAATAAAAATTTACATCAACTGTCCCTCTCATTTATGGGTAAAATATAAAAAGTGTTAAAACTTAACAAATAGTTCCTAAATACATTTTTAATAAGCCTAAAATTTATAAAACTCATTTTTGTATCACCGTTTATTTTAAAATTACATAAGTTTCTTTTTAACTCGTGTAATATCGTTCGAATGACAATTTAGCGTTACCTTCGTTTACTAAATAGTTTCGAAATCACAAAATATATATTGTGTATACTTTATTTATATATAAATAATATTTATTATATGTTATCATTATTTTATATATCTAATTCTAACAATTACAATACCTAATAATTCATATTATTATATACAAATATATATAAGCATATTTATTTACAAGTAATCGTATCGTGAGTCGTCGGACATAATCCAAGATTAAATGAATTCATGAAAACAGTTAAAAATTTTGAGACTCTGTTTAACAGACTTTGCTTATCTTGTCAAAATCATATAAATATTGAGTTTAAATTTGGTCGAAAATTTCCGGGTCGTCACAGTACCTACCCGTTCAAGAAAGTTCGTCCCGAAATTTGATCGAAGTGGTCATGGTTAACAATAAGAATGTTTTCCTGACGTATATGAGTTGATAAATAATTTTTTTTTATCACCATTGAGTAATAAGGATAAAACAATTTGATTTCTTGAAGCGTACTAATGAAGCTATCACTTAAAGAGTGAATCTAGAATATAAAGCTTGTCTTAACTTTTGACGGTATCGCGTTTGAATTTAGAAAATAAGATGCGTCTAATCTTTTGTCGTTGTCTTGGTTGAATTTACGGAATTCAAGGGATTAAGGAAATCTTCGTTATCTATATAAGGTTTGATTCGTCAGTGATTAATGAAATTAAGATCTCTTTAATTAAATGCGGTCATCTGCCTCGATTGCTCTGTCGGATGCTTCCATTATAAATTTACCTCTTCCATTTTATTATTCTCACCATTCCTATACTTTCTTCCTTAATCCATACTTCTAAAGATTGTAAAATACTTAATCCAGTACTGATCCTTATCCTTCTTTTGACAATCGCTTCTGTCTTCCTCCTTTTTCATCTACCACCGGAGGAATCTGTTAATTTCTACTATTACTTTGGGGTTATAGTGTTTTTCATTCTCCCGTGTATTTATGTTGCTATCCGCATTGATATACACGGTTTGTAATTTATGTATTTATGATCGGCTTTGTATTTTCTTTTATATTTTGGAGCTTCATGCTCTTGTTTTCTCTTCCCGACTTCAAGTCAAGCGAATAATGGTCCAGAGTTTGTAGATATAGAGTTTTGAATGATTTTAAAGTTCTAAGTAGTAAGAAATGTAATAGCACGATTTGATTTGGTAAATTACCAGATATCACGGAAGGTAGAACTATCAAGAATACATTTTCTTGATATGTTCGGAGGTTAAGTAGAATGAAAGAGTTATGTAACATGATACATGATGAGGGTATGATCTGTGAACTATCATCACGTTCCATTAGAAATTTAGCATGACTTACTGTAATATAATCACGTTGGCCAAGTGTCATTATATTATACTAAGTCATGCTCAAATTCTTAACACTTCTCCAGAATTCGTTCGTAATTATATTTAAATTTTACAGAAGTTTCCAATATAAGGTAATACAAAAAGCATGAAGAGGTATATAATTTCAGACAAGAATACTTATGAAAATATCCTCAGAAATATCGAGGATATTTATGATGATATTTTGGAATTTCTAAATTCGAAGGTTGATGAAGAAAGATTTTCCGCAAGATTTTAACATGAGTAAGGAGCAAGATATTCGTTGAAGGTTTCATTGGATCCAGAATTACCTGGATTCTTTGAATATAGGGTATGGTCCTTGTATTTGTCCTTGATCTCCTTCATGGTTTGCTCACTCCGTTTTTCAGTACCAAATTTTCTATCGAGCGTTCCATTCTTTATCATCAACTTTTGGCCATTAAGACCATCTATAACATGCTGCTTCATTAGCATTTTCAAAGTTAATGGATCTGGATCATTGGTTATCAAACCGAGGGTTTTCAAGAATATCGAAGGGTTTGAACGGAGATGGTAATCGTCAAGATACAAAAGATTGTTTAAGATGAAATCAAGTGGCATATTTGAAGAAATGTTTTGTTTCATATGTTATAATCAATATTTTAATTCATTTTAATTGTGCAATGTTGGTAGTCCACAGTTAATAGTCCACAGTTAGCAATTCAATAATTCATATATAGTTTAATATATAATATTCGAATTAATTAATATGTATCGTGACCCGTGTACATGTCTCAGACTCGATCACAACTCAAAGTATATATATTATTGTAGAATCAACCTCAACCCTGTATAGCTAACTCAAGCATTACTGCATATAGAGTGTCTATGGTTATTATAAATATTATATATAGATGCGTCGATATGATATGTCAAAACTTTGTATGCATGTCCCGATGTTTAAAGTGCGTAAAATAAATAACAGAAATTAAATGACGATAAATAAAATTGCGAGAATATAAATTGCGATAATTAAATTGCGATAAATAAAATGTAATCAGTTAGTTAGGAACAGTTAGCGTGGATTCTTAAAAAAAATTTCTTTTAGTTAATTTGTTTATTTCTAACAAATTTTATTTTGTCCAATATTTTCTTCATTATACCACTTGTTGGATTCTGATAAGTCAAAATCCAAATATGAAATTGAATGAAAATGGTTATTCTGTGGTGAACAGATTCGTATATCTGTGGATGTAAGTAGGATAGCAAATGACTGTTGAATCAAATTCGAAGAATGTAGAGTGTAACCTATTAATGTGAAATCTAAATATCTCTCGGGTATTACCTACCCGTTAAAATATTTTCACGATTAACAGTTTGTATAAAAGAATTTTTAATTACAATCTTTATGAAAATATACTTACATATGTATCTTCTTCAGATGTAATCATGGATTTATAGATATCGATTGTTAAATCGATGATGAAAGATGTGAATGATAAAATATGTGAATTAATTATGATAGAAGCTCTTTAAAGCTTCTTTTATCTTTCTCGGGTATTACCTACCCGTTAAAATTTCATACGTCATAGTTAATATGAAAAGAATTTTTATTACGATCTCGAGATATACATAAATATATACATATATCCTTTAATCGTGAACAGAAAGTAATGAATTAATATTTCATAATTCATCATTCTCGGTACTCTTCGGTGTCTGTGGTGCTTACGGAGCTTGTAGTGATGGAAATGATGCTGGTGCGGGTGGTGTTGCTGTTGGTGTTGGTACTGCTTGTGGTACCTGCGTAGTAGATGCAAGCCTAGCTTCCAAATCAAACACCATCACCTCCAGGGTTTCTACTTTACGCTCGAGTCTATGAATTAGTTCTACCCACTCTTCCGTAAGGTTTGTCAATTCTTGATATTTAGTTCGAAGTCTTCTAACTTCTTCTAATAATCCTATCTTATTAGAATTCGGGAGTAAAGGATGAATTCTATCTTTAACTACATCGAGTCGACCTTCGAGGTGGAAAATTCGTGCGAAAAGAGTGAAAACGGTATTGCGAACAGGTTCGCCGGTAAGTGGATCGAGCACTCTGACGTTAGGTGGTAAGTTCGGCTCGTGATATGGAGTACCTTCTTTATTTTTCCATAGGGTAAGTATTTCGCGAACCCATCCCCACTTTCTAAAGAAATCACGGTAGTTGATCGGTTAGTGCGGTCCTGTCACACTATCTTCGGAGTCAGAGGAACTTGGTCGATTAGTAGAGGCCATCGTACGCGATCACAGAAAAGAATTTTGGTATGAAAAGCTTAGTGACAGCAAATGATAGTTGGATGGTATTCTCAATGCATAATATGCATAGATATATATAGTACCAGGATCCCTTAAATTACAGAGAAATTTACGGAAGATATCAGGCAAAGTTTACCGTAATAGATACGCTTAGATATGAATTTGTCTATACACTATCTATGCAGTAAAGGCAATAAGGCGTGTCTAGACTTAGGAATGATAAGCAGATAATTTTCCACTAGGAATGATAATCAATACTTATAATATGCAGCTAAGGTCAAAGTCCAGACTCACTAATGCATCCTAACAACTATCAGTTAGACACACTAATGCAAGACCTGGTTCGCTAGGACCAACGCTCTGATACCAACTTTAACAACCCATCCTAATCTACCTGGATGAAGTCATCAACATCTGGTCCCATTGCGTGGCCATGAATTACTCCAAGTAATGTCTCTTATATAAGCAAATGCACAGCCGAAAATTTCTTTCATACCTGAGAATAAACATGCTTTCAAGTGTCAACCAAAAGGTTGGTAAGTTCATAGGTTTATCATAACAATCATTTCAATATATTAATAGACCACAAGATTTCCGTTTATATATATGTACACTAGTAAGTGTATAAAAGTATTCTATAAGTTGTTGAGCGCTTCGGTAACCATACTTAACAATTAATGTGGCATATTCCCTTTATTATGAAATCTCCCTACACTGTACCAAGTGTAGTAAAAACGAAGTACTATGCAACCGTTTACGATACTAGAGTGACTAGCCCGGTTGGGGTGGTCAAACCCGATAGATCTATCAATAGGATTCACGCTTACGTGTTCTTCCAACATGTAAATATTAGTTACCAAGCTATTAGGGAAGATATGCAAAGTGGTACAACTCAACGTAGAATATATTTTAAGTACTTGTGTCTATTTCGTCAAACATAAAAGCAGAGCATGTATTCTCAGCCCAAAAATATATATTGCAAAAACAATTAAAAAGGGAGCAAATGAAACTCACCATACGATATTTTGTAGTAAAAATATACATATGATGGTACTGAACAATGCAAGATTGACTTCGGATTCATGAACCTATATCAATACTATATATATTAACACATATAATAATATTTAAACAAGTTTTTGTATTAATTATGGCTTTATATAACTAATATTTACTGTAATAATAAAAATAATATTAATAGTAATATTGATAATAATAATAATAATAATAATAATAATAATAATATAGTAATATGATACTAGTTATAATAAAAATGAAAATAATAATAATAATATTAATGTAAAAATAATAATAATAATAGTAAAGATAATAATAATAATTTTGATTAAAAAAATGTTAATTTTTCTAATGATGATAATGATAATAAAAATGATACTTTTAATAATAATAATAATAATAATAATAATAATAATAATAATAATAATAATAATAATAATAATAATAATAATAATAATAATAATAATAAAGAGTTACATATATTTATACAAAATATTTTTAATGATCATGACCATAATTATAACTATCCTAATATCTTGAAAATATTATTATATCATTATTTTCATTAATATAGCTATAGCCATATTATATCGTTTTAAATTCATATCATTAGCCCATTTTGTATTATACTTTTCATGTTATTGTATTAGTAAGCATATTAACTAAAAATTTTAATGCCTTAATATTATTTAATCATAATAATAATAATTAATAATAAAAATAATAATAATAATAATTAATAATTATAATTGTAGTAATATAATTTATACTACCTTAAGGGTATAAGTTTCCAAAAATAAAACTGCCTTAGTCCGGGCTCGAACCCGTGACCTCTCGTTCAACACCAACACTCTTAACCGTCGCTCCATTTCATCTTTTCTGTTTTAATTACGGATCAAATCATTTTACCCAGTATTCGACTGTTTTCATTTTCCTAATTCTACCACCATCATCATCGTCCTTATCACCATCATACACTCATCATATAAATCTTGATCATAATCGTCATGCTCGTTTTCACCAATCATCGTTACTCATCAAGAAGGAGGAAAATATATAACGTGTAATAGTTCATAACTTGATGGATTTAAAAAGAAATTGATAGCCTTTGCCACTTCGTGGCCCATGTTGTCACGCGAGCCCAATAAAAGTCCGATACAAATAAAGAGACCCATTTAGCGAGTCTAATAGTTTACGGCTCAAACAATTTCCCAGCCCAACTGCAATTTGAATTTACGGTTCATTCATCTTTATAATAGAATATAAGCCACCAAATTTAATAATCATAATCATTATATTACTCCATAAAAAAATTCAAGTGGGACTATCCCTTTTTTTAGTAGATGTCGACCATAGTGGTTGTATAATGTCCCACATACATATCAACATGCCTATGTAATCATCATCTTTTATTTACCAAAATGGAAATGACATACATGCTATAACAACCCACATTTTTTCCATCTGAATTAATCAAGTTATCCTTAAGGTTTCAATGACATATTCTGTGCAACATCATTAGGGTTGTTATCCATTTTGACAAACGAACATTTATACTTTCATTAAATGATCGTAATTATTATTAAAACCCTAATATGATATTAAACCCTAAACCTAACCCTACCTAATAACTACAAAACCCTAATACCATTTAATATTAAATAATAAACCCTAACCCTAATACTTAATAAATAATATAAACTATGTGTATTAATATTAAATGTGACAACTTATAACTATTAAAAACTAGTAAACTAAATGGAACAAATAAAAATTTATAAAAGATTAGGGTCTAATAAATAAATAAATAAATAAAATGTATTTAAATAATATAACCCTAATAATAATAATAATAATAATAATAATAATAATAATAAAAGAAAATATATATAATACCTAAATAAATAAGTGAATGCCGTATAAAAAAAAAACCAAATACAGGAAATAACAAAAAGGATCGGCTGTATAAGCTGTAGGATTTCTTAGAAGGATTTAACTTGATCACTAAGTTTTGTTTGATCCTAGTTAATCTCTAATTCCTTCCTTAATCCCCAAGAATCATAGTGCAATTAGGAAACTAGCAAATCTATATAAAGGCCATCGTAAAGTCCAGGATTTATCAACAATAAACCTGCTGCAATTCTGTCGTCTGATTTACCTGCATCCTCTCCAGTTTTCTGTCGACTAAACCCTTCACCTGCAGCCCTCTTCAGTCGACTTAAAACCTCACCATCACTGAAATGTCCCGTTCTTATTGATTAAAAACGTTCCACATTAATTGATTTTGTTGCGAGGTTTTAACCTCTATATGAGACGTTTTTTCAAAGACTGCATTCATTTTTAAAACAAACCATAACCTTTATTTCATAAATAAAGGTTTAAAAAGCTTTACGTAGATTATCAAATAATGATAATCTAAAATATCCTGTTTACACACGGCCATTACATAATGGTTTACAATACAAATATGTTACATCGAAATCAGTTTCTTGAATGCAGTTTTTACACAATATCATACAAACATGGACTCCAAATCTTGTCCTTATTTTAGTATGCAACAGCGGAAGCTCTTAGTATTCACCTGAGAATAAACATGCTTTAAACGTCAACAAAAATGTTGGTGAGTTATAGGTTTAACCTATATATATCAAATCGTAACAATAGACCACAAGATTTCATATTTCAATACACATCCCGTACATAGAGATAAAAATCATTCATATGGTGAACACCTGGTAACCGACATTAACAAGATGCATATTTAAGAATATCCCCATCATTCCGGGACACCCTTCGGATATGATATAAATTTCGAAGTACTAAAGCATCCGGTACTTTGGATGGGGTTTGTTAGGCCCAATAGATCTATCTTTAGGGTTCGCGTCAATTAGGGTGCCTGTTCCCTTAATTCTTAGATTACCAGACTTAATAAAAAGGGGCATATTCGATTTCGATAATTCAACCATAGAATGTAGTTTCACGTACTTGTGTCTATTTTGTAAATCATTTATAAAACCTGCATGTATTCTCATCCCAAAAATATTAGATTTTAAAAGTGGGACTATAACTCACTTTCACAGATTTTTACTTCGTCGGGAAGTAAGACTTGGCCACTGGTCGATTCACGAACCTATAACAAATATGTACATATATATCAAAGTATGTTCAAAATATATTTACAACACTTTTAATACATTTTGATGTTTTAAGTTTATTAAGTCAGCTGTCCTCGTTAGTAACCTACAACTAGTTGTCCACAGTTAGATGTACAGAAATAAATCTATATATATTATCTTAAATCAATCCACGACCCAGTGTATACATATCTCAGTATTGATCACAACTCAAACTATATATATTTTGGAATCAACCTCAACCCTGTATAGCTAACTCCAATATTCACATATAGAGTGTCTATGGTTGTTCCGAAATATATATAGATGTGTCGACATGATAGGTAGAAACATTGTATACCTGTCTATGGTATCTCAAGATTACATAATATACAATACAAGTTGATTAAGTTATGGTTGGAATAGATTTGTTATCAATTTTCACGTAGCAAAAATGAGTAGTTTTTACCAATTTTGTTTTGCTCGCCATTTCTTCGTTTCTAATCCGTTTTGAGTGATTTAAGCGGCCACGGTTTCGTACTGAACTTGACTTTTTGAAAATAAACAGAAAAGGTATAGGTTTGTAGTCAGAAATACAAGTTACAAGTTGTTTTTGAAAGAGGTAGTCATTTCCGTCGAAAGAATGACATCTTGATGACTGTTTTGAAAAACATACTTTCACTTTGAGTTTAACCATGATTTTTGGATATGGTTTCATGTTCATAAGAAAAATCATTTTCCCAGAAGTATAGTTTTTAAATCAAAGTTTTTCATAGTTTTTAATTATCCAAACCAAAACAGCCCCCGGTTGTAACTACGACAGCGTAAATCCGGTTTTATGGTGTTTATCGTGTTTCCGGGTTTTAAATCATTAAGTTAGCATATCATATAGATATAGATCATGTGTATAGTTGATTTTAAAAGTGTAGTTAGAAGGATTAACTTTATTTGCGAACAAGTTTAGAATTAACTAAACTATGTTCTAGTGATTACTAGTTTACCACTTCGAATATGATAGCTTTTTATGTATGAATCGAATGATGTTATGAACATCATTACTACCTTAAGTTCCTTGGATAAATCTACTGGAAAAGAGAAAAATGGATCTAGCTTCAACGGATCCTTGGATGGCTCGAAGTTCTTGAAGCAAAATCATGACACGAAAACAAGTTCAAGTAAGATCATCACTTGAAATTAGATTGTTATAGTTATAGAAATTGAACCAAAGTTTGAATATGATTATTACCTTATATTAGAATGATAACCTACTGTAAGAAACAAAGATTTCTTGAGGTTGGATGATCACCTTACAAGATTGGAAGTGAGCTAGCAAACTTGAAAGTATTCTTGATTTTATGTAACTAGAACTTGTAGAATTTATGAAGAACACTTAGAACTTGAAGTTAGAACTTGAGAGAGATCAATTAGATGAAGAAAATTGAATAATGAAAGTGTTTGTAGGTATTTTTGGTCGTTGGTATATGGATTAGATATAAAGGATATGTAATTTTGTTTTCATGTAAATAAGTCATTAATGATTACTCATATTTTTGTAATTTTATGAGATATTTCATGCTAGTTGCCAAATGATGGTTCCCACATGTGTTAGGTGACTCACATGAGCTGCTAAGAGCTAATCATTGGAGTGTATATACCAATAGTACATACATCTAAAAGCTGTGTATTGTACGAGTACGAATACGGGTGCATACGAGTAGAATTGTTGATGAAACTGAACGACGATGTAATTGTAAGCATTTTTGTTAAGTAGAAGTATTTTGATAAGTGTCTTGAAGTCTTTCAAAAGTGTATGAATACATATTAAAACACTACATGTATATACATTTTAACTGAGTCGTTAAGTCATCGTTAATCGTTACATGTAAGTGTTGTTTTGAAACCTTTAGGTTAACGATCTTGTTAAATATTGTTAACCCAATGTTTATAATATCAAATGAGATTTTAAATTATTATATTATCATGATATTATGATGTATGAATATCTCTTAATATGATATATATATACATTAAATGTCGTTACAACGATAATCGTTACATATATGTCTCGTTTCAAAATCATTAAGTTAGTAGTCTTGCTTTTACATATGTAGTTCATTGTTAATATATTTAATGATACGTTTACTTATCATAATATCATGTTAACTATATATATATATATATATATATATATATATATATATATATATATATATATATATATATATATATATATATATATATATATATATATATATATATATATATATATATATCCATATATATGTCATCATATAGTTTTTACAAGTTTTAGTGTTCGTGAATCACCGGTCAACTTGGGTGGTCAATTGTCTATATGAAACCTATTTCAATTAATCAAGTCTTAACAAGTTTGATTGATTAACATGTTGGAAACATTTAATCATGTAAATATCAATTTCATTTAATATATAAAAACATGGAAAAGTTCGGGTCACTACAATCACAGCCTCTCATTCTCCATTTAACCTGCTCCAGTTGCTGCTTGTTTCTGCTATTTCTATTCAGTCCAAAACAACCCAAGAAAATCAAGTAAGTGCATCTGTTTCTGCTGCATTATTCGAGTTTCTTTTATAGACCTAAGATCACTTATTGCTGCGTTTATTTTCTGTTTCTATTGCTGCAAATAGTGATCAAAACCAGTCCAAGTTACAGCTGTTCTGTCGTGCTTATTCAAACCTAAACAGCTTCCTATTTGGGTCATGATTTACCTGCTGTTGCTGCTGCTTGTTTTCTGTTTTCCGTACGTACCAGGCTCATCACCAATCCTTGTCTCAATCATGCATAAGGTATTCTATAAACCCTAGTAATCTTGTCCTTGATTCAATTATTTAAAAGTATCATATTAAGTATTATGAAGTAATATGAATAATAAGAAGGTTATGACTTTTCTATGTTAAAAGGTTGTTAATGAATATGAATTATGAAGTGTGATCTTGATTAGTTTATATTGGTATGAAATAAGTATTATTATAGTAATTAAGAGGTATTAAAGGATTATGAATAAGATTAAAGTATTGATTATGTTTATAATTAAAAGGTTAAAGATAAAAGTTATGATTTTATGTGGTGTAATAATGTTAAGTAGGTTTAATAAAAGTCGGTTAGTAAAGCAATAACGGTTATGATCAAAGTAAAAGTATAATTAAAAGATGATAACGAGTATGATTATGATTGTTAAGGGTTAATGAATGTAACTATTAATTATGAAGAAAATATATGATTTTATGTGAAAAGTGGTTAATTAGTAAAGATAGTTAAAGATTATAAATTGATAGTGGCTAGAAAGACTACTAGTATTTAAGTCACAAACTTATGATTTTATGTTAAGATATAAAGATTGTGATTAAAAGATTTAGGTTATGGTTGTGGTGTTGTAACATAGTTATGATCATGGTGTACGTGCATGCATGCATGCATACGTACGTATGTGCATGTATACACTATATGTATGTATGTGTGTGTATATGTAAATATATGCATACGTATATATGTATATGTATATAAGTATGTATATGTATGTGTGAATGTATGTATGAATGTGCATTATGAAAGTTATATAAGTATAGTAAAAATAATAATAAAAGTAATAAGTATATGTATATGTACCATCTTACACTATTGTATATATAACACATACACCTATTATATATATATATATATATATATATATATATATATATATATATATCATATAGTATTGAACGTATACATGTATGATAATGAATAAAGAACATATGCATGTATCACATAGATATAATTATATACGTAACATATAATGATAACTTACACAATGGTTGAATAATTAAAAATCAATAATACTATTATTAGTATAACATATACACATACCTATATAGTAACACTTTATAACACTAAGTATATTATCACTCATATACATATAACCTTCTCGAAAACGGTCACTGTTAATATAGTTTACTATATTAATAAACAAGCTATATGTCTATTAAACATTACCTAATCGAACATTACATCTCTAGGTTGAGATCTCCGCTTTCACACTCCATTCTTACTACTTGCGTGGAATACCTATCTGCTAATAAGGTGAATTTCATAGCCCCGCTTTTTAACTGTTTCTATTACTTATTTTAAACTTTGGGGTGAGACACATGCTTGCTTTTAAACTGTTTTATGCTTAGACACAAGTACATGAAAACTTTCTTTTGATTAGTTCAAACTGTGCTGCATGCTTTGATTCATGCTAAATCCCTGCCATGATATCGTTAATTACTGGAATTTGGTAAGCTTAGTTATTGTGAATAGCGCTATTGCGAGTGACATCTCTAACCATTTGACCACTGGTCTTTGGTTACATAATAATGATTTAACAACAAGAACGAATTAAGTGATCACGGGGTAACTTTGTTTAGTCTCGATATCATACACCTCAGCACTACTACCGAACTGATTGAACCTTATTATTAAATCTTGTGGTCTAAAAACTTGTTATAACTATTAAACCTATGTTGTTCACTCAACCTTTTTGGTTGACACTTTTAAGCATGTTTTGTCTCAGGTACTTAGATATATTGCTTCCGCTATAGAACTCTGTTGTTTCATAGAAGTCAAGCCGAGCACTGGGACCAGAGTTAACATCCGCCTCATTTGCGATTTTGGCGGGGTGTTACAGTTGGTATCAGAGCTCTGGTTATAGGGAACTAGGTTACATTAGTGTGACTAACATGAATAGTTAGGATGCATTAGTGAGTCTAGTCTATAACCGAGTTGTTCATTTGCGTTGATTATTTGTGTTACATTTGTAGTGACCCGGGAACTTCTGACCAAATTTAAACTTGAATCTTTATATGGTTTCGACACAATAAGCAAAGTCTGTAATGTTGAAGTCTCAAAACCTTTGAACTGTGTTCATGTATACATGTGACCTTTGACAAATTCTGACGATTCACGAACAATTGCGTATGAATAAACATGTAAATAGATATATAGATATATAAATATATATATATATATATATATATATATATATATATATATATATATATATATATATATATATATATATATATATATATATATATATATATAAATATAAATATATGTAGATATAATAATTTGAAGTAATAGGAAACAATTTAATCATTTAAATCGAATATGTAAAATAATAATATAAATAATAAAGTTATGATTAAAATAAATCTACATGAAAATATATATGATTTGTATACATAATTAATGTTATATGTATATGGTAATATATATAAATATTAAAAGTTATATATATGTTACTATATGTATGTCATAATTGATAAAATGTAATGTTAAGTCTGATTACTGGGTAAAAATATAATTAAGTGTAATTGTTATAGTTACTTTCAATAATTTTTATTAATATTAATATCAATATTGGTATTACTAATCTTATTATTATTATTATTGATATAACTAAAATTCTAATAATTATAAAGTATGTAAATCAAAAACAAAAGTTAAAAACAAATGTAAGAATGAATAAAATTATAATCTAATTATGATTTAAATATTATTAGTAATTAAAATTGTCATTTATTATTATTATTATTATAACTATTATTATTATTAATTAGTAATGTTATTATTATTATTATTTTATTCATTTTTATCATTGTTTATTGTTATTATTATTATCATGATTATCATTTTCAATACTATTATTATTATTATTATTGTTACTATGAATAATATTATTAATAATAATAATTATTATTATTATTATTATTAATTGATATTATTAATATTAATAGAATAATATATTATTAATATATAATTACACTTATATAGATAAATGTCGAATCCTGAGGAAATTCAGTGAATCTCATAATCAAACTGTATACAATTCTTGTATCTATTAATTCAAGTTGCCTAAACACAACAAAATTGATTAGAAGTCGACGTCCATTTTTTTTTTTTTTTTCTATTTTTCAACTAATTGGATTTTATTCAGTACTTCTGTCGATGAGTTGTTATATGTCAAACTCAATTAGTCGATTAAAAAGGTTATTATTGCCTACCTATATTGCCTATATTGCCTACCTATTAGTCGATTAAAAAGGTTATTGTTATGTGTTCATCGAGAAATTCGCGTTTGTTTTTGTGTTTTAGATTAAATTGTTGATTGGGAAAGATTACAGGAACAATTTAGCATCTTTTTTATGTAGGAATCGGGGTCTAAAACATCCTAAAAATCCGAATTTGATTTTGGGTTATGCGAGTTCTTCACAGGTCTGTTTAGATTTGTTTTTTTATTTTGACTTTGTTTAAATCAATTTAATCAATCACTGGTTATTTCTGTACCAATTTCAAGTTCTAAAACCCAATATGAAATTAATTGATTGTTAGTTTGAATTATCTGGTCGACCAGTTATGTTGAGGAAGAAGAAATAGGCAACAAATTAGATGCAGTTTATAAATAGATCTTTTAAGTATAAATCAGAAACAATGGGTCAGCTGGATGGTGAATGGGTGTTATGTTGAGCAAGAGGTCTCGGGTTCAATCCTAGGCGTGGCCATTTTTTTTAGGAAGCACTTACAAACTCTTTTAAAGATAGTAATATATTTATTATTATTATTATCACTATTATTATTATTGTTATTATTATTACTAGTGTTATTGTTATTAAAATTTGTTGTTATCATGATTAATATTATCCTTATTATTGATTTTACTAGATTATTACTATAAGTATCATTAATATAATTACTATTATTAATTTTACCAATTTAAGTATTATTAATATGTTGATTATTGTTAAATTGTATCATTTATGAAATATAAATATTGTTACTAATATATGTATTAATATTATTATGATTAGGGTTATTATTATTATTATGGTATATAATACAAGTTATCATTTTTCTCATTTATATTAGCACTAGTATCACTTTTGTAACTTTTAGTATTATTATTATTATTAAACAACGGTATCATTATTAACAATATCTTTATTAATATTATCATTTTTAACAAAGTTATTATTATTATTATTATTAAATCATTAATATCATAACTACCATAAATAGTAACATTAATATTGTTACAAGTACTATTATTAATATCATTGGTATTATCACCAATAGGGTTATTATTAACATATGCATATTATTAAAGTTATTATCATTATTTATTTTTACTAATATTGACTTAGTATAATAGAACTACTATTTTGATAAACAAATTAATACATACATAAATATATATATTTAACAAATATAACATAACTAATGAACATATAAAATATATATATATATATATATATATATATATATATATATATATATATATATATATATTATTAACATAAAAATGATATAACTAATACATTATATATATATATATATATATATATATATATATATATATATATATATATATATATATATATATATATATATATATATATATATATATATATATATATGTTCAATTACAACTATGAATATTAATAAATATACAAATGATATAGGTTCGTGAATCCGAGGCCAACCCTGCATTGTTCGGTTGTTCAAAATAGTCATATGTATTTTTACTACAAAATACATTAGGTGACTTTCATTATTCCCTTTTTATATATATTTTTGGGCTGAGAATACATGCAAATGCTTTATTAACTGATTTACAATATTTATATGCGTGGGTTTCATTTGCCCTTTTTACTCTTTACGTTTTTGGGCTGAGAATACATGCAAATGCTTTAATAACTGTTTTACAATACGTATATGCGTGAGTTTCATTTGCCCTTTTTACTCTTTACGTTTTTGGGCTGAGAATACATGCAAATGCTTTATTAACTGTTTTACAATACTTATATGCGTAAGTTTCATTTTCCTTTTTACCCTTTATATTTTTGGGCTGAGAATACATGCGCAATTTTTATAAATGTTTTACAAAATGGACACAAGTAATTGAAACTACATTATATGGGCGAATGATCGAAATCGAATATGCCCCTTTTTATTAAGTCTGGTAATCTAAGAATTAGGGAACAGACACGCTAATTGACGCGAACTCTAAAGATAGATCTATCGGGCCCAACAAGCCCCATCCAAAGTACCGGATGCTTTAGTACTTCAAAATTTATATCATGTCCGAAGGAGGATCCCGGAATGATGGGGATATTCTTATATACAAATTGTGAATGTCGGTTACCAGGTGTTCAATCCATATGAATGATTAATTTTGTCTCTATGCATGGGACGTATTTTTATGAGAAATGAAAATCTTGTGGTCTATTAAAATGATGGAAATTTTATTCATGTTAAATTAATGAACTCACCAACCTTTTGGTTGACACTTGAAAGCATGTTTATTCTCAGGTACGAAAGAAATCTTCCGCTGTGCATTTGCTCATTTTAGAAACATTACTTGGAGTTATTCATGGCATATTTCAAAACACGTTGTATTCGAGTCGTCGAGTTCATCAAGATTATTATTAAGTCAATTATAGTTGGATATATTCTGAAATGGTATGCATGCCGTCAATTTTCGTTATAAAGAAAGATTGTCTTTTAAAATTTAATACAATGTTTGTAAAATGTATCATATAGAGGTCAAATACCTCGCGATGTAATCAACTGTTGTGAATCGTTTATAATCGATATGGACTTCGTCTGAATGGATTAGGACGGGTCTTCACAGTTGGTATCAGAGCGGTGGTCTTAGAGAACTAGGTCTTCATTAGTGTGTATAACTGATAAGTCATTAGGATGCATTAGTGAGTCTGGACTTCGACCGTGTCTACATGTCAAAAATTTTGCTTATCATTTTTGTCGGAAATCATCAGTTTATCATCCTTAGGAAATTACCTGCTTATCATTCTTAGTCTAGACACATCTTACTGCAATGATTGCATGAATAGTGTATAGACAAAAATTCATATCTTAGCATATCTACTAATCCATATCTTAGCGTATATGTCACTGTAGACTTTATCTGACACGTTTCCTTAAGTTTCTCCGTAATTCACGGGATCTTTGGAAGTATGTATAGATATTCTATATATAATCAGAATATCATTCGATATTCGAAAATCATTTCATATCAAAACCCTTTAACTGATCGTGAGAGATGGATCCTACACCTAGCTTGGATTCCATTAGTTCCGGAAGTGATTTCGAGATGTATATTAAAGCAGACTCCGAAGTCAATGAACCAGAAGTGCCTCAACCATTTAGTTATTTTTCTTTCTGGAGGAGATGGGGGTGGGTCCGAGACTTACTCACTCGATGGAGAAATGAAGAAGGCGAGCCCTACCGCGAACCAAACTTACCTCCTAACATCGGAGAAAATGATGTACTCACCGGTGAACCTATGCGCAACACTGTATTCACCCTTCTTGCTAAAGTTTTCCACCTCGAAGGTCGCATTACTGCAATCTCAGAAAATATTCAACCTCTACTTCCGAATACCAATCGAAGGGGAATATTAGAAGAAGTTAGGGAACTTCGAATTGATAATCAAGATCTATCGAATCAGATGAGTGGATGGATAGAAATGATAGAGGGTAGGATAGAAACCCTGACAAGAATGATGCGTGATTTACAAGCTATACTTACTACACCAACCTCAGCACCAACAACACTTGTAACACTGACAGCAACAGTACCACCATCAGCAACACCAGTAGCATAACTACTACCAACAACAACAACAACAACATCATCACACGTCTCAACCTCGCAATCTATACCTCAAGCATAATCATCGTTCTACGAATCGTTCTACATAAACTATCTTCGTCCTTCATGGTGATTATGTAATCTCCAATGTTTTAGAGATTATGTACTCTAGTTCTAGCCATAAATCTAATGAGTTTAATATTACATTGACTCATTAAATCCATAATTACGTCTGAAGAAAATATATATGTATATATGTTTTCATAAAGATTGTAATTAAAATTTTTATTGTACAAACTGTTAATGGTGAAAATATTTTAACGGGTAGGTAATACCCGAGGAATATTTAGATTTCGCATTAATAAGTTACGCTGTACATTCTTCGAATCTGATTCAACAGTCATTTACTATCCTACTTACATCCATCGATATACAAATCCGTTCACCACAGAATAACCATATTCATCCAATTTCATATTTGGATTTTGATTTATCAGAATCCAACAAGTGGCATAACGAAGAAAATATTTGACACAATAAAATTTGTTAGAAATAAACAAATTAACTATGAGGAATTTTGTTAAGAATCCACGCTAACTGTTCCTAGCTAATTGTTCCTAGCTAACTGATTATATTTTATTTATCGCAATTTACATTTTCGCAATTTTATTTATCGTCATTTAATTTCTGTTATTTACTTTACGCATTTAATTTATCGTCATTTAATTTCTGTTATTTATTTTACGCACTTTAAATATCGGGACACGTATACAAAGTTTTGACATATCATATCGACGCATCTATATATATTATTTGGAATCACCATAGACACTCTATATGCAGTAATGATCGAGTTCTCTATACAGGGTTGCGGTTGATTCTCAAATAATATATATACTTTGAGTTGTAATCGAGTCTGAGACATGTACACGGGTCACGATACGTATTAATTCAAATATTATATATTAAGCTATATATGAAATATTGGAATGTCAACTGTGGACTGCCGATATTAGACAATTAAAATGAATTAAAATATTGATTATAACATATGAAACTAAACAATTCTTCAAGTTTTCCACTTGATTTCATCTTAAACCTCATTTGTATCTTGAAGATTACAATATGCGTTCAAAATCTTTCATGATTCTTGAAAACACCTCAATCGAGAGGATGAACCAACCGCACATCATCTACGAGAAGAAAGATTTATGCATATAGTTATGCACCTAAAAATAATCGAAACATGAGTAAACGTTCAACACGTATCTGTGATAGCTCCTTTGGCGTTGTTATTACCTAAAATAACTTTGTAATCCCTTTCCAAAATTAGTCAATTTTGTCACAGCTTCATCAAGTCAACTTCAATTTTCATTCGGATTAACCTTATTATAATCTTGATATATATGCGTGCTCTTTTATTATTATCGGGGAACCTTTTATATTCCATCATATTACTAGCAGACGTACCAGCAACCTCGTTGATCCTTGGTTTAAATTCCATCGACAAATCACTATATTTATCTATTGAAGTCTCATCATGTACTCATCTGCATCTTGCAACAAGAACGGCCATACCAATTACCGGGAATCAGCAATCAGTACTTTCAAAACTCACAGAATATCTACATCAACAGTTATATGTATAACGTTTATCTCTTAGAGTTATGATCTTTCATTATGAAATTCTGAAAAGCACTCAGTCTACAAATCAATATTCTGAATGTTGAAAAAGCTGAATGAAGCAGCAGAAACCGTAGACTACCTTAAATGACCTTAATCATCGAAAGTTTGATGATAAAGAATGGTATGTTGGAAAAGCCCAGAAAAATTGGAACTGGAAAACGGATTGAGATAACCACGAAGGAGACCAAGGACAAATACAAGAATCATACCCTATATTCAAAGAATTCAGGTAATTCTGAATCCGTTGAAATCTTTAGAGAATATCTTGCTCCGAAGTTATGTTAAAATCTTGCGGAAAATCTTTCTCCATCAACCATCGAACTTAGAAATTCCAAAATATCATCATCAATATCTTCGATATTTCTGAGGATATTTTCATAAATATTCTCTTTCGAAATTATATACCTCCTCGTGCTTCCTGTGTATCATTATATTGGAAATATTCAATAGAAAATTTAGTACCGAAAA
The DNA here is from genome assembly GCF_046630445.1 of Rutidosis leptorrhynchoides. Taxonomy (NCBI): domain Eukaryota; kingdom Viridiplantae; phylum Streptophyta; class Magnoliopsida; order Asterales; family Asteraceae; genus Rutidosis; species Rutidosis leptorrhynchoides. The sequence goes on from NC_092341.1 coordinate 175,303,266, forward strand.
GTAGATTATGCGAAACTCTGAAGAAAGCCGTGGACAAATCACAAAGAATAAGTTTGACTTCAAAGAATAGAAATTATTCTGTTTCTGATGAAATCTTTAGCGAATACCTTGATTCCGAATCTAAACCCTTACGGATAAATCTTCTTCATCATTAATCGATATTAGAAATTCCAAGATATCATTGTATCTTTCATTATAATTATCCTTCATATTTCTGAAGATATTTTCATAACTATTCTTATCTGAAATCAATAATCTCTTCGTGCTGTCAGTGTTACATCATATAGAAACTGTTAGTTTCTATATTCTGTAAACTTTCGAGCTTAAAATATGAATGTTTTTGAAGTAGTGTTGGGAACTGATGCATGAGTTAGTATAATATATTGAAACTTGATCAACGTGATTATATTACAGTAAGTCATGCTGAGTTTCTAAATGGAACATGATGATTCACAGATTATAACATCATCATGTGTCATGTTATATACCTCTTTCATTCTTATTAACTTCTGAACATATCAAGAAAATATATTCTTGATAGTTCTATTCTCAGTGATTCTGGTAATTTAACAAATCAAATTGTGCTATAACGTTCTTTCTTGTTTAGAACATTCAATTCATTCGAAACTCCATATCTACAAATTCTGGACCATTACCAGAGATGTCCAATCGTAAAAAGAAGAAATGAAGGGATAAAGCTCCAAAAGAAATAGAAAATTTGAGTATAAATCGCAGCAAAATAGGAGAGAGCATTAACTGTGGATGACAATGATTATAGAAAACGAAAGCAGAGATTTTGAAATATAAGAGAAAATATAAAGCCCAATAACAACACAGAGATTACAAACCGTGGATATTAATACGAATAGCAATATAAAAACATGGTATAATTAAGAATAGTATCACCCCAAGGTAATAGTAGAAGTAAACAGATTCTTCTGGTGGAAGATTAAAAAGAAGGATGATAGAAATGATAATTAGGAAAATATCAAGGATTAGAACTAGATTAAGCATTTTCAGAATCTTTTGGATGTATGAAACAAGAAGGAAAGTATAGGAATGGTGAGAATAATGGAATGGAAGAGTTTAATTTATAATGGAAATTTCAGACAGAGTAATCGAAGCAGATCACCGTATTTAATTAGAGAGATCTTAATTTGCTTATTCGCCGAAGAATCAGATCTTATAGATTTCCAATATTTTCTTTTAAATTCCTTAAATTCCGGAATTCAACCATGACTAATTAAAAGTTATGATGAAACTGTCCTTATCACTTCACTATTTAGTGATAGCTTCACTCGTACGCTTCGAATAATCAAATTATTCTATCCAGGTTACACCCTGTGATAAAATTCTATTTATCAACTCATAATTGCCATGAAAACATTTTTATTGTTAGCCATGACAACCTCACTCAAATTTCGGGACGAAATTTCTTTAACGGGTAGGTACTGTAGTGACCCGGGAATTTCCGACCAAATATAAACTTGAATCTTTATATGGTTTTGACACGATAAGTAAAGTCTGTAATGTTGAAGTCTCAAAACCTTTGAACTGTGTTCATGTATACATTTGACCTTTGACTAATCCCGATGATTCACGAACAATTGCGTATGAATAAACATGTAAATAGATATATAGATATATAAATATAAATATATGTAGATATAATAATTTGAAGTAATATGAAACAATTTAATCATTTAAATTGAATATGTAAAATAATAATATAAATAATAAAGTTATGATTAAAATAAATCTACATGAAAATATATATGATTTGTATACATAATTAATGTTATATGTATATGGTAATATATATAAATATTAAAAGTTATATATATATATATATATGTTACTATATGTATGTCATAATTGATAAAATGTAATGTTAAGTCTGATTACTGGGTAAAAATATAATTAAGTGTAATTGTTATAGTTACTTTCAATAATTTTTATTAATATTAATATCAATATTGGTATTACTAATCTTATTATTTTTATTATTGATATAACTAAAATTCTAATAATTATAAAGTATGTAAATCAAAAACAAAAGTTAAAAACAAATGTAAGAATGAATAAAATTATAATCTAATTATGATTTAAATATTATTAGTAATTAAAATTGTCATTTATTATTATTATTATTATATTATTATTATAACTATTATTATTATTATTATTATTATTATTATTATTATTATTATTATTATTATTATTATTATTATTATTATTATTATTATTATTATTATTAATTAGTAATGTTATTATTATTATTATTTTATTCATTTTTATCATTTATTATTATTATTATTATCAGGATTATCATTTTTAATACTATTATTATTATTATTATTATTATTATTATTATTATTATTATTATTATTATTATTATTATTATTATTATTATTATTATTATTATTATTGTTACTATGAATAATATTATTAATAATAATTATTATTATTAGTATTATTATTAATTGATATTATTAATATTAATAGAATAATATATTATTAATATATAATTACACTTATATAAATATATGTCGAATCCTAAGGAAATTCAGTGAATCTCACAATCAAACTGTATACAATTCTTGTATCTATTAATTCAAGTTGCCTAAACACAACAAAATTGATTAGAAGTCGACGTCCACTTTTTATTTTTTTATTTTTTTATTTATTCTATTTTTCAACTAATTGGATTTTATTCAGTACTTGTGTCGATGAGTTGTTATATGTCAAACTCAATTAGTCGATTAACAAGGTTATTATTGCCTACCTATATTGCCATTACATATTTCAATCGAAGGGGAGAGTTATAAAAAAAATATAATAATTAAAACGAGTCGTTACCTCTGTTTCAAACTCAATTTTGCAATACCTCAATTTCAAACGTATCTTTAAAATGTAATAATGCAATTTCGCTAGGAATTGTCGATTCTAACTATCTGTAAAATTTTAGATTTCAATTCGTTCTATCGAATCCTAATTTTGAAGTCAAATTTTAATTTCATAAAGTCAAATGATGTGTTCATCGAGAAATTCGCGTTTGTTTTTGTGTTTTAGATTAAATTGTTGATTGGGAAAGATTATAGGAACAATTTAGCATCTTTTTCATGTAGGAATCGGGGTCTAAAACATCCTAAAAATCCGAATTTGATTTTGGGTAATGCGAGTTCTTCACAGGTCTGTTTAGAATTTTTATTTTATTTTAACTTTGTTTTAATCAATTTAATCAATCACTGGTTATTTCTGTAACAATTTCAATTTCTAAAACCCAATATGAAATTAATTGATTGTTAGTTTGAATTATCTGGTCGACCAGTTATGTTGAGGAAGAAGAAATAGGCAACAAATTAGATGCAGTTTATAAATAGATCTTTTGAGTATAAATCAGAAACAATGGGTCAGCTGGATGGTGAATGGGTGTTATGTTGAGCGAGAGGTCTCGGGTTCAATCCTAGGCGTGGCCATTTTATTTAGGAAGCACTTACAAAGTCTTTTAAAGGTAGTAATATATTTATTATTATTATTATCACTATTATTATTATTGTTATTATTATTACTAGTGTTATTGTTATTAAAATTTATTGTTATCATGATTAATATTATCCTTAGTATTGATTTTACTAGATTATTACTATAAGTATCATTAATATAATTACTATTATTAATTTTACCAATTTAAGTATTATTAATATGTTGATTATTGTTAAATTGTATCATTTACGAAATATAAATATTGTTACTAATATATGTATTAATATTATTATGATTAGGGTTATTATTATTATTATGGAATATAATACAAGTTATCATTTTTTTCATTAATATTAGCTCTAGTATCACTTTTGTAACTTTTAGTATTATTATTATTATTATTATTATTAAACAAAGGTATCATTATTAACAATATCTTTATTAATATTATCATTTTTAACAAAGTTATTATTATTATTATTATTATTAAATCATTAATATCATAACTACCATAAATAGTAACATTAATATTGTTACAAATACTATTATTAATATCATTGGCATTATCACTAATAGGGTTATTATTAACATATGCATATTATTAAAGTTATTATCATTATGTATTTTTACTAATATTAACTTAGTATAATAGAACTACTGTTTTGATAAACAAATTAATACATACATAAATATATATATTTAACAAATATAACATAACAAAATTTAATATATTTATATATATACAAAATGAAAATATAAAATATATATATATATATATATATATATATATATATATATATATATATATATATTATTAACATAAAAATGATATAACTAATACATTTATATATATATATATATATATATATATATATATATATATATATATATATATATATATATATATGTGTTCAATTACAACTATGAATATTAATAAATATACAAATGATATAGGTTCGTGAATCCGAGGCCAACCCTGCATTGTTCGGTTGATCAAAATAGTCATATGTATTTTTACTACAAAATACATTAGGTGAGTTTCATTATTCCCTTTTTATATATATTTTTGGGCTGAGAATACATGCAAATGCTTTATTAACTGATTTACAATATTTATATGCGTGAGTTTCATTTGCCCTTTTTACTCTTTATGTTTTTGGGCTGAGAATACATGCAAATGCTTTATTAACTGTTTTACAATACTTATATGCGTGAGTTTCATTTGCCCTTTTTACTCTTTACGTTTTTGGGCTAAGAATACATGCAAATGCTTTATTAACTATTTTACAATACTTATATGCGTGAGTTTCATTTGTATTTTTACCCTTTATATTTTTGGGCTGAGAATACATGCGCAATTTTTATAAATTTTTTACGAAATGGAAACAAATAATTGAAACTACATTATATGGGTGAATGATCGAAATCGAATATGCCCCTTTTTATTAAGTCTGGTAATCTAAGAATTAGGGAACAGACACCTTAATTGACGCGAACTCTAAAGATAGATCTATCGGGCCCAACAAGCCCCATCCAAAGTACCGGATGCTTTAGTACTTCGAAATTTATATCATGTCCGAAGGAGGATCCCGGAATGATGGGGATATTCTTATATACAAATTGTGAATGTCGGTTACTTGGTGTTCAATCCATATGAATGATTAATTTTGTCTCTATGCATGGGACGTATTTTTATGAGAAATGAAAATCTTGTGGTCTATTAAAATGATGGAAATGTTTATTCATGTTAAATTAATGAACTCACCAACCTTTTGGTTAACACTTGAAAGCATGTTTATTCTCAGGTACGAAAGAAATCTTCCGCTGTGCATTTGCTCATTTTAAAAACATCACTTGGAGTCATTCATGGCATATTTCAAAAGACGTTGTATTCGAGTCGTCGAGTTCATCAAGATTATTATTAAGTCAATTATAGTTGGATATATTCTGAAATGGTATGCATGCCGTCAATTTTCGTTGTAAAGAAAGATTGTCTTTTAAAATTGAATACAATGTTTGTAAAATGTATCATATAGAGGTCAAATAACTCACGATGTAATCAACTGTTGTGAATCGTTTATAATCGATATGGACTTCGTCCGGATAGATTAGGATGGGTCTTCACAACATTCTAGATTATGTGCATTAAGTTCACTTATATATGTTATGCCTAGAATTCCTATACCATTCAAATCTTTATAAAACACTTTGCTATAGGAACTATACTTACACGTCTGACTCTTAGAATAAGAGCCATGACTCACTTGTATTCCAACAATAGAACGCCACCATACCTATCTCATTATAGGAGAGCCAAGGCTTGTTATAGAGAATAAGGATTGCCTTCTACGTGTGCCTTATGTGGGTGCCTTAGCAATCTTTAGGACTATAACCTTTCCTGTTTGAGTTCTAGTGCATTTTTCCCTTACATTTTATTCGTGCTCTTGCATCATCTTTAGAACCTACCTAATCATCTCTCTTTATATTCATTTAGGATGTCTCGCAATAGCCCGATCATCATCTCCAACAACGAGTCCGATGGATCCTACTCTGAAAGATCTGTCCACACACCGGCTTATGGACCCGTTTCCCCGCCATTTTCACCAACTCACCCAAACTATGTCCCTGCTAGTCCACCACACTACCCTCATTTGGAAGAATCTCATACTAATGATAACTATGATGGGGATGACGAGGAGGAAGAGTTTGTGGAGGAGAAAATTGAAGAAGAAGAAGGTGAGGAAAAATCCAAGTCTGAGTCCCTTGTTCAAGGCAATGGAAACAATAGCGTACCGCGAAATCTTTCAACTATTCGTTCTCATCAAAGTTTTATAAGCTACCCGCCCCTTACATACAAGAGTACTGAAAGACCTGGGCTCAGTAATATAGAAATGGTGAATGCTGATCTCATGAGCTACACCAACCGATTTCAAGAGTTTGCTCTCATGGCTACTCCCGAGTATCTAGGGATCCAATGCTACATCAATGGATTGCCTAATGAAGTCCGAAGAGATGTTATCTTAGAGAACCCGAGCACCATATAAGAAGCTGCTTGCATGGTAAGCTATTTCATCGACAAACATAAAGAGAAAGAAGGTGCAAAAAGGAAGAGAGAAGGAATGGAGCAAGAAAATTCAAAAAGCAAATTCAACAAGTTGTATAAGGGAAAACGCCCTTATTGCAGGAGATGTGAGAAACATCATGGAGGATGGTGTAAGGCCAAATGCACCAAGTGTGAGAAGGTGGGTCACGTATCCAAGACTTGTAGAGTTGTTATCCCATCAATCAAAACTCCAGCAAATGCAACCGTTCCTACTTGCTATAACTGCGGAGGAGTAGGACATTTCAAAAATCAATGTTAGGATAAGAAGAAGAATGAAGAGGCACAATGAAGAGTTTTTGGAAACCACTAGAGACATTTAAATTTTCATAGTATTCTTTATGTTACCATTTAGTACTTCTATAGTTTGGAAGATTTCATTAAGTTTCTGTAATACTCTAGTTATTTTCTTTTAATGAATGATGTTACTTTCTTTTCTTTCATTTTTCCATTAAATCATTCACCTCGATGAAGATACATATTGACTAAATGACATAGTAGTAACCTTATGGAGTGATAAAAGTGTGATTTAGAATAATATAATGACACTTGATCAACGTCATTATATTATGATAAGTCATACAGAAATCCTAATGGATCATGATGGGAATAAGATTTGATCAACCTTAGGACCATGGTGTACCATTACATACTCCTTATCACTATATTGTCAACTAAAAATATCAACCCTAGATATTATCCTTCACTTGTAAATTATCCGCGCCCGATGCTGTACCTATTGCATAGGTACCATACCGCTTAGCTCCATTCGAAATGAAGAAATCATCCAGCCAACTCCAAGAGCTTTTGGAGAAAGATTTCATTCGTCTTAGCTTGCCTCTATAAGGAGCACCCGTTCTATTTGTTAAAGATGGCACGTTGAGGATGTGTATTGATTACCAAGGACTCAACAAGCTAACCATCAAGAACCGTTATCCATTCCCATTTATTGATGACCTGTTTGACCAACTGCAAGGGTCAAGTATTTATTCAAAGATTGATCTTAGGTCGGGTTGTCATCAATTGGGAGTTAATGAAGTTGACATTTCTAAGACTACTTTCCGAAAACATAATGGGCATTATGAGTTTCTTATTATGCCTTTTGGTTTAACCAATACCCCTGCTGTATTCATGGATCTTGTGAACCATGCATGCTAACCTTATCTTGATAAATTCGTAACCGTTTTCATTAATGACATCTTAATCTATTCCAAGAGCGAGAAAGAGCATGAGCAACATCTGCAATTGATTCTAGAGCTCTTAAAGAAGGAACACATGTATGCCAAGTTTTCCAAGTGTGAACTTTGGCTACGAATCATACAATTCCTTGAACGTGTAGTTAATAGTAAAGGAATATAATCCTATAAAAATCACCATTAATCAGAAAATTTTCAAGAACTAGTCATGGAGGAAGTCCATAAAACTAGATATTCTAATCACCTAGGCTCTTTTAGCCAAAATTTCATGCAATATCAGCTCTCACTCAAATAGATCCCCCCTGTAATTAAGTGCAAACTTTGCTGTAATAAAATGTTGACCGAATGGTAATTTTTAGTCAACACTTCCTGTTAAATAAAGTTCATACATTTCACATCTCGAATCTTAAAAAGTGTCTTGTTGACAACATACTTGTTATTCCTTTGAATGATCTTCGCTTTAATTGCACTTCATCGAAAAACCTATAGAAGTTATGAATCATGTTTGAAACAAAGCTCTATTCTTGTTGTTAAGATCCGTTGGAATTCACGTAGAGGCCCGAGTATACCTGGGAACGTGAAGACCAGATGAAGCGGAAATATCCTCATAGTTTTTCTTAAATGTTGATGCATCCGAAAAGTCTTACTGAAACTTCGGGACGAAGTTTAAATTAACTGGGAGGTACTATAACAACCCACATTTTTTCCATCTGAATTAATCAAGTTATCCTTAGGGTTTCAATGACATATTATGTGCAACATCATTAGGGTTGTTATCCATTTTGACAAACGAACATTTATACTTTCATTAAATGATCGTAATTATTATTAAAACCCAAATATGATATAAAACCCTAAACCTAACCCTACCTAATAACTACAAAACCCTAATACCATTTAATATAAAATAATAAACCCTAACCCTAATACTTAATAAATAATATAAACTATGTGTATTAATATTAAATGTGACAACTTATAACTATTAAAAACTAGTAAACTAAATGGAACAAATAAAAATTTATAAAAGATTAGGGTCTAATAAATAAATAAATAAAATGTATTTAAATAATATAACCCTAATATTAATAATAATAATAATAATAATAATAATAATAATAATAATAATAATAATAATAATAATAATAATAATAATAATAATAATAAAAGAAAATATATATAATACCTAAATAAATAAGTGAATGCCGTATAAAAAAAACAAAATACAGGAAATAACAAAAAGGATCGGCTGTATAAGCTGTAGGATTTCTTAGAAGGATTTAACTTGATCACTAAGTTTTGTTTGATCCTAGTTAATCTCTAATTCCTTCCTTAATCCCCAAGAATCATAGTGCAATTAGGAAACTAGAAAATCTATATAAAGGCCATCGTAAAGTCCAGGATTTATCAACAATAAACCTGCTGCAATTCTGTCAACTGATTTACCTACACCCTCTCCAGTTTTCTGTAGACTAAACCCTTCACCTGCAGCCCTCTTCAGTTGACTTAAAACATCACCATCACAGCCTCTCATTCTCCATTTAACCTGCTCCAGTTGCTGCTTGTTTCTGCTATTTTTGTTCAGTCCAAAACAACCCAAGAAAATCAATTAAGTGCATCTGTTTCTGCTGCATTATTCGAGTTTCTTTTACAGACCCAAGATCACTTATTGCTGCGTTTATTTTCTATTTCTGTTGATGTAAATTGTGATCAAAACCAGTCCAAGTTACTGCTGTTCTGTTGTGCTTATTCAGACCCAAACAGCTTCCTTTTTGGGTCGTGATTTACCTGCTGTTGCTGCTGCTTGTTTTCTATTTTCTGTACGTACCAGGCTCATCACCAATCCTTGTCTCAATCTTGCATAAGGTAGTCTATAAACCCTAGTAATCTTGTCCTTGATTCAATTATTTAAAAGTATCATATTAAGTATTATGAAGTAATATGAATAATAAGAAGGTTATGACTTTTCTATGTTAAAAGGTTGTTAATGAATATGAATTATGAAGTGTGATCTTGATTAGTTTATATTGGTATGAAATAAGTATTATTATAGTAATTAAGAGGTATTAAAGGATTATGAATAAGATTAAAGTATTGATTATGTTTATGATTAAAAGGTTAAAGATAAAAGTTATGATTTTATGTGGTGTAATAATGTTAAGTAGGTTTAATAAAAGTCGGTTAGTAAAGCAATAACGGTTATGATCAAAGTAAAAGTATAATTAAAAGATGATAACGAGTATGATTATGATTGTTAAGGGTTAATGAATGTAACTATTAATTATGAAGAAAATATATGATTTTATGTGAAAAGTGGTTAATTAGTAAAGATAGTTAAAGATTATAAATTGATAGTGGCTAGAAAGACTACTAGTATTTAAGTCACAAACTTATGATTTTATGTTAAGATATAAAGATTGTGATTAAAAGATTTAGGTTATGGTTGTGGTGTTGTAACATAGTTATGATCATGGTGTACGTGCATGCATGCATGCATACGTACGTATGTGCATGTATACACTGTATGTATGTGTGTGTGTATTTGTAAATATATGCATACGTGTATATGTATGTGTATATAAGTATGTATATGTATGTGTGAATGTATGTATGAATGTGCATTATGAAAGTTATATAAGTATAGTAAAAATAATAATAAAAGTAATAAGTATATGTATATGTACCATCTTACACTATTGTATATGTAACACATACACCTACTATATATATATATATATATATATATATATATATATATATATATATATATATATATATATATATATATATCATATAGTATTGAACGTATACATGTATGATAATGAATAAAGAATATATGTATGTATCACATAGATATAATTGTATACGTAACATATAATGATAACTTACACAATGGTTGAATAATTAAAAATCAATAATACTTTTATTAGTATAAAATATACACATACCTATATAGTAACACTTTATAACACTAAGTATATTATCACTCATATACATATAACCTTCTCAAAAATGGTCACTGTTAATATAGTTTACTATATTAATAAACAAGCTATATGTCTATTAGGAATTACCTAATCGAACATTACATCTCTAGGTTGAGATCTCCGCTTACACACTCCATTCTTACTACTTGCGTGGAATACCTATCTGCTAATAAGGTGAACTTCATAGCCCTGCTTTTTAACTGTTTCTATTACTTATTTTAAACTTTGGGGTGAGACACATGCTTGCTTTTAAACTGTTTTACGCTTAGACACAAGTACATGAAAACTTTCTTTTGATTAGTTCAAACTGTGCTACATGCTTTGATTCATGCTAAATCCCTGCCATGATATCGTTAATTACTGGAATTTGGTAAGCTTTGTTATTGTGAATAGCGCTATTGAGAGTGATGTCTCTAACCATTTGACTACTGGTCTTTGGTTACATAATAATGATTTAACGACACGAACGAATTAAGTGATCACGGGGTAACATTGTTTAGTCTCGATATCATACACCTCAGCACTACTACCGAACTGATTGAACCTTATTATTAAATCTTGTGGTCTAAAAACTTGTTATAACTATTAAACCTATGTTGTTCACTCAACCTTTTTGGTTGACACTTTTAAGCATGTTTTGTCTCAGGTACTTAGATATATTGCTTCCGCTGTAGAACTCTGTTGTTTCATAGAAGTCAAGCCGAGCACTGGGACCAGAGTTAACATCCGCTTCCGCTGTAGAACTCTGTTGTTTCATAGAAGTCAAGCCGAGCACTGGGACCAGAGTTAACATCCGCCTCATTTGCGATTTTAGCGGGGTGTTATACATGCATGGCTAGCATAAATTGAGTAATACTCTTACATGATGTTCGGTGTTTGTTGAAGCAGCGAAAAGAAAAAAAATAAATATATGTGGTGAAGTGGGTTTCACGATGGTGGTGGTTAGTGGATGAGGGTGGTTAGTTGTGATTGTTTGAGCTGCACACAGGAGTCGAGGAAATAGGAAAGTTGTGGGTTTGAGATTTGTTAATTTGTACGTTTTGTACATGACCTGCAACAGAAAACAGCTATTTGGTGGTGATGGTTTGGTGTTGGTGGTTATTGATGGTGGTGACTTCAGTGATGGTGGCCGAAGGTGGTGACCTTGGTGATGATGATGAGGGTGTCGGGTTTATATCAACGAAGATAGGGTGGTGTGGTTCTTGTGAAAGAAAGATAGTAACGAAGGAAGTTCATGAGAGGGATCGGTTAACAGGCACATATAGCAGGTGATGGTTTATGCTTCGATTGAACAAGCATATGTACCAGTATATCAATATATATATCTAATCTATGCTTATGTATATATAAGAATATATAAGAGAAGGGGATGAGATACTATAGCAAATTGAATGATTTAGTTACATTATATCTTTATGTGTCTAAGTCATAGGTATTATATATAATTAGCATGCCCACGTGGTTAATATCTGTAAAGTAATGTAAATGAGTTATAAAATATTACTCCGTACAACATTTTATTTGTAATTAAAAATGGGTAATAAAGTCAAAAGGGAAACCTGCAATTGGAAATTCAGTTACACTTCATTGGATTTTAATACTGACGGTTTTCACAGATTATAATATCGTGGTCCCTTGCTAAACAGTTAACGTATAAAAGTGCTCAGAAAAATCCCATATTTTTAAATTAGATGTCTTTATTTATTTTAGTCATTATGGTATAAAATTCGATCATTAAATATTAAATAAAAATTTACATCAACTGTCCCTCTCATTTATGGGTAAAATATAAAAAGTGTTAAAACTTAACAAATAGTTCCTAAATACATTTTTAATAAGCCTAAAATTTATAGAACTCATTTTTGTATCACCGTTTATTTTAAAATTACATAAGTTTCTTTTTAACTCATGTAATATCGTTCGAATGACAATTTACCGTTACCTTCGTTTACTAAATAGTTTTGAAATCACAAAATATATATTGTGTATACTTTATTTATATATAAATAATATTTATTATATGTTATCATTATTTTATATATCTAATTCTAACAATTACAATACCTCATAATTCATATTATTATATAGAAATATATATAAGCATATTTATTTACAAGTAATCGTATCGTGAATCGTCGTACATAATCAAAGATTAAATGAATTCATGAAAACAGTTCAAAAATTTTGAGACTCTGTTTAACAGACTTTGCTTATCTTGTCGAAATCATATAAAGATTGAGTTTAAATTTGATCAAAAATTTTCGGGTCATCACAGATGTTGACAGTATATATAGATTAAGATTGATGAGTAAGAACGAACTCGTGACGAACTTCACTGAAGTTGAGGTTGACAGCATGGTGAGTTATCAGATTTGTCCCACATCGGTGGGGAAGAAGAACGAAATACCCTTTATGATGGAAGGTGTGAATACCTCTTCCGGTAGACTCGTGTTGGAAAGCAAAATTGTGAAGCCGCGGGTGGCTGAATGATAGGAAAGTCAGACGTTAAGTAGACAATATCTACTACGGATTTCGCAGGCTGTTACAAAGAATTCATCCTCTAAAGATATATCAGAAATGATTCGTGATGCATAATAGCTAGTAGTTAATCGTAGAGGTGCTAGTAGTGATGAGTAGTATTCAGTAGTCGTAAGTAGCAATGGGTGGCATCAAGTAGTAACTAGTAATGTCAAGATGTGAGAAAGTAGTGATCAGTCGTGTCTAGCAGTGAGGCGGCGGTGTGTAGTAGTTAGCAACGATAAGTAGTAAGGTGTAGTGGTATGAGATGATGAGTATGTTTCAAGCAGTGTCTTTGTAGTGCCAAGTAATGATCGGTGGTGACGGACAGTGTCGAGTAGTGACGAGTCGTGACATGATTTCATACTCCTTATAGGTTATAATAACAATTAATGCACAGTGTAACTTTCTACTCGTATTCGAGATTATACTGTTCATTTTCTAAACGGTGTTTATACTAGTAATCTACTTGACTCGCTCCCAATTCCTTATTTTGTAATGTCGGAACATTTATATGAGTTATCGTAATGTAACCCCGGTCATTACATTACGCTATCTCACATATCCATTCGACATTACTCCATAAGTTCAAGATAGCGTAGCCAACTTAATTCTCTTAAGTGTCATGTCGTGTGTTAGGACCCCGAAGTTGTATAGTGTTAATGTGAAATAAGCTTAAATGAAGGTTCCTTAGAAGAGGGCTATATAAGGAACCTAAGTAGTCCTAATTAGATAGCCATTGCATTGTAACCGAGTTCTAGAAGCTGTTGAATGTAATTTTACCGATTCTCTCTAATACCGAGTCTCATTCTTACATACCGAATCTTTCTTTATCTTATCATTTCTCTCAATCTCAACATGATCTGACCTATCATTTGGTATCAGAGCTTCAAGGAAGTGATTCTACATCACTATATCGATCCAGAGATTGTAGATTACAGAATCTGAATACTCTCGGTATTTTGAATCACATTTGGTATTATCGAATTTGATAATCTGACGTTCAGATTCTTGTGATAAGTTCAGCGAAGGTGCATTAGGTCTTTTAGAAAGAGTTTCGATCATCATTACAGCTTTTTAACTTCAATTATGGAGAATCAAGTTGATTTTTAGAGTTTGTGGCTAAAACTCTCGGTATTGCTTAATTCAAGCTTGATTCTGGATTTTTGTGAAGATTTAAGGATTCAGTTGTGTTCGTGAGGTGTTAAATCATATTTCTGACGATTCAATTTCTTCAATTCATCAAGTTTTGAAGATTTGATAAACACTCGGTATCGTAACTGTCATACCGAGTCTGCTTCATTACTTAAATTCATCTTAAGTGTTGCAGATTGTGGTGTGATCGTGATTCTATCACATTCGGTTTGATTATACGAAGCTAATTGTTGTGTTTTGAGAAAGGATTCTGTCATATTTCTAAGTTTTAAACTTAGACTCGGTATTGTCAACTACTACAGTTGACATTCGGTATCCTATACTTTCGGTATCTTTGATATTTTGGGTGATACTAACTTGTTTCCTTGTGCAGCAAGGTTACAGAATCTAATTCAAAAGGATTGAATTGAGTTTGAACTTCAAATTCATACAGAATCTGACTACCGAGTCAGATACAGAATCTGAGTTTCTGTATCACTTAATCCATTGTTTTAAGTGGTTACAGGCTACAATTCTTGTGATTACCGAATCTATACTGAATCTGGGTGTGTCACTTGTATTTCTGATCAGTTTCTTATACAGAATCTGATATACAGAATCTTTACCGAATCTGCTACAGTACCGAATCTGATACAGAATCTGACATTCTGATCAGATTGTTGTGATTTTTCATCTTAGATTTGTGTAATACAGAATCTTTACCGAATCTACCTCATTTTCAAGATGTCTACTCAAGATACTTTGATCATTGGATCAGATTCCCGTCCTCTAGTGTTGTTTGATGGCAAGTACACTCAGTGGCTTCACCGTATCACTCAGTACATAGACTATAAGGGTGAGAAAGCAAAGTACATTTGGGCTTCTCTGAGACATGGTCCAGTTGTTGATTATCATCCGGATACTGGTATGCCAATTCCAGTCTATGAACTTTCTGGTGATAATCGTGAGAGAGCTCAGGGTGACATAGAGGCAAAGAATATTGTTATATAAGCTATCCCGTATGAATTATTTGAAAATGTTGATAGCAACACAACAGCAAAAGATATATGGGATGAGATCAAACGACACCAAGAAGGTTATGACATGTCAGACGTTACTAAATTGAATAAGGCTCTGGGATTCTATGAAGATTTCAAGCAGGAAACTGATGAACCACTCAAGGATACCTATCGTCATTTCAATGGTGTTCTCAATGAGTTGAAAAGGTGCAAGATCATAAAAGTAAATGCTGAAGTCAACATGAAGTTTCTCAAAAAGCTCAATGCTGATTGGCTTCCTTATGGAACCATTGTTCGATCTACTAAAGAGATTGACAAGTTGACTATTCATGAGCTTGTTGGAGTTCTTATGCATTACCAACCTGAAGTGTCTAAACTTCAAGAAGGAAGGAAAGAGTCTTCTCCGGGCGATCCACTTGCCCTAATTGCCAAAAAGAAGAGCAAATCGTTGACGTCTTCCAAAAGCTTGTCCAAGAAAGTGCTTGTAGAAGAATCAACTGATTCAGAAGATTTGAATCTTTCTGATGTTGATGATTCTCACCTTGAATTAGTCAAGATGGCTGCCATGTTCACAAAAGCTTTGAACAATCACAAGTTTAAAGGCAAATCAAGCAATCAACGCAAAAACTCATCATCTTCCTCGTACTACAAGAAAGCTGATCAATCTAAACAACAACGTGCTGATGATTCCAAGAAGGAAGATTTAATTTGTTTCAATTGTGGCAAAGCTGGTCATTATTCTCGTGAGTGCAAGATGCCTAAGAAGAAGGACGCAGCTTACTGCAAGAAGAAAATGTTGATGGCTAAGATTGTGGAAACTGGGGGAGAGCTAAAACCGGTTGATGTTACTTGGTTTAACTGGACTGACGATTCAGATTCAGAGATGGAACATGCAAATGTTTGCAAGGTGACAAAGCTCATCAAAGCTAAGGAAGCAATGGAGAATTCTGACTCAATATCCGATGATGATGAGGTACAATCAACTGAATTCTCACCTGATTTTATAAAAATGCAAAATGACTTGATGAAGAATCTTGTCTCAATGTCAAAAGAAGTCAAAGGTTTAAAATCTAAAAACAAGGTTTTAAAAGATAAAATCAAAATGAATGAGACCAGACCTTCCTCATCCAAATTGCAAACGGATGTGCAACGATTGACTCTCCAACTCAACTCTACGGAAATTGAGTTAGAAGATCTGAAAAAGACAATTCATCCGATTAAAGTTGAAAGAACTGATTATCGTTTAAAATCGGAACGACTTGCAGAAAAAGTTTAATTTTTAGAAAAAGATCTTTCTGATTTGAAAAACCAACATGAACCCACACTTTCAAAACTAAACAAGAAAATCGTTCAATTGGAAAACACCATAATTGAAAAGAACACTGAAATTTCTTTATTTTCAAAAGAATCTTTTCAAATGAAAGCACAACTTGCTCGATATGAGGAAAAACTCTATCGAACAGAGCAATCCAAAGCTATCATGGATATCGAACTTTTAAAACAAACAATTTTCAAGAATAGACCAAAAACGATTCATGGTGAAAAGTTGGGGTTGGGTTATGAAGATCCGAAAATTTTGGAAGATGCTTCCAAAAAGATTCCAGGATTATATCATTCTGATTATTTAAGCCGGTTTACCATCGCATTTTGTACATTCTTCTGATGCTGATTTTGATGATATTATTGTGAATCGTAAATCTAGGAAATACCATCAAATTAGCTTAATGTATGAAAAAATCAATGCTAAGATAGGTAAATCGAATCCTGATTTCTTGAAAAATCTTGTTGAAACTGAAAAGTACATGCAACGTGAAGATTATGTGCCTAAGCGTAGACAGGTTTATATCCCAACACTCATGCTAGAGAAATACATTTTAATGCTTGAGAATGAAGTGTTTAACAAACCTAGTTCTAGCATTACTGCAATAGATGAGGTGTTTGATGAACTAATTTTTGATGTGAAAACAATTCTACCAACTTTACCTGCATGTCCAGATGATCTTTTCCGTGAAGACCTAGCACATGAACTAACCGTCTTCTTTGAGACAGATTCTCTAGGTCAAAATTCTATAGATGAAAAAGTAGAACCTCAGAATGAACCGAACATTGAACCTTTGATAGATTTTGAAAGTCAACTTGATCCTTTGCACGATTATTACTTGCATTTGCCTGTTGTACGTGATTTGAATCGTATAGTAGCTCAACTTGAACAGGAGAATATTGACTTGCAACTTAAGTGCCGATCATTAGAACAAATGCTTGCTTTGTGTGATAAATTGCCTTCACTGCCTAAGAAAGAATGTACTTATGATTTTAAGGAGGGTGAAGTGATAGTTTCTACTGAAGAATTACGTCTTGAGATTAAAAGCTTAAAACAAAAGATAATTCAACTGAAACAGGCTAACACACTTAAGCAAACGTCTAATGTTGCAACCAATGTGCTTGAATGTACTGGTGGAATTACTAAGAAGGGGAAGGGAACAACAACATCTAAGGATGTAAAACCCATTACTATTCTTAAAAATCCTCTACGTTCTCAATTTGGCAATCATGGTTCGAAATTTGTTTCTACAACTCAGTATATTGTTAAAAAGGTTCATTCTCCAAATGGTTCTGTGTTAACTGAAAAGATTCCTATGATTCCTATGACAAAAACTTCAAAAGCGAGTCTTTTAAAGAAATCAGTTAAGTCCACAACACACACAAGTTCTAAACCTGATTTAAGTGAGTATGATGCAAAAGAACGTACAATCAAATTGGAAATTCTGCAAAATCAGTCATCTCATGTGTCAACTAAAAAGTTTGGACGTCTAACTAACAAAGGTGTTTTTCGTGTCACAGGTCATAATCCAAACTTGAATTACAAATCTGTATGGGTTCCTAAGTCCACGACTAAGAAAGTAGTAACCAAACCAAAGCAATCTGCTAGTCGGCCTAGGAAATCATCTCATGTTTTTCAATTTTCGTCTGTGAACAAAACATCTACTTGGAATAAATTGTGTGTTAAGACTTCTGATAACGATGTAAAGATTGATTTTTCGTATGATGCTTCATGTAATGTGGTTTTAAATGATGCTTTATTGTCTAAACTGCATGATGCTTTACGTGATTATTTCATCATTGATCCAAAGTTTGTTATTAATCCAAAGTTTATTGCTGGTACTAACCGAAAAGGACCCAAGAAACTTTGGGTACCTAAACTCTAGGAAATTCACATTTACAGGGTTTCGACGTCTGTGTTTGGTATATCGACTCCGGTTGTTCTTGACACATGACAGGCAATAAATCCTTGCTTGTCAACTTCATTGACAAATTCCTAGGAACGGTTACATTCGGAAACGATGAGATTGCAGCAATAACGGGTGACGGAGATTTTGTGCAAAATGGCATAACAATCAAACGGGTTTCATATGTTGAGGGTTTGGGATGCAGTTTATTTAGTGTGAGCCAATTCTGTGATGGAGATCTCAAAGTATTGTTTGAACGTCGACAATGCTCGGTGCAATCTACCGAAGGGAATGATCTTCTTGTTGGTAAACGTTGTGCTTCACTATATACTATTGACCTCAATGATGCACCAACACATGCAACCATGTGTTTGGCCACTCGTTCTACCAAATAAAATTCATGGTTATGGCATCATCGGATGTCACACCTGAATTACAAGGGTATCAATCGACTAGTCTCTAAAGATTTAGTTGATGGTATTCCAACCTTTCAATATGATAAGCATCATGTGTGTCCATCATGTGCGATGGGTAAGCTGAAACGGACCAATCATCCGCTTAAGCAAAACCCCAGTACTTCATCGTCTTTGCAATTATTGCATATGGACTTATGTGGACCCATGCGTATTTCTAGCCTCGGTGGCAAGAAACATGTGCTTGTCATTGTTGATGACTATACCCGGTTTACATGGATTTTTCTTTTGCGAACTAAGTCAGAAACCCCCGCCATTATCATTGAGTTCATTAAAAAGATTCAACGCTCTTTTAACAAACATGTTAAGTGCATCAGAACTGATAATGGGACGGAATTTAAGAATGACCCGCTTGATAGTTATTTGAAAGACCAAGGCATTGAACATCAGTTCTCTGCTGCTCGAACCCCCCAACAAAATGGAGTAGTCGAACGACGTAATCGTACGTTGTGCGAAGCAGCACGAACGATGCTTGCCTACTCCAAATTACCTCCAAAAATGTGGGGGGAGGTCATTTCAACTGCATGCTACACCCAAAATCGTTGTATTGTAAACAAACGTTTTGATAAAACTCCATATGAGTTATTATATGGTAGACGCCCGAATGTCAAATATTTCCGTGTTTTTGGTTGTATATGCTATGTGCTTAACGATTTTGACAGCCTCGGAAAGTTTGATCCTCATGGCGATCAGGCCATATTTCTTGGTTATTCCTCGAACAAAGTTGCTTATCGTGTTTATCATAAGCGGAAAAAGATGATTAAAGAGAGCATTAACGTCAAGTTCGATGAATTTTCGGGAATGGCTTTTGAACAACTCAGTTCAAAACCCGATCCTAACCTGGCTACTACTTCTTCAGCACAAAACTCAATTTTCTCGAAGAAGGGTGTTCCTATAGTTACATCAGAGGAACTGGATATCTTGTTTGATAGTCTTTATACTCCTCAACGGGATTCAAATGTTCAAGCCGTACCAGTTACACCATCACAGGCAACTACTGTGGAGACTCTTCAAAGTCTTTTTGAAGAAGATTTACCACCAACTGATTCACATGTTGCTTCTTCATCCTCCCTCTAAACTCCTGTTGCTGATAATCTTGAACAAGATCAAGATTCATCATTTGATATAACTCCAGCTGTTTCTCCAGATACTCTAATGAATCCATTAGATAATGTTACATCAGATCAAGCAGATCAAGGCACAACGTCAACAACGGTTGATGTTTCGATGGATACAATTGATGTTCAACCTCTTCCCCACACCTGATGGACTAAAAGTCATCCAATAGATCTTATTATTGGTGACGCATCTGCTCCAGTTTCAACTCGAAGGGCTACTCAGAATATGTGTCTATTCACAGCCTTTCTTAGTAATATTGAACCAACAACGGTTGCTCAAGCTTTACTAGATCCATACTGGGTAGTTGCAATGCAAGACGAGATCAATCAATTTGAACGATTGAAAGTATGGCGATTAGTTCCAAGACCAACGGGTCAACGACCAATAGGGGTTAAGTGGATTTTCAAGAACAAGAAGGATTCTAATGGAATTGTGGTTCGAAATAAGGCACGTCTTGTGGCCAAAGGATATCGACAACAAGAGGGCATTGATTATGACGAAACATTTGCTCCGGTTGCTAGGATTGAGGCAATTCATCTTTTCCTTGCATTTGCTTCTCATATGAAGTTCACGGTGTTTCAAATGGATATCAAAACTGCTTTTCTGAATGGTTATCTTCAAGAGGAAGTCTAGGTTGATCAACCAGAAGGCTTTGTCGATCCCATTCATCCAAACCACGTTTACTACTTGGAGAAAGCTTTATACTGTCTGAAGCAAGCACCGCGTGCATGGTACGAGACCTTAACAAAGTATTTGCTGGACAATGACTTCTCTCGTGGAACGATTGATACAATGCTATTCATCCATAAAAACCACGGTCACATTCTCTTGGTTCAAATTTACGTTAATGATATTATTTTTGGTTCCACGTCCCCGGCCTTATGCAAAGAATTTGGTGACCTTATGGCCAGCAAATTCGAAATGAGCATGCTTGACCAGTTAACTTTCTTCTTGGGGTTACAAGTAAAACAATTACCAAATGGGATTTTTATCAGTCAAACAAAGTATATCAATGATATGCTAAAACGTTTTAAAATGACTGCTTTAAAACCATTGACAATCCCAATGAGGACTTTACTGGATGCTGATACTAATGGGGAACCCTTTGATATTACGCTTTATCGAAGCATGGTTGGTTCTTTAATGTATCTGACTGCACGTCGACCAGACATTACACTTGCCGTAACTGTCTGTGCCCGCTTTCAGTCCAACCCTAAGAAATCTCACTCCAAAGCGGTTGTTAGGATTTTTCAATACCTTAAAGGTACACCTAACCTTGGGATCTGGTATCCTCATGGATCCGATTTCAATCTCACTGCTTATACTGATGCGGATCATGGTGGTTGCCATGTTGATAGAAAGAGCACATCTGGATCAATTCAGATGTTGGGGAATAGGCTAGTTAGTTGGTCATCCAAAAAGCAGAACTGTGTGTCTTTATCAACAGCTGAGTCTGAGTACATTGCTGCAGCTCACTGTTGTTCACAAGTTTTGTGGATGCAAACTCAACTCTTGGACTATGGCTTTAAGATTTCTAAGACCCCGATCTATTGTGATTCACAAAGTGCTATTGCAATAACAAGCAACCCGGTTCAGCATTCTAAAACTAAACACATAGATATTCGTTATCATTTCATTAAGGACCATGTAGAGAAAGGGGATGTAGAGTTATACTTTGTGCCTACTAAAGTGCAATTAGCTGACATGTTCACTAAACCTTTAGATGAACTTAGGCTAAAATTCTTTATCAAGGAGATTGGCATGGTAGAGTATAGTGCTTGATATTCCTTAAATCTGTTGGGATTTATTTTTGGGATCTTGTGTTTAGGGGGAGTAGATACTTTCTAGGGGGAGCAACTAAGTTTCAGTGCTTTAGATAATTTTTCTTTAAGGGACTGTCTTTAGATTAATGATAACTTCCTAGATATATTTGTTCAATGGTTACGCAATGGGGAGGTAACTCATTGATATCCTATTTCAAGGGGGAGTTAATTCATTTTCTTGGAAACTTAATCAAAATGCTGATTTACTTTCTTGTATATCACATTTTGAGGGGGAGAAAAAGGGAGAAAATGAGAAAATTATTCAAAAATATTGTTTTTCAAAAGTGAATTCAAAATTTTTTTTTTATCTGAAATAATTCACTATGGCTTGTATACATCTCATTATGCAACCCGTGTCAACAATTGGTATCACTGAAAATTTGTACTTTGTATAAAATTCAAAGTTCTTTTAAGTACAAATCTTATTTTGAAAAATTCATAAAAATTGGAAAAGATAAAATCCAAAAAATATTTAAATTTTACTGAATAAATGCTATTTTTAGCATTTTACCGAGTCTGAGAACCAACAGTACAGATTCGGTGAGTTCAAAGTTTTCAAAATTGTCTCAGAATTGTTTTTCCTGAAAAGATTGAAATGGATTTCAAGAGGAAAAATCAATTTGTCAAGATTTTTTGAGTTAAATTGTTAAATTTTTTAAAAATTAGACTGTATTCGGCATATTAGGCCCATTCTTTAAAGCCCATTCGGTATTTTACCTTCGGTATCTATAAAAGGAGAGTCAAAGTCAAACATTACTCTCTTACTGTTATTAATTACCTACCGAGTCTGTTGATTATACCGAATCTGCCTAATTCTACCGAGTCCGTCATTCTGTTTCTTCAAATTTTTAGTAATTGTTCATTTTAATCAATGTTTAAGATATATAATTGTAGATCTGAGATAATTAAGTTTTTATCAACCAGAAAAGATCAAAAATAACTGGATTATGACCTTTAATTTTTGAAATCTTGTTGATTATACCGAGTCTGAGTCGATTTCAATTAATCTTTGATTAAACTCAATTGATTTGGAAAATCAACATGAAATCTTGTCTAATCTGAGTTAAATTGACTGATCTATCATTTGACCGAGCCTGATTACATGTTTAATTGCTTATTTGATGAATTCTGTATCTACCGAATGTGTTCTTATCCTGATACCGAGTTTGTTCATACAATTAACATGTTAATATGCTTGTAATTGAATGGTTAATTGATCATGGTTGTGAAATTACATGATATGTGATAGAATATGCATGTTTGAGTGACATTCTGTTAATTGTTGAAGATACCGAATCTGGTTTTCTTTCTTGATACCGAGTCTGAAATATGGTACCTTGAAATTTTCTGATTTTTATCTTCAAACACTTAACATGTTTATTCTATTATTCTATATCTTTCTGATATGAAAACTCAAGCTTATTTGGTTACAGAATCTAAAGTTTTCATAAATATCGAATCTGTTTGAATTGTGCTGAAAATTGACTAAGTGTTGTTCTGATTCCTTGTGTTATATAATTGACTTTGCATGATGATTTTGTACTAAGATGAATATCATATGAATGTCATGGTTGTCAATTATTTGTTCATATTTGGAATAAATGATTTTTATATCTTAGAAAAGTCATAAAAAATATAAAATTTGAAAAATATAAAAAGGATTTCAAAGGAAATAAGAATAGAGAAATGTGCTTTATGATAACATTTTGTGGTCTTCTATTTCTTATGTATACAGCTAAATGGCGAATAATCACTTTGTCAATTCTGAAACCAATATTCCCTGCAATTATTGGACTGCAATTCTAGAGAGGCATACTTTATGGCCTGCTCTGAGCTCCACAGTTAGTGTGCCAGAAACAGACTTGGATATTCTTAACAGATCAATCAGACTTGTGGAGGCCACACAACCAAATGCTACTAATCCACAGGGTGAACCAGCCAGATTTGAATTTAGGCTGAGGGGAGTACAGGGATTCAGGAGTATCACAAAAGCAGACTTCAGAAGGATATTCAGACTTCCTCTTGTACAGAATGCCCCTGCTTTTCCTGCCACACAGCAGATGATGTCTTTAATCTTTTCTCTTGGATATGTTGGAGCAACTAATGTTCCACCTGCTAAGTTTCAAAAGAAGTATCTGCACTCCAGGTGGTATGTGATATTCTCAATCATCAACAGATGCTTGTTGATGACAAGAAGTTGATCTGATAGCTTAACCGTGCCGATGCTCAAACTTTTCTACTCATTCACAAGAGTAGAGAATCCTGATTATGCAGAACTTATATGGGATTTGGTTCAGGCACAGGTTGAAAAGCCAAGTGGTTCATACATCCCTTGCGAAAGGTTTTTCTGTATCTTTATCCATGATGCTATAAATGCTTGCAGAAATGAAAATATATTTATACCAGGTACACATGGATTACAGATGAAAAGGTTTGGAGAGCTGAAGATGAACACCCCTATGGTGTCTGATAATCAATTCACTGCGCCAATTCCAAATTGGCTAGTGAGGCTAGCTGAACCCCAAGATGCTCGTATGCGTTCTTATTTTCAGGTTGTAGGAATACCTCTTCCGAACCCGGTACAACAAGAACAAGTTGAACCTTCCGTGGTTCCAGCCCCAGAGGTTGTAGAGGAACCTGTAGTTCAACCACCCGGGCCAGCTAATCCTCCACTTAGGGTGAACCTCAAATAATCTAGGGTAGCACACCAAGCTTAACCCGTGAGGATCAGGGAACCTAGTTCAACTAGGATTGAACCAACCCTTTCCACTACACCCGAAGTAAGTAGTGACACTTTAGCAACAACATCTGAATCATCTCCTGAACATTCTCCTAAGAGATCGTCTGAAACTCCGGGTTCGTACAAGAGAGTTTGAGATACTTCGTGGACAGAGAAAGAGAAGATATTTCAAAGAAATGGATGAATATCCATTACATGAGGGAGATCCAAGAAAAGTGTGGGGTGTCTGGAAACCTTCTAAGCAAATTTCGAAAAATCAAGTAGAAGTTTCAAAACCAGATGGCACACGATGGAAACTAACGTTTGGACCTCTCAAGATTACAAAATAGGATTATGTTGTAAAGATCACATTTAACACTAAGGGGGAGATTGTTAGGACCCCGAAGTTGTATAGTGTTAATGTGAAATAAGCTTAAATGAAGGTTCCTTAGAAGAGGGCTATATAAGGAACCTAAGTAGTCCTAATTAGATAGACACTGCATTGTAATCGAGTTCTAAAAGCTGTGGAATGTAATTTTACGGATTCTCTCTAATAGCGAGTCTCATTCTTACATACCGAATCTCTCTTTATCTTATCATTTCTCTCAATCTCAACATGATCTGACCTATCATCGTGTGTACGTATGTGATTCGTGATATCATATATCTAGTCTAAGTCCATATCATTATTGGTATAGATGCGTATATGCATGTGATATATAATATTATAGCCCTACGTGTAGCATAGTAGAGCAAACAGTGCAAGCATGGCGTATAACAGTCATTCTAAGTACACGGCTATAGACTAGACCCACTAATGCGCCCTACGGTTAGACACACTAATGTATCCTAGTTCCCTATAGCCAACACTTTGATACCAAATGTAATACCCTACATTTGGGGTAAAACCCACCCAGTGCCGTTCCTGCGAGCAGGGTGACCACTCAGCGTACCTCAGACACTGATTTTACTGTCTGCGTTTCTGCCAAACTTCCAACCCTCCTCTTTCTTTGCAAGGGGTCACAAGGGGTAAGAGCCAATGCTTTGTCACATGTTACACTGTGAGAACCCCCTCTACGACTAATTAACCCAAAGTTGTTGCCGTTAACCGAACCCAAATCCTGGGAACGTTAACCGGTCGTTGCTTTGGATGCAGTTAAACCAGCTCTGATACCAAATGTAATACCCCGTCAAGATCCATTAATGGAATGTTAACTCTGGTCCCAGTGCTCGGCCTAACTTCTACGTAACAGCAATGTTCTACAGCAGAATCAACTAATACCTGAGATAAAGCATGCAAAACGGATCAACATAGAGTTGAGTGAATCTACAGGTTTTAGTAAATAGTTCTCGTATGTTTCATAAAACAGTTTCCTTAAATTGTTTGTCGAAAATCAATTCTCAAAATCGTTTATTAGAATAAACCACTAAGGCTTAATCTCAAAAGTTTGCATATAGCAAATGCTAAGTAATAAACTGTTTGTAAGATGTCAAGTTTCAACTGTGAGTGACATCAAAAAGTTCTTTTTGTTTCATCTGTTTGTAGACATTACCATGTCTAGTTCTAGTTTGTAAACATCATGTTTAAATAGCATTCATCGTAAGTTAGGCCACGAGATTTCTAAAAAGCTTCGTAAAAGTATACATTTATCATGAGCACTTGATTATAAAGCTTTAACCTTTGCGGATAGCTAAGTCGCTACGCGTCTTCCTTTTACCCTTTCTAAGAATACACTGATCAGGTGTATAAGTAACAACAAAATTAGCACCAGTTATGTTGAGGTGAGGTTTGTCAAACCTAACGGTACCGTCCCTATAAGTAGAGCTTACATAAAGTAACTAATATAATCAAGCTAAGGGATTTTTGATCTGAACTCATATGTATATTCTGGTAAGTTACTCGTGCCTAATATGTAAAATAGTTGTAAAAATAGTTTAAGAAACACTTTCAAAAGCAGCATGTATCTCATCCCAAAAATGTTAATGAAAATGGGACTGTAGACTCACCTTAGCAAAAGCACTGAAAATCTCTCAGTAAGAACCGTACGGTAGCCGAACAATCACGACCGAACAATGTAACCTAGTCAAATAGGTTACCTTAAGTATACATATAGGTCACACTATGTTAACCCATAGTGTACGCAAAGTCCTAGTGCTCTGACTGTCTCAACAATCAAGTAAAAGTCAACTAATCCAAGCAAGTCAACAAAAGTAAACCAAAGTAAAACCAAAAGTCAACTCGGTCAAAGCGGTCAACTAAAGTCAAACATCTCAGTAGGTCATGCAATCATGGTCAACATTTCAAACCTAGGTCAAGTATCACTTTACAGAACATAGTTAAGCAAATTGCACATTCGCAGTTAAACGCATGCCTTCAAAATACGTACATCGTAGAAAGATACAACTATAACTCATAGCACATAATTTATAAAATCATGGCAAACTCCAGATCACAACTAGAATCAAAATCGATTCTAAAAAGTCTAACCCGACCCTCATACGATGTCTAAAAGTTGGATATCAGAAGAGGTCTAGTTATGGTTTACTAAATCAGTTTCTGCCCGCGCGTCAGTTTTAGATCATTTCTCAAAAAATATAGAAAATAGATTTTGACAAACTGCCAATTAAAGTTATCTTAAAACTCCCATAGTTTTAGTGATAAAATAATCAAAGACATATCTTTAGCCAATTTGTACATATTAACAAATCTTTACAGACTCTTCAGTTTTAATCAACAAACAGACATGTCATTTGACCAAGCCTATATCTCATGGCAAAACACATTTTCAGAAGTTATCATACAAATTAAATACATCAACTAACATATAAGCTAACATGTTCCAGAAGATAAAAGTCTCAATCAATTTCTAGTTCACTCAAGACATTTTCTTTCACATTCGAAAACAGTTTCAGCTCTCTTTAAAACACGAATCTTCGTTTTGACGCACCGAGAGTATCACAAAAGCTTTTGACACAAATCGTAAGTCTAACATGCATGGGATTTCACAAGGATTATAGTATTACACTTTTCATTAGCCAAATAATAAAGCACACAACTCAGAAAATTCGTATATCATGTGAAACCCTAATGAAACTTCGATTAATAATAACTTGAGCATACAACGAAATCAAGCAAAATCAAAGTCCAAACTTATTAATTTTTTGAGATATATCCATCTAGATATAATACAAAATCTGTACATAAACAAATTTGATCAGATCCATAGCAAACAAATTCGTGATTCATAGCAACGACAACAATCGAGCAATTTAACGATTAATGACAATTCTAAACGCAATCAATTGAGCACTAGACCTCAATACACTATGTAATTGACATAAAAACTAATCTAATAAAATTAAAGATAGTTTTTATACCTTAAAAGACAAATCAATTGGTACAAGCATGTAGAGAACGACGAGAGCTATCAATTTTGTGTAGAAGGCAAGAGCAAATAATCAAAATCGAATGGAGAATGATGATGATGATGATGAATTCGATGATGGAGAGGGGTTTTGGGGCTGCCCAAGTTGTGACATAGGGTTAAGGGTGGAAGAATGGATGTATTTTCCTAATTAAGGATATAATTATGGCCTAAATTAAGCTTAATGGACACAAGGGAGCAAGTAGTGGGCTAAAATAAATCATAAAAGATATGGGGTGATGGGAATTCGGCCAAGGGTCCAAAAAGGGAGTCCATGGGCTCACAATTATTGCTAGACAAGTTTTCTAAGTGTACTCATTAAGTGTCGTTAGCCGAAAACGCAAACCGGATCGATAAACGTTAATTCCTCGCATTTTTAATCTATATAAATTCCAATAAAATGAAAGTATTTTTAAAACATAATAATTATATAATATAATCATTGAAATTAAATTACATTATGCTTTGGCTTGCTAGTACGCTAAGTATGGTTCGTTTCTTGTTGCCGTTTACCGTACCGGGTTCCCGGAACGTTAACTGATCGTTAAAACGCATCCCACCAAGTTTAATTTATTAAATAAATAATAAATTAAATAAGTTTTTCATAAGGTCAATAATTATTAAAAATAATTATTTTATCGTTTTTCTGAGTTACGTAAACTGATAAGCTTTCTAGGCGATCTTCTTAATCGTGTCGTTTTCTAGGTATTTCGTCATTCGAAACAAGTTCATCAATTAATATAAAAATATTAACTCAAGTAATCCACTAGGATCCAGTATGCATTTAAATCCATTAAACACATAACGTTCTAAGTAATCACCGTTAAATATTTAACGGTCAAGTAACGATAGTAACGGAAGAAGTCGGGTTGTTACATAACAAAACCCCGCCAACAAAAGTAGTGGTGTATGAGTCAGCGATGTTTCACAAAAATCTATGATTTCCATTATCAGACTTTTTCCTTGGCGTATGTGACGCATATCAGATTGGCATTGGAAAACTACACCCGTATGCCGTCGCGAAAATTATGATCTTTGAGCTCAACTGTCATGCTAAGAATTTAATTTTGTTAGTAAACGTATTCCGCACTTTCAATACCATTGTTCCAAGTGATCAATGATGGTATTCATTTAAGTCGCTCTTAGGAATTATCAAAACTCCAAAGCTTCGATTGGCAACTGGAAAAGATCATTCTTTTCATTGATGAATCTACTGTGCGTGATTTCAAATCAACACTTTCATGGACCACTGTTCTTGCAGAGACGGTAAATGAACATCCTATGCTCAATGACTGCAAAGAATTTACTATCATCTTGCGAGAAGGCATACTTATCTATTCGTCTGTACGATAATATTCCACTTTTTATCTGGAAAATTTCTACATATTGGCCATGGCCCAATTGTCCCACAGTATTATTAGATGTAGATAATAATGGTATGCGCCGCTATTTTTTATCAAGTGCGTTGCTATATTACATTTATTTTTTAAGATGAATATTTTTTAATACTAAGTATCTTATTCAAATGTTTTAAGAAGTATCCTTGGCATATGTTGCGTGATATGACCGAAACGGACGGTTTTATTTATGCGGTGTCGTTAAGCCGCAAGGCATCAGAATCAAATATCGAGAGGTGAGAGCAATAGTTTTAAATTATATTTAGCGGGGCCTAAATCATACTACTTCTTATTATGGTGAGTAAGGGAAGTATGACCTAGGGTTGAATTTTTAAGATATCAGTAGAATCGAACCTATAACTAAAACTTAAGATAATCCTAAAGTGAAGGAGTAGGGGTTTAATACCTAATTTTGGGTTTTCTAGGTTATAAGATAAAATAAAGTAGATGCGATAAAATTTGTAATTCAGATTAGGTTAAAGCAAGTGCATACTATGGTTTCATCAGTTACTTTACCGAGATTATGGAATGCTGGCTCATGAATAGGTAATGACCTTGTATTCACTACACTGGTCCTAACGCCCTTGTCATAAGACATGTCATTGGATAATGCGTTAGGCTTAAAGATTCTGAATAGACAGTAACGTCCCTTACCCCCGATGTCCGTGCAGTCTGACTACAGGCATAAACGTTCAAACGGATCATCCAATTGAGCGACTCGATTGGGTGACGTATTAACATTCCACAAAGGTCTAAACTTTCTTAAGCATAATGAAGTATAAGGTATGCCAAATCCGAGAGACGTGATGTGCTTCGATGCTTTCGTTAATTATTGGGTTCTAAAAGATACTTAGGCCCTTAAAAAGAGTTCAACCATAAAGAACACCATGGCCAAGTCGGTTTGACTTCCATGAACACGTTCGGTTATCCTAACGGTCTAATCCTTTATGTGTTTAAACAAACAGTTCCGTAATTAACTAAGAATCCCTCAAACGGGGTGCAATGCTTGAGAGCGCGTTATGGTGAAGTGTACTAATCAGTACTGACTGGGTTCCATGGCCTTACTTAGTAGAGGTACAGCTTACAACAACCATTGTACTTCAGCGTGCACATACGAAGTTTATATGCTTGGTGACTACACTAGCATGGTCTAGGACCGACAATGTACTATGGGCCTAGTTAAATGTTTCACTACAAAAGAGTCCTCAGTCAGAATCCAAGGCTCGGTGGACTTACTACAACGGTGTGCCTCAGTCAAACTTACGTTGTATCCGATAGAATTCTCTTACCAATGGGTGACACATATAGTGTACTCTGAATCGGGGTTCGGACTTCCTAATAACAGAGCCGATAACTACGTTCTATTAGTTAGAAAAGCAATTGATTTTAAAGCATAATCGGAAAGCATCTCAACAACATACACAAACCATAATATTATTTCGTCATTATAACTGACTACATCATAGCATAAATTAAAGATAACTACTCGCTAATCATGGTAACAATATCACAAATCATAGTAATGAAAGACATTATATAAAGACACAGGATAGAAGTAACAGTAGATTAAACGAGTTCTGAATACAAAAGTGACAACTTCAAACTCCAGACCGCTCCTAATACAATCTTCGACGTTCTTTTCCGTGTACTAGATTTTCTGCACGGAGTCAAAGACCTTGAAAGTATGACTAATATTGTAGAAAGAGAGAGACATAAGTGAGTTGTAGTGTGTGTAAAAATGGATGACAAATGCCCTTTAAATAGAAAAGATTATTGATTTCATACTGCTGGCAGGCCGTATGGAAAGCCGTATGGCCTGCCGTATGACTTGGTAGCCCGTTTGTTGTGCTCGGATGCATGGCATGACATTTCCCATGCGGCAACCCATATGGCTGCCCTGGTTTACTGCTTCTAGGATCGTAACTTGTATTTCAACGTTTTCGCTCTAGAATCTTCATTTTATCTCCGATTCTCTTGATTCTTTTGCACCATCTTTGAAATCACTTGATCTTCAATTTCATATGACAAAGCGAGTATTTTGGCGATAAAGCTTGGAACTTTATTATTTTTGGGCCTCAATACTGGGGTGAAAATGTGACTTTTTAGCCGATATCAAATATCTCACACTTAGACTTTGCTTGTCCTCAAGAAACTTCTCATTTTTACTTCAAGAGATCTTTTCGGAGTTTCTTTTCTATTAGCCTAAGTGGTTTTCTTTTTATTATAAGAGCGAAAAGATAAGGTGAGTTATCTATGTTAGGTTTGAAACTATCTCTGCAAGCATGCGAGGATGTTACATGAGTTAGGCTAGTTGATCAATCCTAGATTAGATGCAAGATCTAATTTAGGAATTGAGTGCAATGAGGGGTGGATGGTGGTGTTGATAATGTTTTTCAAACCTTATGATCGTCTTTCACTTAGATTCAAGTGATCAATCACCATGTCTCGATCTTAATAGCATTACCTTAGCTCGATTATGATTGATACTTGGGAATAGTCACAAGTGAATCACAAAAGGCCAGAGCAATTGTACAGAATCAACAACCTAAAATGAGAGGCCAAGCTCTCTATTTATAGGTCTGGAATATTCGCGGAGCCAATGTTTGCGCATACTTTCCGCATCTGCAGTGTTTATGCGGGACATCTTCGCAATCTCAGTTTATGCAGGCTTCCGCAGTTATATTGCGCAATACGCATTTGCTGTTTATTTATGCGGTTCTGCTTTGCACTTGCATTTAAATTGCCTTTTGCTCTTAAAATATGCATATACATGCCTATGTATATAATCAAGTCCCCCAGTTTATTGTGTTATATTTACGCAGAATATAACATAATAAACTCTAAAAAATGTAGTTTAAAAAGTATTTTTCAAACGGTCCGCAAAAATATATCCGTTATGCATAATAGAATGCGTTGACAGACTGTTCGTGTCCCATCAGCGTTTTATAACGGCTCTTTTTTAGCCATTGATGTATTGGCACACTTATAGTCGTTTAAATGAACCGTTGCCTTCTCAATACAACTATATATACTAGTGAATGCAATTTAGTGAGACTCACATTGCCATTTCAATTTCTTCTACATTCCTAACACATCAACTTTCAATTTACATTGTCCTCAATCCCTTCAATATTTAAAATGAAGATTCGAGAAATCAGCCAAAAAGAAAACCCTAAAAGCTTCATCGCATCACGACTTAGAAGCCCAGAAGTAAAACCCCCTTGTCGTCATCTAAAAAAGATGTGGCGGCATCTACTGCTACTGAGGCTGAAAGAAACAAACACAAACTCGTTTCTCCCATTGCTTTTCAACATAAAAGAACAAGATCAAGTACCAAAGACTTGGTCGAAAATCCAGTTGTTTTAGACTATTGTTCTGAACCTAAAACCAGTAAGTTTACTTTCGCATGAATTTTCTAATAACAACCTCGCAATGTGTAACACCCTAAAATGTATTTCCAGATGGAGCTGCGCCGCGGGCCAAGGAGCCGTGCCGCGGCTATGCACTATGTCTGATGGTATGTTGTTTTGGAAGATTCTGATGACAGAATACACGTGGAACCACGCTGCGGGAAAATTAGGCCGTGCTGCGGGTAGCCGCTATATCTGATGGTTTTGTTTTTGGCAAGTTCTGGAATCAATTTACACCTGGGACCGCTCCGCGGCTTTAGGGAGCCGCGACGCGGCTACACGCGTATCAGGATGCCCTTTTTGCCTTTAAAATTGGTTTAAGTGAGGGCAAACGGGTCTTTTCACTTATGAACGACCTTATAGTAGTTGGATCAGTTTTAGATCCACTTTAATTTCATTTTCATCTCACTCAAACACTCTCTAACACTCTAGTGAGAGAAACCCATTTCTTGAGAGAGGAAGCTTGATTTGGAGAGGAATGAGGTTGAATCCCACCAAAGTGCAAGTGTAAACCTCCTTCATCTTGTTCCTAGCTATCTTGTGATACTAGTGGTAATTCCTAACTTCAATTTTCATTCAATTTGAGGTTAAGGTTTGAGATTTGCATGTTCTTGATTTAACCCATCTAGCTCACAATTGGGTGTTTGAAGCTAGTCATGGGTGTTATTGACCCTTGTTGGTGGGTTTTGGGTTGGAAAGTGTTATGGTCATGTGTAAACTTGCAATTTGGGCATAATCACAAGTATTAGTGATTTTGTTGGTGAATGGAGCCCAAATGGGTGTTCTTGGTAGTTTGATTTTAGGTGTAAACTCAATTTGGGTCAAAATGGGTCTTTGGTTGAAATGGGTCATGAAGTGCTCCCAACACTTGACCATGAGTTGTATGTAGTTGAGCCTGGAACCAAATCACTAGCTTTTGGTGATTTGGGGAGTTTGGGTCTTGTTTACCTAGTTGGTGTTTTGGGTGAAATTTGGGTAAAATTAACACTTGTGGGTTTTGAATCAAGCTATTAGTGGTCATAGCTTGATGTTGTGTTTGTGATAGGTGACTTGCTCTTGGATCAAGCATAAAGTCTTAGAGAAGTTGTGACTCGCCTAATTGCTCAAGGTGAGTGGAGTATTTATATGTATGTGTATATAAATTGTTTGCTTGCGGGTTAGTGGCAAGTACTATCCAATTGTGTAGGATTTTACTCTTTGTTGGCCACTTGATGCATTGTGGTGAGTGATGTCTCTAATAATGACTCACTCTTTGTTGGCCACATTGTGCTTGGGAGAAAGTGGTGAGTGCAATTACTTTAAAGTCCACTCTTTGTTGGCCACTTATGAGGATGTGGGAAGTGTTACCAATTGAGACCACACTTTTTGTTGACCACATTCGGGTGTATATGGTGGTGCATCCAGGAGGCGCCTTTGTTGGCCATGTACACAGGTTGTTGATGCTATTCATTTGATGAGTAGCACTTTTGGGAATGGTTAACCATTATTGCATTGTAAGTTGTATTTTGGGTAATGTAGCGTGTTATATTCTTGTTTATGCAATTAACATGCTAACTTGTACTTGGTTGTGTATATTTGCATTAGTGATGCTATCTTGTATGCGGTTTGTGTAAGTTTCGTAAGTAAGTGATTTATGTATGTATGCATATAAGTATTGCAGTCACTAAGCGTTGTAGCTTACTCCTTCATTATTTACATTTTTATAGATTGTGGCACATCAAAGGATAAGGGTAAGGATTTGGCCCAGCTTTCTTGTGGCGGAATTGTGTGAAGGCGCTTTTGGTAATGGTCCAGACGGTCATGCTCATTAATGTGTTGTTGTTTAAACAAATGGTTAGAATTTGTGGATCTTGTGTACCTGATGATGTAAACACTTAACTTGATGTATTGTTTAGACTTTTACTAGTTTTTGAACAAGTGATGAACTTAAATTGTGGTCGTGATGGTTATTATCAATGTTAAAAAAAATGTGTCAAATATTTTCAATTTGATTGTTAAGGTCGTTTCACAATGTATCAATTACATCATATTATTGCGTGTTCTCGACACTAATCAATTTGCTTTTTATGCGTGTTTTGCAGCTGATCAAGCTAGCGCTCTTCCCGAGTCCAGCCATTTATCTATCACCAAATACGATGATATTTTTTGCACTCCTCCAAACCCAGTCAGCTCAATGAATATCGATGGTCTTCCTGGGTATTTTTGCGCTTCATCATCTGCTGCAGTGGAGCAATGCTAGCAGATGAAGTTGGCAGTTCCAGATGATTGGCGTCACAAGTTTTCAAAACTCAACTCTGCTGACGCGCATAACTGCTTTGACCAGAACTTTTATATGGCCTTCAACTCGGCCTTTGACATGATTGCTCTCCAAGAGCAATTTTATGGTGTATTGAAGAGCGAGAAGCTCAAAGTTGAAGAAGAACGCAAGAAGGCAGCACAAGCTCAGAAGCAATGTTCCACCCTTTCCGCAGACCTCAAAACTACCAACGAGGCTGCGGAAGAACTGAAGAAACAATTGTTTGCAAAGGCAATTGAAGAAAATACTTTATCAGCGGCCAACATGGCCTTAAAAGAGGAGCTTTCCAAGCTCACTACCCAGCATGATGAAGCAGTGAGTGCTAAAGTAGCTGCGAAATTACAATTTTCCATGCTACGCGAACACTTGCCCTTATTTGGGCAAAAAATTATGGATTCGCGGCTTATATCTAACCGCTTTGATACATACATTGCTTCATTACAGCAACGTGAACGCATTAACTTTTTATCTCGCCTTTATGAAGTTTGCGAGATGTCAGAGCCATTACTAAATGATATAGCTAATCTGGTGTGGAGTCCTCAAGAGGCGAAGGACCTCTTTGAATAGGCTAAGGTGGACATTAATGAGATCCCCATCCCAAAGGTTCTTGCAATCAGCAACAACAAGGAATCAACGGTCGAGGACATCATTGGCCTTGACCTGAATAGCTTAGATGATGATTGAACTTTGTAAGCGCTATACATAGCATATTAGTTCTTTGTAATTAGTGGCGCATATGTCTCTGCGTCATTTTAAGAAAATAAAGTTCCATTATTTTATTAAATTGCAATTGTTTTAATTTTATAAAGTTTTGTTTCAATTTATATTTGTAATTGCTAGACTTGTCCTTTGCAATTTTGATATTCATTATTGTGCACATAACAAATATTTACTTTCGCGAAACAATCTTTAATTGTATAATCAATATAAATTACGAATATTCTAAGTCTGCCAAATCGATCATTAGGCCAAAAAATGCGTTTAAACCAAATGTGTTATAGCGAAGCATCTAAGTTGGGCAAATTCAAAACTTAGGAAAATAATATGCATAAGTTCCATCATTTCGCTTAACACGTAAATTATAGTATGTGTTCCATTATAGCGGGTTGTTCCTTCGCTATCAAAAGCACTGCGTGTTTACTCTTTTGTATGGACTTGAACCATTTTGCAAATAAAAGAGTTAAGCTGCTAACAGAATGCTTTGCCATTCATAAAAAAGTACAACTGATATCTCCTAATTTATACAATTTTTTGATAACATTTTGAGGAGTTAACTTGGTATTTTAAAGTCATTTTAATTCTAAAACACACTAAAACGGGTAAATATGGGAAAATAGGTATTTTTAATATTTTGTGAAGTTATGCATCAAACAGAAACAAAAAACAGTCAAAAATGCAGAAAACTAAACATAGCCACCGGTCTGAAGGTAATGAAGCCGCCGACTTCTATGCAGAATTCCAGAATGTTCCATATTTGATTGCAGAAATTGAAGAACTTGGCGACCAAGCAAAATACAGCCAAGCCGCCGGCTTCACACTGAAGCCGCCTGTGATGCCCGTACTAAATCAACATGTACGGACCATCATCAACAGGATCATTACAAGGTCAAACACTATATGCGTTTTCAAAACAAGTTTGCATTCATGATAAAAGGTGACATCAAAACTAACGTCAAATGTTTTACATCAAAAGTATGCTTCAATGAACATAAGCAATAGGTAATAGAACGTGACCCTAAGGTCGTTACAAATCATAATTCAAAAGTAGTAATGTTTGAATGGAAGTAAACATTCATGCAGTGACATCTCTAAAGCAGCGGGTGTCTACAGCAAGACTAGTACACAGCGGAAGCAAGCAAACCTTAAATACCTGAGAAAAATATGCTTAAAAACGTCAACACAAATGTTGGTGAGCTATAGTTTAAGTATAACAGTAATGTAAGGTAGGCCACGAGATTTCAGTGCTACAAAGAGCGTTTCAAAATAGTAATCCAAGTCAGTATGTTTAAGTATATGCTCAACCGTGGGCACTCGGTAACTAACTTAACGTTTAATAATATATCACCCCCTGAAAGTACACTTGGCAAGTGCGTATGTTTACGAAGTATTAAACACTCGTTAAATGCTAGCGCGACTAGCCTGAGTGGGGATGTCAAACCCTATGGATCCATATCTAAGATTCGCGTTCACCGTTTCAAAAACCAATGACTAAACGTTACCGAGCTAAAGGGAATGTTTATGCCGTTGTATAACTCACACATATATAAGTTTAAGTACTCGTGCCTAGTATGTAAAATATAAAATGCACATGTATTCTCAGTTCCCAAAATAGTTAAAGTAAAAAGGGAATGCTATAACTCACAATGATAAAGTAGCGGTAAAGTATGACTCGAGAAATAAGCAAGTACGTAGGTCCGGAAAGTCCTCAACCTAAGTTAAATAGTACTAAGTCATTAAATCGTCCGAATAGGTTTAGAAGTATGTAAATAAGGTATTAAGAGTCATCATCATTCATCATTAAACAAAAGGTGTAAAGTAAGTTTCGTTCATGAAAAGAGTTTGAAACAAAGGCTGAGTTCGGTCAGTCACCACGGCCTCAATACCTACTGAAATAAGGTGAGACCAGTGGACATGGCTCCGTATATAAGTCCTTTAGTTGTGGTAAAAATCCCAGAAGAAAATTCGTCTTCGTTTGACCGTGGCGACGGTCTAAGTGTGAGTAGGTCAGAATTTTCAGCACAACGTTAAAAGACATAGTGACGATCGGAGGGCCCTAAATCCTAAACCGTAACTCGGATTAAGACGAGTCTTAAATGAAAAGTTATCTACACGAACTTAGATATATGAAAATCAAGGTTACAGTAGCCCAGGTGTACTGGTCAGTTACAGAAACCAGAAAACAGAAAGCAGAAAACAGAAAACAGAAAAATAATGGGTTCCGGTGGGTTTTTGGTACTCGATGCTTATCACGGTTCTCATCCTTGATGCATATAGCTTCAAGTGTACAACTCGTTGATGTGTTTGAATCATTTTCATCAAGGTTTGACCATCATAACCCAAGTGTAAGTCAAAGACATGAAGCACAACTCACTTAAGTGTTGCAAGTGTTTTGATGAACCAAAGTTACATCAAAGTCTTAGATTCAACACATACGTGAACTATAAAAGTAATATTAACTAAGTTTTGACTATTATGACACAAGTGTAAGTCTAAGACATGTAGCACAACTCACTTAAGAGTTGTATGAAGTTTGATGAACCAAAGTTATATCAAGGTCTTAGATCTAACACATACATGAACTTTAAAACTAATATTAAGTTACAACTTGAAAATAAACTTATAAAATAAGATCTTAAGTTGTAGAACATAGTTCTTAGTTAGATCTTGAAGATCCTAGACCCAAAAGTCTAGATCTAACATAAGTGTACCAAGTTATAATTAAAGAAAACTTACTTACATGTTCTTGAACTTTTAAAGTTAATTTTAGTTCAAGAAAGTATGAGATCAAGACTAACTTGTAATACTTGACCATTTAAACTAACAAACATAAAATTAAAGTGCAAGAATGAAGTGATAAACTAAATAAACAAGTTAAAAAGTTCATGGGTTTCATACTTTAAAGATTCAAGCCTAAGTCTTGATCTTTAAGAAAGTAAACTTTTAAGTTTACAAACATGATCCACAAGTATGATTTTTACAACCATAAACTTACAATCTTTAAAACTTTTAAAGGTAAAACATAAACTAGTAAGTTTATGTTCTTGAGTGTTCTTGTAAATACAAGATAAAAGAAGAACAAACTAGTAAGTTTGATCCTTGATAACATGTATGTAAATAACAACAACTAACAACTACAAATAATTAACAACAAAGAACAAAAGATGATGATGATCATGTGTATATGTATTTCGGTTTTGTAAAGGAAAAAGGAAGAGAAAGTTTGTTCATGTTACTTACAATATTGAGAGAAAATGGAGAGAAAAGTAGTTGCAAGTATGTGTGTGAATGAGAAGTGAATGAATTAGTGAATAAGTTTTTCAAAAAAAAGAAATGTGAGCTCTCCTTGACCACTTCTTGGCCGTCGGTTTTCAAGGGATAGGGGGGAAGGATTTGTCCACTAAATCATACATGTAATTGTTGTTAAAAGTTGGTTATTAGATGGTTGTTCATGGGGAAGATGTCTAACTAGATTCCAAGTGACTTAAACTAGCTAGTTATGTTCTAAATTATACTTACAAGTGTTAGTGGGCTAACTAGTCCACTAAGGAAGTAGGGTGGGCTCTTTAAGTCCATTAACACTAATAAAGGCCCAAGTTCAAGTAATTAACAATTAAATCCAACAAAAGCCCAAGTAATTAACTAATAACCTTAGTTAATTAAAATGATTAATAAAACTTAATCATGAATGTAAATAATACTTGAAAACATTATTCGTGTGTCACAAAGACGTTTCGGGCATTTAAAGTCAAGTACGGGCATTCATGGCAACATGTAAATGTAATAACATACATTTGTTTAATCACAAGTATTAATAATAATAATTATTAATAACTAACGTTAGAAAATCCAGGGTCGTTACATTACCCACCTGTTAAAGAAAATTTCGTCCCGAAATTTTGAGGAGTGACCAACAATGGTACCGTATTCGAATAAGGAGGGCGTATCAAAGTTCCGTGAGACTCGTGGTCTAGAAGTGAGTTATTTACCTTGAAAGGTACTTCGGCGTATGAAAGTAAGAATAGGCATCTGCCGTTAATTAAGTCTCTTGTCCTAGGAGATCAACAAATTGATTTTGTTTCTGAGTAACAGGAGTATGTCATCTGAATGTATATGCACAAAAGGAAAGATGGTGTGCTTAGCCTTACAAGCATCTTCAGTAAACTGGATGCGTGAAATGAATGTTTCTAAACTCATCTAAAACATCGAGCGCTTATGTCGTAATACAAAGCTGACAGGTAGGATGGAAAATATGGTGATCACAACCATGCGATCTGATGTCTGGATAGTGATAGCCACAGATTTTACTAAACCCCTTAATTTCGGAAGGAGGCCATAGGCATAAGGAATCCGATGTTTAAGAACGTTTCATTTGAATAAGTGAATTGAAATCTTAGCTAAAAGTGACCAATCGGACTTGCAAGCCATAATTATTCATAGTGTCTTCAGAACGGTCTGAACGAACAATAAGGAACATCACCTAGTTTATCATACTGCAGGTGAACCTATCCTTGGATGAAATGAAAACACAGTTCCGTAATGTAACTTCATCCTTTCAGTTACATGTTGAAGTTAGGGTTAACGTTAACTAGAGCAACATACAGTTGCAACCAATGAAGGAAGGAACATATAGAGTATCCACATCAGTGCCATAAATGTTTTAAGCAGTCCCCTCCCAAGGGATAACAAGATTCATAGGTTCTCAAAGTATCTTATATTACATTTCCGAAAGAAAGTCGCACGAAAGGTGTGGTCTTTGAGCGAGAGTGAACTCTTCGAGTGGTTCGTTCTGAATTTATCCGTGTACTTAAGGGGATGTGCGGATGAGAAGTTACGTGAGCCCTTGGTCCTAACGAATGGTTTACTCCGAGTGAAAAGAATCTCCAAAAATGATTCTTGTGTCTCAACATACTGATTCATAGAGATGAGGTTTACTAGGGTGTTGTGATTTGCCGTGAAGTATTGAAAATAGTAACCCACCTAGTACCTTTCCTACAATGGGGTGACCAATGAGTGTACCTCAAAAAACTGATTTATCGGCCCACGTTTTTGTCATGTCTAGCTTTAAAAAGAACATTTTATGGGTGCAAATATTTTCTGACAAATTTTATAAAACCGCCATCTAAAGTGGCTCAAGAGTTTTTAACAAAGATCTTAATAGTAAGTTTCATCTCTAACAGAGGGTGAGAAAAAGTGTGATCCATACATTGTGTAGTCTAATATGAAAACCTTTAATAAAATCAACTAAGGGAGTTTTGAAAAACAAAACCTTTAACTGTTTGTTGTGACAATGTAAACGGAACAAAGTTCCTAGTAAATTTAGAAATAGGTACAACGTGTACCATTTTGCACAAAACTATTTGACTTAAGTTGAATAACTCGGTAAAGGAGCGGTTTTTAAATAATTTGAAGATATAACTTTAGTATCAAAATAAGTAAGTATAAATTTATACATATATGATTTTATAAATCGTATAAGTGACAGAAAAGTTTTTAGTACTTTCATTGTCTGTAGACCTTGTGAGGACCGCACAAATAAACAACGTATAAAAATTTTGATAAACATAGTTTTTCGTATTGCAAAGGTTACGAGTTGGAAAAGATTGAGTGGAAAAGCTCTGAATCATCGTGTGACCAGTTACCAGGTAATGAAAACTAATGACATAAATGTAGTCTTGGTAATTATCAGGACACAAGTCTTTGGGCCAACAATATTTACGTGCGAAGTCGTTGCTAAAATTGAGGTACGAAGGATAGAGCACGAGGATGAGAAGTTAATTGCTTCCTGAATTTGCAAAGTGCCAAACAGGTTATGACTAGTATTAAAGTCAGAATAATGATGGTATTAATACCACTAAATGAGAATCCCTTGGAATGAGTCAGGACTTAGAGCTATGTAAGAAAGAGCATTGTTCCAACAGGTGTGGTGAAATAAATCCATGGGGTAACGCAATAGTTTTAAACGGTTTAAGCGTTAGTGGACGTCCAAAGGCCTTGAATCTCTCAATTTTGTCGGTTATAAAGTCTCCATGATGACTTGGATACGGATAAGCAACGAAAAGTTTTATATAATAAGCAACGAGAGTTTCATAGAAATTGTTTACGGTGACAATGTAAGAGAAGAAACGAAGTTCTTAGTAAATTAGGGTTATGTACAACACGTACCGTTCAAAGTATAATATCTTCTGAATAAAAGATTTGATTTGTGAAAGTGAAAGTAAAGTTTCATATGTATTTGTCAAAAATAAGTAATCATTTACTTTATTTTGTATAACGGATACGACTTCAAAAATTCGCATGAATGGCAGATAAAATAATTTACTTTTATAAAACTTTGAGAGGATCGTTCCGTAAAATAGTGGGTGAAAAATTTTTGGCAACCAAAATTTTCATATTTCGGTGGTTACAAAGTGGAAAATGATGGATGAGGATCGATTAAAAGATTTTTTTTTTTTTTTAAGTTTCAGGTGATATTTGAGCAAAAATGTTACGAGGTAATGAAAACTGTTAAATTTAAATGTGGTTGATGACTATTAGTAGGGCATAAGTCCTTTGACCAAAAATGCTTAAGTGTGAAGTTGTTGCTTATAAGTGAGATACGAATGGGAGGGCATGAGGATGAGAGTTAACCACTCATTGATTTTTGGAAAATTTCGAACTGGTATGACTAATATCGAGGTAAGAAGGATGATGTTGTGGTTATCATCGAATAAGAAATTCCTCGTAATAAGTTAGGATTTAGAGTTGTGTAAGAATGAGTATCAAATGAGATTCTTGGGAAATCTTCAATATAGAATTTGAATTGCTGAAGTGACGGAATACAATTTCCTTTAAGTATCGCTGTGCAAGTTTGTCCATTGTATCGATTTCTCTTGCGGATAGAAAGTGAGCAGATTTGGCGAGATGGTCAATAATAACCCAGATGATGTCCTAACCGCCTTATCGTCTTTGGTAGTTTAGTGATGAATTTCTTCCCATTTCCATTGTGGGATTTCGGCTTGTTGTCATGTAACTAATAAGGTTCAGTTTTCGGGCTACATCTCTTCCCATAATAGTTTCACCATTCTTGCGAGGTATACGAATAATTTCTCCTCATTATAAATGAATTCCGCTTTCATCCTTGAAAGTCAGTTCGTTCCAACTATTTCATCAAAGCTTCCTAACTTGATGAGTATTATGTTAATCTTAAAGTTCATCCCAACTATTGCATCCAATCTTATTATACTGCCATGAAAATTGTGTCAATCTTCTCAAATAACATATGCCTGTGTGTAGGTAACTAATCCTTTTCAACTACTACAGTAAAACTCCCAAGTTAGGTTAACATGAGGTCATTTCCAAATGACCCACCTGTTAATCTTAAAGTACTACCTTAAATTATTCCTCTATCTTCCTCAGCTTACCATTTGCTTGCCCTATAGAATACTTAACCCTCATGGTTGTTAATGGCTTATTAGTCGTAGCGCTAAGGTTCTTAGATATAAGGTTTCTATCGCTCCAATATTAAACAGCCTTGAGACAATAAAACGTTGTGATAAAACGTACCCTAACTAAAATAAGGATCCATGCAAGTCTCCATAACGATTGCTTTACCGCAGGAAATTTTAAAGTTTTTCCTATGTGAGAACTTTTTCCTTAAATGTCCAGGGTGTCGATATCTACAGCAAATTTTTGGGTTATCAATTCTGCAATCAAGGCCCCTCTTGTACAATATCTTGGCTATGTGGTTATTCTTTCCCTACCTTTAACAGGCTACAATGTGTATGCTCAAGTGATTCCTAACAAAATTTTCCCTGCATCACCCTATATTCCTCATGTAGTAACATTGGCTACGTGGTTATTCTTTCCCTACCTTTAACAGGCTACAATGTGTATGCTCAATTTTCCCTGGATCACCCCATTTTCCCTGGATCACCCCAAAATAGTTAAAGTAAAAAGGGAATGCTATAACTCACAATGATAAAGTAGCGGTAAAGTATGACTCGGGAAATAAGCAAGTACGTAGGTCCAGAAAGTCCTCAACCTAAGTCAAATAGTACTAAGTCAGTAAATCGTCCAAATAGGTTTAAAAGTATGTAAATAAGGTCTTAAGGGTCATCATCATTCATCATTAAACAAAAGGTGTAAAGTAAGTTTCGTTCATGAAAAGAGTTTGAAACAAAGGCTGAGTTCGGTCAGTCACCACGGCCTCAATACCTACTGAAATAAGGTGAGACCAGTGGCCATGGTTCCGTATATGAGTCCTTTAGTTGTGGTAAAAATCCCAGAAGCAAACTCGTCTTCGTTTGACCGTGGCGACGGT
Organism: Rutidosis leptorrhynchoides; assembly: GCF_046630445.1. NCBI lineage: Eukaryota > Viridiplantae > Streptophyta > Magnoliopsida > Asterales > Asteraceae > Rutidosis > Rutidosis leptorrhynchoides. The sequence continues at coordinate 175,347,613 of NC_092341.1, forward strand.
CTAAGTGCGAGTAGGTCAGAATTTTCAGCACAACGTTAAAAGACATAGTGACGATCGGAGGGCCATAAATCCTAAACCGTAACTCGGATTAAGACGACTCTTAAATGAAAAGTTATCTACACGAACTGAGCTATCTGAAAATCAAGGTTACAGTAGCCCAGGTGTACTGGTCAGTTACAAAAAAAAGAAAACAGAAAGCAGAAAACAGAAAACAGAAAAATAATGGGTTCCGGTGGGTTTTTGGTACTCGATGCTTATCACGGTTCTCATCCTTGATGCATATAGCTTCAAGTGTACAACTCGTTGATGTGTTTGCATCATTTTTACCAAGTTTTGACCATCATAACCCAAGTGTAAGTCTAAGACATGAAGCACAACTCACTTAAGTGTTGCAAGTGTTTTGATGAACCAAAGTTACATCAAAGTCTTAGATTCAACACATACATGAACTATAAAAGTAATATTAACCAAGTTTGGACTATTATGACACAAGTGTAAGTCTAAGACATGTAGCACAACTCACTTAAGAGTTGTATGAAGTTTGATGAACCAAAGTTACATCAAGGTTTTAGATCTAACACATACATGAACTTTAAAACTAATATTAAGTTACAACTTGAAAATAAACTTATAAAATCAAGATCTTAAGTTGTAGAACATAGTTCTTAGTTAGATCTTGAAGATCCTAGACCCAAAAGTCTAGATCTAACATAAGTGTACCAAGTTATAATTAAAGAAAACTTACTTACATGTTCTTAAACTTTTAAAGTTAATTTTAGATCAAGAAAGTATGAGATCAAGACTAACTTGTAATACTTGACCATTTAAACTAACAAACATGAAATTAAAGTGCAAGAATGAAGTGATAAACTAAATAAACAAGTTAATAAGTTCATGGGTTTCATACTTTAAAGATTCAAGCCTAAGTCTTGATCTTTAAGAAAGTAAACTTTTAAGTTTACAAACATGATCCACAAGTATGATTTTTACAAACATGAACTTACAATCTTTAAAACTTTTAAAGGTAGAACATAAACTAGTAAGTTTATGTTCTTGAGTGTTCTTGTAAATACAAGATAAAAGAAGAACAAACTAGTAAGTTTGATCCTTGATAACATGTATGTAAATAACAACAACTAACAACTACAAATAATTAACAACAAAGAACAAAAGATGATGATGATCATGTGTATATGTATTTCGGTTTTGTAAAGGAAAAAGGAAGAGAAAGTTTGTTCATGTTACTTACAATATTGAGAGAAAATGGAGAGAAAAGTAGTTGCAAGTATGTGTGTGAATGAGAAGGGAATGAAGTAGTGAATAAGTGTTTCAAAAAAAGAAATGTGAGCTCTCCTTGACCACTTCTTGGCTGTCAGTTTTCAAGGGATAGGGGGGAAGGATTTTTCCACTAAATCATACATGTAATTGTTGTTAAAAGTTGGTTATTAGATGGTTGTTCATGGGGAAGATGTCTAACTAGATTCCAAGTGACTTAAACTAGCTAGTTATGTTCTAAATAATACTTACAAGTGTTAGTGGGCTAACTAGTCCACTAAGGAAGTAGGGTGGGCTCTTTAAGTCCATTAACACTAATAAAGGCCCAAGTTCAAGTAATTAACAATTAAATCCAACAAAGCCCAAGTAATTAACTGATAACCTTAGTTAATTAAAATGATTAATAAAACTTAATCATGAATGTAAATAATACTTGAAAATATTATTCGTGTAAGTTTCGTGTGTCACAAAGACGTTTCGGGCATTTAAAGTCAAGTACGGGCATTCATGGCAACATGTAAATGTAATAACATACATTTGTTTAATCACAAGTATTAATAATAATAATTATTAATAAATAACGTTGGAAAATCCAGGGTCGTTACACCGCCGGACTAAATCATACAGTTTAACCTACTTGCCGACGAAGTTCAAGCTAATTTTGGAAGAAATTTTCACCTTGATTCAAAAGAAGTCAAGCTGCCAGCTTTACACTGAAGTCGCCGGCTTAAGATATATGAAAAGATACGACGTATTCTTTAAGGTCAAGATTTACATAGGCCCCAATCCAAGTCAAGGGAAGCCGCCGGCTTCCCATCCAAGCCGTCGGCTTGAGTATCTGTTTTAGGAGTTATAAATAGAGGCATTAGGGTCAGTTTTATTAATTCCAGAAACGTTTTACTCTGCATTCAGGGTAAAAACCCGATTTAGTTAGGGTTTTAATTATTTCAAACTTCTAAGTTAATTAATCAAGCATTTGTTTTTCAATTCCTTTTATGTCGGTATGATTTCTTCCGTTAATTCTTGTCTTTTATTTGTTTCTACTTTAGAAATGGGATAATACCCTTACATATCCTTGAATCAAGTAACACCTTATGAACATTGCTCAATTATTCGTACTGTATAAAAGAATACAGAAAACTGGATCTAGGATATGAAGCCGCCGACTTCATAAACCAGAGCCGCCGGCTTCATCATAATTTTATGCTATTCAGTTACGATTTATACTCGGATAAAATAAAATAGTATTCGGCAAAAACATTCAACAAATTCAACGAAGCCGCCGACCTCGTTGACCAAGCCGCCCGCTTGACCATATAATCACATAACAGTTAAATTTGGCAGAATCTCTGGGTTTTATGTTTTGTCTTATGTCTGATTAAAATACCACTGTTTGATTAATCTGATTTACATTAGTCAATCACTATTAAGTTTTAACTAGAACATCACAGGTTTAAAACTTAGTAAACTTAAATATACTAAAATTGGATCATTATAATAGTGAGGATTTTAGCTAGTAACTATAATTAGGGTTTTGTTAATCATACTAAATCCATTATCAGGTCTTAATCAAGCATTTAATCTAGACATCTATTCTAGGGTTAACCTGATCAACTAATCTTGTATTAGATATTCTTAGGTCATTAATAAACTTGAGTTGTGTTTAAATTAAAAGGCAATTGTGAGCAAGGTGTGAAAGGTTCAAGCATGTGTTTTATTTAATATTGTTACTTCTTCTGTTTATTTTACTTGCAATATTTTTGTTCTTTATTCTATTACTAATTAAAAGCAGTCAACTCTTAAAATCAAAGTTTATATTCTAAATCTACTCGTTCTCTTGGGACGAACCTTAACTTACTAAATACTAAGCTAGATCTGATCGGGCTTTGTTGCTCGTTAGGGTGTTAAAAGTAAACGTAAATTAAGATATCATAAATTTAAAAGTTAGATTAAAAAGACACGCACTACTACACTTTGACACATCAACTTTTTGACGCCGCTGCCGGGGATCGTAGTGGAATCATAAGAGTATAAATTAAACTAAAACACCAAATATGAGTGGTGACTGTCTTCCTTTAGGGAAAGGTTGCTGGGCTTCTGATTTAAAGGGCTCTGCCGAAACCTAGACGCTGACGGCCATTTGTTGGTGAATAACTTAAAACGCTTAGAAACACTTAAAAATATATACAATGAATAATCCAAAACTTTCTATGGAGGATCACTTAAAAGCCTCAAGACAAATTCATAGAACCGCTATAATTCCACCAATTATTAAGACTAATTTCACTATTGAAAAGCAAATATTAGACCTAATTAAAGAAGAATGCCAATTTAACGGACTATTGAAGAAGATGCTTACCAACATCTTTGAAACTTCGCTAGTATTTGCACGCTATTCAAATATAATAAGATAGAAGATGAACACATTTATCTTATCCTTTTCCTTAGACACTCAAGGGAGAAGCCAAGGACTGGTTTAATCAACTTTCTGAAAGAGAAATCTCTACATGGGATCAAATGGTTGAAAAATTCTTAAAAAGATTCTTTCCACCTTCAAAAATGATAAGATTACAAAATGCGATAACTCAGTTTAAGCAAGAACCTCAAGAAACTTTATATGATACTTGGACCAGATATGAAAAATTAATAAAGTCATGCCCTCAACACGGACTAAATGACACAATTTCCACTAGAAAAGAATCGATAACGCCGCTGGTGGTGCAGCTCTTTCTAAAACCCCTGAAGAGTTATAACAATTAATTTCCGATTTAGCCATTCAGTCACATGATTGGTATCAAGCTAATAATAATCAACAGAAAAATAAAACTGAAGTTAAGAATGAAATAACCACTTTACAAGATAAAATAGAAATCCTAGAAAAAGAGCTAAAGGAATTAAAAGAAAAATCCAACTTAGAAAATGTCTCTCACATCTCACAAAAAGAAATTATAAGTAAAGGATTAGCGGATATGATAAAAGGATATATTAATAATCAGACTGAACAAAATAATGTTATCTTATATAAAATCTCTGAGCTATATCATAAGCATCAAAATTTAATACTTAACCTAGAAAAATATTTAGGAACCTTATCTAAGCAATTAGCTATTAGAGAAACTGGAACATTACCATCTAATACATTAGAAAATCCTAGGGGGAGTCAAGAAATTCAAGCTATAACTACTAGGAGTGGTAAAACAACTCAAGATCCTATTATGCCAAGACAAGAGGAAAATCATGAACTGCTTAAGGAAACTAGTGATGATGACACTCCTGCTAAAAAAGCTACACCACCTAAAGATGATAAACCCTTAGAACGTGTTCCATACCCTCAATAACTTAGGAAAGAGAAACAACAAAAATGTCTAGAAAACATAGCTAATATGTTCAATCAGATAAACGTTAACATACCTTTAATAGACTTACTAAAAGAAAATCCACATTATGGAAAATGCTTAAAAATTTTATTATCTAATAAAGGTAAAGACGTTGAAAAATCTTCTAGGTTTATAATAAAAGAATGTAAAGCTATCTTTCAAAAATATGACATGCCAAAGAAATTAGGGGACTCAAGAAGTATCACTGTCCCATGCTCATTTAATAACTCTAGAATATATCAAGCATTTGCATATACGGGCGCTAGTATAAATTTAATGCTATATTCATTATATAAAAGACTAGGTCTAGGATAATTAACCCCCACTCGAATGTCTATTTGTTTGGCCAATAGTTCTTTTAATTATCCAATGGGAATATCTGAAAATATACCCGTAAAAATTGACAAATACACTTTTCCCACTGATTTCGTTATCCTAGAAATGAAAGAAAATGATAAAATACAAATAATATTAGGTATACCATTTTTAAGAAATTGGCTTTTGAATTTCTAATGCAAACTGATACATATAGTTTGGGAATAGGTGATGATAGAATCGCTTTAAATAATCAACTTGAACTAGATCTCACTTGTCCAACGATAAAATATGTAGAAACATGTATTGAAGAAGAATTTGATGAATTTTTATTAATGGATATAGATGAGTTTGTGTGTGAAATAAAAGAAGAAAACCTTGATGATGAATATGAAGAATTAATGAAAGACGAAATGAATGAATTAATAGAAGAAGAACATGAACCTATAACTGATGAATTAAGAATAAAACACTCTCTCGAAGCACCAACCAAATTAGAATTAAAAGAGTTACCTGCTCATCTAGAATACATTTTTCTAATAGATAATTCTGAACTTCCCGTGATTATTTCCTCCGAATTATCCAAAGATCAAAAGGTGCAACTCTTAGAAGTCTTGAAAAAACATAAAAAGGCTTTCTCTTGGAAAACCTATGATATTCCAGGAATTGATCCTACCTTCTGTATTCATAAAATTCTTTTAGAAGAAAACAAAAAACCCATAATTCAAAGATAAAGTCGTCTAAACCCTAATATGGCTGAAGTAGTAAAAAAAGAAGTCTTAAAATTATTAGACGCATGAATGATTTATCCTATATCTGATAGCCAATGGGTTAGCCCAGTGCAGTGTGTTTCTAAAAAGGGAGGAACCACTGTTGTCATAAACGAAAATAATGAATTAATTCCAAATCGAACCACTACCGGTTGGCAAGTTGGAATAGATTACCGTAAACTAAATGAAGTTACACAAAAAGATCATTTTTCACTTCCGTTTATTGATAAAATGATTGAAAGATTAGCCGAAAAAGAATATTATTGCTTCTTGGATGGTTTCTCTGGATATTTCCAAATTCCAATTGACCCTCAGGATCAAGAGAAAACCACTTTCACTTGTCCTTTTGGGACTTTTGCTTACCGAAGAATGTTGTTTGGGTTATGCAATGTCCCTCTCACTTTCCAAAGATGCATGGCATCTATCTTTCACGACATGGTGGAAGATTTTATGGAAGTCTATATGGATGATTTTTCTGTCTTTGGGACATCTTTTGACTCATGTCTTTTAAATCTTGATAAAATGCTTGCTCGTTGTGAAAAGAAGAATCTTGTTCTTAATTGGGAAAAATGTCATTTTATGGTAAGAGAAGGCATTGTCCTTGGCCATAAAAATTATAATATGGGAATTGAAGTTGATAAAGCAAAAAACAATGTAATTTCTAACCTTCCCGAACCCACTAATGTTAAATCAATTAGAAGTTTCCTAGGACATGCTGGATTTTATAGACGCTTCATTCAAGATTTCTCCAAAATTGCTCGACCATTGACTAAACTCTTAGAAAAAGATGCACCTTTTGAATTTAATGAAGATTGTAAAAAAGCTTTCTCTATTTTAAATCAAAAAACTCATTAACGCACCTATTATTATATCACCCGATTGGTCTAAGGCTTTCGAACTTATGTGTGACGCTAGTGATTATGCTATAGGAGATGTCTTATGGCAATGAAAAGAAAAACATTTTCACCCAATTTACTATTCTAGTAAAACACTAGAAGGTACTCAATTAAATTATACAACCACTGAAAAAGAATTACTAGCCATAGTCTTTGCTCTTGATAAATTTCGACCATATTTAATCATGAATAAAGTAACAGTTTACACCGATCACCCTACTCTTAAATATTTACTTAATAAACCCGACTCTAAAGCTCGACTCTTGCAATGTGTTCTACTCCTACAAGAATTTGATATGCAAATTATTGATGAGAAAGGAGCCGAGAATCTTGCAGCAGATCATCTTTCACGTTTAGAAAATCCTAATCTAGAAGACTTAGATGAAATTTAAGATACATTCCTGGACGAATATCTTATGATGATCTCAGATGAGTCATATCCATGGTTTGCTGAATTTGCAAACTATTTAGATTCTAAAGAACTAAGAAAAGATTTAACTTATCAACAAAGAAAAAAATTCTTCTCCGACTTAAAACACTATTTCTGGGAAAGTCCTTACTTATTTAAAGTAGGTCCCGACCAAATTACTCGTCGTTGCGTCCATGGTAAAGAAGCAGATGAAATCCTATTACAATATCATAGTAGTGCACCAGGAGGACATTTTGGTCCAAACTATACGGCTCGCAAAGTTTTAGATGCAGGATTTTATTGGCCTACCATATTCCAAGATGCACATAAATTACTCCAATCTTGTGATGCATGCCAAAGAGGAGGAAACCTCTCTAAACATAATGGAGTGCCCCGTCAAAATATTCAAGTATGTGAAATATTTGATGTGTGGGGTGTTGATTTCATGGGACCATTTCCCTCTTTCGAAAGAAACCAATATATTCTCGTAGCTGTCGACTACGTTTTTAAATGGGCTGAAGCAAAATCTTTTCCTACTAATGACTCACGAGTAGTGGTTCATTTTCTAACGAAATTATTTTGTGGATTTGGCTTCACTAAATCTTTAATTAGTGACCATGGAACCCATTTCACTAATCAACTACTCGAGAGAGTTCTTAAAAGATATGGGGTTAACCACCATTTTTCTACAGCTTACCACCCTCAAACAAGTGGCTAAGTTGAAAATACTAATCGAGGATTAAAAAGGATTCTTGAACGAACCATTGAAAATAACCCAAAACTCTAGTCTCGAAAGTTTGATGATGCATTATGGGCTTTCTGAACTGCATACAAGACACCTATAGGAACTAGTTCATTTAGGTTAGTTTATGGAAAAGCTTGTCATCTACCTGTTGAGAGTGAACATCGCGCATATTGGGCTTTAAAACAATGTAATTTAGATCCTAAAGAGGCAGGAGAAAACCGACACATTCAATTAAACAAACTTGATGAACTTAGACTTTCTGCTTATGAAAATTCAATAACTTACAAAGAGAAAACAAAAAGATGGCACGATGTTCATATTAAAAATATTAAAAGTTTTCAACCAAGAGATAAAGTTCTAATAATATTTCAATCAAAATACAAATTTTCTCCTGGAAAATTAAGATCTAGATGGATGGGCCCTTTTATAGTTAAACAATCTTTTCCTACTGGATATGTTGAGTTATATAATAAGAAAGGAGACACAATTAAAATAAATGGCCATCATTTAAAAATATACTTTGAGAAAGATACGTTACCAGGAGGGGAAGTAATTTCCCTCACTACCATTAAAGCTTGAAATAACTAAACAAATTATTGTAGAGTTTGTAAATTAGCTATATAATTTGGTAAAATTTAAAAATTTTAAAAAAGAAGCCATCGACTTGGCATCCATGAAGCCGCCGGCCTGAATTATATCAGAAAAAGCTGGAATCTTGTCAAATCATAAATGCTTTTTGACCACGAAGCCACCGGCTTGGCTATAGAAGCCGCCGGCTTACAATATAGACAGCTTTTAAAACTTATTCCGCATCATTCTTCACTTTTTACATCTACAAACACCAAAAACGCTCTCAAAACCCAAAAATTGCTGTTTTCTTCATCCACTTTCTAAACAACTATGGCTGGAAGTGTAAGTTTTGATTTTTAATTATGCATTGTCAAAATACTTTTAATTTTCTTCAAAACTTCTATACTTCCTCTACCATGCCAGGAAGCCGCCAGCATCAGATTGAAGCCGCTGGCATCAGATTGAAGCCGCCGACCTACTTCATTTTCCCTCTGTTAGAATTACTGATGTTTGTTGGTTTGCTGATATAGGAATTGCTTAGGAATCTCTGTAATAATTATTGCTAAGATTGTAATGGTAAAACCCTAAAAACCTAAATATACTAAATATACATATAAAGCCGCCAGTGTTGTAATTAAGCCGCCAGCATTAGCTTATTTAAACACGAATCGGAAATTTCCGTTTGAACAGGTTTAGAAAAAATGGAAAAATCTTTTGCAGGTTATGAATGTAAAGACCCGTCCTAATCCATCTGGACGAAGTCCATATCGATTACAAACGATTCATAATAGTTGATTACATCGCGAGGTACTTGACCGCTATATGATACATTTTACAAACATTGCATTCGTTTTTAAAAGACAAACTTGCTTTACATCGAAATTTGACGACACGCATACCATTTCATAATATATCCAACTATAATTGACTTAATAATAATCTTGATGAACTCAACGACTCGAATGCAACGTCTTTTGAAATATATCATGAATGACTCCAAGTAATATCTCTAAATTGAGCAAATGCACAGCGGAAGATTTCTTTCGTACCTGAGAATAAACATGCTTTCAAGTGTCAACCAAAAGGTTGGTGAGTTCATTAGTTTAACATAAATAATCATTTCCATCATTTTAATAGACCACAATCCATTTCTCATAAACATACGTCCCATGCATAGAGATAAAAATATCATTCATATGAATTGAACACCTGGTAACCGACATTCACAATATGCATATAAGAATATCCCCATCATCCCGGGATCCTCCTTCGGACATGATATAAATTTCAAAGTACTAAAGAATCCGGTACTTTGGATGGGGCTTGTTGGGCCTGATAGATCTATCTTTAGGATTCACGTCAATTAGGGTGTATGTTCCCTAATTCTTAGATTACCAGACTTAATAAAAAGGGGCATATTCGATTTCGATCATTCACCCATATAATGTAGTTTCAATTACTTGTGTCGGTTTCGTAAAACATTTATAAAAATTGCGCATGTATTTTCAGCCCAAAAATATAAAGGGTAGAAAAGGCAAATGAAACTCACGCATATAAATATTGTAAAACAGTTATTAAAACAGTGCATGTATCCTCAGCCCAAAAATGTAATGAGTAAAAAGGGAGTAAATGAAACTCACACATATAAATGTTGTAAAACAGTTAATAAAGCATTTGCATGTATTCTCAGCCCAAAAATGTAAAGAGTAAAAGGGATCAAATGAAACTTACCATACTGTACTTTGTAGTAAAAATACATATAACTATATTGAATAATGCAGGGTTGGCCTCGGATTCACGAACCTATATCATTCGTACGTATATTAATACATATACTTGTAATCGGACAAATAAATATATTATTAGTAATATGAGTTTCAATGTTAATAACTTATATGTTTCATTATATTCATTTTATTCATTTTAATAAATAAGATATTAATATAGTTTACTTTTGTGTTATTAAATATGTTGTTATATGAATATCATTTGTTAGTTAAATTAATGAAATTATTAAAATATGGATGATAATACTATTAGATTTAATAATAATAATGATAATGAAAATAAAGATTTTGATAATAATTCATAATACTTATACTCGTGGTAAAATGATAAAATTTATACTTTGAATGATAATATTAACATTAACAATAATATTACTAATACTATAAATCTTATTTGTACTATAATCATAATAATAATAAATGAAATTTCTATCGTAATACTTATATTAGTACTACAATAATCCTAGTATGTAATAATGATAACACAACAATATTAGTAATAATAATAATAATAATAACAATACTTGTTCTAGTACTAGTTTTTATATTAATAACAATTATGATACAAGTAATAATTAATGTAACAATAATAATAGCAATAAGTAATAATAATAATAATATAGGTAACAATATTAGTCATAATAATAATAAAGATAATAATAACAAATAATAATGATAATAATAATAATAATAGATAAATAAATAAAAAGAAAACTACCTCCTTAGCTTCTCATAAATAGAAATGACCCGAGCAGGGCTCGAACCCGCGACCTCCCGTATGCCCGTCACCTCCTTAACCGTCTGGGTTGATGCCCATTTTCTGATTTATATCCTTTCCAAATATATATATATATATATATATATATATATATATATATATATATATATATACCCGCTATCTTAATCTTCATCTTCTTCCCAGAAAAATTCGATTACAGCCATAACCACTCATAATTGTGAAATTTATTTTGGTTTTAGTATTTACAATGAAACATAAACGATTTAAAATCTGTGGTTTTATGTTCACAGTCGTAAAAAAAATAATTAAAATAGATACCTGGTACTCGTAAACTACTTGAAGAACACAACATGTAATTTTGAATTCTCGACTGTTTCAGGTAAAACGTATAACATGAGTTGTATTTCTAATGGTTTATGGAAACTTTTACATTCATCAATTTAACAGATTATCTCAAAACGGATTCAAATTCTCGGTAAGAACAAACTGTTGACTTTATTTTATAAACTTTGACTTTAGAAATTCGAATTCAATAAATAGATTTGGATCTTGAGAATTTGTAGGCAGTTAAAACGAAGGATTTCTAACAAGATACCATTAACACATTTTGAAAATTCATTAAAAATCGTGGTTTGGGTAAGAGGAGTTCACGAACAGGGTGCCGTCGATTTTATTTTCAACAATTTATTCGATTATTCAAATTACAGGGATATGTAACTGGTAATCGATGACGATATGGATGAGTTGGATGGTTTCTCACTAATATACAACAATTCGTTTAATTTATGGTCAAGTGGTCGACAATTACAATTTCAATCAGGACAAAATAATTAATAAAAAAATGAAGCAGGTAATGAAAGGAAAGGATTTCGTACGAGGGATACAATAAAAAGAATCAATTAATTAGATTATAGTGTTTAAGATCGACAACCCATATCTTCGAGTGGACAGGTTAAAAGAAACAAATAAAATTTCTAATAGGAAAGTGTAACAATTTGGATTATTTTGATTTTATACATTATATTGATAATTAAATAATATATATATATATATATATATATATATATATATATATATATATATATATAAACATATATTAATAATAGTTCTGTTAATATTACTAATGATATAAATAACAATAATAATATTTATTATATATAAAAAAATGTTAATAATGATTTTAATAGTAATAATAATATTAATGTGAAGGACAATAATAATAATAATAGTTTATACTGATAACGATAATATTTTTAATGATAATCATAATGATTTGTATTATTTTTACAATACTACATATAATAATAATAATGTCTTTATTGATTATAACATCATAATATTACTCATAATTTTACTACTAATTATATTAATAATGTTATTAATAATGATAACAATAATATTAATAATAATAGTATTTTAACAAATTAAATGTATCTAATTTCCTATCTTTATATTATATATAGTAATAGTATTAATATTGATACGAATATTTATATTGATTTTAATAAAAGTAATGATAATATTAGTGTAGCAATTATTATTTATCTTGTATTTTATTTTACATACTTAAACTTACTGATCTATTGCATTAAATTATTATACCTTCTTTTATTTATATTCATATATATTTAAATACATATATATATATATATATATATATATATATATATATATATATATATATATATATATATATATATATATATATATATATATATATATATACACACATATTTGATTACACATAATGGTTCGTGAATCGTCGAGCACAGTCAACGGGTATTTGATTACATGAGTATAGATTTCAAAACTTTCGAGACTCAACATTACAGATTTTGCTTATCGTGTCAGAAACATATAAAGATTAAAGTTTAAATTTGGTCGGAAATATCCGGGTCATCACAGTACCTACCCGTTAAAGAAATTTCGTCCCGAAATTTTATCGAGGTAGTCATGGCTAATTATAAAAATGTTCTCATGATGAATATGAGCTGATGAATAAAGTTTTATCATCATTGAGTAATATAGATAAAACAATTTGAGTATACGAAGAGTATAAGTGAAGCTATCACCAAAGAGTGAAATGAGTAGGTATAGATTCGTCATATCTTTTGACGTAGATAGGATTGATTTCCGAGTTCAAGAGGTTTAGAGAAAATCTTCGTAATAAGATTTGATTCTTCGTTACTCGAAGAAATTAGGATCCGCTTTAAATGCGATCATCTATTTTGATTGCTCTGTCGGATATTTTACTATAAATCCACCCCCTCCGTTTCTTTATTTTCCACCACTTACATCCTCTATTCTTTCTTCCTTGATTCATACATTAAAGCATTCGTTAATATGCTCCATCCCATTCTGATCCTTAATTTACTTTTAACTTTCATATCTGTCATTCTTCTTTTTCATCTACCACCAGAGGATTTTTATTCACTTCTACTATTACCTTGGGGTTATAGTGTTTTTAATTTTCTCGTGTCTTTACGTTGCAATACGTATTGATATACACGGTTTGTAAATTATGTGTTGTTGTCGAGCTTTATATTTTCTTTTAGAATTCGGAGCTCTTTGCCTTTTTATTCTCTTCTCGACTCTAAGTACAACAAGTAATGGTCTAGAATTCGTAGGTATGGAGTTTAGAATGAACATGACTAATGTTCTACGAGAGAGATTGTTATAGCACGATCTTGGTTTGGCAAATTACCAGAATATCCGAAAAGATAGTACTATTAAGGAGATATGTTCTTAATATGGTTGGAGATTGGTAGAATGTAAAAGTCGTGTAAATGGCACATGATGATGGTACTGAGAATCATCACGTTTCATTAGAAACTCAGCATGACCTACTGTAATATAATCACGTTGATCAAGTGTCATTATATTATACTAACTCATGAATCAGTTCCCATCATTACTTCAATAACATTCATATTTTAAGCTCGAAAGTTTACAGAATATAGAAACTAACAGTTTCTATATGATGTAATACTGATAACACGAAGAGATTAATGATTTCAGATAAGAATAGTTATAAAAATATTTTCAGAAATATGGAGGATATTTATAATGAAAGATATGATAATATCTAGGAATATCTAAGATCAGAGGATGATAGAAACTATTGTCTGCAAGGGTTTAGAGTAAGGAGCAAGATATTCACTAAAGATTTCAACGGATTCAGAGTTACCTGGATTCTTTGAATATAGGGTATGATTCTTGTATTTGTCCTTGGTCTCCTTCGTGGTTAGCTCAATCCGTTTTCCAGTTCCAACTTTTATGAGCTTTTCTAACATACTATTCTTTATCATCAAACTTTCGATGATTAAGGTCATTTACAGTTGTTTACGGTTTCTGCTGCTTCATTCACCTTTTTCAACATTCAGAGTATTGATTTGTAGATTGAGTGCTTTTCAGAATTTCAGAATAAGAGACCATAATTCTAAAAGATAAATGTCATACATATAACCGTTAATGTAGATATACTGTGCATTTTCAAAGTACTGATTGCTGACTCCCAATAATTGGCATGGCAGTTCTCGTTAAAAGATGCGGATGAGTATATGATAAGGTTTCAATGAATAAATATAATGATTTATCGGAGAGATTTAAACCAAGAAGCAATGAGGTTGCTGGTACGTCTACTAGTAATATGGTAGAATATGAAAGGTTCCTTGGTAACAATAAAAGAGCACGCATATATATCAAGGTTATAATAAGGTTGTTTCGAACGAAAAGTCGAAGTTGTCTTGCTGGAGCTGTGACAAAATTCGCTACTTTGAAAAGGATTGCAAAGTTATTTTCGGTAATAACAATGCCAAAAGAGCTAGCACATATATGTGTTAAACGTTTACTCTGGTTCCGAGTGTTTTTCAGGTGCATAACTATATGCATCAACCTTTTCTTCTGTAGATGGAGTGCGGTTGGTTCATCCTCTCGATTGAGGTGTTTTCAAGAATTATGAAAGGTTTGAATGCAGATTGTAATCGAAGAGATATAAATGAGGTTTAAGATGAAATCAAGTGGCAAACTTGAAGAATTGCTTAGTTTCATATGTTATAATTAATATTTTAATTTATTTTAATTGTCCAATGTTGGTGGTCCTCAATTGATAGTCCACAGTTAGCAATATATAATTTTCGAATTAATTAATACGTGTCGTGACCCGTATACGTCTCAGACTCGATCACAACTCAAATTATATATATTATTGTAGAATTAACCTCAACCCTGTATAGAGAACTCGTTCATTACTGCATATAGAGTGTCTATGGTTATTCCAAATAATATATATAAATGCGTCGATATGATATGTCAAAACCTTGTATACGTGTCCCGATATTTAAAGTGCGTAAAATAAATAACAGAAATTAAATAACGATAAATAAAGTGTGTAAAGTAAATAACAGAAATTAAATGACTATAAATAAAATTGCGAGAATGTAAATTGCGATAAATAAAATGTAATACGGAATTAACAGTTAGCTAGGAACAGTTAGCTGGAAACAGTTAGTGTGAATTCTTAACAAAATTTTTCGTAGTTAATTTGTCTGTTTCTAATAAATTTTATTTTGTAAAATGTTTTCTTCATTATGCCACTTGTCGGATTCTTATAGGTCAAAATCCAATTACGAAATTGAATGAAAATGGTTATTCTGTGGTGAACAGATACGTATATCGGTGGATGTAAGTAGGATAATAAATGACCATTGAATTAGATTCAAAGAATGTACAGTGTAACTTATTAATGTGAGATCTAAATATTCCTTGGGTATTACCTACCCGTTAAAATATTTTCACCATTAACAGTTTGTACGAAAGAATTTTTAATTACAATCTTTATGAAAATATATATACATATATATTTTCTTCAGATGTAATCATGGATTTAATGAGTCAATATGATATTAAATTCATTTGATTTACCGTTTGAACAAGAATATATAATCTCTAAAACATTAGAGTTTACATAATCATCATGTCGAACGAAGATAAATGATGTAGAACGTCATATATAACGACGATTATACTCGAGGTACAGAATGAGATGTCGAAGCTGGTGATGCGGATGTTGTTGTTGGTGGTACTAATGCTGTTGGTGCTAAGGTTGGTGATGTGACTGGTGTTGGTGATACTGCTGGTGCTAGCAAACTGTGTACCGTGCTCTCTAAAGTTAACACTCGAGCTCGGAGTTCTTTAACTTCTTCTACTAACCCTGGTTGGTTATCAGTGTGAGGTAGAGATTGGATATCTTCTCTAGTTCCGTTAATGGTAGTCTCAAGACGAATTTTTTTGGAAAAAAGGGTATAAACGGTGTTACGAACAGTTTCACCGGTGAGCGGGTCGAGTACTCCAAGGTTAAGTGGTAGATTCGATTCATGATATGGAGTACCTTCTTCCCTTCTCCATAGGGTGAGTATGTTGCGAACCCACCCCCATTTTCTCTAGTAATCACGATAGTTGATTGATTGGTGTGCTCCTGTCATGCTGTCTTTGGAGTCAGAGGAATTTGGTCGATTCGTAGAGGCCATCTTACGTGATCTCAGGAAAAAATTTTGATATGAAGAGTTTAGTGACAGTAATTGATAGTAGGATGGTATTCTCAATGCATAATTTACATAGATATATATAGTACCAGGATCCCTTAAATTAAGGAGAAATTTACGAGAGATATCAGGCAAGGTCTACAGTAACAGATACGCTAAGATATGAATTTTGTCTATACACTATTCATGCAGTCAATGCAGTAAAACGTGTCTAGACTAAGAATAATAAGCAGATAATTTCCTAAGGATGATAAGCAGATGATTTTCGACAGGAAATGATAAGAAAAACTTTTGACATGCAGACACGGTCGAAGTCCAGACTCACTAATGCATCTTAACGACTTCTCAGTCAGACACACTAATGCAGACCTAGTTCACTAAGACCACCTCTCTGATACCAACTGTAAAGACCCGTCCTAATCCATCTGGACGAAGTCCATATCGATTAAAAACGATTCACAATAGTTGATTACATCGCGGGGTACTTGACCTCTATATGATACATTTTACAAACATTGCATTCGTTTTTAAAAGACAAACTTGCTTTACATCAAAAGTTGATGACACGCATACTATTTCATAATATATCCAACTATAATTGACTTAATAATAATCTTGATGAACTCAATGACTCGAATGCAACGTCTTTTGAAATATATCATGAATGACTCCAAGTAATATCTCTAAATTGAGCAAATGCACAGCGAAAGATTTCTTTCGTACCTGAGAATAAACATGCTTTCAAGTGTCAACCAAAAGGTTGGTGAGTTCATTAGTTTAACATAAATAATCATTTCCATCATTTTAATAGACCACAAGATTTCATATTTCCATTTCTCATAAACATACGTCCCATGCATAGAGACAAAAATATCATTCATATGGATTGAACACCTGGTAACCGACATTCACAATATGCATATAAGAATATCCCCATCATCCCGGGATCCTCCTTCGGACATGATATAAATTTCGAAGTACTAAAGCATCCGGTACTTTGGATGTGGCTTGTTGGGCCCGATAGATCTATCTTTAGGATTCGCGTCAATTAGGGTGTCTGTTCCCTAATTCTTAGATTACCAGACTTAATAAAAAGGGGCATATTCGATTTCGATCATTCACCCATATAATGTAGTTTCAATTAAATTGTGTCCATTTCGTAAAACATTTATAAAAATTGCGCATGTATTCTCAGCCCAAAAATATAAAGGGTAGAAAAGGCAAATGAAACTCACGCATATAAATATTGTAAAACAGTTATTAAAACAGTGCATGTATTCTCAGCCCAAAAATGTAATGAGTAAAAAGGGAGCAAATGAAACTCACGCATATAAATATTGTAAAACAGTTAATAAAGCATTTGCATGTATTCTCAGCCCAAAAATGTAAAGAGTAAAAGGGATCAAATGAAACTCACCATACTGTACTTTGTAGTAAAAATACATATAACTATATTGAACAATGCAGGGTTGGCCTCGGATTCACGAACCTATATCATTCGTACGTATATTAATACATATACTTGTAATCGAACAAATAAGTATATTATTAGTAATATGAGTTTCAATGTTAATAACTTATATGTTTCATTATATTCATTTTATTCATTTTAATAAATAAGATATTAATATAGTTTACTTTTGTGTTATTAAATATGTTGTTATATGAATATCATTTGTTAGTTAAATTAATGAAATTATTAAAATATGGATGATAATACTAGTAGATTTAATAATAATAATGATAATGAAAATAAAGATTTTGATAATAATACATAATACTTATACTCGTGGTAAAATGATAAAATTTATACTTTGAATGATAATATTAACATTAACAATAATATTACTAATACTATAAATCTTATTTGTACTATAATCATAATAATAATAAATGAAATTTCTATCGTAATACTTATATTAGTACTACAATAATCTTAGTATGTAATAATGATAACACAACAATATTAGTAATAATAATAATAATAATAATAATAATAATAACAATACTTGTTCTAGTACTAGTTTTTATATTAATAACAATTATGATACAAGTAATAATTAATGTAACAATAATAATAGCAATAAGTAATAATAATAATAATAATAATAATATAGGTAACAATATTAGTCATAATAATAATAAAGATAATAATAACAAATAATAATGATAATAATAATAATAGATAAATAAATAAAAAGAAAACTACCTACTAAGCTTCTCATAAATAGAAATGACCCGAGCAGGGCTCGAACCCGCGACCTCCCGTATACCCGTCACCTCCTTAACCGTCTGGGCTGATGCCCATTTTCTGATTTATATCCTTTCCAAAAATATATATATACCCTCTATCTTAATCTTCATCTTCTTCCCATAAAAATTCGATTACAGCCATAACCACTCATAATTGTGAAATTTATTTTGGGTTTAGTATTTACAATGTAACATAAACAATTTAAAATATGTGGTTTTATGTTAACAGTCGTAAAAAAAATAATTAAAACAGATACCTGGTACTCGTAAACTACTTGAAGAACACAACATGTAATTTTGAATTCTCGACTGTTTCAGGTAAAACTTATAACATGAGTTGTGTTTCTAATGGTTTATGGAAACTTTTACAATCATCAATTTAACAGATTATCTCAAAACGGATTAAAATTCTCGGTAAGAACAAACTGTTGACTTTATTTTATAAACTTTGACTTTAGAAATTCGAATTCAATAAATAGATTTGGATCTTGAGAATTTGTAGGCAGTTAAAACGAAGGATTTCTAATAAGATACCATTAACACATTTTGAAAATTCATTAAAAATCGTGGTTTGGGTAAGAGGAGTTCACGAACAGGGTGCCGTCGGTTTTATTTTCGACAATTTATTCGATTATTCAAATTGCAGGGATATGTAACTGGTAATCGATGATGATATGGAAGAGTTGGATGGTTTCTCAATAATATACAACAATTCGTTTAATTTATGGTCAAGTGGTCGACAATTACAATTTCAATCAGGACAAAATAATTAATAAAAAAAATGAAGCAAGTAGTGAAAGGAAAGGATTTCGTACGAGGGATACAGTAAAAAGAATCAATCAATTGGATTATAGTGTTTAAGATCGACAACCCATATCTTCGAGTGGACAGGTTGAAAGAAACAAATAAAATTTCTAATAGGAAAGTGTAACAATTTGGATTATTTTGATTTTATACATTATATTGATAATTAAAAAATATATATATATATAAACATATATTAATAATAGTTCTGTTAATATTACTAATGATATAAATAACAATAATAATATTTATTATATATAAAAAATGTTAATAATGATTTTAATAATAATAATAATAATATTAATGTTAAGGACAATAATAATAATAATAATAGTTTATACTGATAAAGATAATATTTTTAATGATAATCATAATGATTTGTATTATTTTTATAATACTACATATAATAATAATAATGTCTTTATTGATTATAACATCATAATATTACTCATAATTTTACAACTAATTATATTAATAATGTTATTAATAATTATAACAATAATATTAATAATAATAGTATTTTAACAAATTAAATGTATCTAATTTCCTATCTTTATATTATATATAGTAATAGTATTAATATTGATACTAATATTTATATTGATTTTAATAAAAGTAATGATAATATTAGTGTAGCAATTATTATTTATCTTGTATTTTATTTTACATACTTAATCTTACTGATCTATTGCATTAAATTATTATACCTTCTTTTGTTTATATTCATATATATTTGTTTACACATAATGGTTCGTGAATCGTCGAGCACAGTCAACGGGTATTTGATTACATGAGTATAGATTTCAAAACTTTCGAGACTCAACATTACAGATTTTGCTTATCGTGTCAGAAACATATAAAGATTAAAGTTTAAATTTGGTCGGAAATATCCGGATTATCACAATGAAGCCGCCGGTATGGGCTACTGAAGCAGTCGGCTTCGTTATAAAACTCAAATTTTTAATTTTTTTATTGCTAATGATTATTTGATTTGTGTTAAACAGAGAGTTAGAAACAGGGAGGAACCTGAGCCGGTTGAAATTCGAATTGTTTGGGCTTCATTGCACGAGTGGTTAAGGTTTCCACAAAACGATTCGGGATTCCAAACCATGGCTCTTAGGCTAAAGTGGATGATGCGTCAGGAGATGTTGGCGCCTTATGATAATGATTGGTCAACTTTAAACTCTACTGGGTTGACTATTTCTTACAAAGAGATGATGGAAACTAATTATTTGGTTATGTTAGCGAATGGGGGAGGGATGAGTGTGGTTATGGGTGAGTGGTTCAACTTGTTTAATATTCATGTCCTGATTTATCCTAATCTCGTTTATGAGTTATTGGCGACTGCTTCTTGTTCCCTTCAAGCTCAGAGTGTGACATATGTTTCATTCTTCAGGTTTCGACCGGGTGGACATGAGCAGTCGATGAGTATGCTTAATATTGCTTAGGCTTTAGGGATTTATGGGAAATTTGTTCGGGCGACTTGGTTTGAGGATTTTCTTGCTAGTACTGCTAGACAGGGCCATTCGGGTTCTAATCAGGGTTTTGATTATAATTCAGCATGGAGTCAGTTTGGTATTCCTACTCTTGATTTTCTTAATAATGATATAAGGAGGAAACGGATTGCTTTTCCATATATGTGATGCTTTCATGTCTTGTTGTCCCACAATATCTCCTTGCGAAAGGAGAATACAAAGAAGTTAACCCAGCCTGATTGTTGATATTAATCTCAGATGTTTAACCATCAGCTGGTTAACATTCCTTATTGTGTAGCTGATTATTTGAGTAAAGCTGCCAGGGGTAGGACGCAGGGTAGTGCGGTTTGTGGTGGTCATTTTGTGACATTGATTGCTAGGTGGTTGGGGATTCCAGTTGTTGGTTTGGGTACTCTTCAGACTGCGGTTGGTGTTGTTGATGCAAGGATTTGGTTGAATGCCAAGGTTGTTAAGAGAGTGCCGGGTGAGAGTTTTGTTCCGTATAATCCACCGGTTGGTCAGTTGATGGATGTTGGGCAGCATCAGGAGGTGCCTCATACTGTGGCCTCGAGCAGCCAATCTAGAGGTAGTCGTAGGGGTGGTCGTGGTGATGAAGATGACTTGGCACGGGTGCTTGAGATGATGACTTCCTTGAACAATAATCAGGATGATATGTCAGCTACGATGGGGACTCATCATCAGGAGTTGATGACTAAACGCCAAGAGGACATGTCTGAGTTTGATGCATTTAGGAGGGAGATTAGTTATGAGCAGGGACGTATGGACTATTTGATCAGTGGGGAGTTCATAATGATGAGAGATTTGATAGTCATTACCCCAGTACCGATCCTTTTGACCCTACCTATTATTAGTCGCCGCCACCATACGGTCCAGATGTTGTATTCCCACCAGCGCGTTATGACCGTGCTTATGCCTTAGGCCAGATCCAGCCTGCTGTTAATGTTGATGAGGATGATGAGGAGTAGGGAATGAGGAGATTCCCGTGATGATGTTTGTTGGTTATGTTATGTTATGTGATGGTTATGTTATGACATTATTTTTATTATTTTTATTTTGATGATTTGAACTAATGGTTTGTAATAACTTTGGTTATGTTTGATTATCGTATGCATTGAACCTTTTATGATTATTATATATGTTGTGGTATGGTTGATTATTTTGTTATAAGTATGTGATGATGCTTGAAGGACGAACAGGTAATGAAGCAATTAAAGATGCTTCTCGACTACATTAAAGCTCGAAAAGGGGAGACTTTCTTTCCTCACTTGCACTTATTATCTCTTTTATATATATTATTATTATGCAATAAGGACATTGCAACTTTCTAAGTGTGGGGTGGGAGATGATTAAAATAAATTATTTTTCAGCTAAAATTTTTGCAAAAATGGGTACAAATTAATTTTTTTTTAGGAAATATAAATTCTTAGTCAAACTTATGTCTTTTTACTAACTTATTCTTAAAAATAATAATAGAACTATTCTCAACTTCGAGATCAGACTACTTGTTTAAGATAGAAAGTAAAAATGCCAAATATGGTGAAATGATTACAAAATTATAGCCACTACCATATGGCATAATAAGCATGGACCACTGAGGCAACAAAAGAGTCCCAATAAGGGCCAACTTAGAAAAAAAAATTGCCAAATGTAAAGCTAATGCTAAACATGAAAGGAAAAAAAATGAAAAGTAAAAGAGCCCAATGAAGGCCAATGAAAGCATGAAATGCAAAACGAGAAAACTTCCAATGAGAACCACACACTTATAAATTCTAGTTAGAAAACAAAAGAGTCCAATGATGACCAACTTGTATAAATCTGGATTAATAAACATTAGGACCACTTGTGTTCCTTGGTCTGGTTCAGACTACTTCTTATAATAATCAACGCTAACTTTCAAAATAATTAGACATCTTTTTGAGTTTGCATTTTACTTTAGCTTTATATACCTACTTAAATTGATATGATTTAATAGTTTACTTGAGGACAAGTAAAAGCTCAAGTGTGGGGTATTTGATAACTCCTAAATTATACAGTTTTTTTAGATCATTTTGAGGAGTTATCTTGGTATTTTAAATTCATTTTAATTCTAAAACACACTAAAACGGGTAAAAATGGGAAAATAGGTATTTTTAATATTTTGTTGAAGTTATGCATTAAACAGGAACAAAAACAGTCAAAAATGCAGAAAACTAAACAAAGCCGCCAACCTGAAGGTAATGAAGCCGCATGCTTCCATGCAGAATTCCAGAATGTTCCATATTTGATTGCAGAAGTTGAAGAACTTGGCGACCAAGCAAAATACGGTCAAGCCGCCATCTTCACACTGAAGCTGCCGGCCTAACTCACACGGTTTAACCTACTTGCCGGCTTCCCAATCTAAGTCAAGGGAACCCGCCGGCTTCCCATCCAAGCCGTCGGCTTGGGTTGGCGATTTCAGAAGTTATAAATAGAGGCTTTATGGTCAGTTTTATTAATTCCAGCAACGTTTTACTCTGCATTCAGGGTAAAAACACGATTTAGTTAGGGTTTTGCTCATTTCAAACTTCCAAGTTATTAATTAAGCATTTGTTTTCAATTCCTTTTATATCGGTATGATTTCTTCCGTTAATTCTTATCTTTTATTTGTTTTTACTTCAGTTATGGGCTAATAGCCTTACATATACTTGAATCATGTAACACCTAGTAAACATTGCTCAATTATTCGTACTGTATAAAAAAAATAGAAAAATGAATCTGGGATATGAAGCCGCCGGCTTCATAAACCAGAACCGCCGGCTTCATCATATTTTTATGCTATTCAGTTACGATTTATACTTAAATAAAATAAAATAGTATTCGGCAAAAACATTCAACAGAGTCAATGAAGTCGCCGGCCTCGTTGACCAAGCCGTCGGCTTTACCATATAATGAAAGGATCCGTCCTAATCCATCTGGACGAATACATTACATTTGGTTACATCGCGAGGTATTTGACCTCTATATGATACATTTTACTAATATTGCATTCGTTTTTAAAAGACAAATTTTCTTTACATCGAAAATTGACGGCATGCATACCATTTCATAATACATCCAACTATAATTGACTTAATAATAATCTTGATGACCTCAACGACTCGAATGCAACGTCTTTCGAAATATGCCATGAATGACTCCAAGTAATATACTTAAAATGAGCTAATGCACAGCGGAAGATTTCCCTAATACCTGAGAATAAACATGTTTTAAAGTGTCAACCAAAAGGTTGGTGAGTTCATTAGTTTTTCACAAATAATCATTTCCAATAGTATAATAGACCACAAGATACTCATATTTAGAAAACAATCTGTGCAGGTTTACTCCTGCTGTAAAATCATTCATATGAAGAACACCGGAACCTTTCAAACAACTCACCAATGGTAGCTAATGCGTGCGTGCAATGCAAAATCATCTCACCGTGGTAGTTAATACAATATAATTTTACAACGGGAGCTAATGCGTGCGTGCAATGCAAAATCATCTCTCCGAGGGTAGTTAAAACGGGAGCTAATGCGTGCGTGCAATGATAAAATCATCTCTCCGTTACTAACTACAAAATCGAATACAATACAATACAATACATCGGGAGCTAATGCGTGCGTGCAATGCAAAATCATCTCGCCGATGGTAGCTAAAATAGTAGCTAATACGTGCGTGCAATGCAAAATCATCACACCGTTACTAACTACTAAATCGACCCATTTCGGTAGCTAATGCGTGTGTGCAATGCAAAATCATCAAACCGATGGTCGATATATATATATATATATATATATATATATATATATATATATATATATTTTCATTTCGGATGGAGCAAGTCTATACGCTGCACGTGCTACGGGTGCATCTCATCGACCAGTAGAATTCTAAATCGATCATGCAATCAAGGGTTTTGTTATTTTGGAAAAATCTTGGATGTAGACAATCCTTCCTCTATCCTATAATTAAGAGAAGTCATTTCTCCACCCCTATGAATCCAAATAATTCTATCATAGAATGTAGTTCAAGTATTTGTGTCTATTTCGTCAAATATTTATAAAAGCAGTTCATGTATTCTCAGTTCAAAATATATCTCAAAAGCATTTAATAAAACATCTTTAAAAACAGCGCATGTATTCTCAGTCCTAAAAATATATATATTGCAAAAGCATTTTTAAAGGGAATAATGAAACTCACAATACTGTATTTTGTAGTAAAAATACATATGACGACATTGAACAACTGAACAATGCAGGGTTGGCCTCGGATTCACGAACCTCAAAGCAATAGTCCTTTAAAATACCCAAGTCCGGGTTTGAACCTGCGACATCCCGTTAACACGATAACACGCTTAACCATCTGAGCCATCCTATTTTTCTGATATAACCACCATCTTAACTTCTTTTAATCCTTTTCTGTCACTTCCTCTTCTTCCTAAAATTAATCTATTCATCTTATCAGCATCGCTATTTTTCATCATCATTACTAACATCACGATTCTTGCATCGTTTTAATCATTATCGTCTTCTTCATTATCATTGAAATATCATTCGGTATCATCTCTCATCTCATCATCATGGTACATTACTAATAACGTCATAACCTTATATCAATCATCACTTTCAATACTGTAGAAAAATATAACGCGTATGGTAATGATGTCAAGCATTTGTGCCCATTTACTTTAGCATTTGTTTAAGTTTTTAGCACTTTCCATTATTGTCTTAACCACATGTAATCCCACTAACGAATAATTGACAAGTGGGGTAATTGATTGAGATGCTTGATGAATAAAAAAAATTTTATTGTAGAACAAAAGTTGTTGGTTTGGTAGTCCTGATTGTAAGTCATGATCCTAATTAATAGGCCTAATACGTTTATCTTTACAGCTAATCTTAACATCATCATCAATCTCCATTATTGTGACGACCCGGAGATTTCCGACCAAATTTAAACTTAATTCTTATTTAATTTTGGTATGATAAGTAAAGTCTGTAATATTGAGTCTCAAAATTTTGAAATTTTGTTTTATGAAATCATTTGACTTCAACCATTTCCGACGATTCACAGACCATTATTTGTAAATAGATAAATATATATAAATAAGTAAATATAAATAATTATGCATAAGAATATTAATAAACTATTATATATAATATATAATTTGTTATAAATAAATATGTAAATTTATATAAGATATATTAAAATTTATTATAAAAGTGAATATATAAAGTATGTTGAAGTTATTTAGTAAACGACGAAAACACTCATTTGTCATTCAATTGATAGCAAGAGAATTAAAAAGGAACTTATATTATTTTTAAAATAAACGGTGATCCAAAAATGAGTAATATAAGGTTTAGGCTTATTAAATATATTTTTAGGAACTATTTATTGAATTTTAAAACTTTTTATATTTTGTTTGGGGTTGGGAGTGAAGGATTAATGTAATTTTATTTAACATTTAATAACCGAATTTTATATCATAACGACTGAAATAATTAAAGAAACTTAATATAAAAATTTAGGTTTTTTCTGGAAACTTTTATTCGCCACTGAGTGAACAATGGGGTATGATTTAATAGTCCATGGAAGTGTCGGTAACATGAAACCAAATAAGAATCACGAGACTTAAAACTTGGTACTGTTTTTGTTTTTCCTGACATCCCAGTAATTTATGTTAGATTCCACCATCTACCTATTCTTTATATTATATATACATACAGATAAGTGCATGAACATCCACACTACTTTTCTTCACAATTAATTAACACCACTTGCTCATTTTTCTCAATCATTTCACAGCCACCTCACATCACTTAAACAACCATCTTCACATCCTCATCGGCTATCACCATATGATATCCACCGCCTACGCGTACGGTCTCGAAGTCATCAACGTGTACGATGACATCGAAACAACGACCAACCATCAAATCAACATGTAACATTCTGTTGCCACCATTGAATCCATATTGAACTACATATTCAAGGATAAAACTTTATTTGAAACAGTTTTAAACCTAGCCTTCAATTACCGATGGTTTATGCTATGAACGGCTTGAGTTCTAGGCAAAGCTGTTATCAGTCTTGCTATATCTAATACTATTTTTATGAAGTATCTCACCTCGATCATGGTCAACTCTATATATATATATATATATATATATATATATATATATATATATATATATATATATATATATATATATATATATATATATATATATATATATATATATATATATATATATATATATATATATCTTCTCCTTCTGTCTAGCCGTGATCGAACCAACACCACAACCTACAACTCCTTATCGACTGCAGCTAATAGACTTTCTAGTACCATTTTTCTTTTGAACAAATCCATACAACCATCACTGTTACTGCTGCGTTTTTGTTATTCTTTTTCTGTTTCAATCAAGTTCAAAACCATCACCCTAAACCATAATCGTCACAGACCCCTCGTACCACCACGATAACAAATAACTAGAGCTTCACCATTTTTTTTCTTTTATTCTTCGATCAGACAATACCTTCACCACATGATAAACCGTCACCTTAGATCATCGGTTAAAAATTGTTCTGTTGACGAGAATAACCATCATTCTATATATATACATAATTACATATTGCTAGAAACCGTATGTCATACTGTTTGCTACGCTTCTGTTTTATATTCATAACCAAGACCCACTTGTATTTCGATGTCATGGTTGCTGCTTCTTTCATACAAACCCAAAACACACCTGCGACTATTATTGTTATGTATGATGATGATACATAATTAACGATAAGGAAGATAATGATTGATATGATTATGATGTTAATAATGATGATGAAAAAGTGATAAGATGATAAATGATTAGTTATGAAGAAGAAGATAATCAGGGGTATGAGGTGGATAATAATGACGGCCTGCGTATTTTTGTTGTTGTTTGTTATTGCCGCCGAATGAAAACAAACCTTTGACTAACCTTCAAACATCACCTTGTTGTTCACTACTGCTATTCATTGGAGGACGTATTCTGTTCGGTTTTGTTGAGCAGCCCTTAAAACCCCATCGGTTTACCACAAAACCATCAAACCTGTTTATGATGTCTGTTCGATTACATCTCGAGAGCTGCTACAGCTGATACTCGTTTGAATCCATCTCCTATGATAATTGGGCTCTAGTTAAATATTAAGGGATTTCAATTACTTGGATCACTTAAATCCTAATGGATTATAACTTGGGTTTTCTTTCAATGGTATTGGATTTGTAATTGGGCTTAGACAATTTTGGCCCAACACTTTCTTGTTCCAACTAAAATCGGGTCAAAAATACTAATAGTAATAATAAATACAGAAAGTAATGGGTAGAAGACTGGTTAAGCGGGTGTTGGGTAGAACGAGAGGTTGTGGGTTCGAGCCCGGGCAGGAGCATTTTTTATTTTGGAAACCTATTCTTCAAAGGTAGTAATATTATTATTATTATTATTATTATTATTATTATTATTATTATTATTATTATTATTATTATTATTATTATTATTATTATTATTATTATTATTATTATTAGTAGTAGTAGTATTTTTAGATCACTTGTTATTATAACTAATATCATTATTTTATGATTACTAATACTAAAACTAAAACATTTTTAACCTAATACATTAACATTGATAAATATTTTTTTTATTTAATATTAGGTACTCATTTCAATTATAGAAAATAAATATATTTATGTTATGTTGAGCTATTAAACAATATTACTATTATCCTTATACATATTATATTATCATTAATAATATGATTAGTATTATCATTATTATTACTATCAATGTTATTATTATTATTTCAAATAAATATTTCAAATATATTAATATAAAATTTTACTACCTAATATGATATTTTCTAAACATCAATATAGAATAATTATAATACATGACATATCCATTACTCTAAATCTAATATATATATATATATATATATATATATATATATATATATATATATATATATATATATATATATATATATATATATATATATATATATTTATATATATATTTTAAGTATTTAAAATATATAAATAGATATAGTTAATAAATTACTAATATAAGAAATATATTAATAATATAACGATTACATATTTTAATACATATATGAATGATATAGGTTCGTGAATCCGAGGCCAACCCTACATTGTTCAATATCGTTATATGTATTTTTACTACAAAATACAGTATGGTGAGTTCATTTGATTCCCTTTTTACTCTTTACATTTTTGGGCTGAGAATACACGCAAATGCTTTATTAACTGTTTTACAATATTTATATGTGTGAGTTTCATTTGCTCCCTTTTACTCTTTACATTTTTGGGACTGAGAATACATGCGCTGTTTTTACAACTGCTTTATTACATGCTTTTGAAATATATTTTGAACTGCGAATACATGAAATGCATTTTATAAATGTTTGACGAGATAGACACAAGCAAAACCTTCCTCGAATGAATTATTATGCAGACAGAAGTTCTGCGGATTATTATTGAATTATGTGGACATGATAATTGCCACCATTGAATTATGTGGACATGATAATTGCCACCATTGAATTATGTGGACATGATAATTGCCACCAATAGATATGAATGTTATGTATCGAGTGAATGATTTTTATACACAGGTTATGTGTATGTTATTTTTGTGCACGAGATATGTGTAAGGTTATTAAGATTTATGAAAGATGATTTCGTACACGAGAAAAGTGTACTGTATTTAAAAGATATCGCATGTACGTTACAGGTGGATATAGGATTCGGGCCCATTTATACCATGCCGGATTTAAATCTTGTGGTCTATCAAAATGATGAATTTTATTGTTTTATGATAAACTTATGAACTCACCAACCTTTTGGTTGACACTTGAAAGCATGTTTATTCTCAGGTATGAAAGAAACATTCCGTTGTGCATTTGCTCATTTTAAAGACAGTATTTGGAGTTGATCATCGCAATGGAACCAGTTGTTGGTGAATTCGTCCAGATGGATTAGGACGGGTCCTTTAAGTTGGTATCATAGCGGTGGTCTTAGCGAACCAGGTCTTTCATTAGCGTGTCTAACTGATGGTTGTTAAGATGCATTAATGAGTCTGGACTTCGACGTGTCTGCATGTCAAAAGTTTTGCTTATCATTTTGTGTCGGAAATTACTTACTTATCATCCTTAAAGTCTAGACACATCTTACTGCCTCTATTTCCTATATAGTGTATAGACAAAACTTTAATTTTAGCAAATCTGCTAATTCATATCTTAGCGTATCTGTTATTGTTACCTTTGCCTGACAGCTTCCATAGATTCCTTCGTAACTTATGGGATTTTAGTAATATATATGCATATGTAAATTATGTATTGCTGGGTACTAATCTACATCCTATAATCTATTTCTTATCGAAAATCCTTCATCTGATTGTATGGGATGAATCCCTCAACCAGTTCGAGTCCCTTAGATTCCGATAGCTATTCCGATAGTTATTCCGATAGCTATTCCGATATGGATTTCCACTCGAACTCCGAAAGCAGTATAACCAGAATGAATCAACCAATCAGTCATCCCCAATTCATCTGATGGGTTCGTAGTCGACTTAATCAATGGAGACGCGGAGAAGGCTATCCCTTCCACCAACCAAATTCACCTCTTGACAATGAACCTGAAGTGTTTACCGGCGAACCTGTTCGAGACACCATTTTCTCTCTCATTTCCAGAGTATCTCGCCATGATTATATTTTATCTAAAAATTCTAAACCTCATTCATCCGCTCGTTCCAATCGACAATCATTCCAGAATAATGGAAGAAGTCAACGAGCTCCACGCTCGAGTAATAAATTTGGAGAGTATGGTGCAAAACGTACCAGCTTCAGCAACATCACTGGCACCAACAGTACCACCAACATCAGCACCAGTATCACCAATAACATAAGCCTCAACATCACACGCCTCAATATCACCATCTGTACTTAGAGTATGATCTTCGTTCTACGTATCGTTCTACCTCTTTTATTTTCGTTCGACATGGCGATTATGTAATCTCTAAAGTTTTAGAGAATATTCATTTTAGTTCCAACCGAAAATCAAATGAGTTTAATATCATATTAACTCATTAAATCCATGATTAACTCTAATATATATATATATATATATATATATATATATATATATATATATATATATATATATATATATATATATATATATATATATATATATATATATATATATATATATATATATATATGTGTGTGTGTGTGTGTGTGTGTGTGTTTTCATAAAGATTGTAATTAAAAATTCTTTCGTACAAAGTGTTAATTGTGAAAATATTTTAACGGGTAGGTAATACCCGAGGAATATTCAGATTTCACATTAATAAGTTACAATGTACATTCTTCAAAACTGATTCAACAGTCGTTTATTATCCTACTTACATCCACCGATATATAAATCCGTTCACCACAGAATAACCATATTCATCTCATTTCATATTTGGATTTTGAATTATCAGAATCCAACAAGTGGCATAATGAAGAAAACATTTGACAAAATAAAATTTGTTAGAAACAAATAAATTAACTATGAGAAAATTTGTTAAGAATCCACGCTAACTGTTCCTAGCTAATTGTTCCCAGCTAACTGATTACACTTTATTTATCGCAATTTTATTATCGCAATTTACATTCTCGCAATTTCATTTATCGTCATTTAATTTCTGTTATTTACGTTACGCATTTAATTTATCGTCATTTAATTTCTGTATTTATTTTACGCACTTTAAATATCGGGACACGTATACAAGGTTTTGACATATCATATCGACGCATCTATATATATTATTTGGAATAACCATAGACACTCTATATGCAGTAATGCGGGAGTTAGCTATACAGGGTTGAGGTTGATTCTACAATAATATATATAGTTTGAGTTGTGATCGAGTCTGAGACATGTACACGGGTCACGATACGTATTAATTAATTCGAATATTATATATTAAACTTTATATGAATTATTGGACTGTCAACTGTGGACTATTGACTGTGGACTAATAAGATTGGATAATTAAAATGAATTAAAATATTTATTATAATATATGAAACTAAACAATTTTTCAAGTTTGCCACTTGATTTCATCTTAAACCTCATTTATATTTTGGCGATTACAATCTGTGTTCAAACCTTTCATGATTCTTGAAAATACCTCAATCGAGAGGATGAACCAACCGTACTTCATCTACGGAAGAAAAGATATATGCATATAGATATACACCTGAAAAACACTCGGAACTTGAGTAAACGTTTAACACGTATCTGTGCTAGCTTCTTTGGCATTGTTATTACCCAAAATAACTTGGTAATCCCTTTCAAAGTAGCAAATTTTGTCACAGCTCCAGTAAGTCAACTTCGACTTTTCATTCGAAGTAGCCTTACTATAATCCTGATATATACAATTACCCTTTTGATACCGAAAGATTCTTTTATATTCCACCACATTACCAGCAAATGTACCAGCAACCTTGTCGCTCCTTAGTTTAAATCCCTCCGACAAATCACTATATTTATCTATTGAAGTCTCGTCATGCACTCATCTGCATCTTGTAACGAGAACTGTCATAACAATTACCAGGAATCAGCAATCAGTACTTTGAAAACTCACAAGCATATCTACATCAACAGTTATATGTATGACATTTATCTCTTAGAATTATGATCTCTCATTCTGAAATTCTGAAAAGCACTCAGTCACAAATCAATACTCCGAATATTGAAAAAGCTGAATGAAGCAGCAGAAACCATAGACAACCGTAAACGACATTAATCATCGAAAGTTTGATGATAAAGAATAGTATGTTGGAAAAGCTCAGAAAAGTTGGAACTGGAAAACGGATTGAGCTAACCACGAAGGAGACCAAGGACAAATACAAGGACCATACCATATATTCAAAGAATCCAGGTAATTTTGGATCCGATGAAACCTTCAACGAATATCTTGCTCCGTACTCATGTTAAAATCTTGCGAAAAATCTTCCTCATCAACCATCGAACTTAGAAATTCCAAAATATCATCATCAATATCTTCGATATTTCTGAGGATACTTTCATAAATATTCTCGTCCGAAATTATATACCTCTTCGTGCTTCCTGTGTATCATTATATTGGAAACATTCAATAGAAAATTTAGTACCGAAATGTGAATTATGTGAAACTATGAAGGAAGCCGTGGACAAATCACAAAGAATAAGTTTGACTTCAAAGAATCCAAATGATTCAATGCCTGCTGAAATCTTTAGCGAATACCTTGCTTTTGACTCTAGACCCTTGCGGACAATAATCTCCATCATCCTCTGATCTTAGATATTCAAAGATATTATCTTATCTTTCATTATAAATATCATCCATATTTTTGAAGATATTTTCATAACTATTCTTATCTGAAATCATTGATCTCTTCATGCTATCAGTGTTACATCATATAGAAACTATTAGTTTTTATATTCTGTAAACTTTCGAGATTAAAATATGAATGTTATTGAAGTAATGTTGGGATCTGATGCAGGAGTTAGTATAATATAATGACGCCCGGCCAACGTGATTGTATTACAGTAAGTCATGCTGAGTTTCTAATGAAACGTGAAAAAGGATCACAGATCATACTTTTATCATGAACCATGTTACATAACTCTTTCATTCTACTTAACCTCTGAACATATCAAGAAAATATATTCTTGATAGTTCCATTCTCAGGGATCCTGATAATTTGACAAATCAAATCGTTCTATCACGTTCCTTCCTGCTTAGAATATTATAATCATTCGAAACTCTATATCTACAAATTCTGGACCATTATTCGCTTGACTTGAAGTCGGGAAGAGAAAACAAAAGCATAGAGCTTCGAAATATAAAGGAGAATATAAAACCCGATAACAACACATAAATTACAAACCATGTATATCAATGTTTAACGCAACATAAAGACACGAGAGAATTAAAAACACTATAACCTCAAGGGTGAAGTAGAAGAAAGTAGATTCCTCTGGTGGTGGATGAAAAAGGTGGAAGACAGAAGAGATTGACAGAAGAAAGACAAGGATTAGAACCGGATTAAGCATTATTACAATCTTTTGGATATATAAACTGAAAAAGAAAGTATAGGAATGGTGAGAATAACAGAAAGGAAGAGTTTAATTTATAATGGAAATACCAGACAGAACAATCGAGGCAATCAAGGCAGATCATCGCATTTAATTAAAGAGATCCTAATTTCCTCATTTTCCGAAGAATCAGATCTTATAGATTTTATAGATGTTCTTTAAATCCCTTGAATTCCGGAATTCAATCGAGACAACGTCAAAAGTTAAGACGAATCTTATTTTCCTAAATTCAACCCTGACTCTGTCAAAAGTTAAGATGAATCTTTACTTTCCTATTTCAATCTTTTGCGATAGCTTCACTAGTACTCTTTGAATAATCAAATTATTTTATCCTTAATACTCAATGGTAATAAAACTTCATTTATCAGCTAATATGAGTCATGAAAACACTATTATCGTTAATCATGACGACCTCACTCAAATTTCGGGACGAAATTTCTTTAACGGGTAGGTACTGTGATGACCCGGAGATTTCCGACCAAATTTAAACTTAATTCTTATTTAATTTTGGTATGACAAGCAAAGTCTGTAATATTGAGTCTCAAAATTTTGAAATTTTGTTTTATGAAATCATTTGACTTCGATCATTTTCGACGATTCACGGACCATTATTTGTAAATAGATAAATATATATAAATAAGTAAATATAAATAATTATGCATAAGAATATTAATAAACTATTATATATAATATACAATTTGTTATAAATAAATATGTAAATTTATATAAGATATATTAAAATTTATTATAAACGTGAATATATAAAGTATGTTGAAGTTATTTAGTAAACGACGGAAACGCTCATTTGTCATTCAATTGATAGCAAGAGAATTAAAAAGGAACTTATATTATTTTTAAAATAAACGGTGATCCAAAAATGAGTAATATAAGGTTTAGGCTTATTAAATATATTTTTAGGAACTATTTATTAAATTTTAAAACTTTTTATATTTTATTTGGGGTTGGGAGTGAAGTATTAATGTAATTTTATTTAACATTTAATAACCGAATTTTATATCATAACGACTGAAATAATTAAAGAAACTTAATATAAAAATTTAGGTTTTTTCTGGAAACTTTTATTCGCCACTGAGTGAACAACGGGGTATGATTTAATAGTCCAAGGAAGTGTCGGTAACATGAAACCAAATAAGAATCACGAGACTTAAAACTTTGTACTGTTTTTGTTTTTCCTGACATCCCAATAATTTATGTTAGATTCCACCATCTACCTATTCTTTATATTATATATACATACAGATAAGTGCATGAACATCCACACTACTTTTCTTCACAATTAATTAACACCACTTGCTCATTTTTCTCAATCATTTCACAGCCACCTCACATCACTTAAACAACCATCTTCACATCCTCATCGGCTATCACCATATGATTCAAAATCCACCGCCTACGCGTACGGTCTCGAAGTCATCAACGTGTACGATGACATCGAAACAACGACTAACCATCAAATCAACATGCAACATTCTGTTGCCACCGTTGAATCCATATTGAACTACATATTCAAGGATAAAAGTTTATTTGAAACAGTTTTAAACCCAGCCTTCAATTACCAATGGTTTATGCTATGAACGGCTTGAGTTCTAGGCAACGCTGTTATCAGTCTTGCTATATCTAATACTATTTTTATGAAGTATCTCACCTCGATCATGGTCAACTCTATATATATATATATATATATATATATATATATATATATATATATATATATATATATATATATATATATATATATATATATATATATATATATATATATCTTCTCCTTCTGTCTAGCTGTGATCGAACCAACACCACAACCTACAACTCCTTATCGACTGCAGCTAATAGACTTTCTAGTACCATTTTTCTTTTGAACAAATCCATACAACCATCACTGTTACTGCTGCGTTTTTGTTGTTCTTTTTCTGTTTCAATCGAGTTCAAAACCATCACCATAAACCATAATCGTCACAGACCCCTCGTACCACCACGATAACAAATAACCAGAGCTTCACCATTTTTTTTCTTTTATTCTTCGATCAGACAATACCTTCACCACATGATAAACCGTCACCTTAGATCATCGGTTAAAAATTGTTCTGTTGACGAGAACAACCATCATTCTATATATATACATAATTACATATTTCTAGAAACCGTATGTCATACTGTTTGCTACGCTTCTGTTTTATATTCATAACCAAGACCCACTTGTATTTCGATGTCATGGTTGCTGCTTCTTTCATACAAACCCAAAACACACCTGCGACTATTATTGTTGTGTATGATGATGATACATAATTAACGATAAGGAAGATAATGATTGATATGATTATGATGTTAATAATGATGATGACAAAGTGATAAGATGATAAATGATTAGTTATGAAGAAGAAGATAATCGGGGGTATGAGGTGGATAATAATGACGGCCTGCGTATTTTTTTTGTTGTTGTTTGTTATTGCCGCCGAATGAAAACAAACCTGTGACTAACCTTCAACCATCACCTTGTTGTTCACTACTGCTATTCATTGGAGGACGTATTCTGTTCGGTTTTGTTGAGCAGCCCTTAAAACCCCATCGGTTTACCATAAAACCATCAAACCTATTTATGCTGTCTGTTCGATTACATATCGAGAGCTGCTACAGCTGATACTCGTTTGAATCCATCTCCTATGATAATTTTGCTCTAGTTAAATATTAAGGGATTTCAATTACTTGGATCAGTTAAATCCTAATGGATTATAACTTGGGTTTTCTTTTAATGGTATTGGATTTGTAATTGGGCTTAGACAATTTTGGCCCAACACTTTCTTGTTCCAACTAAAATCGGGTTAAAAATACTAATAGTAATAATAAATACAGAAAGTAATGGGTAGAAGACTGGTTAAGCGGGTGTTGGGTAGAACGAGAGGTTGTGGGTTCGAGCCCGGGCAGGAGCATTTTTTATTTTAGAAACCTATTCTTCAAAGGTAGTAATATTATTATTATTATTATTATTATTATTATTATTATTATTATTATTATTATTATTATTATTATTATTATTATTATTATTATTATTATTATTATTATTATTATTATTATTGTCATTAGTATTTTTAGATCACTTGTTATTATAACTAATATCATTATTTTATGATTACTAATACTAAAACTAAAACATTTTTAACCTAATACATTAACATTGATAAATATTTTTTTTATTTAATATTAGGTACTCATTTCAATTATAGAAAATAAATATATTTATGTTATGTTGAGCTATTAAACAATATTACTATTATCCTTATACATATTATATTATCATTAATAATATGATTAGTATTATCATTATTATTACTATCACTGTTATTATTATTATTTCAAATAAATATTTCAAATATATTAATATAAAATTTTACTACCTAATATGATATTTTCTAAACATCAATATAGAATAATTATAATACATGACATATCCATTACTCTAAATCTAATATATATATATATATATATATATATATATATATATATATATATATATATATATATATATATAGTTATACATATTTTAAGTATTTAAAATATATAAATAGATATAGTTAATAAATTACTAATATAAGAAATATATTAATAATATAAATATATAAACTTGCTCGATTACGATTACATATTTTAATACATATATGAATGATATAGGTTCGTGAATCCGAGGCCAACCCTACATTGTTCAATATCGTTATATGTATTTTTACTACAAAATACAGTATGGTGAGTTCATTTGATTCCCTTTTTACTCTTTACATTTTTGGGCTGAGAATACACGCAAATGCTTTATTAACTGTTTTACAATATTTATATGTGTGAGTTTCATTTACTCCCTTTTACTCTTTACATTTTTGGGACTGAGAATACATGCGCTGTTTTTACAACTGCTTTATTACATGCTTTTGAAATATATTTTGAACTGCGAATACATGAAATGCATTTTATAAATGTTTGACGAGATAGACATAAGCAAAACCTTCCTCGAATGAATTATTATGCAGACAGAAGTTCTGCGGATTATTATTGAATTATGTGGACATGATAATTGCCACCATTGAATTATGTGGACATGATAATTGCCACCATTGAATTATGTGAACATGATAATTGCCACCATTGAATTATGTGGACATGATAATTGCCACCAATTGATATGAATGTTATGTATCGAGTGAATGATTTTTATACACAGGTTATGTGTATGTTATTTTTGTGCACGAGATATGTGTACGGTTTTTAAGATTTATGAAAGATGATTTCGTACACGAGAAAAGTGTACTGTATTTAAAAGATATCGCATGTACATTACAGGTGAGTATAGGATTCGGGCCCATTTGTACCATGCCGGATTTAAATCTTGTGGTCTATCAAAATGATGAATTTTATTGTTTTATGATAAACTTATGAACTTACCAACCTTTTGGTTGACCCTTGAAAGCATGTTTATTCTCAGGTATGAAAGAAACATTCCGCTTTGCATTTGCTCATTTTAAAGACAGTATTTGGAGTCAATCATCGTAATGGAACCAGTTGTTGGTGACTTCGTCCAGATGGATTAGGACGGGTCCTTTCAATTATTTCATGTATCATTACTCTATTGTTTCCTAATTCTCATTCTATAATCACGACATCACTATATCTTCATCATTATCACATAAAATCACAAATCATAAACATAACCTTCTCATCTTTCTCGTTTTAAACCCCAATGGATACAGCAAATACTGAAGCAGACACTCACGTAATAGCAGCTTGTTTGAGCACAACAGAAGACGGGTGTAGTAGCAGTTTCATTTGAATGATGATGGTGATTAAAGAGTGATGGTGATTTGATGGTGATCAAGGTTTACAAGGTGACCGGTGGTGGTTCAGTTATGGTTGTAGTTCAAGGGTGGCGGTTAAGGTGGTGGTTAGTGTATGATGATGAAGATGATCGGTTGTTGATGGTTGTTCATGGTGGTGATGGGTGGCGTGTATATGGAGAAGAAGTGGAGTTTCATGTTTCATGGTTGATCGAGCTCTTATGTATTAGTTTGTATATGTATATGTTCTATCTCCCTATATCATCTGTCTATATATATAACTATAAATATAGTAGTAACAATAGTATATTAATAAGTCAATTCACATGTGAAAAAAAGATGTAATGAAACAAGTTGCAAGAAATTTCCAATCACAAACGAACACAGTACACTTCCTACTTGATATGTTAGATTCAATTCACGGGTCACTAGAAATATATATAATAATAATATAAATATTATAATAATAATAACAAATGTGTGAAATGTTTAGCCGTCATCATTCACGGACTAAATTTCGCTCTCCGTTGTTAATCAGTGTCGAATAAAAGTGTTCAAAAAAGTCCCAAATTTTTAAATTAACTATATTTATTTATTTTTGTCATTATGGTATAAAATTCGATCATAACTTATTAAACAAAAATTAACTCACTGCCCACTCCCGATCCTGGGTAAAATATAAAAAGTGTTGAAATTTATTAATTAGCTTCTAAATATATTTTTAATAAGCCTAAAATTTATATTAATCATTTTCAAATCACCGTTTATTTTAAAATCACGTAAGTTTGAATTTAACTTGTTTAATATCCATCAAATGGCAATTGAGTGTTACCGTCGTTTACTATATAGATTCGAAATCACAAAATATATATTTAATATACTTTATTTATATATATATATAGATATATTTTAAATAATAATTATTATAATATCCTATTTTTATTTTTATTAATTTTTTTATATAACAACAACATATAATACTTCAAATTATATTTCGAATTATTATTTATATATACATGCACACATATCTATTTACAATTAATTGTTCGTGAATCGTCGAAACTGGTCGAAGGAAATTGAATATATGAAACAGTTCAAAATTTTTTGAGATTCAATTAAATAGACTTTGCTTATCATGTCGAAACCATATAAGGATTAAGTTTAAATTTGGTCGAAAATTTCCGGGTCGTCACATATAATTACAGAACAGTTACATTTGGCAGAATCTCTGGGTTTTATGTTATGTATTATGTATGATTAAAATACCACTATTTGATTAATCTAATTTACATTAGTCAATCACTATTAAGTTTTAACTAGAACATCACTAGGTTTAAAACTTAGTAAACTTAAATATACTAAAATCGAATCATTATAGTAGTGAGGATTATAGCTAGTAACTATAATTAGGGTTTGGTTAATCATACTAAATCTATTATCAGGTCTTAAGCAAGCATTTAATCTAGACATCTATTATAGGGTTAACCTGATCAACTAATCTTGGATTAGATATTCTTAGGTCATTAGTAAATCTGAGTTGTGTTTAAATTAAAAGGTAATTGTGAGCAAGGTGTGAAAGGTTCAAGCATGTGTTTTATTTAATATTGTTTACTTCTTCTGTTTATTTTGCTTGCACTTTATTTGTTCTTTATTCCATTATTAATTAAAAGCAACCAACTCTTAAAATCAAAGTTTATATTCTAAATCCACTCGTTCTCTTGGGACGAACCTTAACTTACTAAATACTAAGCTACATCTGATCGGGTTGTGTTGCTCATTAGGGCGTTAAAAGTAAACAGTAAATTAAGATATCATAAATTTAAAAGTTAGATTAAAAAGACACGCACTACTGCACACACTTTTAACACATCAACTTTTTGACGCCACTGTCGGGGATCGCAGTGGAATCATAAGAGTATAAATTAAGCTAAAACACCAAATATGAGTGGTGACTGTCTTCCTTTAGGGAAAGGTTGCTGGGCTTCTGATTTAAAGGGCTCTGCCGAAACCTAAACGCTGACGGGCATTTGTTGGTGAATAACTTAAAACGCTTAAAAACACTTAAAAATATATACAATGAATAATCTAAAACTTTCTGTGGAGGATCACTTAAAAGCCTCAAGACAAATTCATGGAACCGCTATAATTCCACCAATTATTAAGACTAGTTTCACTATTGAAAAGCAAATATTAGACTTAATTAAATAAGAATGCCACTTTAACGGAACTATTGAAGAAGATGCTTACCAACATCTTCGAAACTTCGCTAGTATTTGCACGTTATTCAAATATAATAAGATAGAAGATGAACACATGTATCTTATTCTTTTTCCTTGGACACTCAAGGGAGAAGCAAAGGACTGGTTTAATCAACTTGCTGGAAGAAAAATCTCTACATGGGATCAAATGGTTGAAAAATTCTTAAAAAGATTCTTTCCACCTTCTAAAATGATAAGATTACAAAATGAGATAACTCAATTTAAGCAAGAACCTCAAGAAACTTTATATTATACTTGGACCACATATGAAAAATTAATAAAGTCATACCCTCAACACGGGCTAAATGATGTTTAAAGGTTAAATGCAATTCTTAAATGACGTTGGATAGTTCATTAACCCATCCAGTGCATTTTTCATTTAAGCGCTTTTTAATTCCGCTAAAAATGTCGCGATTAGTAATTTCGCACAACCCATTAGCTTGCGGGTGTGCAACTGAGGTAAATATTTGTACAAAATCGATAAATGATATATTCCCAAACAAAATTTCGCACTTGCACTCCTGTAATTGTGCGTAATGCTTTTGCTTCCACCCACTTGGTGAAATAATCAATTGCCACAATTAACAACTTCACATTCCCTGCTCCCACAGGAAATGGCCCCACAATATCAATCGCCCATTTATAAAATGGCCATGGTGAATTTACTGGAATTATGTTATGCCTTGATTTTCTATTAAACGGTGCATGCCTTTGGAAACTTTTACACCTTTTTACTAGTTTTTGCAACATCGCGATACAAGGTTGGCCCAAAATAACCCATCCGCATAATTTTTGACGCGATAGTTTTGTAGCCAGAATGCAATGCGAAAGAACCACTATGTACTTCTTCAATGATCATCTCTGCCTCTGCTGGTCCCACACAGCGCATTAATGCCCTATAGTAAGATTTGCGATACAAGACGTCATTTTAAATAATATACATAGGCGATCTTATGCGCACTAATATTGCTTCATTCTTATCTTCTGGTAGCGTATTATTTCGCAGATTTGCAATGATAGGATCCATCAAATTTGGTTGCATTTCCTCAATAGCCGCAACAATTAATCCTCCATTAATTACTTTGTTGGGCAACTCTTCCACCCACACTTGCTTTTGGAAATGAGAAAAAGCTAAAGCCGCCAATTTGCTTAATGCATCTGCTTTTTTGTTTTGGCTTCTTGAAACTTGCGCTAGTTCAAAATGCTCAAACTTTTCTGCAGCCTCTTTTAGCAGTTTCAAATACTTCTGCATAGAAAGTTCATGCGCATCAAAAGAGCCATTAAATTGATTTCAAACCAACTGCAAATCAACATATGCGCGTAATTTTGTGATATTCATTTTATGCGCAATGTTCAATCCAGCGAGTAGTGCCTCATATTCAGCCTCATTATTTGTAACATCAAAATTGAAACGCAATGTGTATGTATGTTCTTCGCCACTTGGGCTTGTTAAAACTAATCCTGCGCCTGTGCCTTCTGTGTATGACACACCATTAGTAAATAAATCCCACATTTCACCTTGCATAGGTTTAAACTCTGTTCTTTCATGAATGACCTCCAACTCGCCAGTCATTTTGTAAGATAATCCTCAAGAACCTGTCCCTTCACAGAAGTTCTTGGAGGATAATTTATTTCATAGGATCCTAATTGCCCATTTAGCAAGCCTTCTACATATTCCAGGCTTATTTAGAACTTTTTTAACCGGCAAATCAGTTAAAACATGAATAGGATGCCCTTAAAAATACCTCCGCAATCTTCTTGAGGTTAAGAGTAATGCGTATACAAATTTCTCCATTGACTCATAGTTAACTTCGCTTCCTGTGAGTGCCTTACTCACAAAGTAAATTGGCTTTTGCGTTTTCTCGCGCTGTGCAACCAACATTGATCCAAAAGCCTAATTTACAATTGAGACATAAAGATATAGAATTTCACCATTTATTGGTGTGCAAGTAATTGCTTCATTTCTTGAAATGCACTATCTGCTTCCACAGTCCACACAAAATATTTCTGATTTAAACATCCTTTTAGCGTTTTAAAGTAAGGCAATTGTCTTTCCGCAGCCTTTGACAAGAATCTGGTCAAAGCCGCTAACTTTCCTGTTAAACTTTTGCACTTCGTTTATTGTTTTGGGCGCAATAATATTTTCAATTGCAGCTATCTTTTTGGGATTAGCCTTAATGCCTTGCTCAGTAACATAGTATCCCAAACATTTTCCTTCTTTTTCGCCAAAACAGCACTTTGATGGACTTTAACTTCATGTTAATTCTTCACAGATTTTCAAATCTTTCCGCAACATCTTGCAGAATTTGATCTTTCGCTCTGCTTTTAATGACCAAATCGTCCATATACGCTTAAAAATTGTGCCCAATTTTCCTTTCGAATGCGCTATCTATCAAGAGTTGAAATGTAGCGCCAACATTCTTAAGTCCAAAAGGCATGTTGATATATAGCATTATATGCCACTACCCGTATGGAACAAAGTTTTTTCTTCATCTTCTTCCCCCATTGGAATTTTATGGTACCCTTTGTAAGCATCCAGAAAGCACTTAAAAGGATAGTCATGCAGCGATTCTACTTTCCAATCGATTTGTGGCAGTGGATAGTTGTCTTTAGGGCAAGCTTTATTGATATCTTTAAAATCAATGCACATTCGCCACGATCCATCAGATTTTTTAACATGCAATGGGTTTGCAACCTATGTTTGGTACTTTACTTGGTGCAGAATTCCTGCTTCAACAAGTTTAGTTACTTCTCCGCATAACCATTTCATGCGATCTGGAGCCATGCCTCTGCGTTTCTAAATTATTAGTTTTAACACAGGATTTGCATTAAGTCTATGTTCCCCAATTTTTCGTGGAACAACAGTCATGTCTTGCTCACACCACGCAAAGACATCATAAGCAACTGCACTAACTGCTTTTTAACATTCGCATCCAAATTGTTTCCAATTTTGATTGTTTGTTCTGGATATGCGCGATTTATCATGACCATATTATCACCTGCGCCTGCGCTTTTATATCACGGTGCCGTGTGCATTAACAGTTGCACAAATTGGTTGTATTATTGCAGAGTTCATTGTTGCAACACCTTTGGATGTTGCAAACTTTATCATCGTGTGTATTGTTGAGGGAATCATACCAAATTTTGATAGCGCTGATCACCCCAACAACATGTTATAG
The DNA here is from genome assembly GCF_046630445.1 of Rutidosis leptorrhynchoides. Classification (NCBI taxonomy): domain Eukaryota; kingdom Viridiplantae; phylum Streptophyta; class Magnoliopsida; order Asterales; family Asteraceae; genus Rutidosis; species Rutidosis leptorrhynchoides. Next base: position 175,392,056 of record NC_092341.1, read on the forward strand.
AGTGAAGCATACCGCATAACATATAAATCCAGCCATGCTTGGCGCATTAGCTTTGCGTCTGTTTCATCAACAAGCTCTATTTTCAGCGGTAACTGTCCAACCGGTCATGCGGATTCTCTCGCAAAATCAGATAGCGAAACAGCAGTAGGTATCAACTCTGCCTTGATACTTTCTGGCAATTTGCGAAAACACTGCTCATATATGATATTGTCACACCCCCAAATAGGGCCTGGGGTATTTGTGACTAATTATATCAAATCACAGTTGTATAAACGAGAACGACTCTATATGAGACGTTTTATTGAGTTTTGCAGCGGAAGATAAATAGATTACATTGTATTTAGAGCATTAAATGTTTTAAATGAATTGGTAAGTAATGCATGAAGACTCCAAGCATGGAAAGAAATCATCATCAAAGCAGCAGATATACAGCGGAACCAATGTTTAAGTACCTGAGAATAAACATGCTTAAAAAGTCAACACGAGGTTGAGTGAGTTCATAGGTTTCTCATAAATAATGATTTCAGTAATAGATCACAAGATTTAATAAAAGACAATATATCATGTATATCAAAAGTATGCCATGATCGTATAATATCAAAACTAAATGATTTTACCCCGTAATAATACATATGTAATTGTCGAGATCATTATTATACCACCAATTGACCTGAGGTTAACAGTGCAGGACGTTACTCCCAATAACGCTATCTATAATAATTCCGTTTGCCACTTTAGTTCATCTAGCAATTAATGATATTACAAAGCAGAGATTTGTATGTTTCAAATGAACACAATAAAAATACTCATGTTGGTTGCATAATAGTTTGTGCTTGTGTCTATCATTTATAAAAATAGTACATGTATTCTCAGTCCAAAAATATAGATAAAAAGGGAGCAAATGAAACTCACGATACTGTATTTTGTAGTAAAAATATATATGATGGCATTGAACAAGATGTAGAGTTGACCTCGGATTCATGAACCTATATCAAGTATATATATTAACACATATACTCGTAATCGAATAAGTTTATATATTTTTTAGTTGTTATATATTTCTATATATATACATTTATATATATATTCTTATATATAAATATTTATTTGATAAAATGATATTAATAACGATAATGAATAAAGAGTTGTATTATTTTGTAATAACAATAATAATACTATTAATTAGATTTAATAATGAAGTTGAAAATAATTATCATTAGTCACTTTGTTAGTAAAAATGATAATAGTAATATTAATAATAATAATAATAATAATGTAAATTTTAATAAAATGAAAATTTTAAGATTTATAGATTTTTAATAAAACTGCTAATGGTAATTTCTAGTAATAATGATACTTTTCATAACGATACTAATTATAAATGAAAATTTTGATAATAACAATAATCTTGATAATAATACTAAAATAATAATTTTACTGCTAGTGATAGTTATGAACATAATATTAGTAATAACAATAATAATAATAATCTTACTTGTAATTATAATTATGGTAATATTAAAAATATTACTTATTATGATAATAGTGATAGTATTAATTATAAATAGATTAATAATACTAATATTTATAAAATGATACCAATACTAATATTAATGAAAATAATAACAACTTTTATTTTCATAATAATAATAATAATAATGATACATATTTTAGTAATAATAGTAATACTAATAATTATAATACTAATACTTATAATTCTACATATGATAGTAGTAATAAAAATAATTGTAATACTAACTATAACAATATTAATAAAAATCGTAATAATGGTAATAATATTAGTAGTAATAATAATAATAATTAATAATAATTACATAATAATGATAATAAAAATCAAAATACCTTCAAATAAGCCCCTTTTAAAAAGAATGCCTCAAGCCGCGCTCGAACCTGTGACCTCTTGCTAACCCGCTAACCCATTTAACCATTCACTCTGCCTTATTTTTCTGATTAATACTTGTTTTAATTTTCTTTTATATTATTTTCGAATTCCATCTTCTTCCTCTTCGTGAGTTTAATTGCCCAGACACCCAAATCAATCATAACAATAATTATGAAATCAGTTTTATGAATTAGTAACAAATGAAAACACTTGTGATTGTGAATTTAGTTTAACAGACACAAAAAAAATATAAAAACAGATAGCAACAACTGCTGTTCTTCGAAAAAATATATATAAACTCAAAATCAAATTTCGAGTTCTAGTTCGTTTTAGATGAAAATTATAATATGAAATAGTTTTTAAATCGTTCCTATAATCTTTTTGGATCCTCAATTTAATCTGAAACATTAAAATGAAAGCGAATTTTGTGATGAACAAATCTTTTGACTTTTTGAAATTTAACTTTGACTCGAAAATTAAGACTCGATATAAGGAATTGGAACCTAAAATTTTGTACACAGTTTCACTAGAGTATTCCTAACAAAACTGCATTTATGGATTTTGAAATGAGATTTGATTTTGAGCTTTTGACATAAAGAACCAAGAACAGAGGTTATCGGTTTAAATAAAATATATATATCTGTTTTGATTAATAAATAACAGTGGTGGATATGAATGTGATAACAATTCATTAGTTTTATAGCCAAAATAGGTCGATCAAAAACAAATTTGAGGCCAGTAGGATATGAAAAAAAAATATCACGTTATATATATAAAAATTAAAAGCAGAAAAAAATAAATATAAAAAAGTATAGAGCAGAAGATCACGATGGAATAAGAAATTATATTGCAGATCTGATAAATATTTAATCTGATTCTGTACATGATTTTTGAGTTTTAATTTTATTTTTAATTAATAATAATAATACAATTAATAATAATAATGATAATGATAATGATAATAATAATAATAATAATAATAAATAATAATAATAATTATGATAATTATAATAATAATAATAATAATAATAATAATAATAATAATAATAATAATAATACTTATAATTATGATTATAATAATAACAATTATGATACTTATAATAATAATTATAATAATAATAATAATTATAATTCTAATACTTAATAATAATAACAATAATAAGAATAATAATAATAATATTAGTAATAATAATACTAGTAATAATAATAATAATAATAATAATAATAATAATAATAATAATAATAATAATAATAATAATAATAATAATAATAATAATAATAATAATATTAATAATAATAATAATAATAATAATAATAATAATAGTAATAATAATAATAGATTATGTTAATCATAATAATAATAAATGATAAATGATAATAATAATAATTTTGATAATAATAATATTAATAATAATAATAATGATATTTCATTATTTTAATATTAATGGTAAGTATTGATACTAATAATATATTAGTAATTATATTAATGATAATGATAATTATTAATAATAATAATTATAATACTGATAATAATAATAATGATTGTAATTGATATTATGGTTTAATAATAATACTAATATGTAATTATTGTTCGTGAATCATCGGTATTTGATAAAAGTTAGGTTTAAATTTTGTCAGAAATTTTCGGGTTGTTATAGTACCTACCCGTTAAAAGAAATTTCATCCCGAAATTTAGTTGTTGTCATCAATCGGCGTTTTTTATAAACTGGTGAGGATATTTTTGTTTTATTTGGTCTTCACATTTCCAGGTATACTGTATACCAGGGCCTTACGTGAATTCTAACGGATAGAATATTATTTTGTTTCTAGCGTTTAAATCTTATGATCCATAAATTTTACGAAGTGCATTTTATTATTAATGTGGAGGTTATCTAAAGGATTTAACAAGAGTGTCATTGATTAGGTTTTCTCAGAAAGAGATGATGACGCTATACAAGCATTTTAATACACATGAAATGTGTTATGAATAATAGTGAGCTTATTTAAACCTTGAGCGTTTATGCCGCAATATTAAGGTAGACAAAATAGAGAGGAGTTCGTGAAATCACAATCTTGAAATTTGATAGAGATCATCATTGTTTAATGAAAGTATTTCGTGTGCCCGAGAGACATATTAAATTAATGTGGCTAATATGTTATGATCCAAGTCGGGTCATACCCAATAACAAGCTTACCAACACTTTATATATATTTATTTGAACGGTTGGATTGTTAAATGAATACGCGACACTTGAACTTTAGAAAATCGGTTTTCTAAAGTATATCACTTGAGATAAATTATTTGGATAATTTATATATGATGTGGATTTAATTATTTAGAGGTTTAAATAATTATTTTGTGTTATATTTTATAAAATGGTTTATAAAATTATTACAAGTAACAAATACATATTTATTTTATACAAGTTTTATAAAATAATTACAAGTTTTATAAAATAAATCTTGATATAAAATATATAGATGGAGTGTGCAGTTTTTTTTTTTTGTCTCCAAGACATGTACCCATGCTCCTTGCTTGTTACTTTTGATACAACACAATTCCAAGGCACATGCTTGACTCTATGACCAACATATTCTCACTAGTATTCAAGGGAACAAATACACACACTTGACTAGGGAAGAGAAGAGTCATTTTGAATAAAAACCAAGCAATAGAAATTGCCCACTCCAGGCTGCTCGCTGTCGTGATATTTGGGCAGAAAAGAGGATTCATTAGCTTGGTTCTTCAAGTGATAATCAAGTATAATTAAATCCTAACCATAGTATTAGGTGTTGGGTACAAGTTTGGGGTATTATCCCTTGAGGTTTCATAGCTTTGAAACTTCATTTATCATCATTCTTTCACTTGCTGCTGTCCAGTTTTCAGGGTGCGAAAGAAGAGGGTTTTAATGAAATGTCCCGTTCTTATTGATTAAAAACGTTCTATATTAATTGATTTCGTTGCGAGGTTTTGACCTCTATATGAGACGTTTTTCAAAGACTGCATTCATTTTAAAACAAACCATAACCTTTATTTCATCAATAAAGGTTTAAAAAGCTTTACGTAGATTATCAAATAATGATAATCTAAAATATCCTGTTTACACACGACCATTACATAATGGTTTACAATACAAATATGTTACAACAAAATAAGTTTCTTGAATGCAGTTTTTACACAATATCATACAAGCATGGACTCCAAATCTCGTCCTTATTTAAGTATGCGACAGCGGAAGCTCTTAATAATCACCTGAGAATAAACATGCTTAAAACGTCAACAAAAATGTTGGTGAGTTATAGGTTTAACCTATATATATCAAATCATAATAATAGACCACAAGATTTCATATTTCAATACACATCCCATACATAGAGATAAAAATCATTCATATGGTGAACACCTGTTAACCGACATTAACAAGATGCATATATAAGAATATCCCCATCATTCCGGGACACCCTTCGGATATGATATAAATTTCGAAGTACTAAAGCATCCGGTACTTTGGATGGGGTTTGTTAGACCCAATAGATCTATCTTTAGGATTCGCGTCAATTAGGGTGTCTGTTCCCTAATTCTTAGATTACCAGACTTAATAAAAAGGGGCATATTCGATTTCGATAATTCAACCATAGAATGTAGTTTCACGTACATGTGTCTATTTTGTAAATCATTTATAAAACCTGCATGTATTCTCATCCCAAAAATATTAGATTTTAAAAGTGGGAGTATAACTCACTTTCACAGATTTTTACTTCGTCGAGAAGTAAGACTTGGCCACTGTTGATTCACGAACCTATAACAATATATACATATATATTAAAGTATGTTCAAAATATATTTACAACACTTTTAATATATTTTGATGTTTTAAGTTTATTAAGTCAGCTGTCCTCGTTAGTAACCTACAACTAGTTGTCCACAGTTAGATGTACAGAAATAAATCGATAAATATTATCTTGAATCAATCCACGACCCAGTGTATACGTATCTCAGTATTGATCACAACTCAAACTATATATATTTTGGAATCAACCTCAACCCTGTATAGCTAACTCCAAGATTCACATATAGAGTGTCTATGGTTGTTCCGAAATATATATAGATGTGTCGACATGATAGGTCGAAACATTGTATACGTGTCCATGGTATCTCAAGATTACATAATATACAATACAAGTTGATTAAGTTATGGTTGGAATAGATTTGTTACCAATTTTCACGTAGCTAAAATGAGAAAAATTATCCAATCTTGTTTTACCCATAACTTCTTCATTTTAAATCCGTTTTGAGTGAATCAAATTGCTATGGTTTCATATTGAAATCCATTTTATGAATCTAAATAGAAAAAGTATAGGTTTGTAGTTGGAAAAATAAGTTACAAGTCGTTTTTGTAAAGGTAGTCATTTCAGTTGAAAGAACGACGTCTAGATGACCATTTTAGAAAACATACTTCCACTTTGAGTTTAACCATAATTTTTGGATATAGTTTCATGTTCATAATAAAAATCATTTTCTCAGAATAACAACTTTTAAATCAAAGTTTATCATAGTTTTTAATTAACTAACCCAAAACAGCCCGCGGTGTTACTACGACGGCGTAAATCCGGTTTTACGGTGTTTTTCGTGTTTCCAGGTTTTAAATCATTAAGTTAGCATATCATATAGATATAGAACATGTGTGTAGTTAATTTTAAAAGTCAAGTTAGAAGGATTAACTTTTGTTTGCGAACAAGTTTAGAATTAACTAAACTATGTTCTAGTGATTACGAGTTTAAACCTTCGAATAAGATAGTTTTATATATATGAATTGAATGATGTTATGAACATCATTAATACCTCAAGTTTAGTAGGTAAACCTACTGGAAGTGACAAGAAATGATCTAGTTTCAAAGGATCTTGGATGGCTTGAAAGTTCTTGAAGTAGGATCATGACACAAAAACAAGTTCAAGTAAGATTTTTACTCGAATTAAGATAGTTTATAGTTATAGAAATTGAATCAAAGTTTGAATATGAATATTACCTTGAATAAGAAAGATAACCTACTGTATATAACAAAGGTTTCTTGATCTTATATGATTACTTAGAATGGATTAGAAAGCTTGGAAGTAAATTAGTAAACTTGAAGGGATTTTTGAAGTATTCTTGAAGTGTTCTTCCTATGATGATTATAGCTTGATTATTGAAGTGATTTTTGATGAAGATGATGATTAACTACTGGAAAAATACGTTCATAATAGTGTGTGTGTGTTGAGAGAGAATTAGAAAGAGAATTGGAAGTGAAATGGAGTGAATGATGAGTGGTAATTGGTGAGTGGTGAGTGGGGTTAAAAGGAGTTCTACTTAGTTGACTAGCTCATGGTAGAAGTTAAAATTGATTAGTCATACATGACATAATCAAGAGTGGAATCCCATGCTAGTTCCTATTGGTATATACTCATAGTAAGTACGTTTTGAAGCTGTGTATAATACGGGTAAGAATACGACTAGAATTCTTGATGAAAGAAAAGAATGGAAAAGTAACTGTAACCATTTTCGTTAAGTATGAGTGTTTTGATATATGTCTTGAAGTCTTCCAAAAGTATTTTAATACATCTAAATACACTACATGTATATACATTTTAACTGAGTCGTTAAGTCATCGTTAGTCGTTACATGTAAGTGTTGTTTTGAAACCTTTAAGTTAACGATCTCAATTAATGTTGTTAACCCATTGTTTATTATATCTAATGAGATGTTAAATTATTATATTATCATGATATTATGATATATTAATATATCTTAATATGATATATATACATTTAAATGTCGTTACAACGATAATCGTTACATATATGTGTTTCGAAATCCTTAAGTTAGTAGTCTTGTTTATATGTATATAACTCATTGTTAATATACTTATGGAGATACTTACTTATAATAATCTCATGTTAACCATATGTATATCCATATATATATCGTCATGTCGTTTTTACAAGTTTTAACGTTCGTGAATCGCCGGTCAACTTGGGTGGTCAATTGTCTATATGAAACATATTTCAATTAATCAAGTCTTAAAAAGTTTGATTGCTTAACATATTGAAAACATTTAATCATGTAAATATCAATCTCAATTAATATATATAAACATGGAAAAGTTCGGGTCACTACAGTACCTACCCGTTAAATAGATGCGGGTATTTCTTCTTCATCTGATCTTCACGCTCCCAGGTGAACTCGGGTCCTCTACGAGCATTCCATCGAACCTTAACAATTGATATCTTGTTTTGCTTAAGTCTTTTAACCTCACGATCCATTATTTCGACAGGTTCTTCGATGAATTGGAGTTTTTCGTTGATTTGGATTTCATCTAACGGAATAGTGAGATCTTCTTTAGCAAAACATTTCTTCAAATTCGAGACGTGGAAAGTGTTATGTATAGCCGCGAGTTGTTGAGATAACTCAAGTCGGTAAGCTACTGGTCCGACATGATCAATAATCTTGAATGGTCCAATATACCTTGGATTTAATTTCCCTCGTTTACCAAATCGAACAACGCCTTTCCAAGGTGCAACTTTAAGCATGACCATCTCTCGAATTTCAAATTCTATATCTTTTATTTTAATGTCAGCGTAGCTCTTTTGTCGACTTTGGGCGGTTTTCAACCGTTGTTGAATTTGGATGATCTTCTCGGTAGTTTCTTGTATAATCTCCAGACCCGTAATCTGTCTATCCCCCACTTCACTCCAACAAATCGAAGACCTGCACTTTCTACCATAAAGTGCTTCAAACGGCGCCATCTCAATGCTTGAATGGTAGCTGTTGTTGTAGGAAAATTCTGGTAATGGTAGATGTCGATCCCAACTGTTTCCGAAATCAATAACACATGCTCGTAGCATGTCTTCAAGCGTTTGTATCGTCCTTTCGCTCTGCCCATCAGTTTGTGGATGATAGGCAGTACTCATGTCTAGACGAGTTCCTAATGCTTGCTGTAATGTCTGCCAGAATCTTGAAATAAATCTGCCATCCCTATCAGAGATAATAGAGATTGGTATTCCATGTCTGGAGACGACTTCCTTCAAATACAGTCGTGCTAACTTCTCCATCTTGTCATCTTCTCTTATTGGCAGGAAATGTGCTGATTTGGTGAGACGATCAACTATTACCCAAATAGTATCAAAACCACTTGCAGTCCTTGGCAATTTAGTGATGAAATCCATGGTAATGTTTTCCCATTTCCATTCCGGGATTTCGGGTTGTTGAAGTAGACCTGATGGTTTCTGATGCTCAGCTTTGACCTTAGAACACGTCAAACATTCTCCTACGTATTTAGCAACATCGGCTTACATACCCGGCCACCAAAAATATTTCCTGAGATCCTTGTACATCTTCCCCGTTCCAGGATGTATTGAGTATCTGGTTTTATGAGCTTCTCTAAGTACCATTTCTCTCATATCTCCAAATTTTGGTACCCAAATCCTTTCAGCCCTATACCGGGTTCCGTCTTCCCGAATATTAAGATGTTTCTCCGATCCTTTGGGTATTTCATCCTTTAAATTTCCCTCTTTTAAAACTCCTTGTTGCGCCTCCTTTATTTGAGTAGTAAGGTTATTATAAATCATTATATTCATAGATTTTACTCGAATGGGTTCTCTGTCCTTCCTGCTCAAGGCATCGGCTACCACATTTACCTTCCCCGGGTAGTAACGAATCTCAAAGTCGTAATCATTCAATAATTCAATCCACCTACGCTGCCTCATATTCAGTTGTTTCTGATTAAATATGTGCTGAAGACTTTTGTGGTCGGTATATATAATACTTTTGACCCCATATAAGTAGTGCCTCCAAGTCTTTAATGCAAAAACAACCGCGCCTAATTCCAAATCATGCGTCGTATAATTTTGTTCGTGAATCTTCAATTGTCTAGACGCATAAGCAATCACCTTCGTTCGTTGCATTAATACACAACCGAGACCTTGCTTTGATGCGTCACAATAAATCACAAAATCATCATTCCCTTCAGGCAATGACAATATAGGTGCCGTAGTTAGCTTTTTCTTCAATAACTAAAACGCTTTCTCTTGTTCATCATTCCATTCAAATTTCTTCCCTTTATGCGTTAATGCAGTCAAGGGTTTTGCTATTCTGGAAAAGTCTTGGATGAACCTTCTGTAGTAACCAGCTAGTCCTAAAAACTGGCGTATGTGTTTCGGAGTTTTCGGGGTTTCCCACTTTTCAACAGTTTCTATCTTTGCCGGATCCACCTTAATACCTTCTTTGTTCACTATGTGACCGAGGAATTGAACTTCTTCCAACCAAAATGCACACTTTGAAAACTTAGCGTACAATTCTTCCTTCCTCAATACTTCTAACACCTTTCTCAAATGTTCACCGTGTTCTTGGTCATTCTTTGAGTAAATAAGTATGTCATCAATGAAAACAATGACAAACTTGTCAAGGTATGGTCCACACACTCGGTTCATAAGGTCCATGAACACAGCTGGTGCATTAGTTAAACCAAATGGCATGACCATAAACTCGTAATGACTGTAACATGTTCTGAAAGCAGTCTTTGGAATATCATCTTCTTTCACCCGCATTTGATGATACCCGGAACGTAAGTCAATCTTTGAATAAACAGACGAGCCTTGTAGTTGATCAAATAAGTCGTCGATTCTCAGTAGTGGGTAGCGGTTCTTGATGATAAGTTTGTTCAACTCTCGGTAGTCGATACACAACCTGAATGTACCATCTTTTCTTCTTGACAAACAAAACAGGAGCTCCCCACGGTGATGTGCTTGGTCGAATGAAACCATGCTCTAAAAGTTCTTGTAATTGGCTTTGCAGTTCTTTCATCTCGCTGGGTGCGAGTCTGTAAGGAGCACGAGCTATTGGTGCAGCTCCTGGTACAAGATCTATTTGAAATTCAACGGATCGATGTGGGGGTAATCCCGGTAATTCTTTCGGAAATACATCGGGAAATTCTTTTACGACGGGAACATCATTGATGCTCTTTTCTTCAGTTTGTACTTTCTCGACGTGTGCTAGAACAGCATAGCAACCTTTTCTTATTAGTTTTTGTGCCTTCAAATTACTAATAAGATGTAGCTTCGTGTTGCCCTTTTCTCCGTACACCATTAAGGGTTTTCCTTTTTCTCGTATAATGCGAATTGCATTTTTGTAACAAACGATCTCTGCTTTCACTTCTTTCAACCAGTCCATATCGATTATCACATCAAAACTCCCTAACTCTACTGGTATCAAGTCAATCTTAAATGTTTCGCTAACCAGTTTAATATCTCGATTCCGACATATATTATCTGCTGAAATTAATTTACCATTTGCTAATTCGAGTAAAAATTTACTATCCAAAGGCGTCAATGGACAACTTAATTTAGCACAAAAATCTCTACTCATATAGCTTCTATCCGCACCCGAATCAAATAAAACGTAAGCAGATTTATTGTCAATAAGAAACGTACCCGTAACAAGCTCCAGGTCTTCCTGTGCCTCTGCCGCATTAATATTGAAAACTCTTCCGCGGCCTTGTCCATTCGTGTTCTCCTGGTTCGGGCAATTTCTAATAATGTGGCCCGGTTTTCCACATTTATAACAAACTACATTGGCATAACTTGCTCCGACACTACTTGCTCTGCCATTACTCGTTCCGACACCATTTGTTCCTTTCGTTCTATTAACCCCTGGTCCGTAGACCTCACACTTCACCGCGCTATGACCATTTCTTTTACACTTGTTGCAAAATTTGGTACAGAACCCTGAGTGATACTTTTCACACCTTTGGCATAGCTGCTTCTGATTGTTGTTGTTGTTGCGGTTATTATTGTTGTTGGGATGAGTGTTGTTGTTGTTGTTGTTGTTTTTGTTGTTGTTGTTGGGCCGTTTGTTGTAGTTGCGATTGATGTTGCGATTGTTGGGATAATTGTTGCGATTATTGTTGTAATTGCTGTTGTTGTTGTATTGGTGATTCTTATCACCGTTTTCCTCCCACTTTCTTTTGACTTGCTTCACATTGGCCTCTTCAGCAGTCTGTTCTTTAATTCTTTCTTCAATCTGGTTCACTAGTTTGTGAGCCATTCTACATGCCTGTTGTATGGAGGCGGTCTCGTGTGAACTTATATCTTCTTGAATTCTTTCCGGTAATCCTTTCACAAACGCGTCGATCTTCTCTTCCTCATCTTCGAATGCTCCCGGACACAATAGGCACAATTCTGTGAATCGTCTTTCGTACGTGGTAATATCAAATCCTTGGGTTCGTAACCCTCTAAGTTCTGTCTTGAGCTTATTGACTTCGGTTCTGGGACGGTACTTCTCGTTCATCAAGTGCTTGAATGCTGACCACGGTAGTGCGTACGCATCATCTTGTCCCACTTGCTCTAGATAGGTATTCCACCATGTTAACGCAGAACCTGTGAAGGTATGCGTAGCGTACTTCACTTTGTCCTCTTCAGTACACTTACTTATATCAAACACCGATTCGACCTTCTCGGTCCACCGTTTCAATCCGATCGGTCCTTCGGTTCCATCAAATTCCAAAGGTTTGCAGGCAGTGAATTCTTTGTAGGTGCATCCTACACGATTTCCTGTACTGCCAGATCCAAGGTTATTGTTGGTATGTAGCGCAGCCTGTACTGCGGCTATGTTTGAAGCAAGAAAAGTACGGAATTCCTCTTCATTCATATTCACGGTGTGTCGAGTAGTCGGTGCCATTTCCTTCAAAATAGTCAAATGGAACAAGTTAATCATACAGAATATTAAGAGTAGTTAATAGTATTTCGTAGCATAATATGAACTCATTTATAAAAGCTTTTTCTTCATATTAGCGTTTTATAAGTTTAAATTCGGGTATTACCTACCCGTTAAGTTCATACTTAGTAGCTAATATACAATTCAACTACTACAACTCTATATGAAAAACTAATTGTAATAATATTTCGCGTTCAAACTTTTATACAATATTTTACAAACTTACAATACCGCTTATTTTACATAAAGCATGAAATATAGCACACAATAACTTTGATACAAGATAGTTGTGAAGATAATTCTAGCTAGTACACAAGTCGTTCAGCAAAGGCAATAAAGACACGTAATTCATACGTCCAGAAACAAGTCATGCATTCTGGTTTTACTAGGACTACTTCCCATCCTTGGTCTTGTGGAACATAACCGTTATGGCCGTTGATAAGACAGCGTGTTGTAACATCTTCAAAGGGACGAGGGTTACGTAATGACCAACAGTCTCGTAATAACCTAAAAACCTCATTTATTACCCCAATTACCGACTCCGTCACTTGTGGGAACGTTTTGTTTAATAGTTGTAGCCTGATGTTCTTGTTCTCACTTTGGTGAGAAGCGAACATTACTAACCCGTAAGCATAACATGCTTCTTTATGTTGCATGTTGGCCGCTTTTTCTAAATCACGAAGTCCTATATTCGGATATACTGAGTCAAAATAATTTCTTAACCCGTTGCGTAAAATATCATTTGGGTTCCCCGCAATATATGCGTCAAAGTAAACACATCGTAACTTATGGATTTCCCAATGTGATATCCCCCATCTTTCGAACGAAAGCCTTTTATAAACCAAGGCATTCTTGGAACGTTCTTCGAATGTCTTACAAACTGATCTCGCCTTAAATAGTTGTGCCGAGGAATTCTGACCGACTCTAGACAAGATTTCATCAATCATGTCTCCGGGTAGGTCTCTTAAAATATTGGGTTGTCTATCCATTTTGTGTTTTTATACTGTAAAATAGACAAGAGTTAGATTCATAAAAAAAATACTTATTAATACAAGCAATTTTTACATATATCATAAAGCATAAGCACACTATATTACATATATTACACCACACGAATACAACTATCTTATTCCGACTCGCTCGTTTCTTCTTGTTCGGTTTTGGTTCGTTTTGCCAAGTTTCTAGGGATATATGATGTTCCCCTAATACGAGCCGTCGTTGTCCACATTGGTTTAGAAAAACCTGGTGGTTTAGAGGTTCCCGGGTCATTGTTACAACTTAAGGACTTCGGGGGTTGACGATACATATAAAGTTCATCGGGGTTGGAATTAGATTTCTCTATTTTTATGCCCTTTCCCTTATTATTTTCTATTGCCTTTTTAAATTCAGTTGGGGTAATTTCTATAACATCATCGGAATTCTCGTCGGAATCCGATTCATCAGAGAATAGGTAATCCTCCCAAGATTTTGCTTCCTTGGCGGAAACACCATTGACCATAATTAACCTTGGTCGGTTGGTTGAGGATTCTCTTTTACTTAACCATTTTATTATTTCCCCCCACCGGTTCTATTTCTTCTTCCGGTTCCGATTCTTCTTCCGGTTCCGATTCTTCTTCCGGTTCCGACTCTTCTTCCGGTTCCTCTTCGGGAACTTGTGAATCAGTCCACGAATCATTCCAATTTACATTTGACTCTTCATTATTATTAGGTGAGTCAATGGGACTTGTTCTAGAGGTAGACATCTATCACATAATATCAAACACGTTAAGAGATTAATATATCACATAATATTCATATGTTAAAAATATATAGTTTCCAACAAAAATGTTAAGCAATCATTTTTAAAGAAAACACGGTCGAAGTCCAGACTCACTAATGCATCCTAACAAACTCGATAAGACACACTAATGCAAATTTTCTAGTTCTCTAAGACCAACGCTCTGATACCAACTGAAATGTCCCGTTCTTATTGATTAAAAACGTTCCATATTAATTGATTTCGTTGCGAGGTTTTGACCTCTATATGAGACGTTTTTCAAAGACTGCATTCATTTTAAAACAAACCATAACCTTTATTTCATCAATAAAGGTTTAAAAAGCTTTACGTAGATTATCAAATAATGATAATCTAAAATATCCTGTTTACACACGACCATTACATAATGGTTTACAATACAAATATGTTACAACAAAATAAGTTTCTTGAATGCAGTTTTTACACAATATCATACAAGCATGGACTCCAAATCTCGTCCTTATTTAAGTATGCGATAGCGGAAGCTCTTAATAATCACCTGAGAATAAACATGCTTAAAACGTCAACAAAAATGTTGGTGAGTTATAGGTTTAACCTATATATATCAAATCATAATAATAGACCACAAGATTTCATATTTCAATACACATCCCATACATAGAGATAAAAATCATTCATATGGTGAACACCTGGTAACCGACATTAACAAGATGCATATATAAGAATATCCCCATCATTCCGGGACACCCTTCGAATATGATATAAATTTCGAAGTACTAAAGCATCCGGTACTTTGGATGGGGTTTGTTAGACCCAATAGATCTATCTTTAGGATTCGCGTCAATTAGAGTGTCTGTTCCCTAATTCTTAGATTACCAGACTTAATAAAAAGGGGCATATTCGATTTCGATAATTCAACCATAGAATGTAGTTTCACGTACTTGTGTCTATTTTGTAAATCATTTATAAAACCTGCATGTATTCTCATCCCAAAAATATTAGATTTTAAAAGTGGGACTATAACTCACTTTCACAGATTTTTACTTCGCCGAGAAGTAAGACTTGGCCACTGTTGATTCACGAACCTATAACAATATATACATATATATCAAAGTATGTTTAAAATATATTTACAACACTTTTAATATATTTTGATGTTTTAAGTTTATTAAGTCAGCTGTCCTCGTTAGTAACCTACAACTAGTTGTCCACAGTTAGATGTACAGAAATAAATCGATAAATATTATCTTGAATCAATCCACGACCCAGTGTATACGTATCTCAGTATTGATCACAACTCAAACTATATATATTTTGGAATCAACCTCAACCCTGTATAGCTAACTCCAACATTCACATATAGAGTGTCTATGGTTGTTCCGAAATATATATAGATGTGTCGACATGATAGGTCGAAACATTGTATACGTGTCTATGGTATCTCAAGATTACATAATATACAATACAAGTTGATTAAGTTATGGTTGGAATAGATTTGTTACCAATTTTCACGTAGCTAAAATGAGAAAAATTATCCAATCTTGTTTTACCCATAACTTCTTCATTTTAAATCCGTTTTGAGTGAATCAAATTGCTATGGTTTCATATTGAACTCTATTTTATGAATCTAAACAGAAAAGTATAGGTTTATAGCGGAAAAATAAGTTACAAGTCATTTTTGTAAAGGTAGTCATTTCAGTCAAAAGAACGACGTCTAGATGACCATTTTAGAAAACATACTTCCACTTTGAGTTTAACCATAATTTTTGGATATAGTTTCATGTTCATAATAAAAATCATTTTCTCAGAATAACAACTTTTAAATCAAAGTTTATCATAGTTTTTAATTAACTAACCCAAAACAGCCCGCGGTGTTACTACGACGGCGTAAATCCGGTTTTACGGTGTTTTTCGTGTTTCCAGGTTTTAAATCATTAAGTTAGCATATCATATAGATATAGAAGATGTGTGTAGTTAATTTTAAAAGTCAAGTTAGAAGGATTAACTTTTGTTTGCGAACAAGTTTAGATTTAACTAAACTATGTTCTAGTGATTACGAGTTTAAACCTTCGAATAAGATAGTTTTATATATATGAATCGAATGATGTTATGAACATCATTACTACCTCAAGTTTAGTAGGTAAACCTACTGGAAGTTACAAGAAATGATCTAGTTTCAAAGGATCTTGGATGGCTTGAAAGTTCTTGAAGTAGGATCATGACACAAAAACAAGTTCAAGTAAGATTTTTACTCGAATTAAGATAGTTTATAGTTATAGAAATTGAATCAAAGTTTGAATATGAATATTACCTTGAATAAGAAAGATAACCTACTATATATAACAAAGGTTTCTTGATCTTATATGATTACTTGGAATGGATTAGAAAGCTTGGAAGTAAATTAGTAAACTTGAAGGGATTTTTGAAGTGTTCTTGAAGTGTTCTTCCTATGATGATTATAGCTTGATTCTTGAAGTGATTTTTGATGAAGATGATGATTAACTACTGGAAAAATACATTCATAATAGTGTGTGTGTGTGTTGAGAGAGAATTAGAAAGAGAATTGGAAGTGAAATGGAGTGAATGATGAGTGGTAATTGGTGAGTGGTGAGTGGGGTTAAAAGGAATTCTAGTTAGTTGACTAGCTCATGGTAGAAGTTAAAATTGATTAGTCACACATGACATAATCAAGAGTGGAATCCCATGCTAGTTTCTATTGGTATATACTCATAGTAAGTACGTTTTGAAGCTGTGTATAATACGGGTAAGAATACGACTAGAATTCTTGATGAAAGAAAAGAATGGAAAAGTAACTGTAACCATTTTCGTTAAGTATGAGTGTTTTGATATATGTCTTGAAGTCTTCCAAAAGTATTTTAATACATCTAAATACACTACATGTATATACATTTTAGCTGAGTCGTTAAGTCATCATTAGTCGTTACATGTAAGTGTTGTTTTGAAACCTTTAAGTTAACGATCTCAATTAATGTTGTTAACCCATTGTTTATTATATCTAATGAGATGTTAAATTATTATATTATCATGATATTATGATATATTAATATATCTTAATATGATATATATACATTTAAATGTCGTTACAACGATAATCGTTACATATATGTCTCGTTTCGAAATCCTTAAGTTAGTAGTCTTGTTTATATGTATATAACTCATTGTTAATATACTTATGGAGATACTTACTTATCATAATCTCATGTTAACCATATGTATATCAATATATATATCGTCATGTCGTTTTTACAAGTTTTAACGTTCGTGAATCGCCGGTCAACTTGGGTGGTCAATTGTCTATATGAAACATATTTCAATTAATCAAGTCTTAACAAGTTTAATTGCTTAACATGTTGGAAACATTTAATCATGTAAATATCAATCTCAATTAATATATATAAACATGGAAAAGTTCGGGTCACTACATTTAAGCTTAGGTTGCTAGCTCATTAAGGTTCTAAAGCCTAACTATATCAAGGGTGTATTGGTGCATTGTTTCATCATCTTCTTCCTCTTCAAACTCACCCTCAATTAAGTTGAGGAGGTACTACTTCTTCCTTTTCTATATATATAAGTAAGCTTAATTCCAAGACTTGATATTACATGGAATTCAATTAAAATGGTTTAACACATACACTTGTTTATAAATGAAATATTGCTTCCGCTTGCCTTTAGACTCATAAATTGACTTTGTGATTATATAAACATTATGAACTTGTTGTTATGTTGAATTCCATCAATGGTATCTAGAGCCGAGGTATATGGATTATGCTTCTTATATGGTCTTTAAACCCACTATATTTGCATTTCAAATACATGCATGAAAATGGAATGCAAAAATTGTCGGGTTTGGGTGGGTTTGGAATTTAGGCCGAATTTAAGGAGACCCAAAATGGGTTTTTGGGTTCTTCCATTTTGTCTAATTTTGGTTGAATGTAAATGTTCACAATCTAAGCCTTGACCTTGTGTTTGGTTGCATGCATGGTTGATTAATATTTATTCAATTGGTTTGTAATAATATTTATTCATTTGGCATGTAATAATTCATTTGGTTATGTAATTTATTTTATATTTGGTATGTAAAGTAGATTAGGTTGTAATTTCATTTCTTTTAGACAAAATTTATTAGGATATATTTTGTAAAATGATGAAGATGATGAAGACTTGAAGAACACATGAAGATGCATTTGGATGCAAGTTTAAGTGGGAGGTTAAAACCTCCTACTTTGTGTTTTAACCCTTAACCGGTGACATTTTTTTTTGGCTAAACAAATGTCCACCAAATTGGCTTGATTGTGAACACATTTGTTTTGCATGCGTGGTTGTTTTATTTATTGTATGATTGTAGATTGTGTATGTTGCTACAACAAATTATCACACAAGATAACAACAAGCAAAATTACAATTTAATTGGTTAAATTAAATGTGGCAAAAGACCTTAATAAATGGTTATTAAGAACAAGAAATTGATCACATGTATAAAATGGTTTATATCAAGTAATTGGCTAAATTACATGACTTGAAAATGGATTTCAAATGAACCATACACTAAATGCATGTTGGTGTATGGCATATATGTTTTCTTAAACTAGAAATAATGAAAACTTAAAATCCCTTTAGCACAAGGTAAACAAGTTAAACGCCATCCTTTTGTGCAACACTTAAAATTATTAGGGAACTCATAATGGGATAAAGGTCACCTAACCGTTATGAACAAACTAATATGATTAAGGTAAATTTTGCACACTTGTGGGATAAAGGTCACCTAACCACTTGTATGTTAAGTTTACACTTTTACACAAAGAGGACGACTTGATTTGGAAATCATAAACTTAGGGTCACTGAAGCATGATGAACAAATAGGCGTTGATGGGATAATATGCCATGCAAAAGGATTGCATGATCCCATAACTTAGAAGTTGCAAAAGGATTACAATTGTCATATAATGACTACCTAGCTAAATCAAATGAAGGGATAAAGGTCACCTAACCGAAATTTGATTTACCGTTGGATTCTAAAAATTTAATAAATATCAATTGGATTTAAAGGGTATTGATTGTTAAATTAAAATTGATACTTAAACAACTTTGTTACATTTTGTAGATGGCCTCCAATAACAACAACAACATTCCTAACGCACCTATTAACTTTAACAACCTATCGTTGAGGTCAATCCTCGAAAAGGAAAAACTCAACCATACAAACTTCATGGATTGGTTCCGCAATCTAAGAATCGTCCTCAAACTAGAGGACAGGGCGTATGTGTTGGAAGACCCCATTCCCGATCAACCGGACGAGGATGATACAGAAGCCATGGCTTATTGGTTGAAATATTGCACCGATTCATTGCAAGTTTCTTGCCTCATGCTTGGGACTATGATACCCGAACTCCAAAAGGATTTTGAGCATCATAGTGCATATGACATGATCACACAGTTGAAGGAGATGTTCCTTCAACAAGCTCGTGTCGAGCGCTTCGAAACAGTCCGAGCGCTTCATGCATGTCGGATGGATGACACCCAATCCGTTTCATCTTATGTCCTTAAGATGAAAAGCCTTATTGATCGAGCAAACCGTCTAAATTGCAATGTACCTAATGAATTAGCCATGGACCTTATCCTTAACTCATTATCAAAGAGGTTTGACACATTCCTGTTAAACTATAACATGAATGGTTGGGATAAAAGCATTGGCGAATTACATGCCATGCTTAAGATGGCAGAAGCAAGCATGGGTAATGAAATGTCCCGTTCTTATTGATTAAAAAGGTTCCATATTAATTGATTTCGTTGCGAGGTTTTGACCTCTATATGAGACGTTTTTTCAAAGACTGCATTCATTTTAAAACAAACCATAACCTTTATTTCATCAATAAAGGTTTAAAAAGCTTTACGTAGATTATCAAATAATGATAATCTAAAATATCCTGTTTACACACGACCATTACATAATGGTTTACAATACAAATATGTTACAACAAAATAAGTTTCTTGAATGCAGTTTTTACACAATATCATACAAGCATGGACTCCAAATCTCGTCCTTATTTAAGTATGCGACAGCGGAAGCTCTTAATAATCACCTGAGAATAAACATGCTTAAAACGTCAACAAAAATGTTGGTGAGTTATAGGTTTAACCTATATATATCAAATCGTAACAATAGACCACAAGATTTCATATTTCAATACACATCCCATACATAGAGATAAAAATCATTCATATGGTGAACACCTGGTAACCGACAATAACAAGATGCATATATAAGAATATCCCCATCATTCCGGGACACCCTTCGGATATGATATAAATTTCGAAGTACTAAAGCATCCGGTACTTTGGATGGGGTTTGTTAGGCCCAATAGATCTATCTTTAGGATTCGCGTCAATTAGGGTGTCTGTTCCCTAATTCTTAGATTACCAGACTTAATAAAAAGGGGCATATTCAATTTTGATAATTCAACCATAGAATGTAGTTTCACGTACTTGTGTCTATTTTGTAAATCATTTATAAAACCTGCATGTATTCTCATCCCAAAAATATTAGATTTTAAAAGTGGGACTATAACTCACTTTCACAGATTTTTACTTCGTCGGGAAGTAAGACTTGGCCACTGGTTGATTCACGAACCTATAACAATATATACATATATATCAAAGTATGTTCAAAATATATTTACAACACTTTTAATATATTTTGATGTTTTAAGTTTATTAAGTCAGCTGTCCTCGTTAGTAACCTACAACTAGTTGTCCACAGTTAGATGTACAGAAATAAATCGATAAATATTATCTTGAATCAATCCACGACCCAGTGTATACGTATCTCAGTATTGATCACAACTCAAACTATATATATTTTGGAATCAACCTCAACCCTGTATAGCTAACTCCAACAATCACATATAGAGTGTCTATGGTTGTTCCGAAATATATATAGATGTGTCGACATGATAGGTCGAAACATTGTATACGTGTCTATGGTATCTCAAGATTACATAATATACAATACAAGTTGATTAAGTTATGGTTGGAATAGATTTGTTACCAATTTTCACGTAGCTAAAATGAGAAAAATTATCCAATCTTGTTTTACCCATAACTTCTTCATTTTAAATCCGTTTTGAGTGAATCAAATTGCTATGGTTTCATATTGAACTCTATTTTATGAATCCAAACAGAAAAGTATAGGTTTATAGTCGGAAAAATAAGTTACAAGTCGTTTTTGTAAAGGTAGTCATTTCAGTCGAAAGAACGACGTCTAGATGACCATTTTAGAAAACATACTTCCACTTTGAGTTTAACCATAATTTTTGGATATAGTTTCATGTTCATAATAAAAATCATTTTCTCAGAATAACAACTTTTAAATCAAAGTTTATCATAGTTTTTAATTAACTAACCCAAAACAGCCCGCGGTGTTACTACGACGGCGTAAATCCGGTTTTACGGTGTTTTTCGTGTTTCCAGGTTTTAAATCATTAAGTTAGCATATCATATAGATATAGAACATGTGTTTAGTTGATTTTAAAAGTCAAGTTAGAAGGATTAACTTTTGTTTGCGAACAAGTTTAGAATTAACTAAACTATGTTCTAGTGATTACAAGTTTAAACCTTCGAATAAGATAGCTTTATATGTATGAATCGAATGATGTTATGAACATCATTACTACCTTAAGTTCCTTGGATAAACCTACTGGAAAAGAGAAAAATGGATCTAGCTTCAATGGATCCTTGGATGGCTCGAAGTTCTTGAAGCAGAATCATGACACGAAAACAAGTTCAAGTAAGATCATCACTTGAAATAAGATTGTTATAGTTATAGAAATTGAACCAAAGTTTGAATATGATTATTACCTTGTATTAGAATGATAACCTACTGTAAGAAACAAAGATTTCTTGAGGTTGGATGATCACCTTACAAGATTGGAAGTGAGCTAGCAAACTTGAAAGTATTCTTGATTTTATGAAACTAGAACTTTTGGAATTTATGAAGAACACTTAGAACTTGAAGATAGAACTTGAGAGAGATCAATTAGATGAAGAAAATTGAAGAATGAAAGTGTTTGTAGGTGTTTTTGGTCGTTGGTGTATGGATTAGATATAAAGGATATGTAATTTTGTTTTCATGTAAATAAGTCATGAATGATTACTCATATTTTTGTAATTTTATGAGATATTTCATGCTAGTTGCCAAATGATGGTTCCCACATGTGTTAGGTGACTCACATGGGCTGCTAAGAGCTGATCATTGGAGTGTATATACCAATAGTACATACATCTAAAAGTTGTGTATTGTACAAGTACGAATACGGGTGCATACGAGTAGAATTGTTGATGAAACTGAACGAGGATGTAATTGTAAGCATTTTTGTTAAGTAGAAGTATTTTGATAAGTGTATTGAAGTCTTTCAAAAGTGTATAAATACATATTAAAACACTACATGTATATACATTTTAACTGAGTCGTTAAGTCATCGTTAGTCGTTACATGTAAGTGTTGTTTTGAAACCTTTAGGTTAACGATCTTGTTAAATGTTGTTAACCCAATGTTTATAATATCAAATGAGATTTTAAATTATTATATTATCATGATATTATCATGTATGAATATCTCTTAATATGATATATATACATTAAATGTCTTTACAACGATAATCGTTACATATATGTCTCGTTTAAAAATCATTAAGTTAGTAGTCTTGTTTTTACATATGTAGTTCATTGTTAATATACTTAATGATATGTTTACTTATAATAGTATCATGTTAACTATATATATATCCATATATATGTCATCATATAGTTTTTACAAGTTTTAACGTTCGTGAATCACCGGTCAACTTGGGTGGTCAATTGTCTATATGAAACATATTTCAATTAATTAAGTCTTAACAAGTTTGATTGCTTAACATGTTGGAAACATTTAATCATGTAAATATCAATCTCAATTAATATATATAAACATGGAAAAGTTCGGGTCACTACAGTACCTACCCGTTAAATAAATTTCGTCCCGAAATTTTAAGCTGTTGAAGGTGTTGACGAATCTTCTGGAAATAGATGCGGGTATTTCTTCTTCATCCGATCTTCACGCTCCCAGGTGAACTCGGGTCCTCTACGAGCATTCCATCGAACCTTAACAATTGGTATCTTGTTTTGCTTAAGTCTTTTAACCTCACGATCCATTATTTCGACGGGTTCTTCGATGAATTGAAGTTTTTCATTGATTTGGATTTCATCTAACGGAATAGTGAGATCTTCTTTAGCAAAACATTTCTTTAAATTCGAGACGTGGAAAGTGTTATGTACAGCCGCGAGTTGTTGAGGTAACTCTAGTCGGTAAGCTACTGGTCCGACACGATCAATAATCTTGAATGGTCCAATATACCTTGGATTTAATTTCCCTCGTTTACCAAATCGAACAACGCCTTTCCAAGGTGCAACTTTAAGCATGACCATCTCTCCAATTTCAAATTCTATATCTTTTCTTTTAATGTCAGCGTAGCTCTTTTGTCGACTTTGGGCGGTTTTCAACCGTTGTTGAATTTGGATGATCTTCTCGGTAGTTTCTTGTATAATCTCCGGACCCGTAATCTGTCTATCCCCCACTTCACTCCAACAAATCGGAGACCTGCACTTTCTACCATAAAGTGCTTCAAACGGCGCCATCTCAATGCTTGAATGGTAGCTGTTGTTGTAGGAAAATTCTGCTAATGGTAGATGTCGATCCCAACTGTTTCCGAAATCAATAACACATGCTCGTAGCATGTCTTCAAGCGTTTGTATCGTCCTTTCGCTCTGCCCATCAGTTTGTGGATGATAGGCAGTACTCATGTCTAGACGAGTTCCTAATGCTTGCTGTAATGTCTGCCAGAATCTTGAAATAAATCTGCCATCCCTATCAGAGATAATAGAGATTGGTATTCCATGTCTGGAGACGACTTCCTTCAAATACAGTCGTGCTAACTTCTCCATCTTGTCATCTTCTCTTATTGGTAGGAAGTGTGCTGATTTGGTGAGACGATCAACTATTACCCAAATAGTATCAAAACCACTTGCAGTCCTTGGCAATTTAGTGATGAAATCCATGGTAATGTTTTCCCATTTCCATTCCGGGATTTCGGGTTGTTGAAGTAGACCTGATGGTTTCTGATGCTCAGCTTTGACCTTAGAACACGTCAAACATTCTCCTACGTATTTAGCAACATCAGCTTTCATACCCGGCCACCAAAAATGTTTCTTGAGATCCTTGTACATCTTCCCCGTTCCAGGATGTATTGAGTATCTGGTTTTATGAGCTTCTCTAAGTACCTTTTCTCTCATATCTCCAAATTTTGGTACCCAAATCCTTTCAGCCCTATACCGGGTTCCGTCTTCCCGAATATTAAGATGCTTCTCTGATCCTTTGGGTATTTCATCCTTTAAATTTCCCTCTTTTAAAACTCCTTGTTGCGCCTCCTTTATTTGAGTAGTAATGTTATTATGAATCATTATATTCATAGATTTTACTCGAATGGGTTCTATGTCCTTCCTGCTCAAGGCATCGGCTACCACATTTGCCTTCCCCGGGTGGTAACGAATCTCAAAGTCGTAATCATTCAATAATTCAATCCACCTACGCTGCCTCATATTCAGTTGTTTCTGATTAAATATGTGTTGAAGACTTTTGTGGTCAGTATATATAATACTTTTGACCCCATATAAGTAGTGTCTCCAAGTCTTTAATGCAAAAACAACCGCGCCTAATTCCAAATCATGCGTCGTATAATTTTGTTCGTGAATCTTCAATTGTCTAGACGCATAAGCAATCACCTTCGTTCGTTGCATTAATACACAACCGAGACCTTGCTTTGATGCGTCACAATAAATCACAAAATCATCATTCCCTTCAGGCAATGACAATATAGGTGCCGTAGTTAGCTTTTTCTTCAATAACTGAAACGCTTTCTCTTGTTCATCATTCCATTCAAATTTCTTCCCTTTATGCGTTAATGCAGTCAAGGGTTTTGCTATTCTGGAAAAGTCTTGGATGAACCTTCTGTAGTAACCAGCTAGTCCTAAAAACTGGCGTATGTGTTTTGGAGTTTTCGGGGTTTCCCACTTTTCAACAGTTTCTATCTTTGCCGGATCCACCTTAATACCTTCTTTGTTCACTATGTGACCGAGGAATTGAACTTCTTCCAACCAAAATGCACACTTTGAAAACTTAGCGTACAATTCTTCCTTCCTCAATACTTCTAACACCTTTCTCAAATGTTCACCGTGTTCTTGGTCATTCTTTGAGTAAATAAGTATGTCATCAATGAAAACAATGACAAACTTGTCAAGGTATGGTCCACACACTCGGTTCATAAGGTCCATGAACACAGCTGGTGCATTAGTTAAACCAAACGGCATGACCATAAACTCGTAATGACCGTAACGTGTTCTGAAAGCAGTCTTTGGAATATCATCTTCTTTCACCCGCATTTGATGATACCCGGAACGTAAGTCAATCTTTGAATAAACAGACGAGCCTTGTAGTTGATCAAATAAGTCATCGATTCTCGGTAGTGGGTAGCGGTTCTTGATGGTAAGTTTGTTCAACTCTCGGTAGTCGATACACAACCTGAATGTACCATCTTTCTTCTTGACAAACAAAACAGGAGCTCCCCACGGTGATGTGCTTGGTCGAATGAAACCACGCTCTAAAAGTTCTTGTAATTGGCTTTGTAGTTCTTTCATCTCGCTGGGTGCGAGTCTGTAAGGAGCACGAGCTATTGGTGCAGCTCCTGGTACAAGATCTATTTGAAATTCAACGGATCGATGTGGGGGTAATCCCGGTAATTCTTTCGGAAATACATCAGGAAATTCTTTTGCGACGGGAACATCATTGATGCTCTTTTCTTCAGTTTGTACTTTCTCGACGTGTGCTAGAACAGCATAGCAACCTTTTCTTATTAGTTTTTGTGCCTTCAAATTACTAATAAGATGTTGCTTCGTGTTGCCCTTTTCTCCGTACACCATTAAGGGTTTTCCTTTTTCTCGTATAATGCGAATTGCATTTTTGTAACAAACGATCTCCGCTTTCACTTCTTTCAACCAGTCCATACCGATTATCACATCAAAACTCCCTAACTCTACTGGTATCAAATCAATCTTAAATGTTTCGCTAACCAGTTTAATTTCTCGATTCCGACATATATTATCTGCTGAAATTAATTTACCATTTGCTAATTCGAGTAAAAATTTACTATCCAAAGGCGTCAATGGACAACTTAATTTAGCACAAAAATCTCTACTCATATAGCTTCTATCCGCACCAGAATCAAATAAAACGTAAGCAGATTTATTGTCAATAAGAAACGTACCCGTAACAAGCTCCGGGTCTTCCTGTGCCTCTGCCGCATTAATATTGAAAACTCTTCCACGGCCTTGTCCATTCGTGTTCTCCTGGTTCGGGCAATTTCTAATAATGTGGCCCGGTTTTCCACATTTATAACAAACTACATTGGCATAACTTGCTTCGACACTACTTGCTCCGCCATTACTCGTTCCGACACCATTTGTTCCTTTCGTTCTATTAACCCCTGGTCCGTAGACCTCACACTTCGCCGCGCTATGACCATTTCTTTTACACTTGTTGCAAAATTTGGTGCAGAACCCCGAGTGATTCTTTTCTCACCTTTGGCATAGCTGCTTCTGATTGTTGTTGTTGTTGCGGTTATTATTGTTGTTGGGGTGATTGTTGTAGTTGCTGTTGTTGTTGTTGTTGTTGTTGTTGTTGGGCCGTTTGTTGTAGTTGCGATTGATGTTGCGATTGTTGGGATAATTGTTGCGATTATTGTTGTAATTGCTGTTGTTGTTGTATTGGTGATTCTTATCACCGTTTTCCTCCCACTTTCTTTTGACTTGCTTCACATTGGCCTCTTCAGCAGTCTGTTCTTTAATTCTTTCTTCAATTTGGTTCACGAGTTTGTGAGCCATTCTACATGCCTGTTGTATGGAGGCGGGCTCGTGTGAACTTATATCTTCTTGGATTCTTTCCGGTAATCCTTTCACAAACGCGTCGATCTTCTCTTCCTCATCTTCGAATGCTCCCGGACACAATAGGCACAATTCTGTGAATCGTCTTTCGTACGTGGTAATATCAAATCCTTGGGTTCGTAACCCTCTAAGTTCTGTCTTGAGCTTATTGACCTCGGTTCTGGGACGGTACTTCTCGTTTATCAAGTGCTTGAATGCTGACCACGGTAGTGCGTACGCATCGTCTTGTCCCACTTGCTCTAGATAGGTATTCCACCATGTTAACGCAGAACCTGTGAAGGTATGCGTAGCGTACTTTACTTTGTCCTCTTCAGTACACTTACTTATGGCAAACACCGATTCGACCTTCTCGGTCCACCGTTTCAATCCGATCGGTCCTTCGGTTCCATCAAATTCCAAAGGTTTGCAGGCAGTGAATTCTTTGTAGGTGCATCCTACACGATTTCCTGTACTGCTAGATCCAAGGTTATTGTTGGTATGTAGCGCAGCCTGTACTGCGGCTATGTTTGAAGCTAGAAAAGTACGGAATTCCTCTTCATTCATATTCACGGTGTGTCGAGTAGTCGGTGCCATTTCCTTCAAAATAGTTAAATGGAACAAGTTAATCATACAGAATATTAAGAGTAGTTAATAGTATTTCGTAGCATAATATGAACTCATTTATAAAAGCTTTTTCTTCATATTAGCGTTTTATAAGTTTAAATTCGGGTAGTACCTACCCGTTAAGTTCATACTTAGTAGCTAATATACAATTCAACTACTACAATTCTATATGAAAAACTGATTATAATAATATTTCGCGTTCAAACTTTTATACAATATTTTACAAACTTACAATACCGCTTATTTTACATAAAGCATGAAATATAGCACACAATAACTTTGATACAAGATAGTTGTGAAGATAATTCTAGCTAGTACACAAGTCGTTCAGCAAAGGCAATAAAGACACGTAATTCATACGTCCAGAAACAAGTCATGCATTCTGGTTTTACTAGGACTACTTCCCATCCTTGGTCTTGTGCAACATAACCGTTATGGCCGTTGATAAGACAGCGTGTTGTAACGTCATCAAAGGGACGAGGGTTACGTAATGTCCAACAGTCCCGTAATAATCTAAAAACCTCATTTCTTACCCCAATTACCGACTCCGTCACTTGTGGAAACGTTTTGTTTAATAGTTGTAGCCCGATGTTCTTGTTCTCACTTTGGTGAGAAGCGAACATTACTAATCCGTAAGCATAACATGCTTCTTTATGTTGCATCTTAGCCGCTTTTTCTAAATCACGAAGTCCAATATTCGAATATATTGAGTCAAAATAATTTCTTAACCCGTTGCGTAAAATAGCATTTGGGTTCCTCGCAATATATGCGTCAAAGTAAACACATCGTAACTTATGGGTTTCCCAATGTGATATCCCCCATCTTTCAAACGAAAGTCTCTTATAAACCAAGACATTCTTGGAACGTTCTTCGAATGTCTTACAAACTGATCTCGCCTTAAATAGTTGTACCGAGGAATTCTGGCCGACTCTAGACAAGATTTCATCAATCATGTCTCCGGGTAGGTCTCTTAAAATATTGGGTTGTCTATCCATTTTGTGTTTTTAAACTGTAAAATAGACAAGAGTTAGATTCATAAAAAAATACTTATTAATACAAGCAATTTTTACATATATCATAAAGCATAAGAACACTATATTACATATATTACACCACACGAATACAACTATCTTATTCCGACTCGCTCGTTTCTTCTTCTTCGGTTTTGGTTCGTTTTGCCAAGTTTCTAGGGATATATGATGTTCCCCTAATACGAGCCGTCGTTGTCCACATTGGTTTAGAAAAACCTGGTGGTTTAGAGGTTCCCGGGTCATTGTTACAACTTAAGGACTTCGGGCGTTGACGATACATATAAAGTTCATCGGGGTTGGAATTAGATTTCTCTATTTTTATGCCCTTTCCCTTATTATTTTCTTTTGCCTTTTTAAATTCAGTTGGGGTAATTTCTATAACATCATCGGAATTCTCGTCGGAATCCGATTCATCGGAGAATTGGTAATCCTCCCAATATTTTGCTTCCTTGGCGGAAACACCATTGACCATAATTAACCTTGGTCGGTTGGTTGAGGATTTTCTTTTACTTAACCGTTTTATTATTTCCCCCACCGGTTCTATTTCTTCATCCGGTTCCGATTCTTCTTCCGGTTCCGATTCTTCTTCCGGTTCCGACTCTTCTTCCGGTTCCTCTTCGGGAACTTGTGAATCAGTCCACGAATCATACCAATTTACATTTGACTCTTCATTATTATTAGGTGAGTCAATGAGACTTGTTCTAGAGGTAGACATCTATCACATAATATCAAACGCGTTAAGAGATTAATATATCACATAATATTCACATGTTAAAAATATATAGTTTCCAACAAAATTTGTTAAGCAATCATTTTTCAAGTAAACACGGTCGAAGTCCAGACTCACTAATGCATCCTAACAAACTCGATAAGACACACTAATGAAAAATTCTGGTTCTCTAAGACCAACGCTCGGATACCAACTGAAATGTCCCGTTCTTATTGATTAAAAACGTTCCATATTAATTGATTTCGTTGCGAGGTTTTGACCTCTATATGAGACGTTTTTCAAAGACTGCATTCATTTTAAAACAAACCATAACCTTTATTTCATCAATAAAGGTTTAAAAAGCTTTACGTAGATTATCAAATAATGATAATCTAAAATATCCTGTTTACACACGACCATTACATAATGGTTTACAATACAAATATGTTACAACAAAATAAGTTTCTTGAATGCAGTTTTTACACAATATCATACAAGCATAGACTCCAAATCTCGTCCTTATTTAAGTATGCGACAGCGGAAGCTCTTAATAATCACCTGAGAATAAACATGCTTAAAACGTCAACAAAAATGTTGGTGAGTTATAGGTTTAACCTATATATATCAAATCGTAACAATAGACCACAAGATTTCATATTTCAATACACATCCCATACATAGAGATAAAAATCATTCATATGGTGAACACCTGGTAACCGACAATAACAAGATGCATATATAAGAATATCCCCATCATTCCGGGACACCCTTCGGATATGATATAAATTTTGAAGTACTAAAGCATCCGGTACTTTGGATGGGGTTTGTTAGGCCCAATAGATCTATCTTTAGGATTCGCGTCAATTAGGGTGTCTGTTCCCTAATTCTTAGATTACCAGACTTAATAAAAAGGGGCATATTCGATTTCGATAATTCAACCATAGAATGTAGTTTCACGTACTTGTGTCTATTTTGTAAATCATTTATAAAACCTGCATGTATTCTCATCCCAAAAATATTAGATTTTAAAAGTGGGACTATAACTCACTTTCACAGATTTTTACTTCGTCGGGAAGTAAGACTTTGCCACTGGTTGATTCACGAACCTATAACAATATATACATATATATCAAAGTATGTTCAAAATATATTTACAACACTTTTAATATATTTTGATGTTTTAAGTTTATTAAGTCAGCTGTCCTCGTTAGTAACCTACAACTAGTTGTCCACAGTTAGATGTACAGAAATAAATCGATAAATATTATCTTGAATCAATCCACGACCCAGTGTATACGTATCTCAGTATTGATCACAACTCAAACTATATATATTTTGGAATCAACCTCAACCCTGTATAGCTAACTCCAACATTCACATATAGAGTGTCTATGGTTGTTCCGAAATATATATAGATGTGTCGACATGATAGGTCGAAACATTGTATACGTGTCTATGGTATCTCAAGATTACATAATATACAATACAAGTTGATTAAGTTATGGTTGGAATAGATTTGTTACCAATTTTCACGTAGCTAAAATGAGAAAAATTATCCAATCTTGTTTTACCCATAACTTCTTCATTTTAAATCCGTTTTGAGTGAATCAAATTGCTATGGTTTCATATTGAACTCTATTTTATGAATCCAAACAGAAAAGTATAGGTTTATAGTCAGAAAAATAAGTTACAAGTCGTTTTTGTAAAGGTAGTCATTTCAGTCGAAAGAACGACGTCTAGATGACCATTTTAGAAAACATACTTCCACTTTGAGTTTAACCATAATTTTTGGATATAGTTTCATGTTCATAATAAAAATCATTTTCTCAGAATAACAACTTTTAAATCAAAGTTTATCATAGTTTTTAATTAACTAACCCAAAACAGCCCGCGGTGTTACTACGACGGCGTAAATCCGGTTTTACGGTGTTTTTCGTGTTTCCAGGTTTTAAATCATTAAGTTAGCATATCATATAGATATAGAACATGTGTTTAGTTGATTTTAAAAGTCAAGTTAGAAGGATTAACTTTTGTTTGCGAACAAGTTTAGAATTAACTAAACTATGTTCTAGTGATTACAAGTTTAAACCTTCGAATAAGATAGCTTTATATGTATGAATCGAATGATGTTATGAACATCATTACTACCTTAAGTTCCTTGGATAAACCTACTGGAAAAGAGAAAAATGGATCTAGCTTCAATGGATCCTTGGATGGCTCGAAGTTCTTGAAGCAGAATCATGACACGAAAACAAGTTCAAGTAAGATCATCACTTGAAATAAGATTGTTATAGTTATAGAAATTGAACCAAAGTTTGAATATGATTATTACCTTGTATTAGAATGATAACCTACTGTAAGAAACAAAGATTTCTTGAGGTTGGATGATCACCTTACAAGATTGGAAGTGAGCTAGCAAACTTGAAAGTATTCTTGATTTTATGAAACTAGAACTTTTGGAATTTATGAAGAACACTTAGAACTTGAAGATAGAACTTGAGAGAGATCAATTAGATGAAGAAAATTGAAGAATGAAAGTGTTTGTAGGTGTTTTTGGTCGTTGGTGTATGGATTAGATATAAAGGATATGTAATTTTGTTTTCATGTAAATAAGTCATGAATGATTACTCATATTTTTGTAATTTTATGAGATATTTCATGCTAGTTGCCAAATGATGGTTCCCACATGTGTTAGGTGACTCACATGGGCTGCTAAGAGCTGATCATTAGAGTGTATATACCAATAGTACATACATCTAAAAGCTGTGTATTGTACAAGTACGAATACGGGTGCATACGAGTAGAATTGTTGATGAAACTGAACGAGGATGTAATTGTAAGCATTTTTGTTAAGTAGAAGTATTTTGATAAGTGTATTGAAGTCTTTCAAAAGTGTATAAATACATATTAAAACACTACATGTATATACATTTTAACTGAGTCGTTAAGTCATCGTTAGTCGTTACATGTAAGTGTTGTTTTGAAACCTTTAGGTTAACGATCTTGTTAAATGTTGTTAACCCAATGTTTATAATATCAAATGAGATTTTAAATTATTATATTATCATGATATTATCATGTATGAATATCTCTTAATATGATATATATACATTAAATGTCTTTACAACGATAATCGTTACATATATGTCTCGTTTAAAAATCATTAAGTTAGTAGTCTTGTTTTTACATATGTAGTTCATTGTTAATATACTTAATGATATGTTTACTTATCATAGTATCATGTTAACTATATATATATCCATATATATGTCATCATATAGTTTTTACAAGTTTTAACGTTCGTGAATCACCGGTCAACTTGGGTGGTCAATTGTCTATATGAAACATATTTCAATTAATTAAGTCTTAACAAGTTTGATTACTTAACATGTTGGAAACATTTAATCATGTAAATATCAATCTCAATTAATATATATAAACATGGAAAAGTTCGGGTCACTACAGGTAAAAGGGCTTCACCCGTGTTTACGATCAATGAAGGCGGGTCCAAAAACCATACCACTTCTAAGCCAAAGGCGGTTAAGAGGAAAGGACCCGCCTACCAAGGCAAGGGCAAGGGAAAGGGGAAGATGGTTACCCCAACCAACAACAACAAGAAGCAAAAGGTTGCCGGAAAGGCTAACCCCAAGGAAGATCTGTGCTTTGGTTGCGGTGAAATGGGTCACTGGAAACGCAACTGCCCGGTCTACCTTAAGGAGTTGAAGGAAAAGAGGGATGCAGGGCAAACCTCAGGTAATGTATATATGGTATACATTGAGCTTAGTATTACTTCTTCTAATACATGGGTATTAGACACAGGATGTGGAACTCATATTTGCAATACTTTGCAGGGGTTCAAAAGAAGTAGCAAGCAAACGGGAACGTCAAGTCTCTTCATAGGTAATGGAACCAAAGTGCAAGTGAAGGCTCAAGGAGACTTTATGTTAAAACTTCCAAGTGGTTTGGAACTTATTTTGAACAATGTTTTGTATGCACCGGATTTATGTCGAAACATTATTTCAGTTTCTCGTTTGAAACAATGTGGTTTTAATCTTAATTTTGTTAATGATGATATCCACGTTTATTTAGATAATGTATTCTATTTTAAGGCTTCGCCTTCAAATGGAATTTATGAATTGGTTCATGATGACACATCATCTAGTAGCTCAATATACCATACAAGAACCAAGTAACTCAAAAGGGATTTGAGTGATTCCTACTTATGGCATTGTCGCCTTGGTCACATAAACAAGAACTGAATGCATACACTTCAAAAGAATGGACTTTTGAAATCAAATGAGATGGACTCGTTTGATGTATGTGAATCTTGTTTGCAAGGCAAAATGACTAAAGACTTATTGGGATTAATACATTCAGATGTATGTGGACCCTTTAAGCCCATAACTAGGAATGGTGAAAGATACTTTGTTACATTCATTGATGACTTCAGTCGTTTCGGATATGTCTACTTGTTAAGACATAAGGATGAAACTTTTGAAGCATTCATAGAATATCAAAACGAAGTACAAAATCAACTCAACAAGACAATCAAGGTACTTCGTACCGATAGAGGAGGTGAATACCTAGGAGATGCTTTCCAAGATCATCTTAGGAGTTGTGGGATTATCTCACAACTTACTCCACCTGGAACACCCCAACTTAATGGAGTTTCCGAAAGGAGGAACCGAACCCTAATGGATATGGTTCGATCTATGATGGTAAGAAGCTCGTTACCTCTATCATTTTGGGGTTATTGTCTGTGCTCTGCAGCTCGTATTCTAAATATGGCCCCAACCAAGAAAGTGGAACGAACACCTCATGAGATGTGGTTTGGAAAACCTCCATCTCTATCATACCTAAAGGTATGGGGATGTGAAGCTTACCCTAAGCGTTACGTCCCTAATAAGTTGAATGCTCGATCCACGAAGTGTATCTTCATAGGATATCCCAAGGATGATATGGGATACTATTTCTATGATCCGACCGAGCAAAATGTATTTGTTGCTCGAAAGGCGGAATTCCTTGAAAGTAAGTTCCTAATGGAAGGTAATAGTAAAAGGAAGATAGATTTTGAAGAGGTTCAAGATCATGTAGATGATACACAATTGGTTGACACTAGCACTCAACATGAAAATGTTGAGAATGATCAAATGGATGATCAAAGTATACAAGACGTTCGCAGATCTGGTAGGATTAGTAATCCTCCTAAGAGATATAGGTTTCTCATGGATGATTGCTATGTGGTTGATATGGATGAACCAACAAACTACCAAGATGCTTTATCAAGGATTGATAAAGATAAATGGAAGGAAGCCATGAACGCTGAGATGCAATCCATGTATGACAACCAAGTTTGGGAACTAGTTGTACAACCTACTAACTCCAAGTTAGTTGATTGTAAATGGATTTTCAAGATGAAAACCGACATGCATGGAAACTTAAATACATATAAAGCTAGACTTGTAGCAAAGGGTTTCACTCAAACTCAAGGGGTTGACTATGATGAAACCTTTTTGCCTGTGGCAATGCTAAAGTCTATTAGGATATTATTTGCCATTGCTGCTCATTATGATTATGAAATATGGCAAATGGATATCAAGACCGCTTTCCTAAATAGATATCTTGAGGAAGATGTCTATATGGTTCAGCCTGAAGGCTTTGTCGATCCGAAACATCCTAACAAAGTATGTAAGTTAAAGAAGTCAATCTACGGATTGAAACAAGCATCTAGAATGTGGAATCATCGTTTTAATGAGGAAGCCAAGAAATTTGGCTTCATTAAAAATGGTGTTGAAGCTTGTGTATACAAGAAAGCTAGTGGGAGCACTATCATGTTCCTTGTATTATATGTGGATGATATATTGTTATTTGGAAATGATATTCCAACAATGCAAGGCGTTAAGACTTGGCTAAAAAGCTGCTTCTCCATTAAGGATCTTGAAGAAGCACAATACATTTTGGGGATTAGGATCTACAGGGATAGATCCAAGAAATTGATAGGTTTGAATCAAAGTGCATACATTGAAAAGATCTTGAAAAGGTTCAAGATGGAGAACTCTAAAAAAGGTTTGGTACCTATTCAAAGAGGAACGCTCCTTAGTTCATCTTAGTGTCCCACCACGAAAGATGAACATGAGAGAATGAAGAAAGTCCCATATGCGTCTGCTATTGAGTCAATTATGTATGCAATGATATGCACTAGACCGGATGTGTCATGCGCTCTTAGCCTGACAAGTAGATACCAGAATAACCCAGGAAACAGTCATTGGATTGCTGTTAAAAGTATATTGAAATACCTTAGGAGGACTAAGGATATGTTTCTAACATATGGGTCTGGTGAGGAGGAACTCGCTGTAAGAGGTTACGTGGACGCGAGTTTCCAAACTGATCGTGATGATTCTCGATCACAATCTGGTTATGTCTTCACATTAAATGGAGGTGCGGTCTCTTGGAAGAGTTCAAAACAGGATGTTGTTGCGTTATCCACTATAGAGTCGGAGTACATTGCTGCCTCATTGGCAGCTCAGGAAGCTGCATGGATGAAGAAATTCATCGACGACTTAGGAGTAGTCCCTTCTATAACTCACCAACATTTTTGTTGACGTTTTAAGCATGTTTATTCTCAGGTGATTATTAAGAGCTTCCGCTGTCGCATACTTAAATAAGGACGAGATTTGGAGTCCATGCTTGTATGATATTGTGTAAAAACTGCATTCAAGAAACTTATTTTGTTGTAACATATTTGTATTGTAAACCATTATGTAATGGTCGTGTGTAAACAGGATATTTTAGATTATCATTATTTGATAATCTACGTAAAGCTTTTTAAACCTTTATTGATGAAATAAAGGTTATGGTTTGTTTTAAAATGAATGCAGTCTTTGAAAAACGTCTCATATAGAGGTCAAAACCTCGCAACGAAATCAATTAATATGGAACGTTTTTAATCAATAAGAACGGGACATTTCACCTTCCATTCAGGACCCTCTTGAGATCTTTTGTGACAACGAGGGTGCGATTGCTCAAATCAAGGAACCTCGTGCTCACCAAAAGACACGTCCCATTGAGCGGAGATTCAACTACATAAGGGATGAAGTTGAAAATTGAAAGATATGTATTCGCAAAGTTCAAACAGATCTTAACATAGCGGATCCTCCCACGAAGCTCTTACATGGATCAAAACATACAGGACATGTTTGTGCATTAGGGCTTCGATATTCTAGTGATTGGTCATGATCTGTTTTAAGTATTGTAACAGAACGATATTATTCAAGCTCATCAATATAATTATGGTATTAATTTATTTTGAGTCATGTTCCTACATTGCATATTTTATCCATGAATAAGTAATTATTCTAAATTCCGTAGTCGATCACATTCGTGGGAACAAGTGTGAGGTTTAGACTATTATGAACTTGGATTGGTATACATTCACGGACTGAATGTGGGGCAAGGTTGCTGCCAAGTGAAAGGACCCGTTCATATACATTATAAACGATTCACAATAGTTGATTACATCGTGAGATATTTGACCTCTATATGATACATTTTACAAACATTGCATTTGTTTTTAAAAGACAAACTTTATTTACATCGAAAATTGACAGGCATGCATACCATTTCATAATATCCACTATCTAACTATAACTTGACTTAATAATAATAATCTTTAATGAACTCAATGACTTGAATGCAACATTCTTCGAAATATGTCATGAAAGACTCCAATTAATATCTTTAAAATGAGCAAATGCACAGCGGAATATTTCTTTAATACCTGAGAATAAACATGCTTTAAAGTGTCAACCAAAAGGTTGGTGAGTTCATTAGTTTATCATAATCATTCATTTTCATCATTTTAATATACCACAAGAATTTCATTTCCAGTTCTCATAAATATACGTCCCATGCATAGAGACAAAAAATCATTCATATGGATTGAACACCTGGTAACCGACATTCACAATATGCATATAAGAATATCCCCTATCATTCCGGGATCCTCCTTCGGACATGATATAAATTTCGAAGTACTAAAGCATCCGGTACTTTGGATGGGGTTTGTTAGGCCCAATAGATCTATCTTTAGGATTCGCGTCAATTAGGGTGTATGTTCCCTAATTCTTAGATTACCAGACTTAATAAAAAGGGGCATATTCGACTTCGATAATTCAACCATATAATGTAGTTTCGATTACTTGTATCTATTTCGTAAAACATTTATAAAAATTGCGCATGTATTCTCAGCCCAAAAATATAAAGGGTAAAAAAGGCAAATGAAACTCACCATACTGTATTTCGTAGTAAAAATACATATAACGTCATTGAACAAGTGCAAGGTTGGCCTCGGATTCACGAACCTAAATTAATTATATATATTTATGTGTTGGTCAATATTTGTCTAACAAATTAGGTTAAGTCATAGTGTACCACAATCCTAATGCTCGAGACTAATATGCAAAAGTCAACAAAAGTAAATTTGACTCAAAATAATTTCCAAAAATCTATACATGATTAATATATAGTTTAAATATCGTCGTTTTATATTTTTAAATATTTTTAAAAGATTTATTAGAGTAAATAATATAATTTATTTATTAATAAATAAAATTTTATATTAAATTTATATAATAAAATATACTTTTATATATATTAAGTAATAAAATTTATAGGGTTCATTTAATATCATAAAGATAATATGATAGGTATTATTAAAGTAAGGTATTATACGTAGTAAAATATGTTTGTATCACATATTTATTTGATAAAATAATATCTATAATGATAGTAAGTAAAAGTTATATTATTTTGTAATAATAATCATTATTATAAAAATATCAATATTTATAATTACTAAGATGACATTATGATAAAACGATAATTCTAATTATGATAACTTTAATATTTACGATAATTTTTAATATTATCTTTAAAATAATAATTCTATTTAAAATAATAATAATAATAATGATATTTTATAGTAACAATGATATTTCTATTAAAATGATAATTTTTGTTAAAATGATAGTTTTAATACTAACGATACTTTTAATAATAATAGTAATGATAAAAATAATAAGAACGATAATTTTATCTAAATCAATATCTTATAATATTTTAATTTCATCATGATACTCTTACTCATTATTTCCTAATCGTTTCGTTTAATAGCTTTTAATCGTCTTTTATATCGTGTTCATAATAATGATAATAATAGTAATCAAAATAATTAGGTGTTACAAATATTTGTTTTAAATACACTAATATTAATAATGATAGTTACTATAACATTATTAACGATAATACTAATAATTATCTTAATGATAATATAGTAATAATAATAATAACAATAACAATAACCATTTTTAAATAATGATATATATATTAATAACGATAATAATAATAATAATACTAATAATAATAATAATAATAATAATTGGATAATAATAATAATACTAATTATAACTTTAACGATAATAATGATAGTAATAATAAAATAAAATAACAATTTTTAATGATAAATCTCTTTTATTGATAAAGATAATAATAATCATAATAATAAGATAAAACTAGAACGACGATAAAAACGACGATAATAATAATTATTTTTAATAAAAATATCGAAAATTCAATTTATTATAACTTCTAATCCGTTCATCGAAACCATTCGATATCTAAAGGAAAAGTTCTTAATTTTTCGCTAGCTTTCCAAGGACATGCATATCTTATACCTTATCTCAACCGCAAGTGTAACTAATTCAACATTCAACCTAACCTGTCTAAGGGCAATATTAAAAGTACAAGCATGCATAATCCTAAATACTCGAGCACTAGTCAGTGATACACTATTAGTATGTAAAAGTTAAATTATGAGTACTCACGTATCAATATTGAGATTCAATATTGCAGGAAAGGTACGTAGACGCAACGGAAATGATAAACACTATATTGACCTCACGAGTATACCCATGAACCATAACCAATCACCTCTATAGCTATAACCTATAATTTCCTTAATCCAATCCCACTCGAAAAACAATTTCGAAATCACTCGGACAACACTCCGACGTAATATTTTATGTATACTAATAATATCTTGCAATAATACGAAGTAAATATATATATGTAAATCGATTGAGAGAGTTTAGAGAAAAATATTTTCAAGTTTCTATGAAATAATGAAACCTATTGAATTCTATTTATAATAGATTTTTGAATTATTAAAGTGAATTATTAAAGTATGAATTATTAAAGTGAATTATTAAAGTATGAATTATTAAAGTGAATTATTAAAGTATAAATTATTAAAGTGAATTATTAAAGTTAAAGTAAAAATAAATTAATTGTAAAGTTTAAGTATAGTAAAAGTATAAAACTATGTACGTATAATACGCGTATAAATATATATAATATTAATTTAAATCGTTATATATATTTAATAAAATAAAATATAAATATCATTATCTTTATCATACTGGTTAAGTAATGAGTTGTCAAAAGTGGTTCTAGATATTTATAAAAGTTATATACGTTTTAATAATAAAGTTCTTTTTAAACTGAAAACGTTTTTGTACGTTTGAAACTAAATCAAATAAATATAATAATTTTGTTTTCCAAAACCAAATATATTTTTAAGAATCATTTTGTTTAAAGGTTAAAATAATTGAAATCGTTATATCATAAAACGTTTTAGAAAAGTAGAATCATATATATTCATAATAGGTTTCAAGTTTTTAAATTACAGTCTGTTGGTGAAGCATGAGATAAAGGTCAAAGGTTAAATAAACGTATGAAATCATCTTAATGAAAAATTTCGAGTTACTTAACTTGTCGATATCCAACATCTAAGTTAGTTACACTTCACGTTCTTACTTATAAATCACTTTACCAATTTTCGAATGTTGTCAAAAAGAATAGATTTCTTAAATCACAGTGGACCTCATAACATAGACCCGTAATCATATCACAATGTATCTGATAAATCAATTATTTGATATTATCTTCTAATTCCATTGATAAACATTTTGAAATAGATAAAATCATATAAAGTATTTAATCTAATATTTTGTTTACGTTTCAAGTTATAATATATATACACATATACATATATAATCATATTCGTTTAATGGTTCGTGAATTGTTGGAACTTGGTCGATGGTGAATGAATGTATGAACATAGTTTAAAATTCTTGAAATTTAACTTAACAAATATTGCTTATCGTGTCGGAAACATATAAAGATTAAAGTTTAAATTTGGTTGGAAATTTCCGGGTTGTCACAGTACCTACCCGTTAAAGAAATTTTGTCCCGAAATTTGAGTGGAAAGGTCGTGAATGATAATAAGTATGTTTTTATGATGCATACGGACTGAAAATTAGAGTTTTGTCATCAGCGAATAATTTGGATAAACAATCCATTTATATGAAGAGTACGAATGAAGCTAACATAGAAGAGTGAAATGAGTAAGTGTAGATTCATCTTATCATTTGACGTAGATATGATTGATTCCCAGATTTCAAGGGATTTGAAGAAAATTTTCTTAATAAGATTTGACTCTACGGTAATCAAGGGAATTAGGATCCGCTTTAAATGCGATCGTCCATTTTAATTGTTCTGTCAGAGATTTTCTTATAAAACCTCCTTCGTTTCCTTACAACTCACACCTTCTGTTGATGCATTTTATGCAAGTCCCTAGACATCTACCCACATCCATTGCAGGTACAACAGTTTACAGGCCACCATGATTGCTCGTTATTATCCTATACGTGTTTGTATGTGGTTACAGGAACTGCAGGAACGAGATTTAGATGTTTGACTATGTTAGACTTAGTCAGACGTATGAGTGACGCCTCACTAGTACAGCTGACAGGCTCATACGTACGGCTGATGCTGAGCTAAGTCACAATTACAACCTAAATGAGAAGACACGAGTGAGTGATCACCCGTACGGCTGATAAAGCCAACTAGTACGTGTGATGAATGAATCGTATGGGTGAGTTAACAACAGGGGTATATAAAGTCTTATGTTCTTCAATTTTAGGTTAAGCCTCTCATTTGTTACACACACTAAGATCTAGTGAGCTCCTCCAATTTTCTCTCAGTCCAAATCACCCAGGTGGTGAATAATAGCTCTAGGTGTTGATCTAATCACACTTGATTTAGTTGTGGTTTGACTAAATTAATCAAAAAAAAATATTAACCTATTCACTAGAGGGTTTGATTCACTTATTCCGCCATTGTGTGAGTTAAATCTGTTAATTTCTAAGTTCCTAGTCATGTTTCATCACCTTCTATTCTTTCCCCCTCAACTCATATTTTAAAGTATTCATAAATATGCTCCATCCAGTTCTGATTCTCGATATACTTCTAACTTTCATATCGGTCATTCTTCTTTTTCATCTACCGCCGGAAGAATCTATTTACTTCTACTATACTCTTGGATTTATAGTGTTTCTAGTTCTCCCGTGTCTTTATATTGCTATATGCATTGATATATATGGTTTATAATTTCTGGTTTATCGTTGGGCTTTATATGTTCCCTTATATTTCAAAGTCTCTGCTTCTGTCTTCTATAATCATTATCATTAACAGTTAATGCTCTCTTTTATTTGCTGCAATTTATACCCCAATTTTTATTTCGGAGTTTTGTCCTTTTGTTTCTTCTTCTTGCGATTAAGCACCGCTTGTAATGGTCCAGAATTCACAGATATGAATTTCAGAATGAACATTGTTAATGTTCTAGGAAGGAAATTGTGATGGCACGATCTTGACTTGTCAAATTACTAGAATACCTTGGAAAAGGCCGAATCATCAAGAAATATTTTCTTGATATTTTAGAGGTTAAATAGAATACAAGAGTCGTATAACATGGCACATGATGATATTATGATCTGTGAATCATCACGTTCCATTTAGAAACTCAGCATGACTTACTGTAATATAATCACGTTGATCAAGTGTCATTATATTATACTAATTCATGCTTCAGTTCCCAACACTACTTCAAAATATTCCTATTTTAAACTTGAATGTTTCAGAATTTAGAAACTAAAATAGTTTCTTTTATGATGTAATACAGATAGCGCAAAGAGGTAAATGATTTCAAATAAGAAAAATTAAGAAAATATCTTCAGAAATATGGAGGATATTTATAATGAAAGATATGATGATATTTTAGAATTTCTAATATCAGAGGATGATGAAGAATATTGTCTGCAGGGGTTTAGAGTCAGGAGCAAGGTATTCGTTAATGACTTCAGCAGGTACTGAATCACTTGGATCCTTTGAAGTCAGGTTCAGTCTTTGTAATTTGTCCAAAGCCTCCTTCCTACTTTGCTCAATCCGTTTTCCAGTTCCAAAACTTCTCTTTTTCTGCGCTTTGCCAGCACACTTCATCATTATCATTCAGCTTTTACCGTTTAAAGTCGTTTTTAGTTTTTGCTGCTTCATCAGCATTTTTTCCATTTTCGGAGAACTAATTCTTAGTTCGGAGTGTTTTTCAGAAACTTCACATTCAAATTAAGTCCAGAAGATAGACTTTATATATACACATATAACTGTTGGCGTAGACATGCTGCGAGATTTCAAAATACTGATTGCTAATTCCCAATGATTCGTATGGCAATTCTCATTACAAGATGCGAATGAGTAAATGATGGGGTTTCAATAAATAATTATAATAACTTTTTGGAGAGGCTAAAGTCAAAGGGTAATGAAGTTGTTGGTACATCTGCTAATAATGTGGTGGAATGTAAAAGGTTCCCTGGTAACCATGGTGTATATCTCAAGGTTATAATAAGGTTAGTCTGACTGAAAAGTCGAAGTTGACTTGCTGGAGCTGTGACAAAACTGGCTACTTTGAATAGGAGTCGCAAAGTTATTTTTGCTAATAAATGCCAAAGAATCTGACACGAATACGTTGTTTAAACTTTTACTTTGGTTTCAAGAGTTTTTCGGGTACATAACTGTGGGTAACATGTGGTTGGATCATCATCTCGATTGCTCATCATTCGAAGTGTCTTCAGAAATTTTCGAAGGTTTTGAACACAGATTGTAATCGTTAACATACATTTGACGTTCTAACACAGTTTTGAAGTCAAAATATAGCTTGTGAGATATGTAAGGATCTAAGAGTGATGATTTTGGTCATATCTCGAGTTGAATTTTGAGATTTCAAAATCAGAATATGTAATTAAATTTTGAATGAGTATGGTTGTTTTGATTTCTATAAAAGAATGTATATTGTTGTGAAAGTAGGGAGTATAATGGATAATTTGCTGAATCAGATTCGAAGAATGTAACATATTAATTGTGAATTTATATATCTCTCGGGTATTACCTACCCGTTAAAAAAAAATTTACAATTAATATTTTGTACAAAGGAATTTTATTACAGTCTTTATGAAAATATATATATGTATATTTTCTTCAGATGTAACATAGATTTAATGAGTTAATGTTAAATTAAACTCATTTGATTTACGGTTGAAACTAGAATTTAATAATCCCTAAAGTCTTTAAAAAGTACATAACTTTTACGCAGTATTTCTTTAATGACATTGAAATTATGAATCAATACTTCGTTATTTGTTGATGTATGATGTTCGGTTCGTGGAATTCTTGTGAATTTCGCAAAGTACGAATGATGTTATCTGAAAAGTTTCGGGTACATCGATGATGAAAGTGTAAAATCAAATATATACTTGATTTATTATGAATTGGAATTTGTTGAATTGTGACAGAGATTGTAGTTAACGCTGGTAAGTTGCGGCAGAAGGATGTACATTATTGCATATTTGTAATATGAATTAACCGAGTAGTTAAGATTCACACACAATAGTTTAGCACGGAAAGATTTATTTCAAAATATATATATATATATATATATATATATATATATATATATATATATATATATATATATATATATATATATATATATATATATATATATATATATATATATATTCGTTAATGACTTCAGCAGGTACTGAATCATTTGGATCCTTTGAAGTCAGGTTCAGTCTTTGTAATTTGTCCAAAGCCTCCT
The DNA here is from genome assembly GCF_046630445.1 of Rutidosis leptorrhynchoides. NCBI lineage: Eukaryota > Viridiplantae > Streptophyta > Magnoliopsida > Asterales > Asteraceae > Rutidosis > Rutidosis leptorrhynchoides. The sequence goes on from NC_092341.1 coordinate 175,436,902, forward strand.
TCCTACTTTGCTCAATCCGTTTTCCAGTTCCAAAACTTCTCTTTTTCTGCGCTTTGCCAGCACACTTCATCATTATCATTCAGCTTTTACCGTTTAAAGTCGTTTTTAGTTTTTGCTGCTTCATCAGCATTTTTTCCATTTTCGGAGAACTAATTCTTAGTTCGGAGTGTTTTTCAGAAACTTCACATTCAAATTAAGTCCAGAAGATAGACTTTATATATACACATATAACTGTTGGCGTAGACATGCTGCGAGATTTCAAAATACTGATTGCTAATTCCCAATGATTCGTATGGCAATTCTCATTACAAAATGCGAATGAGTAAATGATGGGGTTTCAATAAATAATTATAATGACTTTTTGGAGAGGCTAAAGTCAAAGGGTAATGAAGTTGTTGGTACATCTGCTAATAATGTGGTGGAATGTAAAAGGTTCCCTGGTAACCATGGTGTATATCTCAAGGTTATAATAAGGTTAGTCTGACTGAAAAGTCGAAGTTGACTTGCTAGAGCTGTGACAAAACTGGCTACTTTGAATAGGAGTCGCAAAGTTATTTTTGCTAATAAATGCCAAAGAATCTGACGCGGATACGTTGTTTAAACTTTTACTTTGGTTTCAAGAGTTTTTCGGGTACATAACTGTGGGTAACATGTGGTTGGATCATCATCTCGATTGCTCATCATTCGAAGTGTCTTCAGAAATTTTCGAAGGGTTTGAACACAGATTGTAATCGTTAACATACATTTGATGTTCTAACACAGTTTTGAAGTCAAAATATAGCTTGTGAAAGTTGTAAGGATCTAAGAGTGATGATTTTGGTCATATCTTGAGTTGAATTTTGAGATTTCAAAATCAGAATATGTAATTAAATTTTGAATGAGTATGGTTGTTTTGATTTCTATAAAAGAATGTATATTGTTGTGAAAGTAGGGAGTATAATGGATAATTTGCTGAATCAGATTCGAAGAATGTAACATATTAATTGTGAATTTATATATCTCTCGGGTATTACCTACCCGTTAAAAAAAAAATTACAATTAATATTTTGTACAAAGGAATTTTATTACAGTCTTTATGAAAATATATATATGTATATTTTCTTCAGATGTAACATAGATTTAATGAGTTAATGTTAAATTAAACTCATTTGATTTACGGTTGAAACTAGAATTTAATAATCCCTAAAGTTTTTAAAAAGTACATAACTTTTACGCAGTATTTCTTTAATGACATTGAAATTATGAATCAATACTTCGTTATTTGTTGATGTATGATGTTCGGTTCGTGGAATTCTTGTGAATTTCGCAAAGTACGAATGATGTTATCTGAAAAGTTTCGGGTACATCGATGATGAAAGTGTAAAATCAAATATATACTTGATTTAGTATGAATTGGAATTTGTTGAATTGTGACAGAGATTGTAGTTAACGCTGGTTAAGTTGCGGCCGAAGGATGTACATTATTGCATATTTGTAATATGAATTAACCGAGTAGTTAAGATTCACACACAATAGTTTAGCACGGAAAGATTTATTTCAAAATATATATATAATATACATATAATTTCTTGAGAGGGAATGAGTTAATTCTTCATAACTCGTTGATACAATATACACGTTATTGATTCGTAATGATGTCCACAGTGATTCTTAAACTGACGGAGTTTGTGATGTTATCTGTGTTGTTGATTCGGATGTTGACTGTACTGACGATGCTGGTAACGCTGACGGTACTGTTGATGCTGTTGGTAACGCAAGTTTAGCTTGTTAATCACGCACCATTTTTGTCAGGGTTTCTACTCTTCCTTCTATCATTTTGGTTCGCTTAACTGATTTATGGTTAGGGCTAGATTAGATAATCTCTAAGACTTTAGAGATTACATAATCGCCGCAGAATGTTTCTCCAATGAAGTTATGAATTAATACTTCGTCAGTTATTGTTGTTGGTACTCCTTGGTATCTATGGTGCGTATGACGTTGATGCTCGTGGGACAGATTGTGAAGTTGAGGTTTACAACGCGGTTGTGGTTGGAGGTGGTAATGGTACTGTTGGCGTTGATGATGGTGGTACTGGTTATGCTGCTGATGCTGCTGCTGGTGTTTGTAATCTCTGCACCATATTCTCCAAAGCCACTACCCGAGCACGAAGCTCGTTGACTTCTTCTATTACACCGGGGTGATTGTCGGTTCGGACAAGCGGATAAATAAAATCTAAAATTTGATGTAATATATAATCGTGACGAGATACTTTGGAAATGAGCGAGAAAATGGTGTTTCGGACAGGTTCGCCGGTAAGTGCTTCAGGTTCTTCGTCAAGAGGGCAATGTGGTGGATGGAAGGGATCACCTTCTTCTTGTTTCCAATGATTGAGGAGGCTACGAACCCATCCCCAATTCATCTAGAATAGGTGATGACTGATTGGTTGATATATTCCGGTCACACTGCTTTCGGAGCTTGAATGGGATTCCATTTCGGAATCTGAGTGACTTGAACTGATGACGAATTCCATTTCGTACGATTGGATAAAGGATTTTTTTTTTCGATATGAAATGATTTTGGCTAACGGATGGTATTCTAATTATATATATATATATATATATATATATATATATATATATATATATATATATATATATATATATATATATATATATATATATATATATATATATATATATAGATCAAAAGATTTTGTAGATTACGGAGGACTTTGCGGGATATGTCACGCAAAGTTTAAAGTAACAGATACGATAAGATATGATTTAGCAGATATGCTAAGATATGAATTTTTGTCTATACACTATTAATGCAATCAATGCAGCAAGACGTGTCTTAGACTAAAAATGATAAGCATGTAATTTCCTAAGGATGATAAGTAGTTAATTTTCGACACAAAATGATAAGTAAAACTTTTGACATGCAGACACGGTCGAAGTCCAGACTCACTAATGCATCCTATCGACTTATCAGTTAGACACACTAATGCAGACCTGGTTCGCTAAGACCACCGCTCTGATACCAACTGAAAGGACCCGTTCATGTACATTATAAATGATTCACAATAGTTCATTACATCGCGAGGTATTTGACCTCTATATGATACATTTTACAAACATTGCATTTGTTTTTAAAAGACAAACTTTCTTTACATCGAAAATTGACAGGCATGCATACCATTTCATAATATCCACTATCCAACCATAACTTGACTTAATAATAATAATCTTTAATGAACTCAATGACTTGAATGCAACGTTCTTCGAAATATGTCATGAAAGACTCCAATTAATATCTTTAAAATGAGCAAATTCACAGCGGAAGATTTCTTTAATACCTGAGAATAAACATGCTTTAAATTGTCAACCAAAAGGTTGGTGAGTTCATTAGTTTATCATAATCATTCATTTTCATCATTTTAATAGACCACAAGAATTTCATTTCCAGTTCTCATAAATATACGTCCCATGCATAGAGACAAAAAATCATTCATATGGAATGAACACCTGGTAACCGACATTCACAATATGCATATAAGAATATCCCCTATCATTCCGGGATCCTCCTTCGGACATGATATAAATTTCGAAGTACTAAAGCATCCGGTACTTTGGATGGGGTTTGTTAGGCCGAATAGATCTATCTTTAGGATTCGCGTCAATTAGGGTGTATGTTCCCTAATTCTTAGATTACCAGACTTAATAAAAAGGGGCATATTCGACTTCGATAATTCAACCATATAATGTAGTTTCGATTACTTGTGTCTATTTCGTAAAACATTTATAAAAATTGCGCATGTATTCTCAGCCCAAAAATATAAAGGGTAAAAAAGGCAAATGAAACTCACCATACTGTATTTCGTAGTAAAAATACATATAACGTCATTGAACAAGTGCAAGGTTGGCCTCGGATTCACGAACCTAAATTAATTATATATATTTATGTGTTGGTCAATATTTGTCTAACAAATTAGGTTAAGTCATAGTGTACCACAATCCTAATGCTCGAGACTAATATGCAAAAGTCAACAAAAGTAAATTTGACTCAAAATAATTTCCAAAAATCTATACATGATTAATATATAGTTTAAATATCGTCATTTTATATTTTTAAATATTTTTAAAAGATTTATTAGAGTAAATAATATAATTTATTTATTAATAAATAAAATTTTATATTAAATTTATATAATAAAATATACTTTTATATATATTAAGTAATAAATTTTATAGGGATCATTTAATATCATAAAGATAATATGATAGGTATTATTAAAGTAAGGTATTACACGTAGTAAAATATGTTTGTATCACATATTTATTTGATAAAATAATATCTATAATGATAGTAAGTAAAAGTTGTATTATTTTGTAATAATAATCATTATTATAAAAATATCAATGTTTATAATTACTAAGATGACATTATGATAAAACGATAATTCTAATTATGATAACTTTAATATTTACGATAATTTTTAATATTATCTTTAAAATAATAATAATAATGATATTTTATAGTAACAATGATATTTCTATTAAAATGATAATTTTTGTTAAAATGATAGTTTTAATACTAACGATACTTTTAATAATAATAGTAATGATAAAAATAATAAGAACGATAATTTTATCTAAATCAATATCTTATAATATTTTAATTTCATCATGATACTCTTACTCATTATTTCCTAATCGTTTCGTTTAATAGCTTTTAATCGTCTTTTATATCGTGTTCATAATAATGATAATAATAGTAATCAAAATAATTACGTGTTACAAATATTTGTATTAAATACACTAATATTAATAATGATAGTTACTATAACATTATTAACGATAATACTAATAATTATCTTAATGATAATATAGTAATAATAATAATAACAATAACCATTTTTAAATAATGATATATATATTAATAACGATAATAATAATAATAATACTAATAATAATAATAATAATAAATGGATAATAATAATAATACTAATTATAACTTTAACGATAATAACGATAGTAATAATAAAAAAATAATAACAATTTTTAATGATAAATCTCTTTTATTGATAAAGATAATAATAATCATAATAATAAGATAAAACTAGAACGACGATAAAAATGACGATAATAATAATTATTTTTAATAAAAATATCGAAAATTCAATTGATTATAACTTCTAATCCGTTCATCGAAACCATTCGATATCTAAAGGAAAAGTTCTTCATTTTTCGCTAGCTTTCCAAGGACATGCATTTCTTATACCTTATCTCAACCGCATGTGTAACTAATTCAACATTCAACCTAACCTGTCTAAGGGTAATATTAAAAGTACAAGCATGCATAATCCTAAATACTCGAGCACTAGTCAGGGATACACTATTAGTATGTAAAAGTTAAATTATGAGTACTCACGTATCAATATTGAGATTCAATATTGCAGGAAAGGTACGTAGATGCAACGGAAATGATAAACACTATATTGACCTCACGAGCATACCCATGAACCATAACCAATCACCTCCATAGCTATAACCCATAATTTCCTTAATCCAATCCCACTCGAAAATCAATTTCGAAATCACTCGGACAGCACTCCGACGTAATATTTTATGTATAGTAATAATATCTTGAAATAATACGGAGTAAATATATATATATATGTAAATCGATTGAGAGAGTTTAGAGAAAAATATTTTTAAGTTTCTATGAAATAATGAAACCTATTGAATTCTATTTATAATAGATTTTTAAATTATTAAAGTGAATTATTAAAGTATGAATTATTAAAGTGAATTATTAAAGTATGAATTATTAAAGTGAATTATTAAAGTATGAATTATTAAAGTGAATTATTAAAGTATGAATTATTAAAGTTAAAGTAAAAAATAAAGTAAAGGTAAAGTTTAAGTATAGTAAAAGTATAAAACTATGTATGTATAATACGCGTATAAATATATATAATATTAATTTAAATCGTTATACATATTTAATAAAATAAAATATAAATATCGTTATCTTTATCATACTGGTTAAGTAATGAGTTGTCAAAAGTGGTTCTAGATATTTATAAAAGTTATATACGTTTTAATAATAAAGTTCTTTTTAAACTGAAAACGTTTTTGTACGTTTGAAACTAAATCAAATAAATATAATAATTTTGTTTTCCAAAACCAAATATATTTTTAAGAATCATTTTGTTTAAAGGTTAAAATAATGGAAATCGTTATATCATAAAATGTTTTAGAAAAGTAGAATCATATATATTCATAATAGGTTTCAAGTTTTTAAATTACAGTCTATTGGTGAAGCATGGGATAAAGTTCAAAGGTTAAATAAACGTATGAAATCATCTTAATGAAAAATGTCGAGTTACTTAACTTGTCGATATCCAACATCTAAGTTAGTTACACTTCACGTTCTTACTTATAAATCACTTTACCATTTTTCGAATGTTGTCAAAAAGAATAGATTTCTTAAATCACAGTGGACCTCATAACATAGACCCGTAATCATATCACAATGTATCTGATAAATCAATTATTTGATATTATCTTCTAATTCCATTGATAAACATTTTGAAACAGATACAATCATATAAATTATTTAATCTAATATTTTGTTTACGTTTTAAGTTATAATATATATACACATATACATATATAATCATATTCGTTTAATGGTTCGTGAATCGTTGGAACTTGGTCGAGGGTGAATGAATGTATGAACATAGTTTAAAATTCTTGAAATTTAACTTAACAAATATTGCTTATCGTGTCGAAAACATATAAAGATTAAAGTTTAAATTTGGTTAGAAATTTCCGGGTTGTCACACCAAGGTTCATAGATATTTGTGGGATACAAATATTGGAAGACCCGCTCTCAAGACTTACTAAATAGAGCCTTTGTGGTTGATCACATGTAATCTTGAGTAAAGGCGAATATCATTGTATCCTCTGACCTGAGATACATAATGGGCTCGGATATTTACCAAGTATTATGCCTTGATTCATTCCTTCGCTATTCTGAAATATGGTAGTTCATAAGAAAGAGCTCAGGTATAATGCAAGGTATATATTTAGGACGTATGTAGTCAAGATGGAATTTGTCCCTCTTATTCGTTGAGAGTCAGATGTCTAAGGCCTGATAAAGTTAAATCTAGAAGAGAGTGATCACTATGTGTCTCTTGGATTTAAATGACATCTAGGATAAAAGGAAATAATGAAAGATTCACCTATTCATATTCGAGATGGGAACTCGAAAGGGATGATGTTATTGAATGGCACAAAGTCATAACATATTGGGGGTGATGGACAGTCGTTAGGTGGTATCCATCACTTGCATTAATTTCTTATGTTTCTCGTGCAAGTGGGAGATTGAAAGTATTTCGTGTGCCCGAGAGACATATTAAATTACTGTGGCTAACATGTTATGATCCAAGTCGGGGCATACCCAATAACAAGCTTACCAACACTTTATATGTATTTATTTGAACGGTTGGATTGTTAAATGAATACGCGACACTTGAACTTTAGAAAATCGGTTTTCTAAAGTATATCACTTGAGATAAATTATTTGGATAATTTATATATGATGTGGATTTAATTATTTATAGGTTTAAATAATTATTTTGTGTTATATTTTATAAAATGGTTTATAAAATTATTACACGTAACAAATACATATTTATTTTATACAAGTTTTATAAAATAATTACAAGTTTTATAAAATAAATCTTGATATAAAATATATAGATGGAGTGTGCAGTTTTTTTTAGTCTCCAAGACATGCACCCATGCTCCTTGCTTGTTACTTTTGATACAACACAATTCCAAGGCGCATGCTTGACTCTATGACCAACATATTCTCACTAGTATTCAAGGGAACAAATACACACACTTGATTAGGGAAGAGAATAGTCATTTTGAATAAAAACCAAGCAATAGAAACTGCCCACTGCAGGCTGCTGCTATCGTGATATTTGGGCAGAAAAGAGGGTTCATTAGCTTGGTTTTTCAAGTGATAATCAAGTATAATTAAATCCTAACCATAGTATTAGGTGTTGGGTACAAGTTTGGGGTATTATCCCTTGAGGTTTCATAGCTTTGAAACTTCATTCATCATCATTCTTTCACTTGCTGCTGTCCAGTTTTCAGGGTGCGAAAGAAGAGGGTTTCAAGCTTAGGTTGCTAGCTTATTAAGGTTCTAAAGCCTAACTATATCAAGGGTGTATTGGTGCATTGTTTCATCATCTTCTTCCTCTTCAAACTCACCCTCAATTAAGTTGAGGAGGTACTACTTCTTCCTTTTCTATATATATAAGTAAGCTTAATTCCAAGACTTGATATTACATGGAATTCAATTAAAATGGTTTAACACATACACTTGTTTATAAATGAAATATTGCTTCCGCTTGCCTTTAGACTCATAAATTGACTTTGTGATTATATAAACATTATGAACTTGTTGTTATGTTGAATTCCATCATTTACAACAAGAATGATGAATATGATGTGACGACCTGAAAATTTTCGAACAAATTTAAACTTTAATCTTTATATGTTCCGACACGATAAGCAAAGTTTGTTAAGTTAAATTTCAAGAATTTTAAACTGTGTTCATACATTCATTTAACCTCGACCAAATTCCAATGATTCACGAACCATTAAATGAACGTACATGATTATGTATGTATATGTATATATATTATAAACGTTAACAAAGTATTAGACGTATAATACTTTACATAAACTTATTTGTTTTAAAATATATTTAAAATAATTATTGAAGGAATTAAAAGATAATATCAAATGATTGATTTATCAGATACATTGAATTATGGTTACGAGTCCCTATTAAGAGGTCCACTTTGATTTAGGAAACCTTTCCTTTTAACCATATTGGGAAAATGGTAAAGTGATTTTACAAATAAGAACAAAGTGTTAAATTAACAAGAACTAGACAAGAGTTAGTAAAGATTCCTATTTGATCTTTAATTCATACCTTAGAACATTTTCCTAGTTATTTAAAAAGATAACTATTTTAATCTTCATCTTAAAGTTGGAATGTGGAATGTAAATAACTTAGACATTGGATATCAACATCTTACATTGAAATGATTTCGTACGTTTATCTAACCTTCAGACTTTATATCACGTTGCACCAACAAATGTTTTACGATATAACAAATTCTACTAATATAAATTTTTTAGTAAAATGATTCTTAAATATACTTAGTTTTGGAAAACAAAGTTTTCATATTTATTCAAACGTACAAAAACAATTTTTTAAAGAACTTTATTAGTGAAACGTTTTATAAGATAAATTGTTCATAAGTTTTAAGGAACTTAATTAAAGCCTTGTATTATAATTTATATATATATATATATATATATATATATATATATATATATATATATATATTGTTTCAAAAATGTAAAACGTGATACGACATGATATTTTCTATTACTTAAACGTTTTGAACTTTGAAATATAATTAGATCGATATTTCAATTATATGTAAATATACAAAATTATATTTTTTTTAAAGTATATATATATATATATATATATATATATATATATATATATATATATATATATATATATATATATATATATATATATTTTACAAACGCGTTAATGTATAATTTAAAACATTTCGATATTATTAAACGTATTATAATAAACAACAAAACTTTGATTTGCAGTAGCAAATGACCACAACACTCAATTATATAAGTTACATTTTTCATAAAGTAATTTATCAATGACTAAGACTAAATTTTGATAATGGTACGTGTCACTAAATGTAAAGGGCTAGTTTTCTAAGTGAATGAAAAGCCATTCGAGAAACCAAAACCAAGACATAAGTGGAGTGACAACGTGCGAGACATTAGAATAAAAATTACATTTTTACCGTACACGTAAATATAATATAATATATAAATAATTATATAAATTAAATATAATATATATTTAATAATAATTAAGGAGTGTCGGCAAGAGTTTAATCGGTAGGAGAGGGCTGCTACTTGCCTTTAAATATAGAACGAGCTCAATTACAATTCATTTCATCATTCACTTCGAGAGTCAGAAAAATATATACATATATTATTAATATTAATATTATTAATATTAAGATTATTATTATTAATCTTATTATTGGTATTAGTATTATTAGTAGTATTATTATTAGTATTATACATAAAATACTACGACGAGGTCATGAGCGAATTATTTCAAGACGGGTTTTTCGAGTAGGATAGGGCTAAGGAAATTATAGGTTATAGCTATGGAGGTGATGGGTATGGTTCATGGGTATGCTTGTGAGGTCAATCTAGTGTTTATCGTCTCCGTTGCGTCTACGTACATTTCCTGCAATATTGAATCTCAATATTGATACGTAAGCACTCATAATTTAATTTTTTACATATTAATAGTGTACCCCTGACTAGTGCTCGAGTATATAGGATTATGCATGCTTGTATTTTTAACATTGTCATTAGATAGGTTATGTTGAATCCTAAATTAGTTACATATGCGGTTGAGATAAGGTATAAGATATGCATGTCGTTGGAAAGCTAGCGAAAAATTAAGAACTTTTCATTTAGATATCGAAGGGTTTCGATGAACGGATTAGAAGTTATAGTCAATTGAATTTAGTATTATTATTAAAAACGATTATTATTATCGTCGTTATTATCGTCATTATAGTTTTATCTAATTTTTATTATTATTATTATTATTATTATTATTATTATTATTATTATTATTATTATTATTATTATTATTATTATTAATAAAAAGTATTATCATTAAAAATGGCTATTTTTATTATTATTACTATCGTTATTATCGTTAAAGTTATAGTTAGTATCATCATTAATATTATCATAATATTTATTATCATTATCATTATCATTATTATAATTTAAAACTAATATTAGTAACACCTAATTATTATGAGTACTATTATAATCATTAATATGAACGCGATATAAAAGACGATTAAAAGCTATTAAACGAATCGATTAGGAAATAATGAGTATGGGTATCATGATGAAATTTAAAATATCGTAAGATATTAATTTAGATAAAATTATAGTTTTCCATTATTTTTATCACCATGATTATTAAAAGTATTATTAATATTAAAACTATTTTTTTTTACAAAAATTATCATTTTTAATAGGAATATCATTGTTAATATAAAATTTCATTATTATTATTAATAAGAATTATCATTCTATCATAATACCATTTTTCGTAAATATAAATATTGTTATTATTATTAGTAGAATAATAATAATTATTATTACAAAATAATACAACTTTTACTTGCTATTATTATTATCAACATTATTTTATCAAATAAATATGTAATACAAAGATATTTTACTACGTGTAATATAACTACATTAATACTACTTATAATATTATTTTTATGATATTAAATGAACTTTATAAATTTTATTATTTAAGATATATAAGAGTATATTTTAATATAAAATTCTTATTTAAAAATGAATTATATTATTTATCTAATAAACCTTTTAAAAATATTTAAAAATATAAAATGACGATATTTAAACTATATAATAATCATGTATAAATTTTGGAAATCATTTTGAATCAAATTGATTTTTGTTGACTTTTGCATATTAGTCTCGAGCATTAGGATTGTGATACACTATGACCTGACCTAAATTGCTATACAAATATTGACCAACATACAAATATATATACTTAATTTAGGTTCGTGAATCCGAGGCCAACCTTGCACTTGTTCAATGCCATCATATGCTTAATTACTACGAAATACAATAAGTGAGTTTCATTATTCCCTTTTTAAATGCTTTTGCTATATATATTTTTGGGACTGAGAATACATGCGCTTTTATAAATGTTTTACGAAATAGACACAAGTAATCGAAACTACATTTTATGGTTGAATGATCGAAGCCGAATATGCCCCTTTTGCTTGGCAACCTAAGAATTAGTAAACCAGTATACTAATTGATGTGAATCCTAAAGATAGATCTATTGGGCCCAACAAACTCACCCGTTGTAGCGGATGCTTTAGTACTTTGAGTTTTTATATCATGTCCGATGGATGTCCCGGAATGATGGGGATATTCTTATATGCATCTTGTTAATGTCGGTTACCAGGTGTTCAATCCATATGAATGATTTTTGTCTCTATGCATGGGACGTATATTTATGAGAAATGAAAATGAAATTCTTGTGGTCTATTAAAATGATGGAAACGAATTATTATGATAAACTCAATTGTAAAAACGAATGCAATGTTTGTAAAATGTATCATATAGAGGTCAAGTACCTCGCGATGTAACCAATTGTAATGTATTCGTCCAGGTGGATTAGGACGGGTAGTTATATACTTAATCATAATCTTTACTAAACTCAAAGACTTGAATGCAACGTCTTTTGAAATATGCCATGAATGACTCCTAGTAATATCTTTAAAATGAGCTAATGCACAGTGGAAGATTTCTTTAATACCTGAGAATAAACATGCTTTAAAGTGTCAACCAAAAGGTTGGTGAGTTCATTATTTTAACATAAATAATCATTTTCATCATTTTAATAGACCACAAGATTTTCATTTTCATTTCTCATAAATATACGTCCCATGCATAGAGACAAAAATATCATTCATATGGTGAACACCTGGTAACCGACATTAAGAAGATGCATATAAGAATATCCCCTATCATTTCAGGAAATCCTTCGGACATGATAAAAAAGAATTCGAAGTACTAAAGCATCTGGTACTTTGGATGGGGTTCGTTAGGCCTAACAGATCTATCTTTAGGATTCGCGTCAATTAGTAGATCGGTTTACTAATTCTTAGGTTACCAAACAAAATGGGCATATTCGGCTTCGATCATTCACCCATACAATGTAGTTTCAATTACTTGTGTCTATTTCGTAAAAACATTTATAAAAGTTGCGCATGTATTGTAACATCCCGCGTTTTTTCGTTAAATTTATTTTTAACACTCTCTTTTTTTTAAATAATATCTTTCGTTATCTAAATTCGTACCTTTCGTTAACTAATGTTCTTAATATTTTTGTTATTGGATTATAACACATTCCGTTTACTCTCGCGTGTTTAAAATATTCGTTCGGTAAAATCCCGCACCCGCTTTGAAACTTGAGGGACCAATGTTGTCAAGAGGGTAAAGTGGTGACTAGGTCAACTAGTCAACCACTTCACCTCCTCCATTCATTTAATTTTTTTTTTCTCTTTTCAATTTTTCTTTCAACTAATACTTCCATTTTTACATCTTTTTGATCTTCACAAAGAATCATCATCTAAACCCGAATCAAGAAGCAAACATCAAAATAAATTATATATTCGTGATCCTCTCTTCATCCTCTACATTTTGGTACCAATTTCATCTCATTTGGGTAACATTTCTAAAACTCTAGATTTCTCTAAATTCGTGTTTTTGACTTGAAATGGTGTTAGTTAGTGTCTATGGCTCGTGTATAACATGAATATATGTTTTGTTTGCTCGATTCGTTGTTTTGAGTAACTAGTTTGAACATTTGAAATGGGTGTGCTTAATCTTTGATTTTGGATGAGTTAATATTGTTCAATTGTTAAAGATCATGTTTTAATTGTGTTACTAGTATCACTAGCTTCGTTTTGATGCGTAGGTTGAGTAAGAAAACTTCAAACGCATGATTATTGATTTTTGTGAATTTTGGTGAGGGTTTGATAGACTTAAAACGAACTTTTCATGTTTCGAATGCCATGAAATGTTATTAGTAAGTGTTTAGTTACAATGTATGTTTCATTACCTTCAAAACGGCATATCATATGTGTGAATTGGATTCCCGAATTTTAAAATACATTTTGTAAACTTGAAACGATGATTTTGAACATTTAATGATCACTTGAGATTTCGACTATTGTAAATGATGTTTTTGCTTGATGAAAAGTGGTTAGTTGTATTCCTTATCAAAATACCTTTCCAACGATATAAGATACTTGTTTTGGATGTTTACGGTTTATGATTTATGTGTATTTGAAGTTGGATTCGTGCTTGAGTGTGAAAACTGCCAGACTTGCTGATCAGTTAAATGGAGCGGCGCGCCAAATATGGAGCGGCGCGCCATTTGGGTATATCCCAACTACTTTTTGTTTTTCACGTTTTCACCCCCGTTTACTCGTAACTCCGATTAACAAGAAACTTGGCAAACATGTTTATATATACTTTTAAATCATGGGAAAATTGTCGGATATCCGACCCGACCCCGTTGACTTTGACTTTGACTTTGACCAAGTTTGACTTTTAGTCAAACTTAACCGAACACTTATGCAATCGTTTTAATCGTATTTTATACTTGATTCTTGCATGAAACTTGACAACGTGATTCAGATGCTATACTAATCGAGTCGTAACGAGCCATATGACTAATTGAACACATTTCGCCCGACCTTAACCGGTTAATTGATACAACTTACTTGTTTAGGTCAAGGCTAAGCAACTTTCATGCACACGTTTACTTTGTGAAGTACTTTTATACTCGTGCACTCGAGGTGAGATCATAGTCCCATCTTTCAAACAACTTTTTTGCTTTAAACTATGGGATGAAAAACATATACGTATCATACTTTTACACTTTGAACACAAGTACGAAAACGAACATTCCACGTACGGGTTTGAACAAAAATCCTCAATTCAATTTTCATTAGCTACACTTGCAGGGTGTAAACGAGAACTTATATTATGTGATCACATGGGCTTGACGAGCCTCATTCGGACGGTTCGCTACCGTTAGCGGATGAAATATATTTTCGAGTATAGTGTATTTTCTAACACTACGTAACAGGGTACAAAATAGTTAAGTTTGATAATTGGGTGCCCGCGAAACAAATAACAACTTTAGAATGCAAATGATTTTGATAATCTTCTTATATTAAATCTTGTGGTTCAAATACAACGTTTACTAAAATACCTATCATTTCACCAACGTTTTTCGTTGACAGTTTTCTATATGTTTCTCAGGTTCATACATGGCTATTTGATACATGCTTCCGCATACACTCATACTTGCTTGGGGTCAAGCATACATGCATACACTTTGATTACTTGCTTGGAGTCAAGCATACATGCATACGCTAGTGATAGCACCTTTGGATTCAAACAAATGTTTACATACTTACGCTATTTATAGCAACTGTGATTTTCAACTTATATTATGTCGCAAGTTACTTCATTTATGCTTTATAACTTTGTAAACTTAAACGTGTTGTCGAACCGTTTGTAAACTAAACCTTGCAAGTCTTGTACTTTTCAAATGAATGCGACATAATTTTGGTCAAACGCATCTCATATAGGGACTATGACCATGCAACGGGACCTAAGTTAACGGCGCCGTCAATGACGATTTTGTCGGGTCGCTACATGTATTCTCAGCCCAAAAATATAAAGGGTAAAAAGGCAAATGAAACTCACCATAATGTATTTTGTAGTAAAAATACATATAACGACATTGAACAACTAAACGATGCAAGGTTGGCCTCGGATTCACGAACCTATATCATTTGTATATTTATATTAAAACATATAATCGTAATTGTACAAATATTTTTATTATCTTTTAATTTGTATAGTTAATTTGTGTATATATTCAAAATAATTAATATTTATATAGTTATATTAATATGTCCATATTTATATACATAATTGTTTAGTGTTACATTTAAAATTCGATAGTTTTCATTTGTAAGTATTTATATAAATAATCTTAATAGGTTTGATATATATAGTTAGGTGAAATTTAATTATAATTATAGTACATGTAATAAGTATATTTAATGTTCAAAATATTTATTTACAAAAATGATATTTTTGATAATAATGATTTACTAATAATAATAATAATAAGGATAACTTTATTAATAGTGATAATATTAATAATAAGAATGATAATGATAATCTTTAATAATAAAAATAATGATAAGTTATTTTATTTTTACAACAATATTGATAATAATATCTAATACTAATAACGAGTAGTAATAATACTAATGGCGATAATAATAATGTTATTACTAATAATGATACTAACAATAAAAATACAATAATAATATTACTAATAATAATAATAATAGTATTGATAATACTAATGGTATTAATAATAATATCATAGTTTATATTAATAATCATTTTGCTAATAATAACAACTAACATAAAAGCAATAATAATAATAATAATAATAATAATAATAATAATAATAATAATAATAATAATAATAATAATAATAATAATAATAATAATAATAATAATAATAATAATAATAATAAGATTGGAAAAACTACCTCAAATGTAATGAATTCCAAAAAGAAAACAGCCCACACCCGGGCTCGAACCCGAGACCTCTCGGTAAACCCAAAACATTCTTCACCAGCTGAGCTAGCCTATCTATCTGCTATAATTCAGTTTGCACTTATCTAACCCATTTAACATCTGTTTCCCTATTTTTCCTTTTCACATACCAATCGATCAAAGCCCTTAGCAATCATAACCATGAATAAATTGTTGGCTTTAGGTGTTTTAATAGAAGCAGATACGACCTGGAGGGGTGTTTTTAATTACAGAAAGGAAATAAAAAAAAGTAACAATAACAGAACTCGTTTTGCCATTCTTTCATCTTTTTTATATTTCAAATCGACCAAAGATCAAATCAAATTAATAATGAGTTATTTATTAAATTTTAGAACTTAAAATTAATACAAAAACATTTAAAGATTAAGTAATTTGATTTTAAACAGAATAAGAATGAAATAAAATGGCTGAAACTGACACGATGACTCCCATATGAACTCAAGTTATGATTTTGAAATTTAGAACGTTTTACACAAAGATTACAACACGAAAAAGATTCTAAATCTACATTAGAAACTATCTGGTTCATTAATTAAGCTTAAAACATTAAAATGAGTTTGAATTTCACGATTTACAGATAGTTTCACTTTTTTTAAAATATGCTTTGACTAAACAATTCATACTTGTTTGAAAGATTTGTAAGCTGAGTTTTTGCAGGTAGATTGAGGGAAGGATTTCAAACAAGACTGCAATAAGAGATTTTGTAATTGAACTCAAATTCGAAGTATTTGATTTAAAGTTACATGAACAGAGCTGCTTACTGGGTTTTTAATTTTTTTCTGTTTTTCTTCTTCGACTTGCAGTAAATAACGATGATATTTGATGAAGGTAGTGATGGTTAATAATTTAAGGTCGAATGGTTTCATATAGCAATTGAAATTGAATGATTTACAGAAGATAGGAGTCGTCAATTATTATATCAGACAGAATAAATAAATAAAAATAAATAAAAATAAAAAAATAAAAACAAAAAAGAAGACAACGATTGCTAATAGAAATCGCTGGGTATTGTCATGTAGTGATTTAGAATCGATAAGTTTAATATTCTTGAGCACAAGTTGATGAAAAGATCCAAGAACCGATTGTGATTGATAACAATTTTCCATTATTATTTGATTTTATATATAATATTAATATTAATAACTAATAATTATAAATACATTAATAATAAAAATCATATCATTATTAAAAATAAATAATAATGATACTAGTAATTAACCAGGTGATAATAATTATATTATAAATGGAAAAAATACTATTTTATATTATTTTCTATTAATAATAACTATAAGAATAATAATGATATTAATAATAATATTGATAAAGATAATAATAATAATAATAATAATAATAATTAATCATATTAACTTAAAGATATAATTCTACTACTAATTATAATGATATAACAATTTAGATGTATTAATTCTATATATATTAAATAATAATATTCTAATATTAATATTAATATTAATATTAATATTAATATTAATATTAATATTAATATTAATACTAATTAATAATGGAAGTAAATATAATAATATAACATTTATATTTTAACTTGTAATTTAAATATATTAATATTACAATTTATTAATCATGTAATATTTAATAAGTAATACTATATAATAACATATATCTAATTTTTAACATTTATACATTACTATTTATATATAATAATCATAACAATTTATTAATGATAATGCTATTAGTAATGATAATGAGTTAATAACTGAAGTTTTAACAATAGAAATGTTTTCATGATGATTATGAGTTAATAACTGAAGTTTTAGCATTATTAACTAATATAGATAAAACGATTCGATTAGATGAAGCGTACGAGTGAAACTGTCACAACAGATTGAGATAGAGATTTAACTTTTGACGTAGTCACGGTGGAATTTAGAAAATAAGATGCGTCTTAGCTTTTGACGTTGTCTGGTTGGATATCGGAATTCAGGGGATTTAAAGAAAATCTTCGACATCTAAAAGATTTGAATTCTTCGACGAGTAAGAAAATTAAGATCTCTATAACTAAATACGGTGATCTGCGTTGATTACTCTGTCTGATATTTCCATTATAAATTAAACTCTTCCGTTCCATTATTCTCACCATTCCTATACTTTCTTTCTTAGTTCATACATCCAAAAGATTGTAAAAATTCTTAATCCCGTTCTAATCCTTGATATTTTCCTAATTATCATTTCTGTCATCCTTCTTTTCAATCTTCCACCAGAAAAATCTATTTACTTCTACTATTACCTTGGGGTGATACTATTCTTAATTCTACCGTGTCTTTATATTACTATTCGTATTTATATCCACGGTTTGTAACCTCCGTGTTGTTATTGGGCTTTATATTTTCTCTTATATTTTGGAGCTCTCTACCTTTGTATTCTCTACTCGACCTCTAGTAAAGCGAGTAATGGTCCAAAATTCGTAAGTATGGAGTTTCGAATGAACTTAATGTTCTAAACGAGAAAGAACGTAACAGCACGATTTGATTTGTCAAATTACCAGAATCACTGAGAATAGAACTATCAAGAATATATTTTGTTGATATGTTCAGAAGTTAATTAGAATGAACGAGTTATGTAACATGACACATGAAGACATTATAATCTGTGAATCATCATGTTCCATTTAGAAACTCAGCATGACTTACTCTAATATAATCACGTTGATCAAGTGTCATTATAATATACTAACTCATGCATCAGTTACCAACATTACTTCAATAACATGCATATTTTAAGCTCGAAAGTTTACAGAATATAG
Source organism: Rutidosis leptorrhynchoides (assembly GCF_046630445.1). Lineage (NCBI taxonomy): Eukaryota > Viridiplantae > Streptophyta > Magnoliopsida > Asterales > Asteraceae > Rutidosis > Rutidosis leptorrhynchoides. The sequence goes on from NC_092341.1 coordinate 175,456,099, forward strand.
AAACTAACAGTTTCTATATGATGTAACACTGATAGCATGAAGAGATTAATGATTTCAGATAAGAATAAGTATGAAAATATCTTCAGAAATATGGAGGGTATTTATAATGAAAGATACGATGATATCTTAGAATTTCTAATATCGAAGGATGGTGAAGAAAATTTGTTCGCAAGAGTTTGGAGTCAGAAGCAAGGTATTCGCTAAAGATTTCATCAGAAACAGAATCACCAGGATTCTTTGAAGGCAGTTTTAGTCTTTGTGATTTGTCCACAGCCTCCTTCATAGTTTGCTCAACCCGTTTTCCAGTTCCAAAATTTCTGATCTTTACCAACATACAATTCTTTATCATCAAACTTTTGGCTGTTAAGGTCGTTTACCGTTTTTGCTGTTTCATCAACACTTTCTAAAATTCAGAGAACTAATTCATAAATTGGGTGCTTTTCAGACTTTCAGAATGGAAGGTCATAATTCTAAGAGATAAATGTTATATGTATACATATAACTGTTGATGTAGAAATGCTGCGAGATTCGAAATTAGTGATTGATGATTCTCGATAGTTGGTATGGCAATTCTCGTTATAAGATGTGGATGAGTATATGATAAGGTTTTAATGAACAAATATAATGGTTCTTCAGAGAGACTTAGGCCAATGAGTAATGAAGTTGCTGGTAAGTTTCTGCTAATGTGGTGAGATATAAACGGTATTTCGGTAACGATGATGAAAGGGTAATCTTTATAATAAGGTTTATTCGAATGAAAAATTCAAGTTGATTTGCTGGAGCTGTGACAAAATTTACTAATTTGAAAAAGAATTGAAATGTTATTTTCGGTAATAACAATGCCAAAGGAGCTAGCACAGATATGTGTTATACGTTTACTCAGGTTCCGAGTGTTTTCAGGTGCGTAACTATGTGCATCAATCTTTTCTTCTTTAGATAAAGTGCGGTTGATTCATTCTCCCGATTGAGGTGTTTTCAAGAATCATGAAAGGTTTGAACGCAAATTGTAATCGTCAAGATACAAATGAGGTTTAAGATGAAATCAAGTGGCAAACTTGAAGAATTGTTTAGTTTCATTGGTTATAATCAATATTTTAATTCATTTTAATTGTCAAATGTTGATAGTACTCAGTTGATAGTCCACAGTTAGCAATTCAATAATTCACATATAGTTTAATATATAATATTCAAATTAATTAATACGTATCGTGACCCATTGTATACATGTCTCAGACTCGATCACAACTCAAAGTATATATATTATTGTAGAATCAACCTCAACCCTGTATAGCGAACTCGATCATTACAGCATATAGAGTGTCTATGGTTATTTCAAATAATATATATAGATGCGTCGATATGATATGTCAAAACCTTGTATACGTGTCCCGATATTTAAAGTGCGTAAAAATAAATAACAGAAATTAAATGACGATAAATAAAATTGCGAGAATGTAAATTGCGATAATTAAATTGCGAAAAATAAAATGTAATCAGTTAGCTAGGAACAATTAGCTAGGAACAGTTAGCGTGGATTCTTAACAAAATTTCTCATAGTTAATTTGTTTGTTTCTAACAAATTTTATTTTGTCCAAATGTTTTCTTCATTATGCCACTTGTTAGATTCTGATAAATCAAAATCCAAATATGAAATTGGATGAAAATGGTTATTCTGTGGTGAATGGATTTGTATATCGGTAGATGTAAGTAGGATAGTAAACGACTGTTGAATCAGCTTCGAAGAATGTACAGTGTAACTTATTAATGTGAAATCTGAATATTCCTAGGGTATTACCTACCCGTTAAAATATTTTCACCATTAACAGTTTGTACAAAAGAATTTTTAATTACAATCTTTATGAAAATATACTTACATATATATTTTCTTCAGATGTAATCATGAATTTAATGAGTTAATATGATATTAATCTCATTTGATTTACCGTTAGAAATAGAATGAATAATCTCCAAAACTTTAGAGATTACTTAATCGCCATGTCAAACGGGGATAAATGATGTAGAACATCATGTAGAACGATGATTATGCTTGAGGTACAGAATGAGATGTTGAGGCATGGATTGTTGATGATACTGGTGCTGTTGCTGATGGTACTGTTGGCACCGGTGATGTTGCTGAAGCTGGTAAATTTTGTACCATATTCTCCAAATTGATTACTCGAGCGTAAAGCTCGTTGACTTCTTCCATTACTCCGAGATGATTGTCGGTCGGAACGAGCAGATGAATAAGATCTAAAATTTTAGATGGAATATAATCTTGGCGAGATATTCGGGAAATGAGAGAGAAAATAGTATTACGAACAGGTTCGCCGGTAAGTGCTTCAGGTTCATCGCTAAGAGGTAAATTCGGTTGGTGGAAGGGATCGCCTTCTTTGCGTCTCCATTGATTAAGTCGACTACGAACCCATCAGATGAATTGGGAATGACTGATTGGTTGATTCATTCTGGTGACTCTGATAGGTGAAACTCCATATCGGAATAGCTGTCGGAATCCGAGAAATTTGAACTGGTTGAGGGATTCATCTCGTACGATCAGATGAAGGATTTTTCGATAAGAAATAGATTATAGGATGTAGATTAGTACCCTGCAATACATAATTTACATATGCATATATAATACTAAAATCTCATAAGTTACAGATGAATCTACTGAAGCTGTCAGGCAAAAGTAACAATAACAGATACGCTAAGATATGAAGTTATCAATATACTGTCTATGCAATAGAGGCAGCAAGACGTGTCTAGACTTTAAGGATGATAAGAAAATAATTTTTAACACTAAATGATAAGCAAAACTTTTGACATGCAGACACGGTCGAAGTCCAGACTCACTAATGCATCTAAACAACTATCCGTTAGACACACTAATACAAGACCTGGTTCGCTAAGACCACCACTCTGATACCACCTATAACGAAACATCCTAATCCACCTGGACGAATACATTACAATTGGTTACATCGCGAGGTACTTGACCTCTATATGATACATTTTACAAACATTGCATTCATTTTTAAAAGACAAACTTTCATTTCATTGAAAGTTGACGGCATGCATACCATTTCATAATATATCCAACTATAATTCACTTAATAATAATAATCTTGATGAACTCAATAACTCGAATGCAACGTCTTTTGAAATATGTCATGAATGACTCCAAGTAATGTCTCTAAAATGAGCAAATGCACAGCGGAAGATTTCTTTCATACCTGAGAATAAACATGCTTTCAAGTGTCAACCAAAAGGTTGGTGAGTTCATTAGTTTAACATAAATAATCATTTCCATCATTTTAATAGACCACAAGATTTTCATTTTCATTTCTCATAAATATACGTCCCATGCATAGAGACAAAAATATCATTCATATGGTGAACACCTGGAAACCGACATTAACAAGCTGCATACAAGAATATCCCCTATCATTCTGGGAAATCCTTCGGACATGATAAAAACGAATTCGAAGTACTAAAGCATTCGGTACTTTGGATGGGGTTCGTTAGGCCCAATAGATCTATCTTTAGGATTCGCGTCAATTAGTAGATCGGTTTACTAATTCTTAGGTTACCAAGAAAAAGGGGCATATTCGGCTTCGATCATTCACCCATATAATGTAGTTTCAATTACTTGTGTCTATTTCATAAAAACATTTATAAAAGTTGCGCTTGTATTCTCATCCCAAAAATATAAAGGATAAAAAGGCAAATGAAACTCACCATAATGTATTTTGTAGTAAAAATATATATAACGACATTGAACAACTAAACGATGCAAGGTTGACCTCGGATTCACGAACCTATATCATTTGTATATTTATATTAAAACATATAATCGTAATTGTACAAATATTTTTATTATCTTTTAATTTGTATAGTTAATTTGTGTATATATTCAAAATGATTAATATTTATATAGTTATATTAATATGTCCATATTTATATACATAATTGTTTAGTGTTACATTTAAAAATCGATAGTTGTCATTTGTAAGTATTTATATAAATAATCTTAATAGGTTTGATATATAGTTATGTGAAATTTAATTATAATTATAGTACATGTAATAAGTATATTTAATGTTCAAAATATTTATTTACAAAAATGATATTTTTGATAATAATGATTTACTAATAATAATAATAAGGATAACATTATTAATAGTGATAATACTAATAATAAGAATGATAATGATAATATTTAATAATAAAAATAATGATAAGTTATTTTATTTTTACAACAATATTGATAATAATATCTAATGCTAATAACGAGTAGTAATAATACTAATGACGATAATAATAATGTTATTACTAATAATGATACTAACAATAATAATAATAATACAATAATAATATTACTAATAATAATAATAATAGTATTGATAATACTAATGGTATTAATAATAATATCATAGTTTATATTAATAATCATTTTGCTAATAATAACAACTAACATAAAAGCAATAAAAGCAATAATAATAATAATAATAATAATAATAATAATAATAATAATAATAATAATAATAATAATAATAATAATAATAATAATAATAATAATAATAATAATAATAATAATAATAATAATAATAATAATAATAATAATAATAATAATAATAATAACAAGATTGAAAAAACTACCTCAAATGTAATGAATTCCAAAAAGAAAACAGCCCACACCCGGGCTCAAACCCGAGATCTCTCGGTAAACCCAAAACACTCTTGACCAGCTGAGCTAGCCTATCTATCTGCTATAATTCAGTTTGCACTTATCTAACCCATTTAACATCTGTTTCCCTATTTTTCCTTTTCACATACCAATCGATCAAAGCCCTTAACAATCATAACCATGAATAAATTGTTGGCTTTAGGTGTTTTAATAGAAGCAGATATGACCTGGAGGGGTGTTTTTAATTACAAAAAGGAAATAAAAAAAAGTAACAATAACAGAACTCGTTTTGCCATTCTTTCATCTTCTTTATATTTCAAATCGACCAAAGATCAAATCAAATTAACAATGAGTTATTTAATAATTTTAAAACTTAAAATTAATTCAAAAATAATTAAATGTTGAGTAATTTGATTTTAAACAGAATAAGAATGAAATAAAATGGCTGAAACTGACACGATGACTCCCATATGAACTCAAGTTATGATTTTGAAATTTAGAACGTTTTACACAAAGATTACAACACGAAAAAGATTCTAAATCTATATTAGAAACTATCTGGTTCATTAATTAAGCTTAAAACATTAAAATGAGTTTGAATTTCATGATTTACAGATAGTTTGACTTTTTTGAAATATGCTTTGACTCGACAATTCATACTTGTTTGAAAGATTTGTAGGCTGAGTTTTTGCAGGTAGATTGAGGGAAGGATTTCAAACAAGACTGCAATAAGAGATTTTGTAATTGAACTCAAATTCGAAGTATTTGATTTAAAGTTACATGAACAGAGCTGCTTACTGGATTTTTTATTTTTTCTGTTTTTCTTCTTCGACTTGCAGTAAGTAATAATGATATTTGATGAAGGTAGTGATGGTTAATAATTTAAGGTCGAATGGTTTCATATAGCAATTAAAATTGAATGATTTACAGAAGATAGGAGTCGACAATTATTATATCAGATAGAATAAATAAATAAAAAAAAAAAAAAAAAAACAAAAAAGAAGACAACGATTGCTAATAGAAATCGCTGGGTATTGTCATGTAGTGATCTAGAATCGACAAGTTTAATATTCTTGAGTACAAGTTGATGAAAAGATCCAAGAACCGATTATGATTGATAACAATTTTCCATTATTATTTGATTTTATATATAATATTAATATTAATAACTAATAATTATAAATACATTAATAATAAAAATCATATCATTATTAAAAATAAATAATAATGATACTAGTAATTAACCAGGTGATAATAATTATATTATAAATGGCAAAAATACTATTTTGTATTATTTTCTATTAATAATAAATATAAGAATAATAATGATATTAATAATAATATTGATAAATATGATGATAATAATAATAATAATAATAATAATAATAATAATAATAATAATAATAATAATAAAAATAATAATAATAATAATAATAATAATAATAATAATAATAATAATAATAATAATAATAATAATAATAATAATAATAATAATAATAATAATAATAATAATAATAAAAATAATAATAATAATAATAATAATAATAATTAATCATATTAACTTAAGGTTATAATTCTACTACTAATTATAATGATATAATAATTTAGATGTATTAATTCTATATATATTAAATAATAATATTCTAATATTAATATTAATATTAATACTAATTAATAATGGAAGTAAATATAAAAATATAACATTTATATTTTAACTTGTAATTTAAATATATTAATATTACAATTTATTAATCATGTAATATTTAATAACTAATACTATATAATAACATATATCTAATTTTTAACATTTATACATTACTATTTATATATAATAATCATAACAATTTATTAATGATAATGCTATTAGTAATGATAATAATATAACAATTACATTCAAGTCTGTTAATAATATATTATTAATTATTTAATATTTAGTAATCATATAATATATAACCTTTATTGAATGTTTACTATTTTATACATTACAATATATATATAATCATTAATTATTCATAAAAAATAATATATATATATATATATATATATATATATATATATATATATATTCATTTTAATAGTAGTTTAATTATTCTATATATTACTTTTACATTTTCAGTTCAAATAATTATATTGTATTTTATTAATTTAACTTATTAGTTATGCTTTATATATATATATATATATATATATATATATATATATATATATATATATATATATATATATGTATGTATGTATATATATGTATGTATATATATATATATATATATGTATGTATATATATATATATATATATATATATATATATGTATATATATATATATATGTATATATATATATATATATGTATATATATATATATATATACAAACAATTGTTCGTGAATCATCAGGAATGGTAAAAGGGCAAATGTATTCATGTAAGTTGTTCCAAAGTTTTCGAGACTCAACATTACAGACTTTAATTATCGTGTCAGAAACATATGAAGATTAAGTTTAAATTTGGTTGGAAATTTCCGGGTTGTCACAAAGTAAATGATAGATCAGATCATTTATAGATGGATATTACAAAATGGTATGCATGCCTGTCAACTTTCGATGTAATGAAAGTTTGTCTTTTAAAACGAATGCAATGTTTGTAAAATGTATCAAATAGAGGTCAAATACCTCGCGATGTAATCATATGTTACTGTATTCGTTCTTATGGATTAGGACGGGTCTTTACATTTGGTATCAGAGCGGTGGTCTTAGCGAACCAGGTCTGCATTAGTGTGTCTAACTGATAAGTCGTTAGGATGCACTAGTGAGTCTGGACTTTGACCGTGTCTGCATGTCAAAAGTTTTGCTTATCATTGTGTGTCGAAAATTATCTACTTATCATCCTTAAGAAATTACCAGTTTATCATTCTTAGTCTAGACACATCTTAATACATTGATTGCATAAATAGTGTATAGACAAAATTCATATCTTAGCGTATCTGCTAATTCATATCTTAGCGTATCTGTTACTGCAAACTTTGCCTGACATATCCCGTAAATTCCTCCGTAATCTACGAAACCTTTTCTACGAAACCTTTTGCTCTATATTTATATTCTATATAGTTAGAATACCATCCAATATTCGAACATCAATTCATATCGAAAATCCTTTATTCAAATCGTACAAAATGGAATTCGTCATCAGTTCAAGTTCCTCGAATTCCGAAATGGAATCCCACTCAAGCTCCGAAAGCAGTGTGACTGGAATGGATCAACCAATCAGCCATCATCTATTGTGGATGAATTGGGGATGGGTTCATAGCATCCTCAATCATTGGAGACAAAAAGAAGGCGATCCTTTCCATCCACCGCATTGCCCTCTTGGTGAAGAACCAGAAGCGCTTACCGGCGAACCTATCCGAAACACCATTTTCTCTCTCATTTCCAGAGTATCTCGTCACGATTATATATTACATCAAATTTTAGATTTTATTTATCCGCTTGTCGGAACCGACAATCACCCCGGTGTAATAGGAGAAGTCAACGAGCTTCGCGCTCGGGTAGTGGCTTTGGAGAATATGGTGCAAAGGTTACAAACACCAACAGCAGCATCAGCACATAACCAGTACTACCATCAGCAACACCAACAGTACCATCACCACCACCAACAGTAACATCCGCATCCCACACTTCAACATCACAACCTATATTCCGCGAGTACAAATGTTATACGCTCTGTAGATACTAAGGAATACCAACAATAACAAACGATGAATTGTTGATTCATAACTTCATTGGAGAAATACTCCACGGCGATTATGTAATCTCTAAAGTCTTAGAGATTATCTATTCTAGCCCTAACCATAATTCAATTGAGTGAACTAAAATGATAGAAGGAAGAGTAGAATCCCTGACAAGAAAGGGTGTGTGATTTACAAGTTAGACTTGTTTTACCAACATCATCAACAGTACCGTAGCATCACCAGCACAGTCAGTGCCGTCAGCGTCGTCAGAATCAGCAGCACCTATAACATCACAAACTCCGTCAGTTCAAGAATCACCATGGACATCATTACGAATCAATAACACGTATATGGTATCAACGAGTTATGAAGTATTAACTCATTTTCCCTGAAGAAATTATATGTATATTTTATATATATATATAAATTTTTAGATCAAAATAAATCTTTCCGTACTACGCTATTATGTGTGAATCTTAACTACTCGGTTAATTCATATTACTAATATGCAATGATGTACATCCTTCATCCGCAACTTAACCATCTTTAACTACAATCTCTGCCCCAATTCAATAAATTCCATTTCATAATAAACCAAGTGTATTATTCAAATATATGTTTGATTTTACACTTTCATCATCGATATACTCGAAACTTTTTAGATGACATCATTCGTACCTTGCGAAATTTACAAGAATTCCACGAACACCAACATCACGTAAAGTATTAATTCATAATTTCAATTATATTAAAGAAATACTCATGTGATTTCTAAAGTTTAGGGGATTACTCAATTCTAGTTTCAACCATAAATCAAATGAGTTTAATTTAATATTAACTCATTAAATCTATGTTACATCTGAAGAAAATATACACATATATATTTCCATAAAGACTGTAATAAAATTCTTTTGTACAAAATATTAATTGTGAAATTTTTTTTAACGGGTAGGTAATACCCGAGAGATATATAAATTCACAATTAATATGTTACAAATCTCCGAACTTGATTCAGTAATCATCCCCTATATTCACTATTTTTATAACAATATACATTCTTTCATAGAAATTAAGACAACCATAATCATTCAATTTCAATTACATATTCTGATTTTGAAATCGCAAAACTCAATTCGAGATATAACCAAAAATCATCACACTTAGATTCTTACATCTTTCAAAGCTATACTTTGACTTCAAAACTGTGTTAGAACATCATATGTATATTAACGATTACAAATTGTGTTCAAACCCTCCAAATTTCTGAAGACACTTCAAACAATGAACAATCGAGATGATGATTCAACCACATGTATCCACAGTTATGCACCTGAAAAATTCTCGAAACCAAAGTCATAGTTTAACACATATACGTGTCAGACTCTTTGGAATTTATTATCTAAAATAACTTTTCAATTCCTCTCCAAAGTAGTCAGTTTTGTCACAGCTCCAGCAAGTCAACTTTGACTTTTCAGTCGGACTAGTCTTATTATAACCTTGATATATACGTTGCCCTTTCACCATCGTTACTGGGGAACCTATCATATTTCACCACATCAACAATAAACTTACCAACAACTTCACTGATCTTTGACATTCCGAAGAATCATTATCTTTATCAAAACCCCATCAATTACTCATCTGTATCTTGTAACGAGAATTTCCATACGAATCATCAAGAATTAGCAATCAGTATTTTGAAATTTCGCAGCATGTCTACGTCAACAGATATGTGTGTACATATAACGTCTATCTCTTTGACTTACATACTTCGAATATGAAGTTTCTGAAAAACACCCCAATCTATGATTTAGTTCTCTGAAGTTTTGGAAAAGCTGAGTGAAGCAGCAGAAAACTGTAGACAACCAAAATAGTCAAAAGTTTGATGATAAAGAATAGTGTATTGGCAAAGCTAAAAAAAGAGAAGGTTTGAAACTAGAAAACGGATTGAGCAAAGTATGAAGGAGGCTGTGGACAAACACGAAGGCTGAACCTACCTTCAAAGAATCCAAATGATTTAGTATCTGCTAAAGTCATTAACGAATACTTTACTCCTGACTCTAAACCCCTACGGACAATATTCTTCATTATCCTCTGATATTAGAAATTCTAAGATATCATCGTATCTTTCTTTATAAATATCCTCGATATTTCTGAAGATATTTTCATAACTATTCTATCTGAAGTCATTTACCTCTTCGCGCTATCTGTATTACATCATAAACGAAACTATTTTAGTTTCTATATTCTGAAACTTTCGAGTTTTAAATAGGAATATTTCTGAAGTGGTGTTGGGAACTGAAGCATGAGTTAGTATAATATAATGACACTTGATCAACGTGATTATATTACTGTAAGTCATGCTGAGTTTCTAAAATGGAACGTGATGATTCACAGATCATAACGTCATCATGTGCCATGTTACACGACTCCTGTATTCTATTTAACCTCTAAAATATCAAAAAAATATTTCTTGATGATTCAGTCTTTTTCGGAATATTCTGGTAATTTGACAAATCAAGATCGTGCCATTACAATTTCCTTCTTAGAACATTAACAATGTGCATTCCAAAATTTATATCTACGAATTTTGGACCATTACAAGCGCTGCTTAATCGCAAGAAGAAGAAACGAAGGGACAAAACTCCGAAATAGAAATTGGGGTATAAATCGCAGCAAATAAAAGAGAGCATTAACTGGGGATGACAATGATTATAGAAGACAGAAGCAAGGACATCGAAATATAACGGAAGATATAGAACCCAATAACCACCCACAAATTATAAACCGTATATATCGATACATATAGCAATATAAAGAAATGAAAGAACTAAAAACACTATAAAACCAAGTGTATAGTAGAAGTAAATAGATTCTTTCGGCGGTAGATGAAAAAGAAGAATGACAGATATGAAAGTGAGGAATATATCAAGAAGCAAAACTGGATGAATCATGTTGATTAATGCTTTAAAAGTATGAACTGAGGAGAAAGAATGGAAGGTGTGAGTTAAAAGGAAACGAAGGAGGTGGATTTATAGTAAAATACCCGACAGAGCATTCAAGGCAGATCTCCGCATTTAATTAGAGAAATCCTAATTTCCTTATTCACCGAAGAATCAAATCATTTAGAGTTCGAAGATTTTCTTTAAATCCCTTAAATTCCGGAATTCAACCAAGACAACGTCAAAAGTTAAGACGAAACTTTATTTCTCATTTCATTCCTTTTGTGATAGCTTTACTCGTACTCTTCAAATAACCGAAACGTTTTATCTATATTACTCAATGGTGATAAAACTCTATTTACCAACTCATATTCGTCATGAAAACATTCTTATTGTCAATCATGACCATTCCAATCAAATTTCGGGACGAAATTTCTTTAACGGGTAGGTGCTGTGACGACCCGGAAATTTCTGAACAAATTTAAACTTTAATCTTTATATGTTCCGACACGATAAGCAAAGTTTGTTAAGTCAAATTTCAAGAATTTTAAACTGTGTTCATACATTCATTTAACCTCGACCAAATTCCAATGATTCACGAACCATTAAATGAACGTACATGATTATGTATGTATATGTATATATATTATAAACGTTAACAAAGTATTAGACGTATAATACTTTACATAAACGTATTTGTTTTAAAATATATTTAAAATAATTATTGACGGAATTAAAAGATAATATCAAATGATTAATTTATCAGATACATTGAATTATGGTTACGAGTCCCTATTAAGAGGTCCACTTTGATTTAGGAAACCTTTCCTTTTAACCATATTGGGAAAATGGTAAAGTGATTTTACCAATAAGAACAAAGTGTTAAATTAACGAGAACTAGACAAGAGTTAGTAAAGATTCCTATTTGATCTTCAATTCATAGCTTACAACATTTTCCTAGTTATTTTAATAAGATAACTATTTTAATCTTCATCTTAAAGTTGGAATGTGGAATGTAAATAACTTAGACATTGGATATCAACATCTTACATTGAAATGATTTTGTACGTTTATCTAACCTTCAGACTTTATATCACGTTGCACCAACAAACGTTAAAAACTTGAAACCTATGAAAAGTATATTTAATCTTACTTCTCTAAAATGTTTTACGATATAACAACTTCAACTACTTTAACCTTTTTAGTAAAATGATTCTTAAATATACTTAGTTTTGGAAAACAAAGTTTTCATATTTATTCAAACGTACAAAAACAATTTTTTAAAGAACTTTATTAGTGAAACGTTTTATAAGATAAATTGTTCATAAGTTTTAAGGAACTTAATTAAAGCCTTTTATTATAATTATATATATATATATATATATATATATATATATATATATATATATATATATATATATATATATATATATATATATATATATATATATATATATATATATATATATATTGTTTCAAAAACGTAAAACGTGATGCGACATGATATTTTCTATTACTTAAACGTTTTGAACTTTGAAATATAATTAGATAGATATTTCAATTATATGTAAATATACAAAATTATATTTTTGTTAAAGTAAAGATAGATAGATATATATATATATATATATATATATATATATATATATATATATATATATTACCCCTATATACTAATATGCATGGGAAAAATCGTAGTTTTAGTTTTATCCGAATGTCGTTTTGAGTTTGCGTTCACACTACACCCGGCCCCTCAAATTCGGCTTCATATACACAACGACCCCCCCAACTTTCTACTTTTTAAGGGTAAAAAGCATAAATATATAATTTAAAAAAAAACAAAAAAAATGATTCCACCCGTATTTTACAAACGCGTTAATGTATAATTTAAAACGTTTCGATATTATTAAACGTATTATAATAAACAACGAAACTTTGATTTATAGAAGCAAATGACCACAACACTCAATTATATAAGTTACATTTTTCATAAAATAATTTATTAATGACTAAGACTAAATTTTGATAATGGTACGTGTCACTAAATGTAAAGGGCTAGTTTTCTAAGTGAACGAAAAGCCATTCGAGAAACCGGAACCAAGACATAAGTCGAGTGACAACGTGCGAGACATTAGAACAAAAATTACATTTTTACCATACACATAAATATAATGTAATATATAAATAATTATATAAATTAAATATAATATAAATATATAATAATAATTAAGGAATGTCAGCAAGAGTTTAATGGGTAGGAGAGGGCTGCTACTTGCGTTTAAATATAGAACGAGCTCAATTACAATTCATTTCATCATTCACTTCGAGAGACAGAAAAACATATACATATATTATTAATATTAATATTATTAATATTAAGATTATTATTATTAATCTTATTATTGGTATTAGTATTATTAGTAGTATTATTATTAGTATTATACATAAAATACTACGACGAGGTCATGAGCAAATTATTTCAAGATGGGTTTTTCGAGTAGGATAGGGCTAAGTAAATTATGGGTTATAGCTATGGAGGTGATGGGTGTAACGACCCGGATTTTTCTGATCATTTTATACTTATGAGATTAATATTTACATAAATTAAACCATACCAACATGATAAGCAATCCAAATTGTTGAGACTTGTGTTTTTGAAAAGAGTTTTACACAACGTTTGACCGTCCAATATGACCGATGATATCACGAACTATATAACATACGATAATTATACGTTTGTGTATATATATGTATTTATATATATTTAACATGATCTAAGGATGGTTTAACATCTCATTGTGTACTAATGACAATGAGTTATAAGTATATTTTGAAACTACTAACTTAAGTTTTCAAAACGATAACTATACGTAACATTCTTTGATATATATACTTATAATCTATAATGCTTATACATGTATCGTATATATAATGTATTTAATCACTTTTTAAGGACTTAAATACATAAAACAATATAAGTATATTCACAAAAGATAGCTATATTTGAATTCTCGTTCCGTTTCCTCAAGATTTCTATACGTATATCTAGGGTATATGTACCCGTATCATACCCAGCTTCTATACGTATTTACTATTAGTATATACACATCAAATCAACATCCTAATCAACATTATTACTGCCCTAGATATGAGGTAACTAGGATTTGTCAAGTAGCATGAATTATTAGTAAGAAAACAAAATTAGGAATCCTTTTCTTTCTTTATAAACTAAAAACGTTTTTATGAATGAACACCATTTCTTCACTCCATTTTCTCATACCTACACCCTCATTTCTCCCTCAAAATACTCCTAACTTCATACTTGATCATCTCCAAGCATTTTCCCCATCATTTAGCTTCAATTACAAGCCTTTAACACCATAAGAAAACTCTTTCAAGAACATATCAAAATAACCACCCATTTGAAGAAGTTTACTTCCAACCTTTTGATCTAACTCCACCACTCTTTGATTCCAAGATTATTTCTTATCTTTTGCAGTAACTTTATCCAAGTAACTTGAGGTAGTAACCTTGTTTATAATCTTATTCAATTCATATTCATATAGCTATCTTATTTTGTGGTATAAAATTTTAACAACAAGAACATAGTTTGAATGATTTCAAACTAGTTCGCAAACTAAATAGATCCTTCTAACTTGACTTTTAAAACACTTCAAGACCTGTAATATATCATAATGATATGCTAACTTAACAAGATATAACTTGGTTTTACAAAGACAATCTTAAAAACTGAATCTACGTCGTCGGAGTGCAACCGGGGGCTGTTTTGGGTTGGATAATTAAAAACCATCTTGAACTTTGAATTGGAAGTTCATGTTCTGGAAAAATGATATTTCTTATGAATATGTTAACACATAAAGATTTCATGGTTTAACTCAAAGTGTAAGTATTTTTAGAAAAATGATCATTAAATGTTGTTTTTATGATGGAAAATGATCACTTTCATAAATTTCACCAAAGTTTGACCTATAACCTATGATTTCGAATACAAACTAAGGTATTTTCAGTTCATATTCTTAAAATTTGACTCGATCCAAGGAAGTGGCAAGTTGAACCAACAAAAACGGAGTTGTAATGAAGAAACTACGACTAAAACAAGATTGGGTATCCGAAGCTAGTTTAGCTACGAAAATATTTGGAGAAAAAGTAAATTAATCATATCTTTTCTAATTAATATGATAATTTATATATAATTACTTAAGATTTGATTTTATATATTTCAGGACCACCCGAGAAGATTAATCATAAGACCTCATGATTGTACGCAACACGTCATTTGACAACACGGTACTTTATGTACGCAACACGTCATTTGACAACATGGTACCATGGGTCGAGATTAATTCTGATCAATACGAATACGATGGGGTCTTTATTTATTTTATTTAAGCAACTAATTGTGGACCACTAACATCGGACTGCTAATTACGGACTAAGAAAATATTAAAAGTATTAAAAGTATATATATATGTAACGATTACTTAAAAAGAAAATATGTTGATATATTATATATATGGTTAGGTTCGTGATATCTATCGGAGACCAAGTCGAATTAAATACCTTCAAGGCAAAAGTGAGTATATAGTCCCACTTTTAAACTCAAAATATTTCGGGATGAGAATACATGCATTTTATGATTTACGTTATGGAAACAAGTGATTAAAAATATATATTCTACGTTGAGTTGTACCACTGGCATACTTTCCTGTAACTTGGTAACTACTATTTACATGAGGTATTGTAAACGCGAATCCTGTTGATAGATCTATCGGGCCTGACAACCCCAACCGGACTGGACGACCAGTGTTCAACGGTTGCACAGTACTTCGTTTCGGGGACTACACTTGGTACGGTGTAGTAAGATTTCTTAATAAAGGGAATATGCGACGTTGATTAAATGTTAAGTATGGTTATCAAGTGCTCAACAACTTAGAATATTTTTATTAAAACGTTTATATAAGAAATCTTGTGGTCTATATTTATAACGCTGCCGGCATTAAACCTATATCTCACCAACTTTATGTTGACGTTTTAAGCATGTTTATTCTCAGGTGATAACTAAAAGCTTCCGCTGCAACATGTTGAATTTAAGCAAGATCTTGAGTATGCATATTTGTATCAAAAATAAAACTGCATATCAGAGGATTTGTAATGTAAATTATGTTGGAAGTCGTATTGTTATTATCACATGTAAAGTTTGTAAGTCTAAGATTATCGCTAAACGATAATTATTATTAAGTTGTTTAAACCTTGTATTTGTAATAAAAGCTATGGTTTGTATTGTAAAAACGAATGCAGTTTTTGAAAAATGTCGCATATAGAGGTCAATACCTCGCGATGAAATCATATGTTATTGTATTTGTCCTGATGGTTAAGGTCAGGTTATGACATGTGGTATCAGAGCGTTGGTCTTAGAGAACCAGAAAATTTGCATTAGTGTGTCTTATCGAGTTTGTTAGGATGCATTAGTGAGTCTGGACTTTGACCGTGTTTGATTTCGAAAACTATTGCTTATCCTTGTTGGTTAAAAATTAATATGTAAATATTATGTGGTACTAATTTGCTAGTTGTTATGTGATAGATGTCTGGCTTAGAACTTGTTATCACATTCAGCGATTCCGAACCAGAATCTTCAGATGGTATTCCAGTCATTAACCTATCCGATGATGAAAACGACACCTTTGGGGAAGACTCACAATTTTCGGATGAATCAATTGAAGAGGAACCGGAAAGTGATCCTGAGGAGGAAGAAACACAGGAAATCACGAAAGACAAGTTCGAAAGAGGAAAGAAACGAAAGGCTACTGAATTGGAAAATCCAAATCCCAAGTTTAATGAGGATGTTGTGGCACCAACTCCACCAGACACTTCCACCCCTATTCCTGCTATTCCTATTAGTTCTATCCCGGCATCCAGTTCTTCAGCCCCTCAGCCAAAACGCAGGGAGATAGTCAAGATAACCTTTAAGCGATTTCTTTGAACACAAATGTTTTGGGTTAAATGATGCGCTGTTGTTTTAAACCATGGGATCATATAACGTTTTGTATAATATTACTAGTGTGTTTTGCTTAATGTTTGATGTAAGATAAGCATATGTAAAATAGTGAAGTGTGAAATGCAATAATTTTCCATGGTTGAGTATTATTTGGGTGATAGTAATTGATTTCTGTACTAAGCTATTAAGTATGAACTTTAACGGGTAGGTACTACCCTAGATATAATTATAAAACGCTAATAAGAAGAAAAGGCTTTCATAATAATAATTGGTTCATATTATTAATAAGCTACGATGTACTGTAAATACATACTACATCTATAATATTCCATGTGAATAATTATTTTTTTTTCATTCTTATTGAAGATTATGGCGCGATTGAACTGAATGACGGAACAAGAAATCTAGGAACTCATCAATCAGTGAGTGGACGACAGAATGTTATGGGTCAAGGCTGCGAGAGGTGCTGCAGTTAACCCAAATCCTCGTGTGGGATGTACTTACAAAACTTTTCAAGGTTGCAAGCCCTCATCATTCAGTGGAATAGAAGGACCGGTCGGTTTAAACCGGTGGATCGAAAAGATTGAGTCTGTGTTTAAAATTAGTGGTTGTATTGAGAAGGACATGACCAAGTATGCATCGTGCACCTTACAAGATAGTACACTCACGTGGTGGAAAAACTATGTGAAGGCCGTAGGAGGAGATGTAGCTTATGATACTCCCTGGGAAGAATTCAAAACAATGCTAATCAATGAGTATTGTCCAAGGAACGAGGTTAGGAAGTTGGAAGCTAAATTATGAAGCCTGAAAGTTGTTGGTACTGAACTCACCAACTACAATCAGCAATTCATGGAATTAGCTTTGCTATGTCCCGAATTGGTACCAACTGAAGAACGAAAGATAGAACTGTACAAAGATGGTTTGCGTAAAAATGTCAAAGCAAATGTTACAACATCGAAACCCAAGACTATTCACGAAGCCATCACCATGGCAAATGAGTTGATGGACCAGATTATTCTGGATAAGAACACCGATGTCAAGACATCAGAAAACAAAAGAAAGTGGGAAGGTAATCAACAATCCAACAAGAAACAAGAAACCACGCAAGGTGCGGGTAGTGGTTCAAGCTTAGGTTACAAAGGACGAAATCCTTTATGTAACAGATGCCACAAACATCACTCTGGTTATTGTAATGTGGTGTGCGAAAATTGTAATCGAAGGGGTCATCTTGCTGAAGACTGTAGGATTCCTGTTACAAATACCAATGGCACTAAGACTCCTGCCACCAATGCAAATAGAACTGCCTTGGCCACTGTTACGTATTATGGGTGTGGGAAATAGGGTCATTATAAGAGCCAGTTCCCGAATCCAGAGAAGAATAACGGATCTACACGTGGAAGAGCATTTATTATTAATGCTAGAGAGGCGTATGAAGACCCGGAGCTGGTTACGGGTACGTTTATCATTAATAACTTATCAGCATCTATTATATTTGATACTGGTGCCGATAGAAGTTATGTGTGTAGAGACTTTTACGCTAAATTGAATTGTTCATCATTACCTCTAGATGCTAAGTACATGATTGAGTTAGCTAATGGTAAACTAATTAAAGCCGATAAAATTTGATGTGATTGTAAAATAAATTTAGCCGGAGAAACATTCAAGATTGATTTGATACCCATAGAATTAGGAAGTTTTGACGTAATTATCAGCATGGACTGGATGTCCAAAGTAGGAGTCAAAGTGGTGTTTGCTGAAAAGGCAATTCGTATTCCTCGAAAGGATAAATCAATGATAATGATTTACGGAGATAAAGGTAACCCAAACCTAAATCTCATTAGCTGTTTGAAAGCTCGAAAGTGTTTAGAAAAGGGATGTTATGCCATCCTAGCACATGTAAAGAAAGTTGAAGAAAAAGAGAAGAATATTAACGATGTAAATATAGTAAAAGACTTTCCCGATGTTTTTTCGGAAGAATTACCGGGACTACCTCCTTTCAGGTCTGTAGAATTTCAAATAGATCTTGTACCAGGTGCTGCACCGATTGCTCGTGCTCCATATAGACTTGCACCATCCGAGTTAAAAGAACTTCAGATCCAGTTAAAAGAATTACTGGACCGTGGATTCATACGACCAAGCACTTCACCGTGGGGAGCTCCAATTTTATTTGTTAAAAAGAAGGATGGATCTTTTAGGATGTGTATAGATTATCGTGAATTAAATAAGTTAACTATCAAGAATCGGTATCCACTACCGAGAATTGACGACTTATTTGATCAACTGCAAGGATCATGTGTGTACTCGAAAATCGACTTAAGATCGGGCTATCATCAACTATGTGTCAAAGAAGAAGACATTCCGAAAACTGCTTTCCGGACACGTTATGGTCATTACGAATTTTTAGTCATGCCGTTTGGGTTGACAAATGCGCCAGCTGTATTCATGGACCTCTTGAATCGAGTTTGTAGTCCGTATTTAGATAAGTTTGTTATCGTTTTCATTGACGATATTCTTATCTATTCCAAGAGTGAGCAAGAGCATGAGCAGCATTTAAGGTTGGTATTAGAATTGTTAAGAAAGGAACAGTTATACGCCAAATTTTCTAAGTGTGCATATTGGTTGGAAGAAGTACAATTTCTTGGTCACGTTGTTAGTAGCAAAGGAATTCAGGTTGATCCAGCTAAAATTGAGGCCATTGAAAAATGGGAGACTCCTAAGACACCAACGCAGATACGCCAATTTTTGGGTTTAGCTGGTTATTATAGAAGGTTTATTCAAGATTTTTCCCGAATAGCTAAACCATTAACAGCGTTAACGCAAAAAGGGAAGAAGTACGAATGGACCTCTGAGCAGGAGAATGCATTTCAATTACTGAAGAAGAAGTTGACTACGGCGCCTATTTTATCGTTACCTGAAGGGAACGATGATTTTGAGATATATTGTGACGCTTCGCGACAAGGTTTTGGTTGCGTCCTTATGCAACAAAAGAAAGTTATAGCATACGCATCCCGACAATTGAAGATTCACGAGCGGAATTATACGACGCATGATTTAGAATTGGGAGCAGTAGTGTTTGCATTGAAGATATGGAGACACTATTTATATGGGGTTAAATGCACTGTGTTTACTGATCATAAAAGCCTTCAACATATTTTTGATCAGAAACAGCTAAACATGACGCAACGTAGGTGGGTCGAGCTGATAAACGACTATGATTGTGAGATTCGCTATCATCCCGGGAAAGCGAATGTAGTGGCCGACGCTCTAAGCAGAAAGGAACGGGAACCAATTCGAGTATGAGCAATGAACATAAAAATTCACATGAATCTCAACTCACAAATCAAAGAGGCTCAATGAGAAGCTCTTACTAAAGAAAACATAGGAAATGAAATAATAAAGAAGTATGGGAAACAACTCATTATACGGGAAGACGGAATTCGATATTTTGCAAACCGTATTTGGGTACCAAAGTTGGGTGGATTAAGGAAGTTGATATTGAACGAGGCACATAAGACAAGATACTCGATACATCCTGGAGTTGGAAAGATGTATCAAGATCTTAAGATGCATTATTGGTGGCCTAATTTAAAGACAGATGTTGCAACATATGTTGGGGAATGTTTAACTTGTTCCAAAGTCAAAGCAGAACACCAGAAGCCGTCAGGGTTACTTCAACAACTAGAAATCTCAGAATGGAAATGGGATGGTATTACAATGGATTTTATCACAAAGTTACCTAAGACTGCCTGGGGTTATGACACCATTTGGGTAATAGTTGATCGTCTCACCAAATCTGCACATTTCTTGCCTATAAAGGAAACGGATAGGATGGAGAAACTATTACGACTGTACATAAAGGAAATTGTTTCAAGGTATGGAATACCTATTTCAATTATATCCGATCGTGATAGTAGATTTACATCAAAGTTCTGGCAATCACTACAGGAAGCCCTGGAAATTCGTTTGGATATGAGCACTGCATATCATCCGCAAACCAATGGGCAGAGTGAAAGAATGATTCAGACTCTTGAAGACATGCTCAGAGCATATGTGATTGATTTTGGAAACGGATGGGATAAATATCTACCATTAGCAGAATTCTCGTATAATAACAGTTATCATGCGAGCATTAAAGCTGCACCATTCGAAGCATTATATGGAAGGAAGTGTAGATCCCCTATCTGTTGGAATGAAGTAGGAGATCGACAATTAACTGGTCCCGAGATCATACACGAAATGACTGAGAAGATAGTACAAATCAAGGAGAGATTGAGGACGGCCCGTAGTCGCCAAAAGAGCTACGCCGATGTCCGAAAGAAACCATTAGAGTTTCAGATCGGTGACATGGTTATGCTAAAGGTGTCACCTTGGAAAGGTGTAATACGTTTTGGAAAATGGGGTAAACTCAACCCAAGGTATGTAGGCCCGTTCAAGATCATCGAACGCATCGGACCGGTAGCTTATCGACTTGAGTTACCACAACAACTCGCCGGAGTACATAATTCATTTCACGTCTCAAACCTCAAGAAATGTCTTGCAAAGGAAGATCTCACCATTCCTCTTGAAGAAATCCAAGTCGACGAGAAACTACAATTCATAGAAGAACCAGTCGAAATCATGGACCGTGAAGTTAAACGGCTCAAGCAGAGCAACATACCAATCGTTAAGGTTCGTTGGAATGCTCGAAGAGGTCCCGAGTTTACTTGGGAACGAGAGGATCAGATGAAACAAAAGTACCCACATTTGTTTCCCGAGAACGCAAAATAGGTACAACTTTAAAATTTCGGGACGAAATTTATTTAACGGGTATGTACTGTAACGACCCAGATTTTTCCGATCATTTTATACTTATGAGATTAATATTTACATAAATTAAACCATACCAATATGATAAGCAATCCAAATTGTTGAGACTTGTGTTTTTGAAAAGAGTTTTACACAACGTTTGACCGTCCAATATGACCGATGATATCACGAACTATATAACATACGATAATTATACGTTTGTGTATATATATGTATTTATATATATTTAACATGATCTAAGGATGGTATAACATCTCATTGTGTACTAATGAGAATGAGTTATAAGTTTATTTTGAAACTACTAACTTAAGTTTTCAAAACGATAACTATACGTAACATTCTTTGATATATATACTTATAATCTATAATGCTTATACATGTATCGTATATATAATGTATTTAATCACTTTTTAAGGACTTAAATACATAAAACAATATAAGTATATTCACAAAAGATAGCTATATTTGAATTCTCGTTCCGTTTCCTCAAGATTTCTATACGTATATCTAGGGTATATGTACCCGTATCATACCCAGCTTCTATACGTATTTACTATTGGTATATACACATCAAATCAACATCCTAATCAACATTATTACTGCCCTAGATATGAGATAACTAGGATTTGTCAAGTAGCATGAATTATTAGTAAGAAATAAAATTAGGAATCCTTTTCTTTCTTTATAAACTAAAAAAGTTTTTATGAATGAACATCATTTCTTCACTCCATTTTCTCATACCTACACCCTCATTTCTCTCTCAAAATACTCCTAACTTCATACTTGATCATCTCCAAGCATTTTCCCCATCATTTAGCTTCAATTACAAGCCTTAAACACCATAAGAAAACTCTTTCAAGAACATATCAAAATAACCACCCATTTGAAGAAGTTTACTTCCAACCTTTTGATCTAACTCCACCACTCTTTGATTCCAAGATTATTTCTTATCTTTTGCAGTAACTTTGTCCAAGTAACTTGAGGTAGTAACCTTGTTCATAATCTTATTCAATTCATATTCATATAGCTATCTTATTTTGTGGTATAAAATTTTATCAACAAGAACATAGTTTGAATGATTTCAAACTTGTTCGCAAACTAAATAGATCCTTCTAATTTGACTTTTAAAACACTTCAAGACCTGTAATATATCATAATGATATGCTAACTTAACAAGATATAACTTGGTTTTACAAAGAACATCTTAAAAACTGAATCTACGTCGTCGGAGTGCAATCGGGGGCTGTTTTGGGTTGGATAATTAAAAACCATCTTGAACTTTGAATTGGAAGTTCATGTTCTGGAAAAATGATATTTCTTATGAATATGTTAACACATAAAGATTTCATGGTTTAACTCAAAGTGTAAGTATTTTTAGAAAAATGATCATTAAATGTTATTTTTATGATGGAAAATGATCACTTTCATAAGTTTCACCAAAGTTTGACCTATAACCTATGATTTCGAATACAAACTAAGGTATTTTCAGTTCATATTCTTAAAATTTGACTCGATCCAAGGAAGTGGCAAGTTGAACCAACAAAAACGGAGTTGTAATGAAGAAACTACAACTAAAACAAGATTGGGTATCCGAAGCTAGTTTAGCTACGAAAATATTTGGAGAAAAAGTAAATTAATCATATATTTTCTAATTAATATGATAATTTATATATAATTACTTATGATTTGATTTTATATATTTCAGGACCACCCGTAAACAACACGAGAAGATTAATCATAAGACCTCATGATTGTACGCAACACGTCATTTGACAACACGGTACTTTATGTACGCAACACGTCATTTGACAACATGGTACCATGGGTCGAGATTAATTCTGATCAATACGAATACGATGGGGTCTTTATTTATTTTATTTAAGCAACTAATTGTGGACCACTAATATCGGACTGCTAACTACGGACTAAGAAAATATTAAAAGTATATATATATATATGTAACGATTACTTAAAAAGAAAATATGTTGATATATTATATATATGGTTAGGTTCGTGATATCTATCAGAGACCAAGTCGAATTAAATACCTTCAAGGCAAAAGGAGTATATAGTCCCACTTTTAAACTCTAAATATTTCGGGATGAGAATACATGCATTTTATGATTTACGTTATGGACACAAGTGATTAAAAATATATATTCTACGTTGAGTTGTACCACTGGCATACTTCCCTGTAACTTGGTAACTACTATTTACATGAGGTATTGTAAACGCGAATCCTGTTGATAGATCTATCGGGCCTGACAACCCCAACCGGACTTGACAACCAATATTCAACGGTTGCACAGTACTTCGTTTCGGGGACTACACTTGGTACGGTGTAGTAAGATTTCATAATAAAGGGAATATGCGACGTTGATTAAATGTTAAGTATGGTTATCAAGTGCTCAACAACTTAGAATATTTTTATTAAAACGTTTATATATGAAATCTTGTGGTCTATATTTATAACGCTGCCGGCATTAAACCTATATCTCACCAACTTTATGTTGACGTTTTAAGCATGTTTATTCTCAGGTGATAACTAAAAGCTTCCGCTGCAACATGTTGAATTTAAGCAAGATCTTGAGTATGCATATTTGTGTCAAAAATAAAACTGCATATCGGAGGATTTGTAATGTAAATTATGTTGGAAGTCGTATTGTTATTATCACATGTAAAGTTTGTAAGTCTAGGATTATCGCTAAACGATAATTATTATTAAGTTGTTTAAACCTTGTATTTGTAATAAAAGCTATGGTTTGTATTGTAACAACGAATGCAGTTTTTGAAAAATGTCGCATATAGAGGTCAATACCTCGCGATGAAATCATTTGTTATTGTATTCGTCCTTATGGTTAAGGTCGGGTTATGACAATGGGTATGGTTCATGGGTATGCTTGTGAGGTCAATCTAGTGTTTATTGTCTCTGTTGCGGCTACGTACCTTTCCTCCAATATTGAATCTCAATATTGATACGTAAGCACTCATAATTTAATTTTTTACATATTAATAGTGTATCCATGACGAGTGCTCGAGTATATAGGATTATGCATGCTTGTATTTTTGACATTGTTATTAGATAGGTTATGTTGAATCTTAAATTAGTTACATATGCGGTTGAGATAAGGTATAAGATATGCATGTCGTTGGAAAGCTAGCGAAAAATTAAGAACTTTTCATTTAGATATCGAAGGGTTTCGATGAACGGATTAGAAGTTATAGTCAATTGAATTTAGTATTATTATTAAAAATGATTATTATTATCATCGTTATTATCATCGTTATAGTTTTATCTAATTATTATTATTATTATTATTATTATTATTATTATTATTATTATTATTATTAATATTATTATTATTATTATTATTATTATTATTATTACTATTATCAATAAAAAGTATTATCATTAAAAATTGTTATTTTTATTATTATTACTATCGTTATTATCGTTAAAGTTATAGATAGTATCATCATTAATATTATCATAATATTTAATATCATTAGTATTATTATAATTTAAAACTAATATTAGTAACACCTAATTATTATGATTACTATTATTATCATTAATATGAACGCGATATAAAAGACGATTAAAAGCTATTAAACGAATCAATTAGGAAATAATTGAGTATGGGTATCATGATGAAATTTAAAATATCCTAAGATATTAATTTAGATAAAATTATCGTTTTCCATTATTTTTATCACTATGATTATTAAAAGTATTATTAATATTAAAACTTTTTTATTTTACAAAAATTATCATTTTTAATAGGAATATCATTGTTAATATAAAATTTTATTATTATTATTAATAAGAATTATCATTCTATCATAATACCATTTTTTGTAAATATAAATATTGTTATTATTATTAGTAGAATAATAATAATTATTATTACAAAATAATATAACTTTTACTTACTATTATTATTATCAACATTATTTTATCAAATAAATATGTAATACAAAGATATTTTACTACGTGTAATATAACTACATTAATTCTACTTATCATATTATTTTTATGATATTAAATGAACTTTATAAATTTTATTATTTAAGATATATAAGATTATATTTTAATATAAAAATTTTATTTAAAGATGAATTATATTATTTACTCTAATAAACCTTTTAAAAATATTTAAAAATATAAAATGACGATATTTAAACTATATAATAATCATGTATAAATTTTGGAAATCATTTTGAGTCAAATTGATTTTTGTTGACTTTTACATATTAGTCTCGAGCATTAGGATTGGGATACACTATGACCTGACCTAAATTGCTATACAAATATTGACCAACATACAAATATATATATATACTTAATTTAGGTTCGTGAATCCGAGGCCAACCTTGTACTTGTTCAATACCATCATATGCTTAATTACTACGAAATACAATAAGTGAGTTTCATTATTCCCTTTTTAAATACTTTTGCAATATATATTTTTGGGACTGAGAATACATGCCCTTTTATAAATGTTTTACGAAATAGACACAAGTAATCGAAACTACATTATATGGTTGAATGATCGAAGCTGAATATGTCCCTTTTGCTTGGTAACCTAAGAATTAGTAAACCAGTCTACTAATTGACGCGAATCCTAAAGATAGATCTATTGGGCCCAACAAACCCTATCCGTTGTAGCGGATGCTTTAGTACTTCGAGTTTTTATATCATGTTCGATGGATGTCCCGGAATGATGGGGATATTGTTATATGCATCTTGTTAATGTCGGTTACCAGGTGTTCAATCCATATGAATGATTTTTGTCTCTATGCATGGGACGTATATTTATGAGAAATGGAAATGAAATTCTTGTGGCTATTAAAATGATGGAAATGAATGATTATGATAAACTAATGAACTCACCAACCTTTTGGTTGACACTTTAAACATGTTTATTCTCCGGTATTAAAGAAATCTTCCGCAGTGCATTAGTTCATTTTAAAGATATTACTTGGAATCATTCATGGCATATTTCAAAAGACATTGCATTCAAGTCGTTGAGTTCAGTAAAGATTATGATTAAGTAAATGACAGATTAGATCATTTATAGATGGATATTACAAAATGGTATGCATGCCTATCAACTTTCGATGTAATGAAAGTTTGTCTTTTAAAACGAATGCAATGTTTGTAAAATGTATCATATTGAGGTCAAATACCTCGCGATGTAATCATATGTTATTGTATTCGTTCTTATGGATTAAGACGGGTCTTTACATATGAGTTGAAAAATAGAGTTTTATCAACATTGGGTAATATGGATAAAACGATTCGATTACAGGAAGAGTATAAACGAAGCTATCGTAAAAGATTGAAATGAAGAAATATCTGTTTGCTTTAACTTTTGACGTAGTCACGATTGATTTCCAGAATTCAAGGTATTAAAGGAAATCTTCATAATCTGTACATGATTTGATTCTCCGGTAATTAAGGAATTTGAGATTTTCTTTGATTAAATGCGGTGAATTGCCCTGATTGTTGTGTATGGAATTTTGCTATAACTTAGCTTCTTCCGTTTCATTATCTTCACCACTTCTATACTTTCTTTCGTACTTCCAAAAAATTTGTTAATATGCTCAATCCCGTATTGATACTTGTTATTATATTGACCATATATACAGTTATTCTCCTTTTTCATTTACCACCAGAAGAGTCAGTTTACTTCTACTATGCTCTGGATTTATAGTGTTTTTAGTTCTCCCGTGTCTTTATATTGCTATACGCATTGATATACACGGTTTGTAGTTTCGGTGTTGTTATCGGGTTTTATATTTTCCCTTATATGTCAGAGCTCTATGCTCTTGTTTTCTCTTCTCGACTTTAAGTAAAGCGAATAATGATCCAGAATTCGTAGGTATAAAGTTTCAAATGGACATATTGTTCTAAGTAGAAAGAAATGTGATATCACAATTTGATTTGTTAAATTACTAGAATCACTGAGGATAGAACTATCAAGAATATATTTTCTTGACATGTTCAGAGATTAAGTAGAATGTAAGAGTCGTGTAACATGGCATATGATGATTATAAAGTCTATGAATCATCATCTTCCATTAAAAATTTAGCATGACTTACTGTAATATAATCACGTTGGCCTGACGTCATTATATTATACTAACTCATACTTTAATGCCAACACTTCTTCAAAACATTTATAATTTAAACTTGAATTTTACAGAATATAGAAACTAAAACAGTTTCCTTTATGATATAATAAAGATATCGCAAAGAGATAATTAATTGCGAACAAGAATCATTATGAAGATATCTTCAGAGATATAGAGGATATTTATACCGAAAGATACGATGATATCTTAGAATTTTCTAAGATCAAATGATAATTAGGAAATTTCTTCTGTAAGGATTTAAGATAAGTAATGAGCAGGGCAATTGCTAATGATTTCAGCAGATACTGAATCATCTAGATTCTTTGAATACAGGTTTAGTCTTTGTGATTTATCCACAGCTTCCTTTATGTTTTGCTCAATCCATTTTTTAATACCAGATTTTCTTTTGAGCTTTTCCAACACACAATTCTTTATTATCAAGCTTTTGGCCATTAAGACCATCTATAGCTTTTGTTGCTTCATTAGTCTTCATAAGGTTAGCGAATTTGAATCGTTGGTTATAGTTCTGAGGTGTTTTTAAGAATTTGGAGTTGAAGTGTTTATGCGAAGGATGTATCCATCAATGGATCTATCGGTTGACGAAGAAATGTTGTAAATTTCAAAGGTAATGAACTATAATTTTGGTCGTTTAATATGGTAATTCATCGCAGAATATGAATGAATATAATTCATAAATGTAATAATCTTTAGGAAGATAACATCTACTAAAGCTTTACTTGGATTCTGATATGCCAAAATTAGAATATGTAATAGAATTTGTATGAAAATGGTTGTTCTTCTTTGAACAGATACATATATCTGTGGATGTAAGTAGAATAATTAATGACTGTTGAATCAGAGTTGAAGAATGTACAATGTAACATATTAATGTGAGATATAAATATTTCTCGGGTATTACCTACCCGTTAAAATATTTTCACAATTTACAGTTTGTACAAAAGTGTTTTAATTACAATCTTTATGAAAAATACGTACATATATATTTTCCTTCAGATGTAATCATGGATTTAATGAGTTAATATAATATTAAACTCATTTGATTTACGATTGAAACGAGAATAAATAATCTCCAAAACTTTAGAGATTACATAATCATCGCGGAATATTTCTCTAATGAAGTTATGAATCAATACTTCATCGTTCATTGTTATTGATATACTTTGGTATCTATAGGGCGTATGAAATTGATGCTTGAGGTACCGAGTGTGATGTTGAGGCGTGGGATGCGGATGTCGTTGTTGGTACTGGTGCTGTTGGTGGTGATGCTGATGGAGCTTACAGTTCTTGTGGTGTTGGTGATGTTGGTGGTATTGATGGTACTGTCGGTGCTGATTATGCTGCTGATGCTCTTAGATTTTACACCATATTCTCCAGAGCCACTATTCGAGCGCGAAGTTCGTTGACGTCTTCCATTACACCAGGATGATTGTCAGTTCGGATAAGGGGACGAATAAGATCTAGAATTCTAGATATTATATAATCGTGGTGAGCTGTTCTAGAAATGAGGGTGAAAATGGTGTTTCGGACCGGTTCGCCGGTAAGTGCTTCAGGTTCTTCACCAATAGGGCAATGTGGTGGGTGAAAAGGATCACCTTCTTCACTTCTCCATTGATTGAGTTGACTACGAACCCACCCCCAATTCATCCAAAATAGATGATGGCTAATTGGTTCGTTTATTCCGGTCACGCTGCCATTGGAGCTCGAGGAGTTCGAGGAATCCATATTATGTGTTTGGAATAGGGTTTGGTATGAAATGGGAGTTGGATACTGAATGATATATTCGTCTCCTCGAATACGTATATATAGTAAAAACATTCCGTAAATTGCGAAGAAAATTTAGGAAAAGTGTCAGACAAAGTCTACTGGGATAAATATGATAAGATACGATTTGTCTATACTCCATTTATGCAATAATTGCAGTATGACGTGTCTAGATTAAAAATGATAACTATGTAATCTGATAAACTTTCGATTAAAGACTTTCAATTCATGATGGCCTATTCAGGTCTTGGAGCTTGAGCTATAAGATCCTTTAAATTGGTAATCCAAACCCTTCCATTCTAGAGTTTCGTAGATGCCACCCGTCAAGAAAGTTCTATGATCAAAATGTCGAGAAAGCAAAGATTTTGAAAGTAATGAATAGGAATAGTGATGACATTATAATGTCTTTGAGATTCTTGATAACCCAATGACATTTTTCGGTTCGCAAACCGATGCATAAAGGCATAAGGCATGTAGGTAAGTGATATAACAGGGAGTTATATACGTTTGAGTATGAGTAGTAACAAACATAGGAGTTTAAAAAATCATGGATAATATTTCATGTAATACGTATGTAATAAACAAAACCATGATAGATGATAAAGGAATGTCGAGAATTTCAGAAATCATGGTGTCGCATTTAAATGTGGTGGCGGAATTGGATAGTACTTAGGAGAGCGAGCAGAGTTCTTAGATTGGCTCGGCATTCTAAGATAAGTAAAGTTTCTAAGGTATAATGTAGCATTTAACAATTAAAGACAACAATTAAAGGCACTATAGTCAAGGAAAGTTGTAGCCCTACATTGCTAAGGTACCTAATTGTATAAGGCACACATAAGATGCAATCCTGGTTCTCTACAACAAACTGCTCTGATACCAAACCGTCACACCCCCAAATAGGGCCTGGGGTATTTGTGACTAATTATATCAAATCACAGTTGTATAAACGAGAACGACACTATATGAGACATTTTATTGAGTTTTGCAGCGGAAGATAAATAGATTACATTGTATTTAGAGCATTAAATGTTTTTAAATGAATTGGTAAGTAATGCATGAAGACTCCCAGCATGGCAAGAAATCATCATCAAAGCAGCAGATATACAGCGGAAGCAATATTTAAGTACCTGAGAATAAATATGCTTAAAAAGTCAACTCGAGGTTGAGTGAGTTCATAGGTTTGTCATAAATAATGATTTAAGTAATAGATCACAAGATTTAATAAAAGACGATATATCATGTATATCAAAAGAATTCCATGAGCGTATAATATCAAAACTAAACGATTTTACCCCGTAACAATACATATGTAATTGTCGAGATCATTATTATACCACCAATTGACTTGAGGTCAACAGTGCGGGACGTTACTCCCAATAGCGCTATCTATAATAATTCCGTTTGCCACTTTAGTTCATCTAGTAATTAATGATATTACAAAGCAGAGATTTGCATGTTTCAAATGAACACAATAAAAATACTCATATTGGTTGCATAAAAGTTTGTACTTGTGTCTATCATTTATAAAAATAGTGCATGTATTCTCAGCCCAAAAATATAGATAAAAAGGGAGCAAATGAAACTCACGATACTGTATTTTATAGTAAAAATACATATGATGGCATTGAACAAGATGTAGATTTGACCTCGGATTTATGAACCTATATCAAGTATATATATTAACACATATACTCGTAATCGAATAAGTTTATATATATTTTAGTTGTTATATATTTCTATATATATACTTTTATAAATATATTCTTATATATAAATATTTATTTGATAAAATGATATTAATAATGATAATGAATAAAGAGTTGTATTATTTTGTAATAACAATAATAATACTATTAATTAGATTTAATAATGAAGTTGAAAATAATTATCATTAGTCACTTTGTTAGTAAAAATGATAATAGTAATATTAATAATAATAATAATAATAAAAATGTAAATTTTAATAAAATGAAAATTTTAAGATTTATAGATTTTTAATAAAACTGCTAATGGTAATTTCTAGTAATAATGATACTTTTCATAACGATACTAATTATAAATGAAAATTTTGATAATAAAAATAATCTTGATAATAATACTAAAATAATAATTTTTCTGCTAGTGATAGTTATGAACATAATATTAGTAATAACAATAATAATAATAATAATAATCTTACTTGTAATTATAATTATGATAATATTAATAATATTACTTATTATGATAATAGTGATAGTATTAATTATAAATAGATCAATAATACTAATATTTATAAAATGATACCAATACTAATATTAATGAAAATAATAACAACTTTTATTTTCATAATAATAATAATAATAATGATACATATTTTAGTAATAATAGTAATACTAATAATTATAATACTAATACTTATAATTCTACATATGATAGTAGTAATTATAATAATTGTAATACTAACTATAACAATATTAATAAAAATCATAATAATGGTAATAATATTAGTAATAATAATAATAATAATAATTACATAATAATGATTATAAAAATCAAACTACCTTCAAATAAGCCCCTTTTAAAAAGAATGCCTCAAGCCGGGCTCGAACCCGTGACCTCTCGCTAACCCGCTAACTCATTTAACCATTCACTCTGCCTTGTTTTTCTGATTAATACTCGTTTTAATTTTCTTTTATATTATTTTCGAATTCCATCTTCTTCCTCTTCGTGAGTTTAATTGCCCAGACACTCAAATCAATCATAACAATAATTATGAAATCGGTTTTATGAATTAGTAACAAATGAAAACACTTGTGATTGTGAATTTAGTTTAATAGACCCAAAAAATATAAATACAGATAGCAACAGCTGCTGTTCTTCGAAAAAAAATATATAAACTCAAAATCAAATTTCGAGTTCTAGTTAATTTTAGATGAAAATTATAATATGAAATAGTTTTTAAGTCGTTCCTATAATCTTTCTGGATCCTCAATTTAATCTGAATCATTAAAATGAACGCGAATTTTGTGATGAACAAATCTTTTGACTTTTGAAATTTAACTTTGACTCGAAAATTAAGACTCGATATAAGGAATTGGAACCTAAAATTTTGCACACAGTTTCACTAGAGTATTCCTAACCAAACTTCATTTATGGATTTTGAAATGAGATTTAATTTCAAGCTTCTGACATAAAGAACCAAGAACAGAGGTTATCGGTTTAAATATATATATATATATATATATATATATATATATATATATATATATATATATATATATATATATATATATATATATATATATATATATGTTTTGATTAATAAATAGCGGTGGTGGATATGAATGTGATAACAATTCATTAGTTTTATAGCCAAAATGGGTCGATCAAAAATAAATTTGAGGCCAGTAGGATATATAAAAAAATATCACGTTATATATATAAAAATTAAAAGCAGAAAAAAATAAATATAAAAAAGTATAAAGCAGAAGATCACGATGGAATAAGAAATTAGATTACAGATCTGATAAATATTTAATCTGATTCTGTACATGATTTTTGACTTTTAATTTTATTTTTAATTATTAATAATAATACTATTAATAATAATAATGATAATGATAATAATAATAATAATAATAATAATAATAATAATAATAATAATAATAATAATAATAATAATAATAATACTTATAATTATAATTATGATAATAATAATAATAACAATTATGATACTTATAATAATAATAATTATAATACTAATAATAATTATAATTCTAATACTTAATAATAATAACAATAATAACAATAATAATAATATTAGTAATAATAATACTAGTAATGATAATACTAATAATAATAATAATAATAATAATAATAATAATAATAATAATAATAATAATAATAATAATAATAATAATAATAATAATAATAATAATAATAATAATAATAATAATAATAATAATAATAATAGATTATGTTAATGATACTAATAATCATATTAAATCATAATAATAATAATAATAAATGATAAATGATAATAATAATAATTTTGATAATAATAATATTAATAATAATAATATTAATAATAAATATAATGATATTTCATTAATTTAATATTAATGGTAAGTATTAATACTAATAATATATTAGTAATTATATTAATGATAATGATAATTATTAATAATAATAATTATCATACTGATAATAATAATAATGATTTTAATTGATAATATGGTTTAATAATAATACTAATATGTAATTATTGTTCGTGAATCGTCTGTATTTGATAAAAGTTAGGTTTAAATTTTGTCGAAAATTTCCGGGTTGTTATAGATATCAATCATGCCATAGTTTTGCGTCGGCGGAATCGTTATTGGCGCAAACTGCCACTTTCTGAGCGTTTTCGCAGCTTTTCTTTTGGGAGCCTTTTTTCGCTTATGAATCATGCCTATTATCTTTGTTTCTTGCGTTTGTGCATGTTCATTTAAAAGATTTTTAACCGTAATAGCTTTTTGCGTTTGCTGCGCATTATGTTTGCATTATGTTTTTGTTGCATATTTGCATCATTCAACTCATCTTTGTGTGAATTTGGTTTTTCTGACCATTTTCGCTTTAAATAAGCGAGGTCTTTTGCTTTTGAATCATTTTTAAATTTGTTATGTTGCTGGCATCAAAGCTTTGATACTTTCACAGTTTTCTTAGCAATTGCGTTCTCACAAAACCTTTTCATTTTCTGTCCAAATCAAAAATCAAATACTATAGATGTATGAACCTGCAATTCATTAGACAAAAGCACAATTAAAATTGAATATCGAATTAAATCACTTGATTACGCGAAATAAATCTATCTAATTCAATTCTAATTCGTGTCCCACGAATGGCGCCAATTGATCAATCCTAAATAAGATGCAAGATCTAATTTAGTAATTGAGTGCAATGAAGGGTGGATGGTGGTGTTGATAATGTTTTTGGGACCTTATGATCGTCTTTCACTTAGATTCAAGTGATCAATCACCATGTCCCGGTCTTGATTGCATTACCATAGCTCGATTATGATTGATACTTGGGCGTAGTCACAAGTGAATCACAAAAGGCCAGAGCAATTGCATAGAATCAACAACCTAAAATGAGAGGCCAAGCTCTCTATTTATAGGTCTAGAATATTCGCGGAGCCAATGTTTGCACATACTTTACGCATCCGCAGTGTTTATGTGGGACATCTTTGCAATCTCAGTTTATGCAGGCTTCCGCAATTATATTGCGCAATATGCATTTGCTGTTTATTTGTGCGGTTATGCTTTGCACTTGCATTTGAATTTCCTTTTGCTCTTAAAATATGCATATACATGCCTATGTATATAATCACTAGCTTTCACGGGTCACTCAAATTACATAAGAGTTTAGGGTTCCCTATAGATCTAAGAAATGAATTCGCTCATAGCCAGTCATGCAGCTCCCATCGTCATAGGCTTGATAAAGACTCAAATCTTCGCTAGTAATGTGAAAACGGTAATAACCATAGCTTCTAGGTCATTTGTCAATTTGGAATGATGGAAATGAATTTTGGAGTGGTGGTGAAGTTGTTTTAAGGGGGTGAAAAGGTGATATAATCTTAAAGACTTTTATTCTGAATTTCGGAAATGAAAGATGGATAGGAGTGCTGATATTTTTGAGTAGCACTTTCGAACTTTTCTTTGGAGTGATGGGAATTCTTTGGTCAAGTTCTTCTTCGGCATTTCTCTTTATAAGTTCTACTCCTTTTCTCGGAACTTTGAAAATACATATATTTTTTTTGGAGATTTTATCTCGAGAAACTCTCTGCCGGTAAACTTTTTGCAAGACCTTTGCTGTGATACTTGAGAAGTTCATAACATCGGATTTTTTGGAATGAATCCCATTTTATGGGTTTTTCGAGTGATAGTAAAGATGATGTGAATGAGGGTTTGATGTGGTAGAAGTAGTGAAGGTGTGAAGGGTTTTGACAAATGGCTAGCTCTTCTGATTATACACGAATCACATTTCGTTACTTGAAAATGCAGATCTAGAGCAAGTTCTGATTCTGAGTACAGACATCGGCACTCTCAATGGAAAATAGTGAAGCATTAAAGATGAATGCTTATATGGCCTTATTTGGGTGCCTAGCTATTAAAATGTCCCGTTCTTATTGATTAAAAACGTTCCATATTAATTGATTTCGTTGCGAGGTTTTGACCTCTATATGAGACGTTTTTCAAAGACTGCATTCATTTTAAAACAAACCATAACCTTTATTTCATCAATAAAGGTTTAAAAAGCTTTACGTAGATTATCAAATAATGATAATCTAAAATATCCTGTTTACACACGACCATTACATAATGGTTTACAATACAAATATGTTACAACAAAATAAGTTTCTTGAATGCAGTTTTTACACAATATCATACAAGCATGGACTCCAAATCTCGTCCTTATTTAAGTATGCGACAGCGGAAGCTCTTAATAATCACCTGAGAATAAACATGCTTAAAACGTCAACAAAAATGTTGGTGAGTTATAGGTTTAACCTATATATATCAAATCATAATAATAGACCACAAGATTTCATATTTCAATACACATCCCATACATAGAGATAAAAATCATTCATATGGTGAACACCTGATAACCGACATTAACAAGATGCATAAATAAGAATATCCCCATCATTTCGGGACACCCTTCGGATATGATATAAATTTCGAAGTACTAAAGCATCCGGTTCTTTGGATGGGGTTTGTTAGGCCCAATAGATCTATCTTTAGGATTCACGTCAATTAGGGTGTCTGTTCCCTAATTCTTAGATTACCAGACTTAATAAAAAGGGGCATATTCGATTTCGATAATTCAACCATAGAATGTAGTTTCACGTACTTGTGTCTACTTTGTAAATCATTTATAAAACCTGCATGTATTCTCATCCCAAAAATATTAGATTTTAAAAGTGGGACTATAACTCACTTTCACATATTTTTACTTCGTCGGGAAGTAAGACTTGACCACTGGTTGATTCACGAACCTATAACAATATATACATATATATCAAAGTATGTTTAAAATATATTTACAACACTTTTTAATATATTTTGATGTTTTAAGTTTATTAAGTCAGCTGTCCTCGTTAGTAACCTACAACTAGTTGTCCACAGTTAGATGTACAGAAATAAATCGATAAATATTATCTTGAATCAATCCACGACCCAGTGTATACGTATCTCAGTATTGATCACAACTCAAACTATATATATTTTGGAATCAACCTCAACCCTGTATAGCTAACTCCAACATTCACATATAGAGTGTCTATGGTTGTTCCGAAATATATATAGATGTGTCGACATGATAGGTCGAAACATTGTATACGTGTCTATGGTATCTCAAGATTACATAATATACAATACAAGTTGATTAAGTTATGGTTGGAATAGATTTGTTACCAATTTTCACGTAGCTAAAATGAGAAAAATTATCCAATCTTGTTTTACCCATAACTTCTTCATTTTAAATCCGTTTTAAGTGAATCAAATTGCTATGGTTTCATATTGAACTCTATTTTATTAATCTAAACAGAAAATTATAGGTTTATAGTCGGAGAAATAAGTTACAAGTCGTTTTTGTAAAGGTAGTCATTTCAGTCGAAAGAACGACGTCTAGATGACTATTTTAGAAAACATACTTCCACTTTGAGTTTAACCATAATTTTTGGATATAGTTTCATGTTCATAATAAAAATCATTTTCTCAGAATAACAACTTTTAAATCAAAGTTTATCATAGTTTTTAATTAACTAACCCAAAATAGCCTGCGGTGTTACTACGACGGCGTAAATCCGGTTTTACGGTGTTTTTCGTGTTTTCAGGTTTTAAATCATTAAGTTAGCATATCATATAGATATAGAACATGTGTTTAGTTGATTTTAAAAGTCAAGTTAGAAGGATTAACTTTTGTTTGCGAACAAGTTTAGAATTAACTAAACTATGTTCTAGTGATTACAAGTTTAAACCTTCGAATAAGATAGCTTTATATGTATGAATCGAATGATGTTATGAACATCATTACTACCTTAAGTTCCTTGGATAAACCTACTGGAAAATAGAAAAATGGATCTAGCTTCAACGAATCCTTGGATGGCTCGAAGTTCTTGAAGCAGAATCATGACACGAAAACAAGTTCAAGTAAGATCATCACTTGAAATAAGATTGTTATAGTTATAGAAATTGAACCAAAGTTTGAATATGATTATTACCTTGTATTAGAATGATAACCTACTGTAAGAAACAAAGATTTCTTGAGGTTGGATGATCACCTTACAAGATTGGAAGTGAGCTAGCAAACTTGAAAGTATTCTTGATTTTATGAAACTAGAACTTTTGGAATTTATGAAGAACACTTAGAACTTGAAGATAGAACTTGAGAGAGATCAATTAGATGAAGAAAATTGAGGAATGAAAGTGTTTGTAGGTGTTTTTGGTCGTTGGTGTATGGATTAGATATAAAGGATATGTAATTTTGTTTTCATGTAAATAAGTCATGAATGATTACTCATATTTTTGTAATTTTATGAGATATTTCATGCTAGTTGCCAAATGATGGTTCCCACATGTGTTAGGTGACTCACATGGGCTGCTAAGAGCTGATCATTGGAGTGTATATACCAATAGTACATACATCTAAAAGCTGTGTATTGTACGAGTATGAATACGGGTGCATACGAGTAGAATTGTTGATGAAACTGAACGAGGATGTAATTGTAAGCATTTTTGTTAAGTAGAAGTATTTTGATAAGTGTCTTGAAGTCTTTCAAAAGTGTATGAATACATATTAAAATACTACATGTATATACATTTTAACTGAGTCGTTAAGTCATCGTTAGTCGTTACATGTAAATGTTGTTTTGAAACCTTTAGGTTAACGATCTTGTTAAATGTTGTTAACCCAATGTTTATAATATCAAAAGAGATTTTAAATTATTATATTATCATGATATTATGATGTAAAAATATCTCTTAATATGATATATATACATTAAATGTCGTTACAACGATAATCGTTACATATATGTCTCGTTTCAAAATCATTAAGTTAGTAGTCTTGTTTTTACATATGTAGTTCATTGTTAATATACTTAATGATATGTTTACTTATCATAATATCATGTTAACTATATATATAACCATATATATGTCATCATATAGTTTTTACAAGTTTTAACGTTCGTGAATCACCGGTCAACTTGGGTAGTCAATTGTCTATATGAAACCCATTTCAATTAATCAAGTCTTAACAAGTTTGATTGCTTAATATGTTGGAAACATTTAATCATGTAAATATCAATCTCAATTAATATATATAAACATGGAAAAGTTCGGGTCACTACAGCTATAATCAATTTAGGTCGATAATGCCCAGTCATGCAATGCTCTATTAGAGATTCGGTTCGTCCCAACAAGATTTTCTTCCTTATTTAAGCCTTAATTTTATTTACAAATGTTTTAGGTTTTCGAAAAGGCTTTCTCTTGTTAAAATTTTTTGAAATTTGACTTAAGAACTCGGAATCTTTGTAATGGGGTTATTTTAATACAACATAAAAAGATTATACCAAAATCCCACACTTTGACGAACATTGTCCCCAATGTTCCTAGTGTATCCCACACTTAGGAGTTTTAGTTAA
This sequence comes from Rutidosis leptorrhynchoides, assembly GCF_046630445.1. Lineage (NCBI taxonomy): Eukaryota > Viridiplantae > Streptophyta > Magnoliopsida > Asterales > Asteraceae > Rutidosis > Rutidosis leptorrhynchoides. The sequence continues at coordinate 175,495,858 of NC_092341.1, forward strand.
TGATTTTCGAGAATATTTGTCTAGTGTTTATTTGGGTTGGAATACCACACTTATTGATAAGCTAGGATGCGACATAATTTAAATTTGATCTAGTAACGGGAAGAAAGGAATACCCCCCAACGGATAGTCGTGGTTGCTTGTGAACAAATTGGCTGGCTTGTGAAGGCAGGTTGTTTCAGCAATCTTGGAAGTTACGCCCTTTATTGATTGGCTCATTTGTCATCCTTTATTCTTCTACTCTACTTATTGCACGGGTTACCTCCCGAGAAGCTCTTTTGTTTAATGTCGTTGACTCAACCATAATGATGCCTAAAAATCAGACATTCCCCTCTGGTAGTTGTAATCGTGGTCTTCTCGAGGGAATGTGAGTCTTGGTAGATAGATTCAGAGAAAGTGTTGGACCAAAAGTGGTAGAAGATCCAGTATTTCTATCAAAGTTCTTCTGAAGGAGAGATAATGTGCGGTTTCAGCTCGTGACAAATCTTGAAGTCCTATGAGAATATGATCTGCGGCTCTGCTGATTGATCCATGAATGTCAATCATCGAGGCCATGCTTGTGGTGATTATTTCTCTAACGGGATGCTCACTTCGAAAGTCTTCATATAGTGTCAGAAATTGTATCTTCAGTATCTCAAAATCTTCTGAACGGTGATCTCCACAGTAGGAGTCTGTAGCTTTGCACAAATTTGTTAAAAGGCGAAGCTGGAAAGAAGTGAAAAGCAGTCCTGACCCAAGCATTAATGTCATCGACTTCGAATATATCTCCCGACATCCAGCTTTGAATGTGAAACTAGGATCAGTGGATTCGTGGAAGATACGTGCTAACTGATTTGTAACAAAGGTGGCATTGTTGACTTGGTCTGGTTCCAGGTGTGAGAACGGATTATTGCGTCTTCCTTCTTTTGCTACTACGTCTCGTAACTCCTTAATAATCAGATCAGCGTGGTGATCAATTGTTACGTAAATCACTAGCCTTTCTGGTATGCTTTCGAAATTATCTCTTTCCTAGAGAACGAAGAGGCTGTGAATATCTTCGATCATTTGCAAATTAGAGTGATAAGTCGGGCGTTCGGTGGAAAGATCCATATGTTTCCAGATAAGAGTCAGTAGTGCTCGTTGGTTTGCTGAGAACGGAAGTGCAGATCCGGATAAGGCGTTGTAAACCTTAAAGTAAATGATCTTCTGATCTCGACAAAATCTTGTCTCGAGAATAGTGCGAACCACTGAATTGTGCTCTCGTTTCCTTTCTTCATGGTAGATATGATCGTGAAGAGTATTGATAAAGTCTTGAATTCGCCCTTCTAAGATTTCAACATTATCATCTTCTCTCGGTAGATAGATGTTGTATTCATCTTCAATAGCCTTAATCCACCTCTTTAAACGAGGTGTGAAAATAATTGTCGATCTACGGATGGCTTCGAGAATATCTTCATATTCATCGGTGTCATTGATGAAGGTTATCATGTTGACATGGTTAGATATGACCGGAATCTGATCTGAAGAAGAGTCCAGCTCCTCTTTATCTGCTGCGGGTGGAGAATATGAATCATCCAGAATGTCTTCATTTTGCTCCTTTTCCCCATCATCATCGGTATAGCTTTCTTCTGTAGATTCGTCTGATGAGCGGGTTATATATATATATATATATATATATATATATATATATATATATATATATATATATATATATATATATATATATATATACACCACTCAAGTCATTATAATTGAGATGATGATGCTCCCTCCATTACAAAAAATGTCCGCTAGAAAAAAAATTGGATTAAGATAACTTTTATTCCTTATAAATATTAGTTTAGTTATTATATTCAAGGTAAATTTGACTGAATTTGTTTTAAGAATTGTGAATAATAAATGATAGTAAACTAAGGGGTTTAATGATGTTTAGTGAATATTTTTTACAAGTGAATAATTATTTTAAGACATATATAAAAATACTAAGGTATATACTCCATCTGTCCCAAATCTATTGTCTAGTATTCCATTTTAGAATGTCAAAAATTAACTGCCCTTCATTTGATTCTACAGTAGGGTCCAGCTTATTATTTCGGTCCTTACGGCAATGCAAATCTACTGGTGTTTGGTTTTTATTTTGCCCAATGCAATAATAAAGGAGATAGAGAAGCTTATACGAGGTTTCCTTTGGTGCCAAGGCGATCTTAAAAGGGGTCAAGCCAAGGTTCGTTGGGATGATGTGTGTTTGTCTAAAGACGAAGGAGGTCTTGGGATTAAGAGATTGAAAGCTTGGAATACGGCATTAATGTCTTCTTTACTATGGCGTTTAATGACGGTCAAACATTCATTATGGGTCCAATGGACTAATGAACACAAGCTAGAAGGTCGCAACATTTAGGAGATTGGTATTGATTCGAATGCTTCATGGAGTTGGCGTAAACTTACGCAGATAAGGCCTCTGATTCGGAAGTTTTTTGTGTATCAAGTGGGAAATGGTCAAATCGCCTATGTTTGGTTTGACTCATGGTGTAACATTAGTCCTTTAGTTGACATTATTCCCATTGATGAGATCGCGAATGACGGTTTCTACAAGTATGATCGGGTGTGTGATGTTATTGGCTCGAATGGTGCTGTGTGGCCGATGGATTGGATGCAAAGATATCCAGAGCTGCAGTCTATTACATTCCCTATGTTTTCAGATCAAGATGATAGATTATATTGGAAGGGATGTGATGCTACGTTGTATACGGGTTCAGTAGCGAGAATATGGGAGTCAATTCGTCCAAGAGCTCCTCGGGTGAATTGGTTTAAAGTGGGTTGGTTTAATCAGAGTATCCCGAAACATGCATTCATTTTTTGGCTTTTAATGGGGGAGCGGTTAAAGACTCAAGACAAACTAAAGCTGTGGGATCTACGTTCTAATCCGGTCTTGAAGTGTTTAGTTTGTAATGATAGTATAGACTCACATGCACATTTGTTTTTCAAATGTGGATACTCGGCTCAGATTTGGAGGCGTATATGTTCTTTGCTTCGAATTCATATGGGAAGTGATGATTGGAAGGTTTGCAGGGATAGGCTTGTCCCTATTGCTCATCGTAACTATTCAGCGGTAGTGGTAGCGAAATTGTGTTATGCCGCTTCGATTTACTTCATATGGCAGGAGAGAAATAGCCGTCTATTTAATGGTAAACGTAGATCGGTGGAGCAAATGTTTGAGCTAATCAGATCGAATGTGCGTTTAAAATTGATGACGGTTCGTTTCAAGACTTCGAGTCAGGCTAATCAAGTTAAAGCTGATTGGCTGCTAGGCTAGAGTCTTGTATTGTGGTAGTAGTTCTAGTTATCTTCTTGTTTTTTTTTTTTTGGATAGTTAGTGGGTCGTTTATGCTTGGTTGCTAGATTTGCTAGTAGCAGCTGCTTCTCATTGTATCTTTCTTTTATTATTTTTAATAATATTTGTCGGGGTAACCCTTTACTCAAAAAAAAAAAAAAAATTAATTGTCCATTTTTATAAATTGAACGATGTGTTTAACTTATTTTAGTAGAAATAATAAAATAAAGTCAAACTAGAATAAAAAGCTAAAGGGTAATTCGTTACTTTCTTTATCAAATTAAACTAAATCTTGTTTGTAATTTGTGAAGCTATCTTCGAGGCTCTCAAAATACGCCTCTAAGGTTGTCGACTGAATGGAAATTGGGCGTGCACCTAAGCTTGCATGCATATATATGCATGCATGAAACTTCGTGTTATATAAATAGCTAATACTAAGACCACCCCATATGGTTAGTTACCCGCCCATTACCCGCTCATTACCCGTAACTAACCATAGGCACCACTTAGTTACCCGCGTTAGTTACCCGTTTTCACCATGGATTTAACCATAGGCATAGCCCACTAAACAATTAAACATAAAGCCTTTATTTAAATAACCCAAAACAATTAAACAGCCCATACCTAAATATGTAAACCTATGCAGCTATGCTCTTCTTCAATCTTCACGAATACGATTCCCAACTTTACCTAAAACTACTGAACAACGTTCTTCTCGAATTCTGTAGATGCGATTGCATGAAATTACTTATTGTTTGAGGTATTTTTCTTAATTTCTATGTTATGGTATTTATTTTGTTTTAGTTATGTATTTGATAGAATAATAATTTGATGAATAGGGCATAGGGTTACATTTAATTCAAATTATGCTTACTGTGTGCGTATTCAAAATCAACATTTGCAAATGATCAGCTACTTAATGCCTTAATGGTACACATACGTTTCATACTTTCATTGATTTAATTAAAAGTCTAAGGCATTTAATTTTCTTTATTTGTATAAGGGTGTTGTTGAATCTTCCTAAATGTGTATTTGATTGAAAATTTTGCTAAGAAATTTAACTTTCTTAATTTAGTTTATCTGCATTTATCTTACAAAATTTAATTGAGATTATATGACAAGATAAGAGACTTTGTTGATTATACAGGAGTATCAGTGTATGTATCATGAAAACTACAAGAAAGATACTAGTTTTTTTTTTTTTTTTTTTTTTTTTTTTTTTTTTTTTTTTTTTTGTGAAAGGCAAGTAAATTTTATTATTAAAAAGAAGACAGTACACGAAAAAAATCTAGCAAGGAGCTAGACAAAACACACAACAACACACAACCGCAAAATTAAGGCGCACACACACACTTAAGCTCGAAACTATAGAAGGCGCACAATCACGAGGACATTAGAGGCGACACGACACGACAATAAGCAAAACTATGTTTCCGAGTCCGATGACGCACACGAAGAGCAACATGAGCAGCAACCAATATCCTCTTCCGAGTCATTCATCACATTCTCGATAAAGTATCTTTCGTGCCAACGAAAATTGTCTCGACGTCGGTTACGCTTCATATTACACCTACCCCACACATGTTTAATAAAATGACTTTTGATCAAAGGAGGAGCTTTTTTCTTTTTAACGCGAAAACGAGCTACCGCGGAATATGCTATATTAATTGGCCTAGATTGTGCCAAACCCTCATCCTTTGAGACACACGTAGAGTCCTGTTTAAAACCATTTGGAGATGATGGCTCACAAGATGGAGATACACACTTGGTGTTAGGCCCACTGGTTGAATCAAAGCTTGGCACACTTGAAGGAAACTTAGGGGAGTTTAACACACATGTAGAAGTGGAATCTTTCAAATAATTTGAATCAAAGATACTAGTTTTTTATTTAAGAGAAATGGTGATGATGAAACAAGAGAAAAAGAAAATAAACGTTATAAAGCTTCAACAAGTGCATCAGAACAAGAACAAAATCAACCAAACTCTAAACCAAATGTTTCTGAACTTCCAAACTTAAATACAACGGATTTCGATATTACTTCCATGAAAAGAGACCCGGAAAAACGAAAGCACATGTGGGAGGTTGTCTCCTTAGAACTACATGGCCCTTAATTACTATTTCTATATGTAAATGTTGTGCAAGTTGTGTCCTTCGGACCAGTGTTGTAAAAAACTAGATTACTCGCCGATTAATCCACGATTAATCATTTTAAGGAGCAATCCGTTCTGATTTCCAAAAATCCGTTTAACTAAACGGTCAACGTCAATTGATGGATCAAAATCGAATTTGGTAATCAAAGTCAGTCAAAGTAAAAAATGATCAACATTTTAACATGAATTTAAACTAGAATTTTATAGTTTTGAAGCAAAATTAACAATTTTAGACAATTATGTTAAAAATTATTTTTATATTTAAGGTTTTTTTTTCTATAGTTATACATATAAATTTTAAAATTTAATATTTAAATGTATACAGTACAATCCGATTAATCCCCAAATTGCCGATTAATCCTTCCAAAGTCCCGACCGATTAATCCCCGAATAGCGAATTTTGCAACCTAGCTTCGGACTACTTGTTCATTACTCATTTTTATATTTGTAAATTACTATGCTATATGTAAATTTTGTATTTTTGTCATTCGTAACGATCTCGCCCCCAGGGTAAAAAATTTCAAGTTCCGCCACTGAATATAAGTTTAACTTAATTTATTTAAAGAAGTCGTGAATAATAAATAATACATGAAAGTAACTTAAGGGATTTAATGATATTTAGTGAACATTTTTTTACAAGTGATTGATTATTTTAAGATATATATAAATAATAAAGGTAAATACTTCCTCCGTCTTAAATTTATCGTCTAATAACCCTTTTTTAGAATGTATCAAATTTTTTATGGGAGTTGATTCTCACACACTACATTTTGGTCTATGTACACCTAATTACCTAATCTACCCTTAATTATACTTATAATAATAATATAAGTTCAACTTTCTAGGGATATAACTGTCAACTTATGAGACAAAAGTGTATAGGGATCAAAAAGTGGTGTGTGAGAATCATCTCCCATTTTTTATACACTTTTATAAATTGATGACAAAAAGTTAGGTAAAGAGTAGAAAGTAAAACAGAAAAGTAAAAAAAAAATTAAAATAATGTAATTGTGAGGTTTCTTAAATTTTATTTTTTTATCTGAAAATAATAAATTTAAAAGAGAGGTGATCCGTACACCACCTCTATTTTGCCATACACCACTAAATAAATTTTCTGGACATTTTTACCCTTCCTTTTGTTCACTACCAACTCTCCTAACTTCTCAAAGGAAGGGTAAAACTGTTTAAATAATTATTTTGGTGGTGTATAGCAAAAACAAGGTGGTGTACGGATCAACTCCCAATTTAAAACTGATAGAGTATATATTTTGGATATGAGATAGTATTTAAATTCTCGTTTTGGAAAAGGGAGAAATTTTCTGTGGACAAAAGTAGGTCATAGACGAGTAAGATCGATGGGATCTTTCATCAACAACCTTCTCCATATTTTGTCTTTCTATGTCGTCTTGCTTTCATTCTATCCACATTAAATTAAATTCAAATTAAACATTAAAAAAAGAATTTTAGTAAAATTAAAAAATTTACTGAAAAACAACTCTGGATGATTTGACATTTTCATTTGACTCTATATTTAAGTTACTCCTGGATATGACCCAATAATAATTCATAGAGTGCATAATTGTTCATTAACTACATACTGTATTGTATACTAATTTTTTAGCTCGTCCGTTAAACAGAAATTGTAAATAAATTAGTTTTTAAAATAGTTAATATTACTGACAATTACAGATGTTATTGATCAAATATAGAATATAATTAAGATCATGAAAATGCAAATAAAATATAATTTTTAGTTGATAATCCTCTATAGAAGAACCTGTAGAAGAACCCGTTTTGCATGGTATTTTTAAATTAAATAAAATAATTAATAAATCTTACCTTATCTTAATAAAGCTGTTGGACGAAAATTATAAATATTAATTATTTTTAGCCTTTAATATTGACGATAATTAGAGATGTTATCGATCAAAATATAGACTATAATTAGGAACATGAAAACATATATAAAATGGAATCGTAACATGATAATCCTTTATGGAAATGCCCGTGGAAAAACATGTACATTGTATGGTATTTTTAAATTAAATAAAAAATAATTAGTAAATCTTATTATATATATATATATATATATATATATATATATATATATATATATATATATATATATATATATATATATATATATATATATATATATATATATATCAGTGTTGTAAAAAACGGCCGAAACGGGCGCCGCAACGGACGCCGCAACGGATTTGCCTTAGTATCGTTGCAACAGGCCTTGAAACGGCAAAAAAGACGGTCAACGCTTAAAAAACGGTCAACAACGTTAAAAAATGGTAAAAACGGTCAAGACGGAAAAAAACGGTCAAAGACGCAAAAACGGTCAAAGACGGAAAAAAACGGTTGTGACGACCCCGTCAAAACACTTAACGGATCCGTCAGTTGGTCCCACAGCTTGATCGGACTTAAATGAATTAAATAAACAAAGTTGCATTCTTTTATTTCAAAAGTTTCCCAAAAAGAAAACAAACCAAAATATGTAGTTTCAAAACAACCAACCATAGTAATAAACTAAAAGTTGACACAAAACCTTGCCAACAAACCCACAAGTTTAAATTATCCAAAAATAGAATGCAAGCTTAAGTTTCATAAATTGTTTCAATAAAATCTGCCCAAATGCATGCAGACTCTTCTAAAGACAGCGGAAGCATCACAAAACTCAAGTACCAGTGAAAACATGCAAGTAAACTGTCAACACAAAGGTTGAGTGAATTATAGGTTTAAATAAATAAGTAAACTTTAGACCACAAGATTTAAAAATGTTAGAAAACATTAAACATTATTCCATTATCAATGAGCCACCTGGTAACCACTTAACCCTTTATTTACCCTTGCCAAACAGAATAAAAATATACACTTGGACAGTGTATCTACAACAAATTACGAAGTACTAAACATTTCGATTATAAATTGCTAGCGCGACTAGCTCGAAATGGGGTTGTCAAACCCGATAGATCTATCCGTAGGATTCGCGTTCACCGGTAGAAACCAATGATTACAGTTACCAGACTAGGGAATATTTTTGTCCAACTCACAATGAATAATTAAATTTAACTGTTACTTGTGTCTAAACGTAAATGAAAATGCATGTAATCACATCCCAAAAATATACTTTGAAAAGTATGTAAAAACGGGACTATAACTCACCTTAAAAGCAACTGAAGAAACCACACAAACAAGCAAACAGCAAATAGAATAAAGTGATCAGGAACGATCACAACGCCGACCTATAAATAAAGCAGGTCGATATAAATAACTAAATAACTAACTTAGGTTAAGTCTTAGTATGATAGCTATTGTACATGTTGCAAGTAGACATAGAACAATACTGGGCAAGCATCGGTTTGACTGGAACAGCGTACGGACACATACTTTCTATTTTTAGAAAGTTTCTATTTTTAGCAGGTTTCCATTTTTGGGAAGTTTCTATTTTAGGAAAGTTTCTATTTTTGGAAAGTTTCTATTTTTAGAAAGTTTCTATTTTTGGAAAGTTTCTATTTTTGGAAAGTTTCCAAATTTAGAAAGTTCTATTTTTAGAAAGTTTTTAGGTTAGGAAAGTTTCCTTATTTAGAAAGTCAACAAAAGTCAACTGAAAGTCAAAGTCAACCGAAAGTCAACTCAAAAGTCAAACTTGGTCAAACATAGTCAACGTTAATTTGAAAAGTGTAAGTTATAATAATAACATAAGTTATAATGTTTATTAAAGTTAAAAGTGTATAATTATGTCATAACATAAGTTTAATTAAATAAAATGAATTATTAAAGTTAATATAAGTTGAAATGATATAATTAATATAACATAAGTATTTAATTAATTAATTAAATATTAGTCATAATATAAATATTATTAATTAATAATAAATTTTAAATCATATCATAAGTATTATTAATTAATAATGAATTATTAATCATATCATAAGTTTCTAAATATAATTATTAAATCATAAGTATTTAACAATTAAATCATAATTAAATAATAATTAAGTCTTATAATAATTAAATAATTATTTAATCTTCATTATAAGTCTTATAATAATATTCTTATAAAATAAATTTAATACTTATCATAAGTATTTTCCATTAATAATAAAAGTGTCATTAATCATAAGTTAAATTAAAATGTTAATTAAATCATAAATAATAATTAAATGATATAATAAATATTTATATCATAATTCTTAAATAATAATAATTACTTCTTTTATCATAAGTAATTAATTAATAATGAGTTTCATTATTTTTATCATAAGTTTTAGAATTAATCATAAGTTTTAATTCAAAAGTTCATCGGGTCGTATTTTGAGCCTCGGGTGTCGATTTCTGGCGAGCCTTATATGCATCTCCGCCTATTCAAACCACCCGACACAATGGTGCACTCAAGAACTCACCAAGAACAGTCCACAAGTCGTGGTAATCAGCCATGACACCACTTGGACTCAATTTACTCAAAACCGTGTTTTAGTCGTAACGGGTGAACCGTGGCTCGGATTTAGGTGACCCGAACATGAAAGTTCGTCCCACCATCAGTCCTAACACACTAACACACCCTAAAGACACCAAGGAAGGTCACAAAGTCGGACCAAACCTGTTTCATGTCAATCCACAATTCAATTTTAACAAAATAGTAATTTGATCATAACTAGGGCTCCGGGACTCGAAACGACATGAATTCGGAGTCTAAAATTAATGTCTTGATGAGAGGAACTCATTTACATACTTTATTTTAACATTTATCTCAGTCACAAACCCAGAATACACGAAATAGCTGCTGTCCAGAATTTAATAAACCGAAAACATGCAATTATGAGTACATCTTTGCATACAAACACCATTACAATAATCCACAAACATCATACTACTAAATAAACATCAAAATACAGAAAATAAATGAAAAATTGAAAGTTCTAGGGTTAGGGTTTATACCCTAATCGAGAAACAAACAACGTAGTCGCGTAGAGAAAGACGAGAGGAATCCGATTATACTAGTTATCTCTTGATCCAAGCTTGAAAATTGATGAAGATGGTGGTTTATGGTGGTGATGGTGACGGCACAAAGAGGGAGAGGGAGGAGAAGGAGAGCAAAATTAATAAGTTTAGGTTTTTAGGGAGATTTGCAAGTGTAAATGAAAAATAATAAAATGGAAAACAAAACACTCCCCCCCTCTAAGGGGATTCGGCCGAAAATATTAGTGGGGTGGGCCCCACTTGGTCCATCTCACTTAAATGTATATTCCTTGTGGCCCGAAAGCCCGAACGAGTCCCGAAACGCGAAAACGCACTTACGCGATTAAAAATTCGGAAAGAAAACAAACGCGCGACGAAAAATAAATATAAATACACTATATAATAATATGATCTTAAAATATCATATTTAAAATATTTAGGATTTAAAAATCCCGAAAACGCGTCCGTTGGTTTAAAAACCGAAAAGATTCGCCGGATGGAAATCCGCGAGACGTAGACACGTATAAATTAAAATATGAATACAAATATTCACATAACACATAATAATTAATATATATATATATATATTATTACAAAAATAATAATATAGGTCATAGAAATGACGTGGCACACTAACAGTTAACGGTCGTTAAATAATTAACTGAAAATGATAACGGAAAAAGTAGGGTCGTGACAGTACCTTCCCGTTATGGAAATTTCGTCCCGAAATTTAAGCAGGCGCAGGGGTTGACTCGGCATCTGAGAACAAATGCGGGTATTTCTGCTTCATCTGGTCTTCACGCTCCCAAGTGAACTCGGGACCGCGTCTAGCGTTCCATCTGACCCGAACAATAGGAATTCTACTCTGTTTAAGAGTCTTAACCTCTCGGTCTATGATTTCAACAGGCTCCTCAATAAAATGCAATTGCTTATCAACTTGAAGTTCCTCCAAAGGAATAGTCTGATCAAATTCAGCCAAGCACTTCTTTAAATTCGAAATATGGAAAACATCGTGAACAGCACTGAGTTCTTGTGGCAATTTCAAACGATAAGCCACCGGTCCAACTCTTTCAATGATCTCAAAAGGTCCCACGAAGCGAGGACTTAACTTCCCTCTTTTACCAAAACGGATCACACCCTTCCAAGGTAAAACCTTTAACATAACACGATCACCAACTTGGAATTCCACATCTTTCCTTCCCCTATCGGCATAACTCTTTTGCCGACTTCTAGCGGTTCTTAACCTTTCCTTAATCTGTACAATCTTCTCGGTAGTCTCGTGAATAATTTCTGGACCTGTGAGTTGAGCATCCCCAACCACATTCCAACAGACAGGAGACCTACACTTTCTGCCGTACAGAGCTTCAAACGGTGCGGCTTTAATACTTGCGTGGTAACTGTTGTTATAAGAAAACTCAGCTAGTGGCAAATATTTATCCCACCCATTTCCAAAATCAATGACGCACGCTCGCAACATATCTTCTAATGTCTGAATGGTCCTTTCACTTTGACCATCCGTTTGAGGATGATAAGCGGTGCTCATATCCAACCTAGTACCCAAGGCTTCCTGTAAAGATCGCCAAAACCTCGACACAAATCGACTGTCTCGGTCGGAAATAATGGAAACAGGAACACCATGCCTAGAAACAATCTTTTTCAAATACAAATGGGTGAGTTTCTCCATCGAATCCGTTTCCCTAATCGGCAAAAAGTGAGCCGACTTAGTGAGTCGATCTACAATCACCCAAATCGCATCATAGCCACCCGAAACTCTTGGTAACTTAGTAATAAAATTCATAGTGATACCTTCCCACTTCCACTCGGGAATTTCTGGTTGCACCAAAAGTCCAGACGGTTTTTGATGTTCAGCTTTGACCTTAGCACAGGTCAAACACTTAGTCACATACTTAGCTACATCACCTTTCAAATTATGCCACCAATATAGCTCCTTAAGATCCTGATACATCTTTCCTGAACCAGGATGAATAGAGTATCTAGACTTATGAGCCTCATCCAAAACAAGTTGTCGAAGACCTCCAAATTTCAGAATACATAGACGTCCCGCAAAATACCTAGTACCATTAGCTCGTACTTCAAACTTCTTAGCTACCTTTTCTACATTCTCCTTCACGAAATTCTCCTCCTTTAAGGATTCTTGTTGTGCCTCAAGAATCTGCCTAACGAGGTTTGATCTAACTGTCATATTTAAGGCCCTAACCCTGCGAGGTTCAGTCCTTTCTTTACGACTCAATGCATCAGCCACAACATTGGCCTTACCCGGGTGATATAAAAGGTCACAATTATAATCATTCAACGTCTCAATCCATCTTCGTTGTCTCATGTTCAACTGTTTCTGATCGAGGATATGTTGAAGACTCTTGTGATCGGTGTACACAGTACTCTTAACACCATAAAGATAGTGTCTCCAAATTTTAAGCGCAAAAACAACAGCCCCCAACTCTAAATCATGAGTTGTATAGTTCTGTTCGTGAATCTTCAACTGTCGTGACGCATACGCAATAACCTTCTTTCATTGCATCAAAACACAACCATAGCCTTGTCGCGATGCATCACAATAAACAACAAAATCGTCATTACCCTCCGGTAGTGACAAAATCGGAGCGGTAGTCAACTTCTTCTTCAAAATCTGAAAAGCATTCTCTTGTTCATCCTTCCACTCATACTTCTTCCCCTTATGCGTTAAAGCAGTCAGAGGTTTCGCAATACGAGAGAAATCCTGGATGAACCTTCGATAGTAACCTGCCAACCCTAAGAACTGAAGAATCTGAGTAGGAGTTTTTGGGGTTTCCCACTTTTCAATCGCCTCAATTTTAGCAGGATCAACTTGTATTCCCTGTTTACTAACAATATGACCAAGGAACTGAACTTCTCTTAACCAAAAAGCACACTTAGAGAACTTAGCGTACAACTCTTCTTTCTTTAACAAATCAAGAACTAACCTCAAGTGCTCTTTGTGCTCTTCATCACTCTTGGAATAGATAAGGATGTCGTCGATGAAAACAGTAACGAACTTGTCCAGATAGGGTCTACACACACGGTTCATGAGGTCCATGAACACAGCAGGTGCATTTGTCAAACCAAACGGCATAACAAGAAATTCAAAGTGACCGTAACGGGTGCGAAAAGCAGTTTTCGAAACATCAGATTCTTTAACACGCAACTGATGATAGCCAGAACGAAGATCAATTTTTGAATAAACAGACGAACCCTGAAGTTGATCGAACAGATCATCAATTCTCGGAAGAGGATAACGATTTTTAACAGTGAGCTTATTCAGTTCACGGTAATCAATGCATAAACGAAAGGAACCATCTTTCTTCTTAACAAACAAAACAGGAGCTCCCCAAGGGGACGAACTGGGGCGAATAAAACCTTTGTCTAACAACTCACGGAGTTGACTCGACAATTCTTGAAGTTCGGAAGGCGCAAGACGATAAGGAGCACGTGCTACAGGAGCAGCGCCGGGAACAAGATCAATCTGAAATTCTACCGCGTGTTGCGGCGGAAGGCCATGTAAGTCATCGGGAAACACCTCGGGAAAATCCCTAACAATGTGAACGTCATCAACGTTCTTTACTTCCTTACTAGGATCAACAACATGAGCAAGAATAGCATGACAGCCTTTGCGGAGATGTTTACGAACTTTCATACAGCTAATAAGGTTTAACTGTGTGCATTTCTTATCTCCAAAGACCATCAGTGGCTCTCCAATCACATCAGTAATACGAATAGCCTTATCATAACACACGATCTCAGCACGGTTCGCAGACAACCAATCCATACCAATAACAATATCAAAACTACCAAGTTCAATCGGTATCAAATCTATCTCAAAATCCCTACCACCCAGATTAATGTTACACTTACGATGTACAGTCTTAGCAGTAAGTTCCTTACCATTAGCTACTTCAACAACATAAGTATTGTCTAAGGGAGTTAACGGCGTTTTGATTCTCGGACTTATTTTACTCGACACGAAACTTAAATCAGCCCCTGAATCAAATAGTACATAAACTGATAAATCGTTGACTGAGAACGTACCAGTAACAAGCTTAGGATCTTCCTCCGCATCCTTAGCATTAATGTTGAACGCTCGGCCGCGTGCAGTCTCTGCAGTCTTCTTGTTGAGACAAGCATCTCGGAAATGCCCCGGCTTCCCACACTCATAACAAACCCTTGGATTACCTCCATTATTCGATTTCCCATTACCGTTACCGTTACCACCTCTATTACCAACATTATTATTATTACCACCAGTCGCGGGACTAGCAGACCCCGGCAAAAGCACTGTACAATCTTTAGCAATGTGCCCTTGCTTAGAGCACCTCTTACAAGTAACTGTGCCGTAACCATCATGAGCTTTATAGCAACGAGGACACACACGCTGATTTCTGTTATTAGCACCTGAGGTATCCTGTTTCTTCTGCTGATTTTGGTTTTGATTGCGGTTGTTATCCCATTTTCGTTTTCCATTATCATCCTTCTTGACAACCTCCTCACTAGTTTCAACAACTGTAGTCTTGCTTCTTCTCAACACCTTGTCATTAAGTTTGTGGGCCATAGACATAGCCTCCTCAATAGTCTGGGGTTCACTAGACTCAACCCCATGTTCAATCTTCTCGGACAAACCATCAATGTAAGCCTCAATTTTGCGGTCCTCATCCACATAAACCCTAGGACACAGCAAAGTTAACTCGAAAAACCTTCGTTCATAGGCATCTAACTCGGTGCCATGCATTTTCAAATTCTTGAGCTCAACCTATAGCTTCTTAAGCTCACCCTGAGGTCTATAGCGGGTGATCAATCTTTCCTTAAAATCATTCCAGGCCAACCCATAAGCTACATCGCTTCCCAAACTACTAACCAGATTGTTCCACCATGTCAAGGCACTATCCTTGAGAGTGTAACTAGCGAAACTAACTTTGTCCTCTTCACGGACCCGACTGACCCTGAAAATAGATTCGATTTTCTCGAACCAACGAGTAAGCCCTATTGGTCCTTCCGTACCACTGAATTCTTGGGGTCGACCAGCCATAATAGTTTTGTGGGAGCATCCCACGTTGTTGTTCACATTGGCGTTAACATTAGCATTTGCTGCCATAGCAGCAGCAATTCCTTCATTGATCAGGCGTTGCATACGCGCTTCAGTGGACTCTCTTGGGGGCATGATCTTCAAAATAGAATAACACATCCGTTAGTACCAAGAATAATACTAGTGTCATAAAGGAATAGATCAAAACACGAAAAGATTAACCATCATAAATAATAGTTAACAAACACTATGAGTAATAACATGACAGTTATGATTGTTATAGAAATAACCATCACATGCATACATATTTTATGATAACATCATACAACATACATAGCACCTAACATACATGAACATATATTATGCATAATATAACATGCCAAGAGCCACAACATCAGAAATAAAACATGATAATGATAATAGATGTCATAAAAATAACCATCCATATATAATGAAAAATATCCCATAACAAAATCTTAATAAAATCCTCGGCAAAACGCCGTACATAACCCAAAATGTATGTATAAAAAGGACATTATGTCTGATGAAATAGATAATCAATATGAATAATCATATCACATTCGCTTAGAGCGGGTGTGATAAGCTGGTCCAGCATGAGTCTCGGCAGGATTCTCATACTTACGCAACTTCCCTTTCACAACATCCAACTCTTCCTTCAACACACGAACAGTACTCTCGAGAGCCTCGAACTTAGCCTTAACTTCTCGATCACGCTTACGGTTCGCATCCTCAACCCTATGCTTGAAAGTGATAAAGTTACCCATGTCGGCACGGATCTCGTCCATAACTTCATTATATGGCAAAGTGCGCAAACAATCACTAAGGGCGTTAATACGTGTCACCTCATTATAAGCCCGGTTCATATGAGTAATGGTAGAAAAATAGTAATGAACAGGATCATCAATCTCTGGTTGATTAGCACGGCGTCTAGCAGGAGACGGTGGAGCAGGAGCAGCAACAGAGTTATCGCTCGAAGTCGACATCTGCAAACAGCAAAACCGCAAACCACATACCAAAAAGATATGAAAGCTAATAATATAACTTATATGAAATGAAATGCATAATAATGCTATAGCAAAAAGGTCGGGCTGTAGACTAGACTCTAATGCACCCTAATAACCACGGGTTGACCACATTAAGACCGCCTAGTTCCCTACAACCAACGCTCTGATACCACATGTGACGACCCCGTCAAAACACTTAACGGATCCGTCAGTTGGTCCCACAGCTTGATCGGACTTAAATGAATTAAATAAACAAAGTTGCATTCTTTTATTTCAAAAGTTTCCCAAAAAGGAAACAAACCAAAATATGTAGTTTCAAAACAACCAACCATAGTAATAAACTAAAAGTTGACACAAAACCTTGCCAACAAACCCACAAGTTTAAATTATCCAAAAATAGAATGCAAGCTTAAGTTTCATAAATTGTTTCAATAAAATCTGCCCAAATGCATGCAGACTCTTCTAAAGACAGCGGAAGCATCACAAAACTCAAGTACCTGTAAAAACATGCAAGTAAACTGTCAACACAAAGGTTGAGTGAATTATAGGTTTAAATAAATAAGTAAACTTTAGACCACAAGATTTAAAAATATTAGAAAACATTAAACATTATTCTATTATCAATGAGCCACCTGGTAACCACCTAACTCTTTATTTACCCTTGCCAAACACAATAAAAATATACACTTGGACAGTGTATCTACAACAAATTACGAAGTACTAAACATTCCGATTATAAATTGCTAGCGCGACTAGCTCGAAATGGGGTTGTCAAACCCGATAGATCTATCCGTAGGATTCGCGTTCACCGGTAGAAACCAATGATTACAGTTACCAGACTAGGGAATATTTTTGTCCAACACACAATGAATAATTAAATTTAACTGTTACTTGTGTCTAAACGTAAATGAAAATGCATGTAATCACATCCCAAAAATATACTTTGAAAAGTATGTAAAAACGGGACTATAACTCACCTTAAAAGCAACTGAAGAAACCACACAAACAAGCGAACAGTAAATAGAATAAAGTGATCAGGAACGATCACAAGGCCGACCTATAAATAAAGCAGGTCGATATAAATAACTAACTTAGGTCAAGTCTTAGTATGATAGCTATTGTACATGTTGCAAGTAGACATAGAACAATACTCGACAAGCATCGGTTTGACTGGAACAGCGTACGGACACATACTTTCTATTTTTAGAAAGTTTCTATGTTTAGCAGGTTTCCATTTTTGGGAAGTTTCTATTTTCGGAAAGTTTCTATTTTTGGAAAGTTTCTATTTTTGGAAAGTTTCTATTTTTGGAAAGTTTTTATTTTTGGAAAGTTTCTATTTTTGGAAAGTTTCCAAATTTAGAAAGTTCTATTTTTAGAAATTTTTTAGGTTAGGAAAGTTTCCTTATTTAGAAAGTCAACAAAAGTCAACTGAAAGTCAAAGTCAACCAAAAGTCAACTTAAAAGTCAAACTTGGTCAAACATAGTCAACGTTAATTTGAAAAGTGTAAGTTATAATAATAACATAAGTTATAATATTTATTAAAGTTAAAAGTGTATAATTATGTCATAACATAAGTTTAATTAAATAAAATGAATTATTAAAGTTAATATAAGTTGAAATGATATAATTAATATAACATAAGTATTTAATTAATTAATTAAATATTAGTCATAATATAAATATTATTAAATTATAATAAATTTTAAATCATATCATAAGTATTATTAATTAATAATGAATTATTAATCATATCATAAGTTTCTAAATATAATTATTAAATCATAAGTATTTAACAATTAAATCATAATTAAATAATAATTAAGTCTTATAATAATTAAATAATTATTTAATCTTCATTATAAGTCTTATAATAATATTCTTATAAAATAAATTTAATACTTATCATAAGTATTTTCCATTAATAATAAAAGTGTCATTAATCATAAGTTAAATTAAAATGTTAATTAAATCATAAATAATAATTAAATGATATAATAAATATTTATATCATAATTCTTAAATAATAATAATTACTTCTTTTATCATAAGTAATTAATTAATAATGAGTTTCATTATTTTTATAATAAGTTTTAGAATTAATCATAAGTTTTAATTCAAAAGTTCATCGGGTCGTATTTTGAGCCCCGGGTGTCGATTTCTGGCGAGCCTTATATGCATCTCCGCCTATTCAAACTACCCGACACAATGGTGCACTCAAGAACTCACCAAGAACAGTCCACAAGTTGTGGTAATCAGCCATGACACCACTTGGACTTTCAATTTACTCAAAACCGTGTTTTAGTCGTAACGGGTGAACCGTGGCTCGGATTTAGGTGACCCGAACATGAAAGTTCGTCCCACCATCAGTCCTAATACACTAAAACACCCTAAAGACACCAAGGAAGGTCACAAAGTCGGACCAAACCTGTTTCATGTCAATCCACAATTCAATTTTAACAAAATAGTAATTTGATCATAACTAGGGCTCCAGGAATCGAAACGACATGAATCCGGAGTCTAAAATTAATGTCTTGATGAGAGAAACTCATTTACATACTTTATTTTAACATTTATCTCAGTCACAAACCCATAATACACGAAATAGCTGCTGTCCAGAATTTAATAAACCGAAAACATGCAATTATGAGTACATCTATGCATACAAACACCATTACAATAATACACAAACATCATACTACTAAATAAACATCAAAATAAAGAAAATAAATGAAAAATTGAAAGTTCTAGGGTTAGGGTTTATACCCTAATCGAGAAACAAACAACGTAGTCGCGTAGAGAAAGACGAGAGGAATCAGATTATACTAGTTATCTCTTGATCCAAGCTTGAAAATTGATGAAGATGGTGGTTTATGGTGGTGATGGTGACAGCACAAAGAGGGAGAGGGAGGAGAAGGAGAGCAAAATTAATAAGTTTAGGTTTTTAGGGAGATTTGCAAGTGTAAATGAAAAATAATAAAATGGAAAACAAAACACTCCCCCCCTCTAAGGGGATTCGGCCGAAAATATTAGTGGGGTGGGCCCCACTTGGTCCATCTCACTTAAATGTATATTCCTTGTGGCCCGAAAGCCCGAACGAGTCCCGAAACGCGAAAACGCACTTACGCGATTAAAAATTCGGAAAGATAACAAACGCGCGACGAAAAATAAATATAAATACACTATATAATAATATGATCTTAAAATATCATATTTAAAATATTTAGGATTTAAAAATCCCGAAAACGCGTCCGTTGGTTTAAAAACCGAAAAGATTCGCCGGATGGAAATCCGCGAGACGTAGACACGTATAAATTAAAATATGAATACAAATATTCACATAACACATAACAATTAATATATATATATATATATATATATATATATATATATATATATATATATATTATTACAAAAATAATAATATAGGTCATAGAAATGACGTGGCACACTAACAGTTAACGGTCGTTAAATAATTAAATGAAAAAGATAACGGAAAAAGTAAGGTCGTGACAACGGTCAACTTTATATATATATATATATATATATATATATATATATATATATATATATATATATATATATATATATATATATATATATATAAGTCAACGTTAGTCAACATCGGTTTCGACCCCCGTTTTTTCCGTTGCGACGTTTTGAGGTCGCTAACGTTTTGGCCCCGTCTCACGTATTTTTCAACCTTGGTTAATATTAAAATGCTATAATGATGACATCATAAATAGTCATTTTCCTTCATTGAAAAAAAAAAAAGAAAATAGTAAAAAATCTAACTCACTTGGATGACATGATAAATCAATTTAATTTACAATTAAAATTTAATCTTTACAATTAATTATGATTAAGATATAAATTAACAAAAGATGCGGCCTTTATCCCTTTTGTAATTTACGGAGTATTTGTTTTTTTATATGATAAATAAAATTACGCCCGTGTTCCGCAATATATTCGTTAAATCAAAAAGCATATACGGATACAAATCACTGTCCTTAAAAAATCTCCTTTTTCCCAAATCAAATTAAACCCTATAAAACTCAAACGAATTGCATGCATTTACTTACTCTCTTTTACAAAGAATTCAAATTTATCTCCTCAAAAAATAGTTTCATTCATCTTCTACACCATCTTTTAATGGATCTTTTCATCTACTCTAACCTTCATCACAAGTCTTTTCAGGTGAATCAATCTTTTGATTAAAGAGTTTTATCAATTAGATTATCTTTGTTTAATTCTTGGTTATGAGTTTAGGGCTCATACCATTTATTGGTTCATGATATTTTTAAATTTGGATAAATGTATTTCATCATAAAAGTTTTTTTTATAGTTTTTTACTTATCTTAATTTATTGTATGCATACCACATGTTCGATAAAATGACAGGAATGAATTTGATTTTTGTTAACATGAATTGCTCTTCGTAAGGTTATGAATACAGAATATACAGGTATATGCAATAGTAATAATTATTATTAAAAATATAAATACTCAATTTTTGAGCAAAGTTTATTATTATTATTATTAATTATTATTATTATTATTATTATAATTATTATTATAATATTAATATTCAAATATGAATTCTCTTTACGAGATTAATTACGTTACATATGTATACGAAAATACATGTCTCTATATGTATGTAAAAACAACGACAAGTTTCTTAGTCAGAATACGTGATTTTACGGGTCATTAAACTAAACGACTTTAGCATTTACATTCACTTAATTCCTAAAACATATCATTAAATTTTTTTGTTTAACCAAATCCATGATTCCACGGGTATATATATATATATATATATATATATATATATATATATATATATATATATATATATATATATATATATATATATATATATATATATATATATATATATATATATATAGTGGAAGGATCAAGGGGGAAGTAACCAATCGGGGGGGAGGGGGGGAAGCAAAATGTTTTTTTTTCGTTTTCTGAAAATACTTTGTTCACGAACATTATAGATTGGATGAAAATATGAACATTTAATAAAGACACTTTGTGATAAATGTTTTTATTTTGGCGTGAAAACGCTCGAAGAAGTAATATATAACAATTATCGTGTTTCTCGAGCGTATGTTGAGGTTTTAGATATTAGGGTTTAGAAATTTATGGTTTAAGATTTAGATTTAGGATTTAGATTGAGTTTTTAACACGGACGGTTTAGAGTTTAGGGTTTAGGATTTAGGGTTTATGGTTTAGGGTTTGGTGTTTTGGGTTTATGGAATAAACCCAAAACACCAAACCCTAAACCCTAAATCCTAAATCAGGTTAAATTTTACTTCAAAAATCATGAAAAAAAAAACCTTCACATTCTCTACAAACAATATTATCTTGAATGTTATTTCTGTCGATCGTTTTCCCGCATAAATAATAACATTCATCACGAAGTGTCTTTTCTAAATGTTCATATTTTCGTTTGATCTTGATGCCGGAAAAAAAATTCCAAAAAAATGAAAAAAAATAATAATAAATTTGCTTCCCCCCGCTTCTTCCCGATTAGTTACTTCCCCATTGATCTTTCCCATATATATATATATATATATATATATATATATATATATATAAGAATCTGGTTTTGAGATCTAATTATAAAATTGAAGTTTAATTGATCAATCAAATTTCATAATTTCATAATTTGAATTAAATATATAACATAATAGTTTTTAAAAATTATATTTAAGATATAAAACATTTTATATATATAAAAAAAATATTTCATTCGAGTTGAGTTTTTATGTATAAAGACAAAAAGTTCTAACACCTCCGAAGTTGGAAAATTTTTTCTCCTACATATATTTATCTTTTATGAATCAATAATCTTTTTTAATCGTAATAATAAATTAAGTTAAATTATTTATATATATATATATATATATATATATATATATATATATATATATATATATATATATATATATATATATATATATATATATATATATATATATATAGTGGTAGGATCAAGAGGGAAGTAACCATTCGGGAGGAAGCGGGGGGAAGCAAAAACTTTTTTTTCTTTCGTTTTTTGAAAAAACTTTGTTCACGAACATTATAGATGAGATGAAAATATAAACATTTAGTAGAGACACTTTTTGATAAATGTTTTTATTTTGGCGGGAAAACGCTCGAAGAAGTAATATATAACAATTATCGTGTTTTTCGAGCGTATTTTGAGGTTTTAGCTATTGGGGTTTAGATATTAGGGTTTAGATATTAGGGTTTATAGGGTTTAGATATTAGGGTTTAGAAATTTAGGGTTTAGATTTAGGGTTTAGATTTAGGATTTAGATTGAGTTTTTAACACGAACGGTTTAGAGTTTAGGGTTTAGGGTTTGGTGTTTTCTGTGATGACCCGGGAATTTCCGACCAAATTTAAACTTGATCTTTATATGATTCCGACACGATAAACAAATTCTGTAATGTTAAGTCTCGAATATTTTCGAACTATGTTCATATTCAATTACCCTTTGACTATGCCCGTCGATTCATGAACAATTGTGTTTAAATAAATATGTGTATATATATATATGTATATATAAATATAAACAAAAGTATATATATATATATATATATATATATATATATATATATATATATAATGAATTGAAATAATACAATTTAATCATTAGAATTAAAAATATAAAATAATATATAGAATAAATAAATTACTATAAATATATATAGGTGTATATATATATATGTATATATATATATATATATATATATATATATATATATATATATGAACATGATTTCTATAATTGGTGACTATAGTTATATTGTAATATATATAAAAATGTATAAGTATTAAATATAAAAGATATGTTAAAATTTACATAATTAATAAATTATAATATTAATAAATTAAAAGTAAATACAAGATAAGAATATAGTTGTTGTAGTAATATAATTATCACTTTCATTATTATTATTAATGTTAATATTAATATTTGTATTATTAATATTATATAATACATAAATATAAAAATTGAAATATAAAACTTGTTATATGTTAAACCTTAATTGTATTATAATTTGATATTATTAAAGACACTATTATTTTTTTTATTCATTTATAAAATTATTATCATTTTTATGATTTTTTATCATTATTACTTATTATTATTATTGATATTATTATTATTATAATTATAATTATTATAATTATAATTATTATTATTATTATTATTATTATTATAATTATAATTATTATTATTATTATTATATTTATTAATTATTAATATTAAATAAATAAATAAAAAGAAAAGTCATGAGCTAGTACCATTCAGTTACCCATATCCCTCAAAACTGTATTTGATTTTTGTAATTGTCGGATGTTGTTACAAGTCATTCTCAATCACAATTCAAAACAAAAATCTTGTGCTATATAATGTCTCTTGCATCCAGTGAATGAATGAACCTGAGAAAAAATCACTAAATAAGCTCGACACTCTGTACATTCATCTTTTTAACCATATTTTGATTTCGAATGAATTTTCAAAATGTAATAATGCAGTCTTGTTAGGAATCGTCTGTCTAAACTATCTGTAAGTTTTCAATCTTCAATTCTTTCTATCAATTTCTAATTAGAGACTCAAAGTTTTGGTTTTCAAAGTCAACTAAGTGTTCTTGAATTAAATTCGAGTTTATTTTGATATCTCAAGTTAATTTGATGATCCATAAAGTTTATAGGAATGATTTGCAACACAATTCATGTTGTAATCATAACCTATAACACTCTTAATCTAAAAATCAATTTTTGAGTTCTTGAGTTCTTCACAGTGAAATACACTAACGAGAATTCGAAACAAATTTCAAAAACTAGAAATGTAGAGTTGTTAGGAATCATTTACTTAAACTTCTTGTAAAATCTCAAGTTCCAATTCTTAATAATGAAATCGAATTTGCGAGTTAAAGTTATTTTGTCAAAAGTCAAAGAAAGCGTTCATCGCGAAATTCGTAATCGTGTTGAAGTTTCCAGTTAAATTGATGATTTAAATAGATTTTAGGAATGATTTGAAACATGTTTCATGTTGTAAAGATTGTCCAAAACGAACTCAAAATTGAAAACAAAAATTTTAGGAATGATTTGAAACATGTTTCATGTTGTAAAGTTTCCAGTTATTTTTTTTGTTTTTTTTTCTCATTTTGTTTTTATATCATGAACACATTTTTTTTTTGATTCATGTTGTTTACAAGTCATAAATGAAAACCCGTTCGATTGTTGTTGAGTTTTTGCCCCCGTTTGATTTTAAACTTGGTGAAGAAGATGATGAACATGGCTAAATGAAATACTAGATATATAGTTTGGGTTGCCTTATAAATCAGATAAACAAGACAGAGGGAATGGTTAAGTGTGTTTGCGGGTGAGCGGGAGGTCTCTAGTTCAAACCCGGTTCAGGGCATATTTTTTTAGAAAGGCTTTGGAAGGTAGATTTCATTACCAAAATTATTATTATTATTAGTATTGTGATTATTATTATTATGGTTATTTTTAGAACACTTATTATTACTAATACAAGTATTATTATAAAGACTATAATTTATTATTATAATTATGATTATGATTATTATTATTATTATTATTATGAGAATGATACAAATTATTATTATTTTCATTAATATTAGTACTTGTAACATTTTATAATTGTTAGTGTTATTATTATCATCCACATAGGTATTATTATTAGTATTATCATCATTATTATTAATATTACAAAGTATCATTAATAGACTTATCATTTAAACATTAATATTAGTGATATTGTATAATTACTGAAAATTTCTATTAAAACTTTAAAAATTACCATTATTATTATTAGTATTATTTTTTACTAAAACTATCATTATTATTGATATCAGTATTATCTATGTCATTATTATTAAAATAATTACGATTATGAAAAATAAAAGTTTTAAAGACGTTATTAAAATTATAAACATAAAAATAAAGATTTTATATATAAATATATATTTAATACACATAACTTAACTATACTAATATATCTATATATATAATGAAAATATATATAATGAACCTATTAGTCTAATATATATATATATATATATATATATATATATATATATATATATATATATATATAATTACATCACTAATAATAATATAAATAAATATATTTGTTCGATTACAAGTATATGTCTTAATAGATATATGAATGATATAGGTTCGTGAATCCGAGGCCAACCCTACATTGTTCAATGTCGTCATATGTACTTTTACTATAAAATACATTATTGTGAGTTTCATTAATCCCTTTTTAAATGCTTTTGCAATATATATTTTTGGGACTGAGAATACATGCGCAGTTTTTATAACTGTTTTACGAAATAGACACAAGTAATTGAAACTACATTATATGGTTGAATGATCGAAATCGAATATGCCCATTTTTATTAAGTCTGGTAATCTAAGAATTAGGGAACACACACCCTAATTGACGCGAACTCTAAAGATAGATCTATCGGGCCCAACAAGCCCCATCCAAAGTACCGGATGCTTTAGTACTTCGAAATTTATATCATGTCCGAAGGAGGATCCCGGAATGATGGGGATATTCTTATATGCATATTGTGAATGTCGGTTACCAGGTGTTCAATCCATATGAATGATATTTTTGTCTCTATGCATGGGACGTATAATTATGAGAAATGGAAGTATGAAATCTTGTGGTCTATTAAAATTATGAAATGATTATTTATGTTAAAATAATGAACTCACCAACCTTTTGGTTGACACTTTAAAGTATGTTTATTCTCAGGTACGAAAGAAATCTTTCGCTGTGCATTTGCTCATCTTAGAGATATTACTTGGAGTCATTCATGACATATTTCAAAAGATGTTGCATTTGAGTCGTTGAGTTCATCAAGATTATTATTAAGTCTATTATAGTAAGATATATTATGAAATGGTATGCCTGTTGTCAACTTTCGATGTAATGAAATATTGTCTTTTCAAAAATGAATGCAATGTTTGTAAAATGTATCATATAGAGGTCAAATACCTCGCGATGTAATCAACTGTTGTGAATCGTTTATAATCGATATGGATTTCGTCCGGATGGATTAATACG